>NC_092129.1:36711113-37346946 GCF_043159975.1 Macaca nemestrina
TTAGACCTCAAAGAAAAGCAAATTGTACACAACAAGATTTTCAATTGGTTTAGAGGCCCAAGCTGAATCTGAATTCCATAGAACAAGCTGAGAGGCCAAGTTGGCACTTTTAACATGGTAATAGGTTATAGTTGAAAGAAGTCTGAGGAATTTCTGGAAAAGCTTTCTGTTATATCCTAGCTTGTTTTGTCATGGATTGTAGTCTCCCATAGGTGGAAGACTAAGAATCTTATTGTCATTCTTTTATTCCTAATGGAGGGACAAGTATGAGGCTTTTAGGCACCATTTTAGGCATATATTTCCCATATAATGTTTCTCAGGTGTTACTAGGTATTTCGTGAAGAAATGAGTCCATGGCCATCTGGAAGTGGCATCCATTACCCTGGGAGGTACAGTTTGCACATTAGATATGGAAGCATCTTATTACCACCATGTTAACATTATTTCATATGGTGTTTCCAAAACCCGTATGAGCATATGAAACCACTCTTTCCTTTTCTTTATTTGAGGAACACCTTATAAGGAAGTCTGCGGTAAGGATTGTAAACTATTTTGTCTCACCGAATAAATGACTAGAAAGGTAGAATATTTCCAATTGACAAGTTATTCTCTCAATAATTAGCCTTTAAGAATGAAATAACTAGTTAAGATTCAAACACATGTATGGAATGGCTTATATTGAGTTCTATAAATATTTATCACACCATATTAGTTATTTCACATATATAGCAATTATAAACATATGAATAAAGCTACAGTTGGTTTCACATTTTGGTGACACTACTCAGACACTGCTCAAGCATCCATACTCTCATTTTGTCTGGACCTCTTCTCTCTTTCACTCTGGCTTCCATCATGTTTCTCTACTCTTTGCCAGTCCGTACTGGATTAGTCATTATTGCCAAAGTGTCAGTCACGATTGTCACTGTTTGGCAGTCACTGTGGTTAAATTCTTGGTCTGTATGTCTGCAACAGTCAAACTTCAGTTGAATAATTAGTATTTATTTATGAACTGATGCTATTAGTTGTTAAAATTTCCTTTCTCAGACCGGGTGTGGTGGCTCACGCCCGTAATCCCAGCACCTTGGGAGGCCGAAGTGGGCGGATCATGAGGTCAGGAGATTGAGACCATCATGGACAACATGGTGAAACTCCGTCTCTGTTAAAAATACAAAAATTAGCTGGGCATGGTGGCATGTGCCTGTAATCCCAGCTACTCAGGAGGCTGAGGCAGGAGAATCGCTTGAACCAGGGAGTCAGAGGTTGCAGTGAGCGGAGATGACACCACCGTGATCCAGCCTGGTGACAGAACGAGATTCCATCTTAAAACAAAAAAAAAAAATTATTTTATCTGCTAATGGCAGTTGACTCTTGAAAAATGTGGGGGTTAGGGGCATTCACCCCCTCACAGTCAAAAATCCATGTATAACTTTTGAGCCTCAAAACCATAAGTACTAATAGCCTACTATTGACCAGAAGTCTTATTGGTAAACAGTTGATTAATGCACGTTTTGTATATTATATGCATTTCATACTGTATCCTAACAATAAAGTAGGGTAGAGAATAGAAAATGTTATTAAGAAAATCATGAGGAGGAAATACGTATACAGCTGATATAGTTTGGATATTTGTCCCTGCCCAAACCTCATGTTGAATTGTAATCCCCAACGCTGGAGGTGCGGCCTGGTGGGAGGTGTTTAAATCAGGGAACGGATCCCTCATGAATGGCTTGGGCCATCCCCTTGGTGATAAGAGAGCTGTTGCTCTGAGTTCACATGAAATCTGGTCATTGGAAAATGTTCCCCTGCAGCCCCTGTGCTCTCTCTTACTCCTGTTCTCACCATGTGAGATGTTTGCTCCCCCTTTGCCTTGCGCTATGAGTAAAAACTCCCTGAGTTCTCCCAAGAAGCCAAGCAGATGCTATGCCACGATTCCTGAACAGCCTGCAGAACTGTGAGCCAATTAAACCTCTTTTCTTTATAAATTACACAATCTTAGATGTTTCTTTATAGCAGTGCAATAATTGCACTGTACCGTATTTATTGATTCCTTAAGGTTACACTATCTGTTTACAGAATGAATCCTCTGTCTGAAATGGCAGTAACCGCAGCTGCAGACCTCAATCTAAATTCATATCAAGCAATTTCACCTTTTCTTTTGATGTCATGACTTTTCTCTGCTTCTGGGCAGCACTTCCAGCATCTCTTCGTGTGGGTCCCATGGCGTTAGTCAAGGTTTATGGTGTTGAACTAAGCATGATGACAAATAGGCGAAAACTGTGAGCGATCTGCCTGTACCGCAATTCACAATTTACTAGAGAGACAAATGGCTCATGCGGAGATGATTAACGTCACACGTTGCTTTAAGAGTATAATGTGACATTTGAGCTCATTGCAGTAGCAATGGAAGCTGGCTATGAAATTATTACAGTAGTACAGTATGGATCACAGTTAATTTTATGCAATAATGATTTAATATTGCATTTGTTTACATTTCCCTCAATTGCAAATGACACCTTATATGGTCTGTTTTTGTGCATACGTTTTGATAAGCTTTAACGTTTTATAATACATTTTTGTGTATTTTATGGTAGCAAATGATAAAACAGTAGCTACATATTTTTTATGCGTTCATGGCATATTTAACTTTTTCTTAATTTTTCTGATATTTGTAGGCTATGTGGTTCATCCGCGTCTGCAAGCTTCCACAAATTGCCACAAATCTTCCAAAATTTTTCTAATGTATTTATTGAAGAAAATCCATGTATAATTGGGCCCATGCAGTTCCAATCTGTGTTGTTCAAGGGTCAACTGTATACGAACATAATGCTGGAGAGGAACTTGCTTCCTTTGTGAAAGTAGTTTCCCCAAAAATACTTGTATAAAACGACTAGGCTTTTCATATGGTCTGCCCAGGAACTTCCATGACTTCAGCCTCAATGCTACCAGGTTGAGTGTCCCCTAGAAGACTCTCCACCACTACTCAGAAGGCTTTGTTTATATAAAGCAGCTTTCAGTCTCCATTGTAACCTGTTTCTTTTACTGCAGTAACTGGAAATTAATCCAGCTATTTGCTGTGACACAAGTACTTAAAATGCTAAAATTCCAGGTTTCAGAGAATAAGGTTTAATAGTATATAGCTTTTCATTTATAAAACAAGGCACTTATCCAGTGATTCCTGCTTATTTCAAGATTGGGGTCTAGGTAAAGGTAGATCAAATGGCTGTTCACTGTGGGAAATAGTAATTCATCAGCCTTGCCATAGGAACTAACTGGCAAAGTGTGGAACATAGATACGATATCATTGCCTTCAGTTTCAAATAGTTGAGTGAGGACTGTGATTTGTTAGATTTCAGAAGATGTGTCATTTAATATAGTGGGTCAAAGATGATGCAGTTCAAGAATTTATTGCAAAGAATCTGCCACAATAAATCCATATCATTTATATTTTTTATAGGCTGAATAAAGTAGATGTTTTACAAATCCCGTGCTACAAGAATACGGTGGTGAATAAGATAGGATCTCTGCTTATGTTTTGGTTGGGAAGGTATACAATAAATGAATAAATAAGCAAAGCAAATAGCAGATAAGGTTAAAATTGCTGTGCAGAGGATTAAAATAAAGTAATAGAAAGCAAGTGGATGGCTGTTTAAATTGTGTGGTCAGGAAAGGCCTCTCTGAAGTGATGTCATTTCAACTGATAATTGATGACTAAAGAGGAGACTTCCAAGAGCAGATCTGGGGGGGACAGGATGCCAAGTGGAAGAGACTAAGGGCATTGGTCCTATGGAAGCTGGATGCTTGATGTGAGGATCAGAAAGAAAGCTAGAAAGGTAAGGGCCAGATTATGCAGGCCTTTGTAAACTTAGGCAAAGTGTTGGCATTTTATTCATATTTAAAGGAAAACATTGGACGGCTTAAACAAAGGCATAAACTTGTGTTTTATGATTTGATCCGATTCAGGTTTTAGAGTGATCACTCCTGCTGCTGTGCGGGTTATGGAGTGACAAGAGTAGAGACATGATCATTTAGCGGTCTGGGTATGAGGTCCTATGTTTGGAGTAAGAACAACATCAGCAATAATAACAAGAACTGACATATTCTGTACTGTTACGCACTGGTACCATGCTAGGCAACAGATGCATTATTTAATTTAGTCATAAATGGACTACTTTTCAAATGTACGAGGGGGCTGTCATGAACCAAAAATATAAATTAGTTATAAAATTCTTCTAATCATGATAATTTTTGTTACACAATAAAAATCGTATTAAAATAATAGTTACACGTGGAAGAGTTTGAGTAATTTCTTGACCTTAAAGTAACCTTTATATTTGAAAATATCAGGAGTGAATACGTTACACAGAAAAAAAAATTCAGTCCTACTCAGTGCTGATCAGGAGTGGCTTCCAAAAGGTTACACTGCCATGAGCAATAGAGGGGAGCCTGAAGGGACTGGGCTTAGCAGAAGGAAGGAATGGAGACAGGACAAGCTGTAGATCCTTCTGCCTCAACTATGAGATTGAAACCTACAAAAAACCAAATTCAGGAAGCTTAGCAAAAATGCCAGTCTAACACAAGCAAGCACCAATCTCTGGGTTTGGAGGAGCTTGTCTGAGGGGAATGGCAGGGGAAAGGGTTTGGGGACCTTTTGCAATAGCCAAAGCCTAAGTCAACTGCAGTTCAAGTCATTAACTGGAGAAGGTGGTTTAAGAATAAGGGGAATTGAGTTAGATTTTAACACCAGAGGGCAAGAGTATAATGGAAGTGAAGAAAGAAAGCAGGACCCTAGTCTCCCATCTCTGGGGTCCACCAGAGCATCACTGGATGACAGAGCCAAGGACAGAGGAGATCCAGGGTGGGAGAAATAGGAGTAGAACAGGTAAGAAAGGTTGAGCAAACTCTCTAATCGATCACCAGACATAGAAAGAACATGAGTTGTCTAGAATGCGAGTATACCTGAAAGGGAGGGTATCCCCTTCTGATACATGCTGTTGGGTCTCGGATGGATTGGTTTAAATGGTGTGCTAGGTCCAGTGTGTACCTGTGTTCAGTGGCATCATCAAATTGGTACCTTGAAATTGACCATAATGGGAGCATTTATACCGTAGAAATCAGCAAAGACTACAATCAGTCTCACCCAGAGACCTGGTTTAGCAGTGTACCACTGGCTGGCATAATTCACAGGTGATTGGATACAATACTGCAATGGGCCATAATTCCAAAACATATAATTTTATTGTAAAAATTGTTCCAGGGTGTTTCATAGCAGCAGTCTTATTATTATAATAGATGGCTGGCACAGAGCTGAGACTGTGCAGCAAGACTGATAATCCATGTTAGTTTACCTTGAAAATATATCATAAATTTATATTTACATTTGTGTCACCTTCCTTAAAAGAAGCCATGGTGAAAATATATTACAAGGGTAAGAATCAGTAATGTGGTCTCAAGTGGAACTGCACAGCCATCAACTACAGTGTGCATCTGTGGCCATACAGTATTTGTAGGCTAATAGAAAGACCTTTTTCCGAATTCAAAAGTACAAATTGATTCTATCACTTTTATTGATTATAAGCCTTGAAAGCTGCCGTAATAAAGACATAAGGTATTGTGTTACTATACAGTTGAATATTTCCATGACAATATAAAAGTGACTTTTATATATACATATATGTGTGTGTATATATACATATATGTGTATGTGAATATGCAAAAGTGATACACACACACACACACACACACACACACCATGGAATACTACTCAGCCACAATAAAGAATGAAATAATGTCTTTCACAGTAACATGGATGAAACTGGAGGCCTTTATCCCAAGTGAAATAATGCAGAAACAGAAATTCAAACACCACATATTCTCACTTGTAAGTGGGAGCTAAACATGGACATATACAGTAGAATAATAGACATTGGAGACTCTAAAAGGTGGGAAGGTGGGAGCAGGATGAGGGTTGAAAAATTATCTATTGGGTACAGGGTTCACTATTCAGTGACAGCTACACTGAGAGCCCAGACATCACCAGTATGCAATATATCTATGTAACGAAACTGCATGCGTGCCTCCTAAACGTAAAAAAGTTTTTTTAAAAAGAAAAAAACCCCACAGCATCAAGAGGCAATGTGGAAATACTTACTTGAGTTCAAGTGTTTACAGGTTTCCCCCCATCTCTTGAAGTATTGGAAAGAAACCGCTCAATTAGAAAACCTTTCCTATGATGGATTTCCATAGAGTGTGGTCAGCTTTCTGGGAATATTAGACTGGGTTCAAGAATTTTGAAATCTGAACTTCAGACTTGCTGGATTTCCATTTGGTTTCAGATTTTCTTTCAAATGTTTTTTTGAACATTGACTCAGCATTCTCAAGGAATCAAAATATAATAGTAAGGGTATCGTATGTAACAGGTATTCTATGTAAAGTACATGCATCTGGAATTCATTTTATTCTAAAAGAACATACTTTGAATGTTAAACCAAGTGTAAAGCACTCCAATATAGTTAAATGAAGTTTTGGGAAATCTTTTGCTTGAATTATAATTCTTAATTATTTGAATCTTTTTTCTCCTCCCAAATATTTTAAAATTCCTTTTGATAACCAAGACTTTGAAATTGAATAGGATTCAGGTGTTTCCAGTCACTCATCTGATACTCAGAAAATTGTTTCTTTTCTCCCTCTTCTTTATAGCCTTCGTTTTACCCTTTTTGAACACATACTACTAAATGCACACATTCTGAAAGCTAAGACGAGCTCCTTTTCCACAGCCCTTGCCCTTGATATCAACACCATGGCAATCTTTCCCCCACCCAGATTCCTTTTTAGCCACAGTAACCAGAAGAGTTTAACATCCGCCTTTACCTTTCTCTCTTTCTTTGGTCTTCCAGCCAGGTCTGACCTATAAATTGAGGCAGGCTTTACAGCTGGGTCAATAAAGGGCGGGGAGAAAAATGAAATGGGTTTCCTATCATTTTTCACAAAGTTTGAAAAACAGAGTTGGCAAGGAGGAAAAAAATAAAACAGGAAGCTGGATTGCACGTATAAATTAAATATTTTCACCCTAACCCTTTTTAGATAGCCCAGAGGTATTAAAAACGTGTGTGTTTTGGATGGCCTCAGCAAGCATTCCAACAGTAAATGGCTTCCTGTTCAGCATGTTCGAAGTCAGGCTGTCTTTTGGGGTTGGTTTAAAAATATGTGTGAAATATGTACTTTTATTTTGAGCCAAGTCAAATGTTTTCAATCATCCCCCCCTTACTTTGCTGCTTCTCTCTTCCCATCCTATTATTTCTTGCCCCTCAGACAGTAAAATATACCCCCAAACATGTTTTTTTTTTTCAAAAGGAAGTTTAGTGATTAATTATGAGTTACATGTAAACATATATTATTGCCCTCAAAGGTATTCACCAAGAACCTGACCAGTGTCATTCCTGGCTGGCCTTCTTGAGTGTTAGATCTTGGCGAGTAGAAGTTAGAGAAGCATGCAAAGAAACCAAGTATTTGGCTTAGGCACAACAGGGAACCAATGGATAATTGAGGGTGAGAAATGGTCTATAACTTTTTACCCCAGCGGTGATGAACCTATAATTCCCAAATTGTTTGTGTAATTTTCTATTTCTACCACATCAGTGACAAATATTATTTTGTACTGCATGTTCCCTGTGAATTTTTTTTTTCATCAGCAAGGTCCAGTTAGGATGCCTGAAAGAAAAATAGCATACCTGAGGCCATCATACCTAGCAAGAGAGACCACAGATGCACCCAGGAGGAAAAATATAGACTTCTAGTGGAAGCCACAGAGTCCCATTGCAAAATGCAACTCGGCTGTTGATAGACTTTAAAAATATATGTCATGTGATCTAATTAGAGGAAACCCTTAGATATTCACATTTGACATCAAACTGTCAAGGAACCTTCTATATTTGGCATAGTCTATGGAGACTGCAAATGCTCCTCTCTGTAGAAGGCCTGAGATAGGCTTCCCCTCATATGACTGAGCCTGTTTAAATTCAGAGTGTTCTTAATTATATTTGCTAACGGTACTAGGTGTTAGAGTTAACCATTCTCATAGTTTAAAATATTTTTAGTGTAAGAGGTCATCTCTTTTTTTTTGTACTCTTATGGGAATTCTATGGCTTGTGTTGGATTGAAAAGAAAGCCAACCTTTCCAAATACATGTCTAAGGATAATTTATTCAAAGAATGTCTCTTAACATGTGATTCCAGGTTTTTGGTGTTTGCTGTTTTCAATCAGTCTAACTCAGCAAACACTTATTAAATTATTGACTGCGCAAAGCTCAACGCTAGGTGCTGTTTGCAGAATGTTAATGACCTGGAAATAATTCACGTTGTCAAAGTGCAACACCCTTTTATTATTAAAAAAAATAAAAATAAAAAAACTCTCAGAAAACTAGGAATATAAAGGAACTTCCTCAACATGGTAAAGCGTATTTATTTTTTAAAACCCCACAGTTATTATCATACTCAATAGCAAAAATCTTAAAACTTTCCCCATAAAATCAGGAACAGAACAGGACCCTAGTGTTATCTCTGCTATCCAGTGTAGTTCTGGAAGTTCTAGCCAGAGCAATTAGATGAGAAAAAGAAATGAAAGGATTCAAACGGGAAAGGAAGAAGTAAAACTATCTGTGTTCATAGATGACTTGATCCTATATGTAGAACTCCTACAGAATCCACAACAAGGCCACTAGAGCTAATAAACAAATTCAGCAAAGCTACAGTTGCTCCATTCTTTCTTCATATTTCAGCACTTCAGTGTCCTCACTAAATATATGGAATGACTTGTCCTTAGGGAAATACTGGATGTTTAAAAATGTAAGGGCTGGGCACAGTGGCTCCCATCTGTAATCCCAGCACTTTGGGAGGCCGAGGCGGGCAGATCACGAGGTCAGGAATTCTAGAATGGCCTGACCAACATGGTGAAACCCTGTCTCTACTAAAAATACAAAAATTAGCTAGGCGTGGTGACACGTGTCTGTAATCCCAGCTACTCAGGAGGCTGAGGCAGGAGCATTGCTTGAACCCAGGAGGCGGAGATTGTAGTGAACTGAGATCGTGCCATTGCACTCCAGCCTGGGCAACAGAGCGACTCTGTCTCAAAAATAAAATAAAATAAAATAAAAATAAGGTCTTTTTTTGGATCATCAAAAATAACTTAATTTACCGTCCCCATATTCAGTTGCATGCATGAAATTTTCTTGAGACTATTTTGGCAGTAGGTCAAATTTTGTTTAAATTCCAAGTACTTATAAATTTAGTAGCACATTAAGTATCATTATGCTTTGAAATAGATTCATTTATTAGGTTGGTTATCTGTGATGCTTAGTAAAAAAAATAGAGAATAGTGACCATCACTGGCAGGGTGGAGTCTGGAGGGAGCCACAGAGAAAGGTGAGGCTTTAAAGGAAGGTAAAGAGAAAAGGGGCAGAGGAATCAACAAACAAAAGACACCACAGATCCTCACTGTTTATTATGGTATAGTCATGAGACACACCTGACTATTTAAATTTAAATGAATAAACATGAAATAAAGTGGGTTTTTTTTTTTTTTTTGTGGGGGGGCTTTTTTGTTGTTGTTTTTGTTTTTTGAGATGGAGTTTCACTCTGTCACCCAGACTGTAGTGCAATGGCACAATCTCGGATCACTGCAACCTCTGCCTCCCAGGTTCAAATGATTCTTCTGCCTCAGCCTCCCGAGTAGTTGGGATTACAGGCACGTGCCACCATACCTAGCTAATTTTTGTATTTTTAGTAGAGACGGATTTTACCATGTTGGCCGGGATGGTCTTGATCTCCTGACCTCGTGATCCACCCACCTCGGCCTCCCAAAGTGCTGGGATTATAGGCATGAGGCACCACGCCTCGACAAAATAAAGTTTAAAACAAAGTTCTTTAGTGCTTCAGCCATGTATTTGTTTACCACATGTCTAGTGATTACTGTTTTAGGCATCATGGATATAAAACATTGTCATCACTGCAGAAAGTCTGTCGAGCATTGCTGCTTTAGGCAGTGTTTCATCCCTATTTTATTCAACAATATATGATCAATATAGTTTCTTGTTAAAGATGATCTCAAATAAAAATTAAAAATGGAATAATATTTAATCACATTAATCTATCATGATTTTCAAAAGTCAATTATTACAAAAATAGCTTTTTTATAACTTTTTATTATAATCATGACTGTTAGTTTTAAAAAACCCAAGTACCAAAATTTTGTCCTCAGATTATCTATTTAGCATAAATTCATAGAAATAAAATGCCTGAATCCAATGCTGTAAACATTTTTTTTTATAGCTTTCGATATGCATGGCCAAATTCGTCTTCAGAAAGTTTATCTGTTTACATGCCCTAAGCAGAAGAGACAGGAGAGTCATTTAATTTCAAAAGAAAAATAACTATACAATAAAGACCAAAAACAAGACAAAA
This sequence comes from Macaca nemestrina, assembly GCF_043159975.1. Taxonomy (NCBI): domain Eukaryota; kingdom Metazoa; phylum Chordata; class Mammalia; order Primates; family Cercopithecidae; genus Macaca; species Macaca nemestrina. Next base: position 36,721,571 of record NC_092129.1, read on the forward strand.
CAGAAGAGTAGCATAGCTGCCTCTGTGAAGAATAGAACTTCAAATTTGGATAGGAATAAGTTGTGAGTAGCTATGTTGCAATACACAAGAAAAATAATAATAATAAATAGCAACCACTTTTATAATATTCCTATGTGGTAGGCACTGTTTAGCATTTTATATATTTACTTCATCCTCACCATAGCTTTGTAAGTTAGTTACTACCGTGACCTCCATTGCATAGTTAGACAAAACGGAGGCACCTGGATTAAAGGAACTTGCTTGAAGTCACACAGCTAAGCAGGGAACCTAGGACTGGAATTCACCTGTGTTCATCCAAGCTGATAAGCATGCGAGAGTCCATGTTTTAACCACTATACAATATTGTCTCTCAACCATTTTTTCAAATCCCAGTGGGATTGTGGGATTGTAGGTGGGATCATATCCCCTCTCATATATATATATATATACACACACACACACACATATATGTTCTAATACCCAGTACTTCAAAGTGTGGCCTTATTTGGAGATAGGGACATTGCAGATATAATTGCAGACATACTTTTTTTTTATTGACCTGTGCTTTATTGAACTTCACAGATAGGGCATTTTTTACAAATTGAAAGTTTGTGGCAACCCTGCGACAAAGCAAGTATATCGACCATTTTTTTTCCAACTACATCTGCTCATTTCATATCTCTGTGTCACATTTCGGTAATTCTTGCAATATTTTAAAATTTTTTCATTGTTATTATATTTGTTATGGTGATCTGTCATCAGTGACCTTTGATGTTACCACTGTAATTATTTTGGAGTGCCACAAACCGTGCCTATATAACACGGCAAACTTAATCAATAAATCTTGTGTATTCTGATTGCTCCAATGACCAGCTCCCCATCTCCCTCCCTCTCCTTGGGCCTCCTGATTCCCTGAGACACAACAATATCAAAACTAGGCCAATTAATAATACTACAGTGGCTTCTAAGTGTTCAAGTGAAAGGAAGAGTCTCGTGTCTGTCACCTTCAATCAAAAGCTAGAAATGATTAAGCTAAGTGGTGAGGAAGGCATGTACAAAACCAAGAGATGCCAAGAGCTAGGCCTCTTCTGCCAAACAGTGAACCAAGTTGTGAATGCAAAAGAAAAATTATTGAAGGAAATTGAAGGTTCTACTCCCGTGAACCCATGAAAGATAAGACAGTGAAAAAGCCTTATTGATGATATGGAGAAAGTTTTAGTGTCTGGATAGATGATTAAACAAGCCACAACTTTCTTTTAAGCCAAAGCCTAATTCAGAGCAAGGCCCTAACTCTCTTCAATTCTGTGAAGGCTGAGAAAGGTGAAGAAGCTGCAGAAGAAAATTTGGAAACTAGCAGACGTTGGTTCATAAGATTTAAAGAAAGAAGCTGTCTCTGTAACATAAAAGTGCAAGGTGCAGCAGCAAGTGCTAATGTAGAAGCTGCAGCAGGTTATCCAGAAGATCTAGCTAAGATCATTGATGAAGGTGGCTATACTAGACAACAGATTTTCAATGTAAAGGAAACAGCTTTCCATTGGAAGAAGATACCATTTTGCACTTTCATAGCTAGAGAAGAGAAGTCAGTACCTGGCTTCAAAACATCAAGGGGCAATCTGACTCTCTCATTAGGAAATTATGAATCTGGTGACTTGAAGTCGAAGCCAGTACTCATTTACCATTCTGAAAACCCTGGGGCCCTTACGAATTATGCTAAGTGTACTCTACTTGTGTTCTATAACTTGAATGATAAAACTTAGATCATAGTGCAATGTTCACACAACATAGTTTACTGAATATTTTAACTACTGCCCAGGAAAAAAAGATTTCTTTCAAAATATTACTGCTTATTGAGAATGCACATCATCACCCAAGAGCTCTGATGGAGATGTACTAGATTAATGTTGTTTTCATGCCTGCTAACAACATCCATTTTGCAGCTGATGGATCAAGGAGTAATATTGACTTTTGAGTCTTAATATTTAAGATTTTCATTTTGTAAGGCAATAGCTGCCATAGTGATTCCTCTGATAGATCTGGAAAAAGTAAATTGCAAACCTCTGGAATGAATTCATTTTAGACACCATTTAGAAAATTCATGATTCATGAGAAAAGGTCAAAATATCAACAGTAACAGGAGTTTGGAAGAAGTTGGTTCCAACCCTCATAGATGACTTTGAAAGATTAAAGACTACAGTAGACGAAATAACTAACTGCAGATGTAATGGAAATAGCAAAATAACTGGAATTGGAAGTGGAGCCTGAAGATGTGACTGAATTGCTGCAATCTCATGATAAAACTTTAATGGATGAGGAGTTGCTTCTTATGGATGAGCAAAGAAAGTAGTTTCTTGAGATGGAATTTACTCCTAGTAAAGATGGTGTGAACATTGTTGAAATGACAACAAGGGATTTAGAATATTACATAAACTTAGTTGATAAAGCAGTGGTAGGGTTTGAGAGGACTGACTCCAATTTTGAAAGTTCTACTGTGGCTAAATGCTATCAAACAGCATCCCATGCTGCAGAGAAGTCTTTCATGAACAGTGACAAACTTGGTGTGCAGGTTATTGATGAAGCAAACTTTATTGCTGTCTTATTTTGAGAAATTAACACAGTCACTCCAATCTTCAGCAACCACTGCCCTAATCAGTCAGCATCCATCAACACAGAGGCAAGATCCTCCACCAGCAAAAAGACCACTTGCTGAAGTCTCAGACGATCATAAACACTTTTTAGCAATTAAGTATTTTTAAATTAAAGTATGTACATTGGTTTTCTTAGACATAGTGCTATTGCATACTTAATAGACTACAGCATAGTGCAAACATAACTTTTATATGCAACAGGAAACCCCAAAAATTGTGTGACTTGTTTTATTGCAATATTCACTTTATTGTAGTGGTCTGGAATCAAACCCTCAGTATCCTTGAGGTATGCCTGTAGTTTAGAAAAGGCTATACTTGAGTAGGATTGGTTCCTATTTCAATATGACTGGAGTCCTTATAAGAAGACGGCCGTGTGAAAATATACACAGGGAGAATGTTGTGTGATGACAAAGGCAGAGATTGGAGTTATGCAGCCGCAAGCCACCCAAAGCTAGGAAGAAGTGAGGAAGGATTATCCTATAGGTTTCAGAGGGTGCCTATACCTAAACTGATACCCTGGTTTTGTACCTTCTAGCATCCAAAGCTGTAAGACAATAATTCCTGTTGTTTTAAAGCCACCAAGTTTGTGGTACTTTCTTATAGCAGCCTAAGGAGACTAATACACCTGGTGACTTAACGGGTGTTCCAGTGCCCAACCAACCACCCAGTTAGCTCATGAACACATCTTGCCTACTCCTCATCTGTGTCCTCTCTCATTTGTCAGATACCTGCATGGTGCCCAGACACATGGGCTGAAGGCCAAAGACAATATGCTTGCTGCTGCTTCTGTACGCCTTGGAAATATCAGAGAACACCCTGACTGACTCACAAAGTGAATATTTCATTGAATTTGCCAACATTTTGTTAAGTTTCTGGGAAGCTAATAATTGTATATTTGTCTTCATTTTGGAGGGGCAGTGATTCACTAAGACAGTATGAACTATGCTGGTATCATGTAACTGTATTTAGATTTGTCTAGCTTGTGGGAAAAACTGTAAGGGCTCCAAACAACTGTAAATCATCAATGAATTTGTCCTTTGTCCCAATTTTCATTTCCATATTTAAGCATATTACAGTTTGTCCAGTTTTGGAAAATCAGTTGCTTCTTGGCTTGAAAGAAAAATGAAAACCAAATTTATGGTTTACTCCATATTCATATTCTGATTTTTAAAATGTTATCATAATAGAATAACTGGAAATGATTTTATCTTGAATGAAGTCTTGAAAAATGATTTTTTTTTTTTTTTTTTTTTTTAGACAGGGTGTCTTATTCTGTCGGCAGGCTGGAGTGCAGTGGCAGGATCACATCTCACAGCAGTCTCGACTTTCCCAGGTTCAGGTGATTCTCCCACCTCAGCCTGCCAAGTAGGTGGAACCACAAGCAAACACCATCATGCCTGATTAGTTTCTTTATTTTTTGTAGAAACAGGGTTTTGCCATGTTGCCCAGGCTGGTCTCAAACTCCTGGACTCAAGCAATCTGCCTGCTTTGACCTCCCAAATTGCTGGGATTACAGGCGCAAGCCACCATGCCCAGCGAAATACGATTTCTTAGTTTTCCTTTTATACTATCAGGAGAGAAGAATAGAGGAGTGTCAGGAATCTCACAGGAAATCTTGCTCTCTAGCACACCTTTCCTTCATCATCTGTTTAAATCCCTGTTTCATTCTCCTCCCCTGAATGAATACCCTCTAGAGCTTGTGACTGGTTCCTGAAACTCCAAAAGCAATCCAGTTTGTTGTTGTTGTTGTTTTGTTTTGAGACAGAGCCTCACTCCGTCACCCAGCCTGGAGTGCAGTGGTGTGATCTCAGCTCACTGCAAGCTCCGCCTCCCAGGTTCAGGCCATTCTCCTGCCTCAGCCTCCCGAGTAGCTGGGACTACAGGCGCCAGCCACCACGCCCGGCTAATCTTTTTGTATTTTTTTTTTTTAGTAGAGACAGGGTTTCACTGTGTTAGCCAGGATGATCTCGATCTCCTGACCTCGTGATCCGCCCACCTCAGCCTCCCAAAGTGCTGGGATTATAGGCGTGAGCCACCGCGCCCAGCCAGCAATCCAATTTTTAATACTGGGCATTGTTTTCATCTGGCAGACATGATTTAAAATGCAAAACTAGTAGTAGCTTCTTTACAGTGCCTTTATTGTGCCAAGCACTGTGCTAAATGCCTTTCTGTCTATCAGTGCACTTGGACTTTAAAAAAACTCTGTGATAAGTAGTGAGATAGGTATTGATGAGCAATCTGAAGCTCAGATTACTTTATGTTACAAAGTCTAGTAAATGGTATTTTGGATTTCACATCCAGGGCTGTCTGAATCAGAATGCACTTCCACACCATGAGCTCTTCTGCTTTCCTGGAACCAGAGTATGGACAGCAAAACACTGGGGGGCCTGAAATGGGAAGCAGGAAGGTGTCTAAATCAAGAAAAGAGAGAAGAGCATTAAGGACAAACTGATAATTTTGCCTGCAGCTTTCCTTGAATCTTTTACACTCTGTCTAGCCACTAGCTACATGGGACTATTGAGCACTTGAAATGAGTCTGGTGCAAGTTGAGATGTGCTAGAAGCATATAATGCACACTGGATTTTGAAGACTGAACATGGAAAAAACAATGTCAAACATCTCATCATATTTTCATGCTGATTACATGTTAAATGATAATATTTATTTAGATATTTTGGGTTACATAAAAATATGCTATTAAAATTGATTTCACCTGTTTCTTTTTACTTTTTCAAAATAAATTTTTCCTTTCTTCTTATTTTTAAAAAATTTTCACGGATATATAATAGTTGTACATGTTAATAGAGTACATGTGATATTTTGATACAAGCAAATAAAGTGTAGTGATCCAATCAGGATAATTGGGATATCTATCACCTCAAATATATATCTTTTGTTTGTGTTGGGAAACTCAAATTCCACTCCTCCTATATTTATTTTGAAATATACAACAAATTATTTTTAACTATAGCTGCCTTATTGTGCACTGAACACTAGATCTCATTCCTTCTATCTAATTGTGTTTTTGGAGCCATTAACCAACCCCAAGGAACTCAAGCAACTCAATAGCAAAGCCAAATAATCTGATTAAAAAATAGGCAAAAGATCCAAACACATATTTCTCAAAAGAAGACATGCAAATGGCCAAGAGACGTATGAAAGAATGCTCAACAACACTAATCATCAGGGAAATGTAAATCAAAATCACAGTGAAATATCATCTCACCCTAGTGAAAACAGCTTTTATCCAAAAGTCAAAAAATAACCGATGCCAGTGAGTATGTTGAGAAATGGGAATGCTTCTATACTGTTGGTAGGAGTGTAAATTAGTACTGGCCACTATGGAAAACAGTATGGAGGTTCCTCAAAATACTAAAAATGGAACTACCATATGATCTAGCAATCTCATTGCTGGGTATATATACAAATGAAAGGAACTTAGTATATCAAAGAGATATCTGAACTCCCATGTTTATTGCAGCACTATTCACAATAGCCAAGATACAGAATCAACCTAAATGTCTATTGATGAATGAAGGGATGAAGAAAATGTGTGGTACATAAACACAATGAAATATTACTCAGCCATAAAAAAGAATGAAATCTTGTCATTTGCAAAAACATGGATGGACCTGGAGGACATTAAGTGAAATAAGCCAGGCACAGAAAGACAAATATTGCATGTTCTTACTCAGATGCAGGAGCTAAAAAAATAAACTCATGGAGTCAGAGCAGAATAATGTTTCTTTTTACTTCCTAAAATGTGGCTACCAGAATTTTTACATATGTGACTCCCATTCTATTGCTATTGGACAACACTGCTTTAGATGACTAGATAAACTAAACAATCTGAATGGTGTAAATTTAAATGAAAAAAGAAAATACAATTTAACTTTTAAAGAAAGGTTACTGCAATTCAAAACTGATACATTGTTTTCAAAGTATAGAGTATACTGTTCTTATCTTCAAGATAATCTTGTTGTTCAAATTTTAAACCCAATTCCTAAAAACTAATAAAAGTGAGATGTGAACTGCATGTGAACGTTTTAGTCTTTCTGGTACATTGCTTGCAAAACTCTACTCAATCCTTCCCTCTTTTATTTGAGCTACTTAGTAGTTCCTTTACAGTAAGGGGTGGGATTTATTTCCCCTCTCCTTAAATCTCGATTGGCCTTGTGAATTTCTGCCAATAGAACACAGCATAAATGATGGTGTACCAGTTTTGGACTTAGATAACAAATCTTCCATTCTGTCTACTCATTCTTTTGGAACCTGCTCACTTTTCATGTGAACAGGCGCCCTGCTGCCCTGGAAGTTAAGAGACCATGTGGAGCAGAGATGAACTGTCCCAGATGAGATCATCAGTGTTAGTTTTCTATGGCTGCTACAACAAACTACTACAAATTTAGTGACTAAAATCACCACCAATTTATCATCTTACAGTTTATCATCTTACAGTTCTGTAAGGCAGGAGTCCAACACAAGTCTCACTGGGCTAAAATCATGTATCACCTGGGTTGTGTTCTTTTTCAGAGGGAGGTTCTAGGGGAGAATCCTTTTTTTATTTTTTAACCTTTTCTAGATTCTATAGGCTGCTCACATTCCTTGATTTTATAACCCCTTCCTTTCTCTTCAAAGCCAGCAGAAACAGGTGGAGTCTTTCTCACATCATATCACTCTGTCATCTTCTGACTCTCTCTGGCACTTCTAAGGATGCTTGTTATTGCACTGAGTCCACCCAAATAATCCAGAGTAATGTTATTTTCAGATCAACTGATTAGCAACCTTAATCTCATCTGCAATTTTAACTCCCTTTTGCCATGTAAGGTAGTATATCCACAGATTCCAGGAATTAGAATGTGGACCGTGTGTGTGTGTGTGTGTGTAGAGGAGAAGAGTGGTCACTACTCTTCCCACCATGCCGTCCTTGACCAGCCAGCACTTGACCACCAGAAGCTGATTGCAGATGCATAAGTGAGTCTAGCTCTGAGCAGAACTCCTCAGCGGAGCCCAGCCACAATTGCTGGTCTCTAAAGTGATCAATGAGATAAAGGTTTGTTAAGTACCTTAAATAAAGATAGGGTGGCATGACATGAAATAAAGGGAAAACTAATTCAGTCTTTGAAAAGGCCCCCAAAATGCAAACTGACTCTTTATGTAAAATATGACACCATCAAGTTTCTCAAACAATCCTGATAATTTGAGGCACTCCATTTTTATTTAACTATTTTATTAATATTTTTTGCTCTTCTTAAAAAAATATAATGGTGATCGTGTTGGGACAAACTGTTTCCCTACTGAGTTATTTGCAGTATAGGAAATTACTGTGTAGATCTCCCTACCAACATTCTCGATTCTGCTGTGAGAAGACCTCTCTGTCAACAAAAGGGGGACTTAATCTTCAAGTCCTTGATCTTTGAAGTAATAATGACTTGTGGTCTGGGCTAAATTTTCATTAGGGAATAGACAATGTTTTTAAAAATCCTCTCAAGCTGTTTAATTATACTTTTCATTCTCTCTTAAGTAAATTCAACATGTAATTGTAATATATTACTTATAGTTTGCCTCCATTGGCATAGATCACATAGTCAACTTTTGGAGGATTCAACATTTTGTTTATCTTCAGGGGAAGGCCTGGATATGCCTCACAATGTAAATTCTCTGTTTCAACTGTGAAACAGAAAGGAAGAAGAGTGAAAGCAGCTTTCTGTTAGACGTAACATTTTAGCCTCCTGAGCAAAACCTCAGAGAAACCAGGACTCCTTAAAATAAAAAGTTTCAAATGGAAAATATGAACCAAGCAGAATAATTTCTAATTGAGACACACGAAGTTTTTAACCTTGCAATGTTTTTACCTTGTGATGTTTCATCCACGATCCCAAGATTTCCATTTCAAGTATTTACTAGCGTAATATGAAAGAGCAGTGGGTCAACATCATCAATTTGGTGGCAGAGTCTCATAAAACAGAGACTATCTGCCTATTAATAGCCTCATGCTGTAAAAGGTCCCCCAGGGGTGTGTGTGTGTGTGTGTGTGTGTGTGTGTGTAGAAAGGGGTTCTTCATTAACTGCAAAATTTATTGCTAAATGTCCTGAAACTGGTAATTAATAAACAAAGGTAATTATTTGGCAACCTAACAAGATTCACACATTCAAAACTCTTGGAAATTTAAGGCACCTGCTAATGGTTTCCAGTGTAACAGTAGATCAGGGAAATATATTTAAGAATAAATAAGTTGCATCACTGAAATTTCTTGTTTTGCTTTCTCCTTACAATTTTTTTTAACTTTGTCATCATAAAGTTTCCTGTCTGAGAAAGATATAAAAGAATTTACTTTGTTTTTGTTTTTTCCCACAGAAAGCAGAATGGGTCTGGAGTGGCCTATGAAATTTGGCGATTCTTGTACATTGTACGTTGCTTTCTTAATCATTATTATTATATTTCTGTTGGGAATCACGTAACCAGATATTGACCTCAGGAGGATATCACAAGGTCTTTTGAATTGTAAGTTAGGTAAAGGCTTCTTATTTTCTGACATGGCTGATTATATGTCCACTGGAAAACTGCAGTTCCTGCTGCAACACCGGAAATGGCTTTGCTGTCCAGCAACAACTAAACCATAAAGTATTTCACTCAGCTATCTGGGGCATTGGGGAGCACTGAACAAAAGTGTGTTTGTAGGGCTGCTGCCAGGGTCTGGTTTTTGTTATTAACTGGAACAAGATTAAGCAATTTCCATGTCAGCATGTGTCTGTGATGTGTGTCCACAGATGCATGTGTGCATATCTGCCCTCATAGACCAGTTGGAAAATTAAGTGAGAAGAAGCATATTTTCTTACTTATAATAAAAGGTTATTGTGCTTAGCTGGATTTTGTAAAGTGTTATTACCTCGTATATTTATACAATATTGATTCAATCAAATTAACTTAATAGGTACAAACAATAGGTAAACCAAGACAAATGGGGAGATGAGAGGAAAAAACACATTTATTGAGCACCTACTATGTGTACACCTTCATCAGCATCATTGTCCTTAATACTGGCAACTACAGCTATCATATTTACCTCATATGGATAAGGAAACCGTTCAGGAAGATCAAACCACTTTATATGTCAGAGCTAGAATTCAGACTCAAGTGTGATTTCCATTCATGTGTCATTACCATGATGCCATGACACCTCTTCACCCAGTTGAAGTTCATAGTCAAGGCCACCGTGATGTTCATGAACATTTGCTGGCAATCTCGTGACGATGATGTAAAAGATTTTACACACAATTGTCAGAAATGATGCAAGAAAAAAAAAGAAGTTTTAAAAGGTATCTTCATGGAATTCATAGTCACAGAAATATTTGCATAAAAGGAGGCTTTTAATTATATTTTTAAAACTCTATACCCACTTATTTCTTGTGATGTTTATCAGGACTGGACTAGATGAATATGAGAGAGATAAAGCTGTCACTTAAGGTTCCTGCTTAAAAGGATTTTATTAGTGTACTGGACACTAATGTTTTGACATTGTTTAATTTTAAAAATCTACTTCTTAAAAGAAAATAGTTTTAAAACAGCCTTTAAGGATAGGACTATAAGTATTGTCATTTGTAAAGTGTCATTTATTTTGAACATGTAAAATTCTTGGCCCTCAGATATCTTACATTTAATCCTTTTAACAACTCTGCATAGTAAGCATTAATTTTCTGATTCCACACATCGTTTTCTCAATCCTTGAATAAGGATTATTATTGAGGCTATTAAGAATGATTGCTAACATTGATTTGAACTAGAAATGTCAGAGAATGGACAATAGAATGAAAAACATGACAGTTTTGTTTTTTACTTTTTTTTTTTTTAATCACTGGGTTAGAATAGCAGAAGATAAAATTCAGAGAACAAAAAGTAATTTTCAGTGGTAATATGCTAACTGTATCAAGAGTAGCAGGAATGATACTATCAAGGAAGAAAAGAATAAATATTTCAGCAGACAATTAATCTATCTCAGGGCTAACAAATCTAAAACAAATACATCATCAATAATACTCTATTTCCATTTCCTGGCTGGAAAGAGCTACATGAGCATATGACTTTGAATTGTTTTGCAAGGCCAGGTGACCTGCAGCTGGCTCATGGTCAACTGCCAGAGTCTCACTGAAGATGTGAATACTGTTCATCTTTGCAGCTTTGTGATACATAGCTAAAGACCACAAATGTGTATGTAATGAGTCAGAGAGCAGCAGTTCATTACTTGAAGCCTTTGTCACATATGCATCATATGAATACTGAACGACAGTGATTTGCATGGAAAATCAGTTTAATGACAGAGAAACAAATACATAGTGAGTTTTCAATTTTGTGTCTAAAAAATGGATTCTAATCTCTTTTGTGCCGTTTATTGGCTGTGTCTGTTTTCCTAACAGTGGGATGTACATAAGGCTCTTGGGACAGGGTTATTGTATAAGCTAAATAAAAAGAGGCATGTAAAACATGTGGCATGGTGCCTAGAACAGAGTAAGGCATCAACTCGTATCTGCTATTAGTACTGATGTCAAAGGATGTGGCATGCTGTTGTCTGGCTCCTCTTAAAAGGAAATTAAAACCTAAATTTGTCTCATGTGAGTATTCGTCTCATATGATCAACCCCATAAAGCCACTATGGGGAAACCAAATGGGGGAAAAAAAAAACAAACAGCGTCTGACTTGTAGCTCCAGAGGAGCAGGATTTAGGTTTGGGCTGTTCTCTTTGGTCCCTTTTAATCTGACCAACCTGGTGCTTCACCAGCACAAAACTACTTTCTCCCAAGGTTTTCATTTGCAGAAACAAGAAGACCCTTGAGACCAATAACTAGTTATTTATTTTTAAATGTTCTAAAATTAAAATAATAGTGTGAGGCTTTTGCTTGAGCTTTCTTTCTGAAATGACCCTTGACAGGAACTGGAAATAGTTCTTGTCAATGCCGCCATTATCTCTCTTGTGACCAAACGGGATGTGGGAGGTAGGGTGGAATTTCTGAGTTCTTTGTACATAGGAATAAAATGTCTGTCATTTAGTTAAAATAAATTATTGATTTTTAAATCAAATCAAAATATCGAGTCAAACAAACAGGTACTGTACTTGAATTTTCCCTTATTTGTAAGAACTGTTTTTCACTGCTTTATGAATAGTGGGGAAAAATAAGGGGATATAAGTAACAAAAACATGTTTTGGGCTTCATGAAACCCAGAAGGCAATTATAGGACACTCTGAAGAAAAAGTTTAAATTACCATCATTTCCCAGGAAAATAAATGATCCACTTTCTTGCCTTATCAGGTAAGCAAGCTGACAAAATGCTTTAAAAACAACTTTGGGATACTTAGTTTCCCTTTCCACTGGAGGACTGTGCACAAAGCTCAAATTATTCTTTCCATACCCCAGTGCTTTCTCCTCTTCCTGGGAACAAGGGTGTTAAGTGTCCCCAGCATCACTCTGATTGGGCTTGAGAAAGTCTTAAGAGCAAGACAAATGACTGGTTTTGCTTGAAGGGTAATAGAGAAAGCTGGGCATGAATTTAAGTGGAATAATGACAGATCACTTTAGCAGATCAAATGTTGATTTTCTCCAGGGATTAAGAGATGATTCAATTTGGGATTACTGTATTTTTGCTTCTAGATCTGCAAAATATACATGCCCATGGCCTGAGAGTAAAGAAAGTAAAATAATGGGTAATATCACATACGTTTCTTGTTTAAATTTCCTCCAAAGCTGTAATTGTTTCAGGAATAAATATCTCCTACTCAGCATGAAAATCTGGGGTTTTCTTGCTCTGGCTCCTATATACTTATCCTGTCTCTTTGGTGGTCTTTCTCTCCTTGCATGCTATATTTCATCAGAAGCAGTGACTTCACTGTACTACCCCAGAAATGGGCCTCTCTGCCTTTGAATCTCATACTCCTTTTGTCCAGAATGCTTCCATCTCCCTTATTTCCTTTTATTTCCTAGGTTAACTGATAAATCATCATTTAAAACATTCTACTTAGCCCTGAATCTGGGTTGTAGGTACTTTCTATGTGCTCTCAAAATATCTCTTTATTTTTCTCAGTCATTACGTTTATCATAGTACACTGTAATAATCAGTTTTGACTTTGATTTAATTGGTGCTAGGTGAGGCATGGTCAGTGATCTATTTACAAAAGCTCCCTGGTGATTCTGATTCACAGCCAGGATTATGACCCACTGAACTGGACTGATAGCTCCATGAAGATAGGACAGTTGACTGTCTAGTTTACAGTTATAAGCCCATTTTCTAGCTCAGTGCCAGAAACACAGCAAATGCTCAAGACACATTTGATCTATAGATCAAATGTCTTTGTATCTCCAGTGTTTGCAGAATGTCAAGCACCATTGTTTGCTGAGGGAGTAAATGCATAAATATGTTAAATTCTACAAAGATCCCACACATTAGTAAATTATAGTCTTTGCTTTCACAAAGTTATAGTTGGATAGGAGTAAGGGTAATTGGAGAAACACCAAAAATTCTGATATTATCACTTTTGCATATTAACAATGAAAACATTTTCAGTGGTTGTAATGATTTCTTACTGAGAATATCTCTCATGGTGAGGATTTTTCTTTCTTTTGATGCAGACATTTCTTTCTTCTGAATGCAGACATTTTTAAAATAGTATGGCAAATGTTCAGTTGATTGAAGCTTTGAGCAAATTCTGTTTAAGTTCTTTGGCAAACTGTTTAAATCTTGTGAGGTCATTCCAGACCATTCGCCTTTCCCTGTTATGCACTGAGGCAGGAAATGTTTTCTCCTTTTTGAAATGAGCAATTCAAGGGGCTAGTAAAGAATGCACACGGTGCAACGTGCTATCAGCTCCCGCCAGCTGTTTACCGTGGTCTTTTTCATTCTCAACGGGGACATCAAGTTCTTTTGGATAGTAGTTATGGTTTTATACATAAGACAAAATAAACACTTCCTGTAGGGCTTCAGAGGGTAACTTCACTCAAGTCTTATCTTTCATTTTTCTTAAACGAAAAGAGGAAAAAGTAAGATTTGAGAGAGGATTGCTGTTTATCAGGTTATGCTATAGTCTGTTGGCACATTTTAAAAATTTCTTTTTGGATCCTGAAAGCAGTAAAACTCCTCACCTTAACTTTCCTCATCTCATATCACTTAATTTTTCATACTGAGAGTGATCATGGCCCCCACCCAAGGTCATCTGAGAACAATTGTACCTTAGTCATTGACATTCTTAAGATCTTGTTTAGAAGGGATTGTTTGGAGCCTTTGTAGTCTGACCTGAGTCATCCCAGACTGTGCCAGGGTGGCTAAAGAACTGAACTTTCCCCAAAGGAACTCTTGTTATTACAGAGAATCTCCAGGATGAAATACACAGTTAGTGCTCAGTGCACATGCACTTTGTCTGGAATTTACTGTCTGAACAGGGACAGACCATGACCTTTTAATCAGGATAGGCTTAGACTGAATTTTTTGTGCAAAGTAAATTTCCTTCTGGTAGAATTTGCCAGAGAGGCCACCCTGTAGAAAGGTATGATGGCTTAGTGGGAAGACTATGAGCTTTGGAGTCAGACAGACTTAAGTTTAAATCCCATTTCCGCCACGTATTTCGTGAATTGGGTAAGACACTTAACTTCTTTGAAGCTCAGGTTTCTCATATATAAAATATGATAACCCACTCAGGGTGTTGCCATGAAGATCAAAAGAGTTAAGACAGATGTTGTTCTTGCCTCTGGATAGCACTGAATAGGTCCGTTTCCTTTTCGCTTCCTTTGCTTGAAAACTTGTCAATGAATTTCACTGGCTAATCTATACAAATATTTCTTATCTAAAAGAAATATCATGTCACTTATTTAGTCACATACACATTTTATTTAGAAATATCGGTTAAAACTATGCTATGTGCTGTAGAAAGAGAAACAGAGTGTCTTCCTCTATTCAGATGTTATAATTAAAACTGATATAGCAAAATACGTAGAGAGCAACAAACATTTGAATAAGGGAGAGTGGAAGAACATAATGGAAAAGGCACTGAATCCGAAGATCCGACCCTAACCTCAACTCTAGTTGCGGGATGGAAGGCTCACTTATAAAATAAGAATAATATCTACCTTAATAGTGTTGTTCAGAAAAATGAAAGGGTGGAATGTTTGTAGATCTGCCTCGAAAACATAATAGCACAATACTCACATTTAATTACTAAGAACAGGTTGTATTTCTTCTCCTACTTACCAAAAACAAACTAATTTAAGAGTCAGGAATGGTATACAGTTGGAGAAAGGGCATTGTTTTCATAAGCCCGGGAGGAAGATGGTGGGTTTAGTTACAGTATGCTAACTGAGAGCAATTTTGCATTTTCTCAGCTGCCCCTTGGAAGCCTGTCTAGACTTCAGGTAGTCAGTCCAGGTATTTGCTGAGTGGAGTGATTAGGTGGGGCTGCGATACAGACCTGTCTGGGAATAAGTAATCTTCCCTCAACCTGTGTGGCTGTGGCATGCTTGTGAAAAGGACTGTGGTGTATAAAACTATGGATGGTAAGACTGAGAACTTAAACAAGATAGAAGTTTGTGGGAACAGCAATACAAATGGTGTGTATGTTTGTTCATTTAAAGATCACAATTCATATAAGGTCGTGAAGGCACCTGCTATAAAGGCAAACTAAATTTATTGGTATTAAAAAGTTGCTCCAATAGGTAATCTTTTCCTGACCATCCTTCTTAATTGTTCTAGAAGTCTTGTGAAATAGATTCTTCCATGTGTTGTACAAAAGTTTTGCAAACTCATTTTAAAGATTTTAGATCTTACTGAGTTGGGGTTTAACAATTTTTGCCCTTGTCATTTTTTCATTTCCTGAAGTATTGGCAAAATCTTAGCCATTCTGTATGGCTCTGGTCTTTATCCCACATCTGAGAAGGCAGAACCTAAACAGGTCTCCCTTTTACACTAAATGTTCCTGCTCCTTGGAGAGCAACAGAGGGAGCAGTAATGGCCTTTGAGCTCTTGTTTAAAAGGACTGAATTATAGAAACTATAGATCATACTACAGTAAGACTTTAAATTGCTAAAACGACATGTTGCTATCATGTAATTCAAAGCCCACATACAATGAGTCACTCATCTGGGTTACACCTTGGGAGTGGGTATGGTATGTTATTATGAATGGACAAAACATGAGCTCATCTTTAGCAAGCTTTCATCTGAACTTCTTTTTATCAAACTAGCAAACAAGTCGCCCATGAGGGAATGGTTTCGAGTTCAGTGAGTGTAGGGAAGATGCAGGGAAGGTTGGGGAAGTGGATTTCTGGCTGGATATGATCTTCAAGGGGTTCCCAGTGAGAGTCCCTTGTGGTGGTATGATCATGGTGAAGGGTTGACGGGAGAAAGGAGACACAGACAAAAAAAAAATGGCAGAAGGCCATGATTTTAACCACTTTTTTTTATTTTTGCCTAGAATTGATCTTATTTAGAAAAAAGATTTCAATCTTTCTGCTTTTGCTGAGGTGAAGTGTTTAATACAAAATAGTAGGCAGAGCCTTCTTAGTTATTGTGGCAACAGCTGACCATCTTCCTTATAACATCCTTCCTTATAGTGACCCATATGTCAACATGGGGTATTCACACATCTGAGCAAAGACCAACAGACAGTGTAGATCATTTTATGTAGACACTTGAGTTAGTGTATTCTTACTCACCCCTGTAGAGCTTTTGTGATTCTTGGTCAAATTCATTCTTTGCTTGAAAACAAAGCACAACACACTAGATGAAAGGTGAGAACAAAGTCGCTTGGAGTTTTAAGATGGGAAAATGACTTACCACTTGGTTTTGGCAGGTGAGAGGCAGAGATGAAATAAGAACTTTTTGAGATGTCAAACCTGAGGTGGACCTTGATGGAAACGTGAGATTTATGACTGATCTAGTTGTAGGGAACAGAATGCGTAAGGGTATCGATGGGGAGTCACATGTGCAAGTCACAAAATTGCTGTAGTGTGGGGTGGTAGGATTGCAAAGATGGAAGATGACTGATTGGTGGTAGCTGCTGTCATGTGGATTGTTTATTTCTAAATTTAGAGGGGAAATTGGACTAGATCATCATATTTTAATTAGAATCTTTTAAGTATTATTTATATATGTTATTTATAGATGATCTAGAAAAGAATGATGAAAAAATTAATTTAAAAAACACTTAATATTACTGTTCAAATCATTGTTCTTTTATCTTAAACCTCTTTTGCTTTGTGAAGAATATTCTTTTCTTCATTACCTAATCCTACTGTAGAAGTATTTTACTGAATATTTTTCTATATCCTTATAATGTTCAATTTCATATTAATGTTATAATTTAAATTTATAAATACATATTTTTAAAGAGCAGAATCATAGAATAAAAAAACACCATATTTGAACAAGGATTTGTAAATTTTTGAGCTTTTTTGTTTTTTTAGACGGAGTCTCACTCTGTTGCCAGGCTGGAGTACAGTGGCGAGATCTCAGCTCACTGCAACCTCTGCCTCCCAGATTCAAGCCATTCTCCTATCTCAGCCTCCCGAGTAGCTGGGATTACAGGTGCATGCCACCACACCCAGCTAACTATTGTATTTTTAGTAGAGACAGGGTTTCACCATGTTAGCCAGGATGATCTCGATCTCTCAACCTCATGATCCGCCCACCTCGGCCTCCCAAAGTGCTGGGATTACAGGCGTGAGCCACCGCGCCTGGCTTGAGCTTTTGTTTGTCAAATTCTATATTCATAATTGGAAAAGAAACATTTGTCAGACCAAATTGTAGAGAGGAATAGAAAAAACTCAACCCAGTTACATCTTCAAATTTCAGCAGCTCATCTCTGAGTGCTCTCTCTAGGTCTCTTCTGTGAGGCATCAGGGCCCCAGAGAGATGTTTGTTCACTCCCAGGGCAACTGTGGTAGCTGTTCAGTAACTATGTGGCTGTTTCTACAGTTAGATGATTTAGAACACATGTAGAATTACCTGTTTCAGACTCATATTGGGTTTCCTTCTTTCTTTTATGTACGGCCTTGGTTACCAACTGGGATAAAAACAGTTTACTTAAACACAGAAGCAAGTAAGACTGGAAAGTGGTATTTATACAATGCTTTTCCAAGAAAACTATATTGAGTGGAACAGGAGGTTTAAAACGTCATTTTGGCATCAATGAAATCTCATTATAGACTTCAGAAGAGATCCAAAGACCAGTCATGTTGATGATCCCTCATAGTGGCCCTTCCTAACACAGTTTGAAATCAGGCATCTTCGGTCCTGTAGGTTATTTGATCCAAAGTATATATGCATTGTATTCTTTGTGAGTAATCTGTGTAAATGTAAATGGACCCTAGGATGATTTGTGTCTGCCACCAGGCATGATTCTGGGTGCTTACGAAAATGCATCTATACAATGCCTGTCACCAAGACGAAGGTCCTCAACATTTTGTTGTCGTTTAATTAATGCAGACTGATTTTAATTCAGTCCAGGGATATTTCAATAACAACATAAGTAGAAGGTAAAACTGAGATCTAAATACTCATATATTAATTTCAATGTTGAATAGAAAAAGAGCCGTATCTTTGCCTCTTAAGTGTTTACAGTTCTCAAAGCATTCAGAACTTTGAATCCTCCAAATGATCACTTGTCTTCATACACGGATATCCAAAAGTTCATTAACAGGTAAAGGATGAAAGGACTTGGAAATGAAATTGTCAAGAGAAGATATTTGAGACCTAGGGTCTGTGATCTATGTTTTCAATTTTCTCCCTTCGCAGTATTTTAAAAATTAAAATGGAATAATTTTATTTTTACATTGTGCTTTATGTAAGGATGACCTAAGCCATAGACAGATAACATTTAGGGTAAATTTACAGAAGGCTTCTTGTAAAAATCAAAATCTGGTTGTTAATAATATTTAATAATAAATTATTATGATGGCAGATATTTAATGACCTATTTATAAAATAAACTGTTTCATTTCTTAATATTATTTAGAATTACTTGTGGGAACCAATTTATCAGATATTGCCCATAGATCCAAGTGAAATAAGGAGGAAGGCTAGGAGGAAAAAAAAATATCTAAAATGTACTGTGTAGCTGTTTTGTTTTTTAAGAACTCTAGAGATACTTCAGAGAAAATTGGAGATATTGTAAAAGAAAAATTTAACACTGCTGCTTTTATCTATTGATATGGACAGTGATTTGAAAGTTGACCAAAATTGATGCTTATTCTATTTCATACATGCCTCTGGACAGCCCTGGTGATTTTTTAATTTTATTTTTTCTTCTAATTTTAATTTTGTAGAGATGAGGTCTTGCTATTGCCCAGGCTGGTCTTGAACTCCTGGCTTCAAGCAAGCCTCTGGCCTTGGCCTCCCAAAGTGCTGGGATGATATGCATAAGCCACGACTCCCAGTACCCAGTGATTTTTTAAAGACTATATTGTATGTAGATTTTGCAACATGAGCCAAATGCTTTGCATTTTCCCAAAGATTAATCATATTGAAATGTACTTTTCTAGATCCTTAAAAAAACAAACACTATTTGGGGGCTTATGTACTAGGAACTTGCTAGGCACTAAAAATACAAAAATAAATAGGTGTTGTCACTGCTGTCATTCAAGGCATAGTATATCCATTCAAGGCATAGTATATCCAATGTCAGTATGACTTTTCACATAAACAATCAGATACAGCCAAAGAAATGACTCTAAACTGCTAAGAATTATATATAGTCTTGCAAAACAGAAAAAAACTAACCAAACGTATCAAGAATGAAGGAAACAATGAAGATAATAACAAAAAAAATAATAAGAGTAGAACACTCGATAAAGAAGAGCAACACCTCGAAAAGGTCAGTTCATTGAAAGCCTACTGTTTCCCTAGTTTCCATCCGCCTCCTGCCAGGGCAGGTTTTTGAACCCTTTTCAAGGGTGGAAAGTCCAAATAGAGTCCCAGTCTTGATGAACTTTTGAGGCAGAGATTAGAGATTCAGGCTGTCTGAAGTAGCTGGAATTTGCAAAGCAGGGTATCAGAGAAGAGGAAGCTGTATGGAGGGCAGAATCCTGTGTGTGAGGATTCACTATGCATCTTTGGTTTGGGATTAGCTTGGCTTGTGTAGGACAAGATTCCATGAGACCTACCTGGGATCTCCTTCTCCAGGGCTGGATAGTGATGGCAAAGGGTTGTTAGAGTTCTGGCCCACTAAGAGAGCAAATAAAAGATACATATCTGTATATTAATTGTATATTATGTCCACATACCTAGATAATAGTGCACTTTCTCTAAAAAAGTAGTATAAAATAATTTGTCTACATGAATGTGTGGACGCTCCCCAGGTCTTGCTGGAGTAATTCCCAGAAATAGAATTCTCCATGACTTAACCAGTCTTATGATTATGAAATTAACATTAATCTGTAAAGCAGTGGGTAAGAACTTGTCAGAGGCCACCAGATCTTAAAATGTAATAATCTTAATCTAGTACTAAGTCAAAATAGAGAAGGTTTGAATTGGGTTTGACAGTTCCTTAAAATGGATTTTTAAATGAACTTTCAGTTTTAGTTTTTAGGAATTAGAATTTCAAGAGAAATTCCTTCATGTTACTTTTGCATTAAATATCATATTCTTTGCTATGTATAAAATCTTTTGGCATAGACTTAAAAACATTGAAAAGACTTAAAAATTGGAAACAAAAGGAAACAGGAATAATTTGGAGTTTAGATAAAAACCAATAATATTCCTGAGTCGAAAGTTTTTGCCTCAAACATCTTCAAATTTTGGAAAATAAAAAAAAATCGTCATTTGTTTTATTTAGAAAGATGTTACTTTTGGTTATGTTTTATGTGTTACTAATACAATGCAAACTATGAGTATAAGACAAGTCCAGTCTTGAATTATTAGTAGTGGAACAAAAACATGAAGACCTCCCAGTATAAAATAGGCTCTGACCCGTGGCTAAGTGTACTTCACAGCTGTTTGGCCTTTTCAAAAGTCCTGCTATCTTTATAATGCACAGTTTTAGCTTTCTGTGTTGCATTGTGTGTATCTATGGTTATTCATGCTGAGCAGAGAACAGTTTATATATGTTTGTTTCTAGCATCTAAGCAACTTGACTGATACTTTTTTTTTTTTACTTTCTGTTAGTTCTGATGTTTGCAAGCCTATTTGCATAAAACAGGGAAAAAGGCTTATGCAGAGTGGCTTTGCATGTCAAGTGCTGATATTACACAGACATTCACAATTATTTATTATGTTTATAAGTCCTTATAATGACTATAGTCTATAGAATTAAGATGTGTATGGGGGCCAACAATACATGGTTTTACCTTTTATGGGTTGGTCACTTTCCTAATGAACTTGCCTTTTCATTTGGTCAGGTATTGGTCTTGTCAGCTATAGCATATCAAGGTCCTCCAAACTTCACACACCTAATAAATAGGATTCATATATTAGAATTTCTCAGTCATGACTGTGTCCGTTTCCTTTATATTTTATTCATCTTTTTCATGTCTAGCTATGAAAAGAAATTAGTTTCCCACAAATCACTTAAAAGCATACCATGCAATAATTGCCACCTACATCATTAAAGATTTGTATATCAATAGTTGGAATTTACTTTTTTCATTTTTTATTTTATTTTATTTTATTTTTTGAGACAGAATCTTGCTCTGTTGCCCACGCTGAAGTGCAGTGGCATGATAGCGGCTCACTGCAAGCTCTGCCTCCCTATCTCGGCTCACTGCAAGCTCCACCTCCCAGGTTGACGCCATTCTCCTGCCTCAGCCTCTGGAGTAGCTGGGACTACAGGCGGCCGCCACCATGCCCAGCTAATTTTTTGTATTTTTAGTAGACAGGGTTTCACCATGTTAGCCAGGATAGTCTTGATCTCCTGACCTCATGATCCTCCTGCCTCGGCCTCCCAAAGTGCTAGGATTATAGGCGTGAGCCACAAACAAATTTTCTTCACTTAAAGTTTATTCTAAGTAGAAAAAATGACATTGAGAGTCTATGGTAGCTTGTTTCTTGTGTCATATTGTTTTTACAATTTTGTATTTTGAGCTCATCTTCAGAACTTAATCTGTGATAATTTTGTGACACCTGAGCTGGGAGTGTGTATTCCTCCAGGTAGGATATTGTTTGCTTCAGGCAAGCATCCCGAGACATTATTTATCTAGTAATGATTCAATTCCTTATCTTGGGCTTTCGCAGACCCCACAGGTCATCTAAAGTTTGATCTTAAAACCTGTAGCCTTGAATACCTTTTTCCCAAATCCAGATAAATAAAGACTAAAAAGTTTTCTTGATACTTCTCTTTTCTAAGAGATACATATATTCTAGATGCTCTCTCCTGCCTCCTATCCTGGAGGATTCAACTTCATCCACAAGATCTCCATTTTAACTCACCACGTTGCAAGTATCTAAGTTAAAACTCAGTTCTCTAGGTTCCAGGGATCAGATTTAATTTCAATCCTCATTTATCCCTCTGTTAACTGCTTCCTTCTTGGACTCTGGAGATTTATTTTCCTTTTTACTTTCTTTTTCCACAATGCTCTTTCATTTGGAAACTGTTTACTTAAATATAATTCAAATACAGAAAAAATATACAAAATAGAAACTTTTTATGCACAGCATCACATTTATTTATGAAATTTAGCCATGATTTTGTGCTCAGTAATAGTTTTTTTCTTTGTATTTTATGAACATACTGTAATTTATTTATCCATTCTATTTGTTGATGGACTACTGGGTTATTTCTAATTTGGGGCTTTCACAAATAACGTGAACATTTCCATCATGTCTCTTAGTGAATCTATGTATTACTTTCCATTTGGTACATAGCTATTATCGGAAATGCTAGGGTATAAACATAATCTTTGGCAGTTTTTCAAAGTCGTTGTCCCAATTTAAATTCCTATCAACAATGTGGGAAAGTTGGAGTTGTTTCACATCCTTATCAACATTTTTTATTAACCATTGTGTTTGCTTGTTTGTTTTACTATTAGCCATTCTGATGAGTGAACAGCAGCAACTTATTGTTTAATCGGCATCTCCGTATTGGTTATTTTGTACCCTTATGTTTATTGCCCATTTGACTATCCTCTTTAGTGGAGGATAACCAGTCTAGTGAGAAAAATTATTTGAGTTATCTTTTTATTTTTTAGGAATTCTTTTTCTAGTCTGGCCATGAGGTCTTCATCAAATATTGCCAATATCTTCTCTCATGCTGTGACTTTTCACTGTTTGAATGGTCCATTGATAAATGAAGTTTAATTTTAAAGAAGTTTTATTTTTTAATTCTTTCTCTTCATCATGACTGCTTTTTTTGTCCTGTTTAAGAAATCTGTCCCTTCCCAATTTACGAAGATATTCTTTCATGTTATCTTCTTGAATATTATTGCTTTGCCTTTTGTATTTTCACATCACAATTCACACAGAATTGATTTTCTGTACTGCTGTAAATCAGGAGATCATACATTTGGCCTACTTCTTTCAACATTCTCTCTTCTCTTCCATTGTTTCTACTTGGTCCTGCATCAATACCACACTGTCTTATTTACTGTAACCTCAAGATAGATCTTGAAATCTGGCATTTTGAGTTTTCCAATTTTGTTATTCTTCACGAATTGTTTAACTATTCTTGGCCCTTTGTGGCTTCATGTAAATTTAGTACCAGATTTTCATTTTGGGCATATGAATCCCAAATATCTGAGAAAGGTCTCAGTTATTTTAGAAAGTTTATTCTGCCAATGTTGAGGATGTTGAGGACATGCGCTCATGACACAGCCTCAGGAGGTCCTGATGACAGGTGGCTAAGATGGTCAGGGCACAGCTTGGTTTTATACATTTTAGGGAGACATGAGACATCAATCAATATATGTAAGATATACATTGGTTTCGATCAGAAAGGCGGGACAACTTGAAGCAGGGAGGGGGCTTCCAGGTCACAGGTAGTGACAGACAAATGGTTGCATTCTTTTGAGTGTCTGATTAGCCTTTCCAAAGGAGGCAGTAGGATATGCATCTATCTCAGTGAGCAGAGGGATGACTGAATAAAATGGGAGGCAGGTTTGCCCTAAACAGTTCCCAGCTTGACTTTTCCCTTTAGCTTAGTGATTTTGGGGCTCCAAGACTTATTTTCCTTTCACAGGTCAAAATTATTTATTAAGAGTTTACAGAATTTCTAAATTAATTTAAGGATATTGAAAATTTTGCAGTATCAATTCTCCCAATCCATAATAATTTATTGAAATCTTTAAAATTTCTCCCAGAAATGTTTTGTAGTATTGTATAGAGGTCTTATACATGTTTTTTAGATTTATTCTTGTGTATTTAATTTTATTTATTATAAGTGTTATCTTTTTGAAATTACATTTTCAACTGGCTTTGTTAGCATATGTAAATACAAATGATTTTTATATCCTGCAACTTTGTTAAATCCACTTATTAATTCTATCATTTTATCTGTAAATATTTGGATTTTTTGCACTCACAATCATGTTTTCTAGTTCTTATGTGTTTTATTCTGTTTCCTTTCATTAATTAACAAGGTAGTGAGTATAGTTGGCTTTAGAAAACATCTTAGTTTTGTTTTCAAAATCTGAGATAAGCTTTCAGCATTTCACCAGTAAGCATTATGTTTGCTGTAGGTTTTTTTCTTAGACATCTATTTCCAGTTTAAGGAAGTCCTCATTTATTGCTAGTTTGCTTAGAGCTTTTATAATGGACTGTGGTTACATGTTATCAAAATTTCTGCTCAATTGTTTTGTCTTTTGTACCTTTACTGTTCCTCACACCCAGAAGGTACAACTTTAGTCTTGTGCTGGAGTAAAGTGGAGCAGTCATCTGTCTTGTCAGCGTGGAGGTGGTTTTAAATGTCTAACTATTTCCTTTAAAGACTTGTATTTAATCCTCCTGTTTATAGTTCCTCACACCCCATCCCCATGCATTTTTTTTTTTGAGACAGGGTCTAGCTCTGTTGCCCACTCTTTATCTGAAAATTCAAAGCTAATTGGGCTTCCTATATTTTATCTGTAACTTTATTATGAGTATCTATTGGATTAGCTGTTGTTGCAGGTATAGGTACTACAGTGGAGATAAAAACTGTTCAAAAATCCCTGCTGTTAGGAGCTTATATTTGACTGGGTAAGATATTACACATAATAGGTAAATCATATAGTATGTTGGAGAGTGATAAATGCTATCAAAAAGAAATGAAGTAGGCAAATGAGTATCAGATATATGTGTGTGTGTGTATATATATATATAGAGAGAGAGAGAGAAATTTTTCTTTAGATGTGTTAGAAAGAATGTCAAAGTGAGAGTGAAATTACAGCAGTTACTTCAGTTGAATAAGTTTGTGGGGGAAGTGTGTTTTCTAGGCAGAAGGAGCAGCATGTGTAACCAGAGGCAGGAATGCAGCTAGTGTGCTCATGGCACGAGCGCAGTTACTGGTCCCAGTGGATTAGCAAGGACAAGAGCGGTAAGATGAGGTCAGGATGGGAACAGGAATCCAGACAACATAGGGAGCATTGTGGGCTGTTGTGAAAATTAAGTTTCTTTGAATGAGGCACAAGGGTAGTATTTAAACATGACTGATATTGTTAAAAGACTAACCTGTACCCCATGTACCGCTGTACTTAAAATAATAGTTTAAAAAAGTTGTAAACCCTGTAATTTATATTTGTATAACCTCAGCTTCAACAACGTGGAGCAATGAAAATTTATTCTTATATCTCCTTTAAGTAAAACATTTTTCATTTTATTTTTATATGTCTCCATTTGGGTATTCATATTATATAAATATATGTTGCTGAACGTTGTATTTTAAAATTCTAATAAGCATTAAGAATTTTTATTTTTTTTTGACAGAGTCTTGCTCTGGTGCGATCTCAGCTTACTGCAACCTCTGCCTCCTGGGTTCAAGTGATTCTCCTGCCTCGTCCTCCCAAGTAGCTGGGCTTACAGGCGTGCACCACCACACTTGGCTGTTTTGTACTTTTAGTAGAGACAGGATTTCACCATGTTGGCCAGGCTGGTCTTGAACTCCTGACGTCAAGAGATCCACCTGCCTCAGCCTCCCAAAGTGCTAGGATCACAGGCCTGAGCCACTGAGCCCGGCCAACAATTTTTTTTTTAAAGAGACATGACATTGCTGTAAGAAGTGATATGGCAGCTATGCTGAGAATGGATGGTAGTGGATCAGTGGAGGCCAAGGAAGAGATTGCTGCAATAATCTAGGCAAGAGATGATGGTGGTCATGACTACTGATACATCGAAAGTGATAGTAGTGGAAGTGGTGTGAAATGACTCCATTCTGAATCATTTTGGGGGTGTGTCTAACAAGACTTCCTAATGGAAAGGACGTAAGTGTCACAGAGAGAGAACAGTCACGGATAATGTCAAAGCTTTTGATCTCGAGAAATCAGAACGATGGTTCAGTTCTACAGTATCTCTCATCTATTTGAATCCCCTCTTACCTTCTTTTTATCCTCATTGCTTTATGCTTTTTCATATTCCCTCAAGGATGGTATAGTGTGGGGCTTTCAGCCGGGGCAATGATAAACCTGTGTCTTCAACTTGACATGTTTATCTGGAAGTCCAGAGGAGTTTCTATAGATCAATTAATTTTACTTAATTTTGATTCGCAGGGAAGAAACACCTTTGGAATTTCACTGTAATGTGACACTTTATTTTTACAAAGGTGATGGAAAATAAATGTCCCTGATCAAACCAATGTGGCTCATGTCCAGGTAACACATGTGATTCAATTAGAATTTTCTTGTTGTATTTGGTTTCTACGGAGAGAGATTATTTTTATTCCTGTCACTGCAACATGATATCTATAAATTAACTTCTCCATAAGTAAACTAGTTCATTTGGGTGTTTTAGAATGACTGATAGTAATCATCCAAGAACTTTTATGTGTCCTAAAAGAGATACTGCATACCCTACGTAAGTCTACAAGGAATTGGAAAACATCTAAGGAATTGAAACAGATATTTAAAGTTTCTCATTGAGAAGTATGATGAAGGTTCATTAAAAGAACTGGATGAGTGCATACATTATTAAAACCAGTATTTTGTTAATTAGCATTTTTCCTGTTTGAGTATGTCAAGTCAGAGTTTTATGCTATTATTGGCTACCCACTGGGCAATTTTTTTTTCTGTTTTATAGAAGAATGTCAAACCTTAACTGGATTTGTTTATTTCTTTTAGGTATTTCCCATATCTTTCTGTCTTTTCCATGGCCAAAAACGATCAACTAAAGAACATTAAAGAAGAAATAAATTACCATATATTAAAAAATATATACTGTAAAATGTTCTTTATACAAAAATATGACAACTTCAATAAAAGTAACTTCGATAACCTGAGGCATTAATTGAGGATCAATGTGATGACTCTACATTGAGAATCACATATACCTTCTGAATAAATTTTAAAAATGAAATATTCTCAGTCACATTATTTTCAAATTGTGGATATGCATGGAAATTATCAGAGAACCAGAATATTCAAGGTTTATCCTTCCTGTTTTTGTCTTAAATCACAGCTTTGTGTTAAATGATATGTATGACCTATTTCAGTGGCAGTATGCTAAATAAAATTCTGTTTGTATCTCCTGTTTTTGTGCTTCTCAAATTAAAGTCACTGAATCCTCAAGAATTCATGCTAGGTTGCCCTAATAGTTGATACTCCCAGATGAACAAGGTGGAACTTCCTGGAGAATTCATCTTATTGGAATTAGAATTTTTTGTGAACCCTCTATATGCTTAAGCCAATATATTTTGATATGGAAGACAAAATGTGCACAAAGGAGACATAAAAGAAATTTCCACCTGCCACAGATCCCCTTGGGCTATACCTCAACCCAAGACCCTACGTGTGCCATTTTCTATGCGGTGACCTTGTTATAAATATTTAAGAAGCTCTTTCTAGTAGTTCACAAAAAACATTCCTGTCGTGCCAGCCCATTCTGCAGATTCCCCAGGTTAGATGCTGATGATAACATATTCCATGGCTCTTGTAAAAGTGCCAAATATTTTAGAATAGCCTGCAGAGCACAATGTAAATGTGCAATCATTCTAAGTTTCTCAGTTTTCCTTTTTGCCACAATATGCCTACTGTTGTCTCAATTAAATGACTTTGGATGTTTTCAGTCCTATGCAAAAACAATATTAACTAATACGAATTTAGAGCTTTCTATGCATAAAGAGCCCCCTCTGTATTGTTGCTTTTAAGCATCGCAGCAACCCTCTGAGTTAGGTGTCATTCTCATCCTCTTTGTAGACGAGAACCTGAGTACAAATTGCTCAAATTATGTCCTCGAGATCACACAGGTCAAAGGAAGAATATCCAGGATTTGAAACCAAATGGTCCTCCTTCGAGATCCCACCTTTACATATTACTCTTATTCTTCATGTGGAAAGAACCATGAGGGGATAAATTTCTTTGTTAAAAGGGCAAATAAAATATTTATAATCATGTTGAGCAGGGTTGATTTCTGCCATGTGACATGATTCTTACTTAACTGTTGGGACTCCAGCAGCGTACTCCAATCAGCTTACAAACAGCACTGACTTCCACACACTCAGAGGGACACAGCCACCCCAAACTAAACCATAAAGTTGATGAAATTTGTATTACCTTTCATGGCCCTCACATTCCACGTTATTGACCTTTCTTGCTACATTATTCCTAATTGCTTTCTAACCTTCTCCTCTTGTATAACCAGAAGAGAATTTGATGCCAGCCTTCATAGTGTGGCAGATGGATTCCACATTAGGTTGATGCAAATGAATTTCAGTCATCTGTATTATCTCAATTGAGCATCTTCATTCAAGCCTTTGGTTTTATCTCTAAAGGAATAGATTTGAGTTCATTGGAATAATTGAAGGCTTTGATTTTATCTCTAATTGAATGATTTGAGCCCATTCAGTAACCATGTGGCAAGATAATTTGAGGGTGGGAGGCCGTTGAAATACTGCAACTCTTCACAAGTTACTCTAATGAGCCTATGTGAGGGTAGAAATGGCCTAAAGGAATGACACTGCATAGTTTCTTTCCTTGTTTAGAGCTACTCTCCTTTGGTAGAACTAAGGCTAACAGTGGCCCAATAGTTGCTGCAGCAGGTATTTTCCAAGAGTTTCTGGGGACAGAAAGGTACAAATCCCATTGTTACCATTGTTTTCCAAGATTGGCCCAGGTATCTAGGGCACCTGCATTGCTTCTAGACACTCAGCCCACCATCACCACCTGTACAGAGGCTCCCAGGTCAAACAAGCCATCTGTGCATTCTGACATTGTGACATTATGATAACCAGCATTGAGTAGCAGCTTTTACAGAAATGTGACTCTTGCGACATCCTGGAATGCCTATGTATTGCTTTGATCTCTGATAAGAAGCTACTGAAAACAAAACTCTCTTCCTTATTAAAACAGGTGCTGCAATGAACTTTTACTTAGATTATACTCAGTTTTTTTATCTGTTCCTATCTCCCACCAGACTCATAGAAGTCAAGAACTATTTTTTTTTTCTTTACATCCTCTGTACTAAGTAGAATACTTGGCAGAGAGACAGGGAGACAGAGTGCTCAGTAAATGTGGAATGAATGAATTAATGAATGACAGAGTGAATAAGTATATTTATGTTGAATCTATATATTCATCCAAGATCAGACGAGATTGGGTGTGTTCAGGGTGGTATGGCCTTAGATGAACTTTAACCTCTATAGAGGTATGTGTAGAATAATTCTCCAATAGGTTTTATGGAACACCATAAAGTATCCTATAGTATTAGGCAGCAAATTTATGCCACTAGAATAAGATGCAGGCCTAGGTAAAAATAATCCCATTTATTTACAAAAATTTAGGATTTAGGTTATAAATACTTAGAACATTTTCCTGAAGTATTTCTAAGTATAAATACTTAGAACATTTCCCAATTGTTGAAACATTTTAAGAGTCCTGCAAAAATTTCAGAAAGGTTTTTCCTTCTCATGGCCTAAGTTGTATTAAAGAAAGCGCAGTGGCCCTTCATCACTTATCACATAGGGTTTTAGTCCTGTTTGGATTATATATAACTCCACTCTACCCCTCCAATCTAATATCCTTTCATTTCCCAACATGTGACCTTTCTCCATGCACACCAGGACCCTCAGTAATCTCTTGTTGTTCACCATGTTGGGTACTGTATGGGCTTTGGAAATTCCAGTCATCCCCTTTGTATAACCCCTTCCCAACCCTTTCTTAATCCTCCACAATCAGCTTCTGCCTACGTTCAGGGTCCAGCTCAAGTCTTTCCTTCATCATGGCTAATTCCCTGACAACTCTTGACTTCCTATTTGTTCTTTTGCTGAGTCCTACTACACATATTGTTAGTGTCACAGTCACAACCTTATTTCATCTCTCCTTGCCATGTTTTATTAATTTTATGTACACATGTAAACTCTTTGAGGGAAGTGATTGTGTCAAATCCTCTGAGTCCCCTACAATACCAAATAAAATGCTAAGCACATAAAAGGATACTCAGCAATATTGCTTATGAGAAAATAATATAGGTTTATTTTTTAATGTTTTATAGACCTCTTCATTGATACTGTTTATACTCATTTTTTCTTATTTTGTCTTCTCCAAAAATTATAAATATTTGTCAAACTTCTTTTTATGACCTTTCATATCTTCATGCTATGTCTTTACCAAATGATATCCTAAGTTGTCTGAAAGGATATTTTGTCTTCCTGTTTGAAAACTTCCTCCACATTCTTCCCCCAGACATTAGCACTTCTTTTGGAAACATTCTTTGTATGGTTTCCCTTCTGGGCATGCAAAAAGCATAGTCTATATGTTAAAGGGTTTTCACAACTTTTACATTGTGGTGTGTATGAAACCCAGGAAACAATATGGCCACAATGAAATAGATCAACAAGGAATATACTGAAGATACTCTTAGTGGAGAGACGATTTTCCCAACTTTTCATTTAGAGCTAAAAAGTGAAATGAGTAAAGGACTGAAAGATAACCCATAAGTTTCAACCAGCACTTTTGCAGGTATAAGAGAGAATGTGAAATTGCTGACATTGGTTTTTAAAAGTTTAAAAAAATAAAAAGAAATAGTACCTGTAGTGGTGGCTTTTAACTGAAATTAAGATCAAAGCTCATCCTTCCCAAGCATAAAGTGCAAGTTTTCAAGATTGTTCCAATTTTAATATAAGACAACTTACTAATTCTTGTCTGCTTTTTACTGGCTCATAACTCTCTGTGCAGTTACATCCATTTGAAATGTCTGTATATGTGGGGGAAAAGCATATTTTAATAGCTTTTGCTTGTAACTTGGTAATATGACTATTTTCAGTCATTTCCATTTGTTTAGCAGCTGAACTGCTTTAATATTAATTAGAAAGGTCAGTCTATTATTCACATCCCCACATGGCTTTATACACTGCATCTTCTAACATGACTTACTGTACTTGTCATCTATCATAAGGTACCATGTTGTAGGTATTTGGTTTCTTGATTTAAAACCTAAAGAGCTCCAGATTTTAAATGATCTCTGTCTACTTTGACAAGTAAAAATGGACTAAAGGTATTTCTTTCTATTTTTCTTTTTCTTTTGAGATGGAGTCTCACTCTGTTGCCCAGGTTCAAGCAATTCTCCTGCCTCAACCTCCCAAGTAGCTGGGACTACAGGCGCGTGCCACCATGCCCAGCTAATTTTTTTTGTATTTTTAGTAGAGATGGGGTTTCACCGTGTTAGCCAGGATGGTCTCGATCTCCTGACCTCGTAATCCACCCGCCTCAGCCTCCCAAAGTGCTAGGATTATAAGCGTGAGCCACTGCACCTGGCCGCCTTGTTTTTCTATTTTTCGTGTGAGGAAATTGTAAAGGTAGACTGACTTCAAGTATGGATCTGGGTCACTTGGAAACTCTGCCTTTACATTTTCTGCTTTCTAATTATTCTGCTCTTCAAATTTCCATTGTATTTTTTAAAGACAAGTGGGTCAAGAAGGCTTTTTAAAAAGAATTTCTATTCTTTAGATTTCTACTTTATAGGTACATGAGTTAATATCATGACTACAATGATTAACCACATTGTATGTAATTCTCAAAATGTTTATTTTATTTGGGTATTTTGGTTACAGATGACACAGCCTTACTGAGTAATTAATTGGCCAGGAGAAAGATGACTTCTTAGGGCTGGATTGATGAGGGTCATGAGAAACATCCCAAATGCCACAAAACAGAAATGAGGTCACCTCAGTAGAAATTATTTGAAGAATATATTGAAATTAGGGGAAAATAGCCATGTGTATATGGTTGTTATAGGAGTGGAGTCAACTTTATAAGCATTTTAATAACCACTTTGTATATCTGCTAGACCTGGGTGAGGATGATAATTATTAATAACATATATGCTGTCATTTAAAGGAGAGAGGAAAGTAAAAGCAGTTTAGAAGATTCAATTTAAAAACAACTTTGTTCAGATACTCTATGAACTTTTGTGAAAATTTCAAGTGCCTGAAATAAAACCTTTGTGTATGCAAGTCATTAGGGTTTGATTGACACAGTCAGATTGAACTAGCAAAACAAACTTAGTATATTTTTTTTTGGAAAGTTTCATGACTCCAATACTACTACTGCACTATGTTTCCCTCATTTTGGATAGGTTTATGTTTCTTAGACCAAGAGTCAACTTAAAAACTCTTAGGATAAGTGTTCAAATGATTTCCTATTTATGATTTCAAGAAAAATGTCATTTGTTACAGATTACAGGCATAAGCTCTTTTGGGGGTATCATTAGAAATCTGATTTGCACTATAAGTATGGGCCAGCATAGAATTCAAAACTCTTTATCATTCTGTTCAAAATCAAACATATATATTTTTTTTTTTTTTTTTTTGAGACGGAGTCTTGCTCTGTCGCCCAGGCTGGAGTGCAGTGGCACGATCTTGGCTCACTGCAAGCTCCGCCTCCCGGGCCCACGCCATTCTCCTGCCTCAGCCTCCCGAGTAGCTGGGACCACAGGCGCCCGCCACCACACCCGGCTAAATCAAACATAATTTAACATCACTTTTGTGTGTTTAGATATTTCTCTGTATCATCAGCTCTGAACACCTTCTTTAGTCTAACACTCTTCAAAAGATCCAGAATTACTAAAATGGTATACGTTCAGAAATGCACACAGCTTATAACCTCCTAATGGCAGAACGAGGGACTCAGGTCAAGAAAAGAATTGTAGCCATGCAAAAACTGGAGATTACTGTCATGCGTAGCTCAGTTTGAGATGTGGCAATCTTGGGGAAAGGTAAGTTTTATCTGAGTTTGAAAGACATAGAAACCCTTTAGAATCATATTTTGTTACCACAATCAAGAGACATACAATTTTATCAGGTGCCCTCTCCTTATCTTGTAGCAGGAATGAGAAATATTTCTACACTGAGAAATCAAAACCTCATCATCCCCTCTACAAATATCTGATAACTTACTGATAATTAAACCAGGAAATTTTATAATTGTAGCTGTCTTCATGTATTTGTTTCTTACATGCTACATTGGTTGGTATCCATTCAACAAAAAAATCTGTTTAGGTAACAAAACAGATCATTTCTCACATCTACATTTCCTTGTATGGGAGAAAAAGAACAAGTCTATCTTCTGAAACTACGTTCCTGAATTTTTTTTTTTTTTTTTTTTTTTTTTGAGACCGAGTCTCACTCTGTTGCCTAGGCTGGAATGCAGTGGCACAATCTTAGCTCACTGCAACCTCTGCCTCCCAGGTTCAAGCGATTCTCCTGCCTCAGACACACAAGTAGCTGGGACTACAGGTGTGAGCCACCATGCCTGGCTGATTTTTGTGTTTTTAGTAGAGACAGGGTTTCACCATGTTGGCCAGGCTCGTCTCGAACTCCTGACCTCAGGTGATCCATTCACCTCAGCCTCCCAAAGTGTTGGGATTACAGGCATGAGTCACTGGGCCCGACCTGAGATTTTTTTTTTACCAAGGCTATGGATTCAAATTCATGACTTTTATAATGTGCTTCCACTTGTTTCATGTTGTTGGCCCTTTCTAGGTGTCCTTCTGAACAGATCTTCACATGGATGATATTTGTTCTGGGAGAATGCGGCATGAACACGCAGATTTGGTCACAATAACAAATGCGCCTTTAAAGACCAGCTGAGGAGGCCGGGTGCGGTGGCTCACGCCTATAATCCCAGCACTTTGGGTGGTGGCCAAGGCGGGCAAATCATGAGGTCAGGAGTTCGAGACCACCCTGACCAACATAGTGAAACCCTGTCTCTACTAAAAATACAAAAATTAGCCAGATGTGGTGGCAGGCACCTGTAATATCAGCTACTCGGGAGACTAAGGCAGGAAAATCGCTTGAACCCAGGAGGCAGAGGTTGCAGTGAGCCAAGATCGTGCCACTGGAGTCTAGCCTGGGTGACAGAGCAAGGCTCCATCTTGGAAAAAAAAAAAAGCTGAGGAAAGAAATATATTATTTAGCACATTATTAATTCTGATGACATTTCCTCCTTCTTTCTTTGTTTCTTTTGCCTTTTTCTCATATGAAACATCATATCATTCCTAAAGAGGAGAAACTCACAGGCCAAAAATGTAAAGCTTTCTCTGTGTCTGAGAGGAAAATGTTGTCATTTAAAATAAAATAGCTCTTACCAAGCAGAACAGCCTTCCTGAGTATTTCATTCCTGGGACTGTTTGCATTCTTTCCCAGTGAGCTACAGTGATAGGCATCAGAACCTACTTATAACAGGAAAGAAGAGGTATTAAACTATTCAGTGCTGTGTTAAGAATAAACCCCTCAAGTCATTGGATGGAATTTCTATGTGCCTCTTCCCAGCAAGCATCCCTTACCCTTTTGGGGGAGACGTGGCTATATGTCAGGCCTGTGAGAACCCAATGCAGGAACAGCATGTAATGTGAAAATGGAAACTGTTAGATTGAAACCATACATGGCGAAGTCAAAAAGAGACTCTTTCTTAAACTGTTTCAGAAGTATGCTGGGGTTATTTCAGTGCTGTAAGAATAAATAGAACTTGAGGCACTTTGGAGGATAATGTAAAAGTATGTGAGAGGACTCTGCGAATTTTCCCAGGCAACATCTCCCAGCCAATTGTCTTCTAGCTTTCACTCTGACCTTAGAAAACACGACTGCAGTGCAATAGGGTCTGTGCCCTTTGTGAGTGCACACAGACTGGCCTGCTTGTTTAAAGACATGAGGGAAGCTTCTGCCTAATACTGTGTTCCTTAGGATTGTGAGGACAGAAGTACCAAAGCAAAACAAAAACCAACCAACAAGACAACCATGAAACCCCAAACACAAGACAATATTGTAAGTTACTGGATAACTAACGATAAACTACACAAAATCACAGAATGCATGACCAGGGTAGGAAACTAAAAAATCCTCAGTCCAAGCTCCTCTTTAGCAAAGGAAGACAACAAGACAGAAACTAAAATACCTTGCCCCATAACCTGCCCAATTATAACAGAATTGAAATCACTTCTTATAGCTTACTCTTTCTGAGTGCAAGGGTGCCTTTCATTGGGAAACGCAAATCAGTAACAGAATTACGAATGGAAAGCGTGTCAGGTGGTTGTGCTGCAATGTGTCCAATCCTTTGGCAGTCCCTAGACCTCCCAGTTCTGCCACCCCTGTAGCTATGCAGCAGCCACAGATAAGCCACAGGGTCTTGGTAGTGCAAGTACTCAGTCTTGGGACAGTCCCAGGAAGAATAAAGTAACTGGGCATTTTTAGGGATAAAAATAGCCATTCAAATTAAAGAGAGGGGGGTGTGGTGTCATGTAAAATAGACAAAGATACAAGTTTACGTAGCAAAAAAAGATGATTGATGGGAGGTGACAGTCTTCCCTTGTATTATTTATTTGTCTAGCATTGAGATGTCCTCTTTCAATTACATTGGCTTTTAATACTATGGGAATTGGCCTGTTTAATAGCAAATTTTTTAAAGTCTAGAATATGCTTTTCTAGCTGAAATTGTATATGAGAAATACACTTCTTTTCTATAAAAGTACTTATTTAAGTTTATATTTTGGCTTTCCTGTAGAAACAAAGTCATGTCCACGTGGCTTTCAACATCTCAGAACTTCAGCGTGGAGGATGGTGCTTTCCAGTGCTCGCATCTCTTCTTCATGCCTGGGCACGACAGAAAGGAACTTTTCTTCCAATTCACACTGTTAAGCCATCAGATCTACATTAAAAAATAATTATTAAATCTGTGTCAGCCTGTGTTATGAATTTGGGTCTTCAGTCTATTTTCCTAAACTCTCCTTTTTGGTAACTTGATATAGCAAACATGTTCAGAATGAAGGAGAAAGGAAAAGCTAGATCAACCCTTTGGTTATCCTGGGTTTTATCTTAGCAGATTTTTGAGTGGATCAAATGAAATAACATATGTAAATGTGCTTTGGTAAACTTTAAATTGCTGCAACAATTAAAGATGCTATAGTGACTTTAAACATTAACTCGAGGAAGTTTGTTTTAATTGATAGTGTTAAAATATATAAAGAGATAAATATGTATTAGAAAATAATAAGCCCAGGCACGACGGCTTATACCTGTAATCCCAGTGCTTTGAGAGGCAGAGGTGGAAGAATCACTTGAATCCAGGAGTTCGAGACCAGCCCGGGCAGCATAGTGAGACCTCGTCTCTAACAAAAATTTAAAAAACTAGCCAGACGTGATGGTATATGCCTGTAGTTCCAGGTACTTGAGAGGCTGAGGCAGGAGGATCCCTTGAGCCTAGGTGTTCAAGTCTGCAGTGAGTCATGATCACCCCACTGCACTTCAGCCTGAGTGACAGAATGAGGCCCCATCTCTAAAAAAAAAAAAAAAAAAAAAAAAAGAAAGTATACTAATGACACATGTAGTACACTAGCAGCCAGGCACTGACCTCAGTATGTATACTGATTCTCTCACTTTATCTTGTTAACCTTATAAGAGGAGTACTATTATTACTATTATTTCCACTTTAAATGTGAAAGTTAAGGCTCAAAAAGATCATACAACTAATAAGTAGCAGAGCCACAGACATAACTCCAGAATATATGCTTCTGACCACTAGGCTCTAATACGTGAAATAGAAGTGATACATTTCACAGTACTGTAAAAACACTTAGTATGTAACTTTATCATTCTGCTGGTCATATGCTAAGCATATCAGGTTTTGTTTGGTTAGGCTTTCTTTCATTTTAATGACAAATCTTGGAAGACAAACTATGCTATGTTCTTTATGAAGGGAGGTCAGAACAAAAATAGGCTGTCATTAACTGGCAAACACCAGTGATTCATGTGAAAGACTATTATCTTTGGTGATAGAAGGAGTGCTAGGCTGAAGACCTGGAGCCAGCAATCTGCCATTCCTGGCTGTGAAATTTATGTAAGCGATATTACTGGAATACATAGTCTACATATCCTTTCTAGCTCTGAAATTCTATGGTTCTCTTACAGAGCCATTAATTTGAAGATCAGGCATTGTCTATTTAAAAGGCGCATGTAATTCAAATCACAGGGAAAAATGTTTTATACTTGGTTGTGATGATGGCTGCACAACTCTATGAATATACTAAAAGCCATTGAATTGTACATTTTAAATGAGTGAGTTTTCTGCAATGTGAATTAAATCTCAATTAAACATATATGATAGCATATACATATATAAAATAAAACACACACACACACACAAGTACCATCCTCCCATTTGAACATTGTCATAAAAGCAGCAGCAGCCAATTGATATTAAAATGAATAAAGTGAAATATTAAAGTAAAAATATAATAATGTGTAATACAAATTACTCTGATAATTGTCAGTGTGATATAAGAAAAGATTTATCTCATGAAGTAAATAAATATGGTATGCCTTCTGGAATAGAGCTTTGAACATCTCTTCTCCAGAATTGCTCCTAGTATCAGCTTTAGTGCAGGACTGATGCCACAGAAATTGTTCGTTATGTTCGCGTGCACTTACACAGAAGGTGTTCTACCTCGAGTGAGGTTGTTTTAAATGTCAGCCCAATTGTCCTGACTCCACATTCTGCAATTTCTTTTCATGTTTCTGTCATTCTCCTTCTCATTTTACAGATACAGAAACGGAGCAGAGAGGGATAAATTATTTATCCTTGCTCACCCAGAACTTCAGTCAGAGTCTAGATGCACACGTTGCTACTAAATGGTACAATGATAAAAAGACACTCTACCTTGCAATATTTTAATTTAACACAATAATGGCTTATATAGACATATACTCAAAACTTATCCTACATTTTTGGATTCAGTTATTACTGCCTGGGCCAATTGCTAGTCTATATTTTTTGTTTGTGGGCTTTGAGTTTACCCAGCCCTCTTTTTGCCCTTATTTACAACAGAATTTGAGAGTATAAATGTAGATAATCACCACTAGAAATAAGAGTGTCAGTAGGTTCAATTTATAAGTGAAGAATACTGTATATTCCTCTTTTCTATACCCACAGAAACCCAAAGTAAAGAAACACACAAAAGCACACACAAAGTAACTAAATTTTCTCCAAACATCTAGGTTTTTCTTACATCTTAGAGTTCACTCTGATGAGAGTGTTTTAAGATTTCTCCTGCCAAAGTAAAAATTGAGTCAGAAAACTCCTGATTCTTTTTGTAAAATGAGTGTCTTATTACTGAACTATGAAGATAGTTTTCCTAGTATTAATGTCGTGTACAGTTTTGCTGTCAGGTGTCACATTGCCTCTCTGGAGATTCTTCCCCTTCACCCAGCAGCAATATCACAAAGAAGGAAGCACATTTCTGGGAAAAAAAAAAAAAAAACTCAGAGTACTTTTGCAAATAATGATAATAGGATGTGGATGAAGTATTGAATATCGCTCACCAAGAATTCTGCACACATTTCATTTTTAGTACGGGAAATTTCTATTTAGTCTATGGCTTTGTGTGTGACTGTCAGCCAGTTTCTTATTCAGAAGCGGACGATGGCATATTTTTTTTCCATCTTGATTATTTTCTTGGGATTTCTGGCCATCCTGTTTAGGCTCCTGCTGCTAGCAGGCGGGTCTCATCAGCATCCAAATGCAGAGATTGAGATACTTTATAAATGCCTGACTAAGGAGGTTAGAGAAACTTTCCTCTTTTACAAATACCCGCAGGATACAAGACGTCAAAAATATATGCCTAGTCTTTGTAGACATTTCTGTAGAATAATTTTTTTTTCTTTTGGGATTCTTGCCACATTTCCCTCAAGCCTTTTAAAAATGTGATTTTTTTTTTCATGTTTGAGACTAACTTTTCCCATTGTAGGTGAATATTATTTAAGGAGGAGTTATTTTTAGACATGAAACTAATGAAACTGGAAAAAGTACAAACATACCTTTATCACAGGAGAGATCTTCATATAAACCCTGTTCTCTCTTATGTTATATATCACAGAAGAAAACTTTCATGGTGTGCCAGTGTGAAGACTTGATATGGGTGAACTGTGTGCCTCCCAAATCCATATGTTGAAGCCCTACCCCCTAGTGTGATGACATTTGGAGATGGGGCTTTTGAGAAATAATTAGGCTTAGATAAAGCCATGATGGTGGGGCCCCCACAATGGGATTTGTGCCCTTGTAAGAAGAGACACTGGGAGCTGAGGCTTGTGTGCTTGCATTCTCTTTCTCTCTCTTGTATGTAGGGACACAGGGAGAAGTCCACCATTTACAAGATAGAAACAGCTCTTACCTGAAATAGGCAAGAAACAGCTCACATGCTGCCAGAACTTGATCTTGGACTGTCTAGTCTCTACAACTGTGAGAAAATTAATTTCTCTTATTTAAGCCACCCAGTCTATGGTATTTTGTATGGCAACCTAAAGTGACTAAGGAACTTTCCATATAACAAATATCTATGTAAATATGACCTGGTTACTTTGGGTATTTGGTTACTTGGTTACTTTGATTACAAAGTAGCCAACCTTAATTATCCATTAAAAAATATCAAGAGGTTATAGCTGTAGAAAAAATGTAGCATCTTTTGTCCCAGAAAATGTTCATGTTTCTCTAACAGGATAAGAGATTCAGTTATAAAGTAGTAGGACTCAGAACATTTACTATATTTTACTTTCTTTTACTTCCCACAGAGAGTGCTAAAATCAGACAGACAGAACAAGGTTAGAATGGAGCACATGCAAAGAAAATATGGACCTGAAGAAAAATAAGCTATGGACTATCTTCTGTCTCATGCTAGCAGTGAAGTAGGAAAAGGACTCAAAAGACTTCTACTGGCCATAATGAAGTACCTGTTACTATATTTGCTTTCCTACCATAAGCAACTATAAAACTGGACAATGTATATGGCAACTGATCTCATGCATTTCAGGCAACACAGGATTCTGAAAATTAAAAGAAGGAAAGTACATGAAGTGAGCTCTGACATTCACTCTACCTTTTGGCCTGGGGATACTTTTCTTATGGTGGCACAAGAGACAGAACTCAAGTAGAAAGGCAGCCTCACTAAATTGAGGAGCCAGAGATCAGAGTTCTGGGCTCTTGACATAGCTAAATTTGCAGAGCAGGAAACCACAAGAGAACTGAACCTTGTGTGTGTGAGATGGGAGGTGGAGAGGATAGAAATATGCATGGAGGTTCACTCTGGATCCTTAACCAAGGGCTGGACTGTGTGTGCAAGGCCTAGGAGAGTAGCTGCTAAGAGACTGAGAGTGGAATGGAGATACCACAGGTTGCTTTGTGCTGGGAAACACTAAAGCTCCAGTTTGGCCAGAATAGAGAGTCCTTATTGCCTTGAGAATTTAATTGAGATCTTAGAAAAGCCACACCTTTTGAGTAAGGACCACATGTTTTGGTAAGGGTCTTATTCTAAGACTAAGGATCAAACCAAAATAGACCTATGATTATAAAGAATAAAACCAAACTTAAGAAGAGCAAAAAGTCCTTCTAGTAATTTAATTGACTGTCAAAATAAAAGGCAATCCCCTTTAAAGAAATACAACATACTCCAGCCTCCCACAGTTATAATTACATGTCCACCATACTATAAACAGTTACTTGAGTTACAAAGAAACAAGAAAATGTGACACATAAACAAGAGAAAGTACATTTGATTAAAACAAACTTGAGTTAGATATCATTCTAAACACATATAAGAGCATTCAAGAAACTATTACAGATAATGTTTAAAAGCTATAATAGATAATGTTTAAAGACTTAAAGGTACGGATATCTTAACGAGTGACCAGATGGAGTATCGAAGAACAAAATTGAGATCTATAAAAAAGAAACAGATGAAAATTCTAGAATTAAAAACACAATTAAAAATTCCCTGGGTGGACTTTACGGCAGATTGGAGATGGTAGAAAATTGTCATTGAATTTGAAAACATATCTGTAGAATTATTCAATCTGAAGAACATTGAGAAAAAACATTTAATAAATTCACCAAACCTCCATGACCTGTGGAACTCTATTAGGCATCTGTCATTGGAGGGAGAGGACAGAGTGGGGCAGAAAAAAATTTGAAGAATTAATAGTTGAAAAGTTCATAAATTTGATGAAAATTGTCAAATCACATATTGAAGAACCTTAGCAAAACCCATACAAGATAAATAGAATGAAAACCTAGAAACATTATAGTCAAACTACTAAAACCAAAGATATCAAGAAAATACATATTTTTTAAGTCGTAAGTACCAACTTTTGGGAAAAACAGTAGATTTTGCACCAGATTAACAATAAAGAAAGTGATTTTGTTATAAATCTCAGGGAGAAAGAGCAAAATTAGCTCTCAAAACTCACAAATATTTCAGTCTATTTCACCACGATAAAGATTAATCAGATAAGGATTTGGAGCAGAGGTCATTACTGATAATAGTCACATTTTGCTATGCTATTCTTTCTACCTATATCTTTTGGGAAGCAGGTTCAGCAGCAGGAGTAAGTGGCTATAGAAGGTTGGGGATTCACTCTTTTGTTATTACCATGGCTGATGGCATTTTTTAAAAAGGCTAATCTAGAATTGTTTTATTTCATTTCTTCTAGGGTTTATTTAAAACAATAATTGCATCTGATTGAATCATCAAATAATTAAACATTTACTATGTGTCAGGTGCTTTTAATTACATCATGCCATTTGATCCCCATAACATTATTAGAAATAAACATTATAGTCACTATTTTTACAGTAGAGGACATTGAAACTTAGCTAAGGTTAGGAAAACGTGCCCTCATCATGCAGTGACTTAACTAGGGATTCAAATTCAGTATTACCTAACTCTAAAACAAATGTTTTTTTCAGTGTCATACAAATAATTTTATAATTACCTGGATTTAAAAGGCATTCTTATTCATTTTATTTTCTTTTGTATCTTTGGAAAGAAGCTTTAAAATTAAATATCTCTTATAGAATTGCTAAGGTAAGAACAACTCTTATATAGCCAAATGCTTTGATGTGCTCCATCAGCAAGGAATAGGTAAAAGACTAAGGCAAAGTGCTGATTAGTCAACACTATGAGCTTAATTATTAGGACAACATTGCTTATGTATGGTTGCAAACATAGAATTATTTTTTATTTTTTATTTTTTTTGAGATGGAGTCTCGCTCTGTCGCCCAGGCTGGAGTGCAGTGGCGCGATCTTGGCTCACTGCAAGCTCTGCCTCCTGGGTTCACACCATTCTCCTCCCTCAGCCTCCTAAGTAGCTGGGACTATAGGCGCCCGCCACTGCATCCGGCTAATTTTTTGTATTTTTAGTAGAGACGGAGTTTCACCGTGGTCTCGACCTTGTGATCCTCCCGCCTTGGCCTCCCAAAGTGCTGGGATTACAGGCGTGAGCCACCGCGCCTGGTGGAAAACATAGAATTATAAGTAATAAAGCTAAAATATAAAATTCTGATTGTCATTAACTAAGAACATTTGATTTTTAATATTATATAAAACGACATAGAGATGTGCCAAAAAATAATGTAACAATCATTCATGTGTTGGTGGTATTTCTACAAATGCTAACTTTTAAGAATTTTTGCTTCAATTTTTAAAGGAAAAAATAATTACATGTATAACTCCCCTATATAAGCATTTCCCACTGTGATACACATTAGTGCTACTCACCAATAGTTATGATTCTTTTTCTTCTAGTATAGATGGGATTGGATTTGTCTGCTCCTTGGGCTTGGGTCTGGCTTGATAAATGGCTTTATCCAGTAAAATATGAGTAGACGTTACATACTTAACTTTCATGTAGAATTGCCAGTAGTAAAATGCAAGAGTCTCCAAAGCTTTTCTCCTTTGTTACATGGTCTTGAAGGACACGTTAATGTGGAAGTGAAATGTCAAGCCATTGCACTGAGAACAGTTGGCTTTGGTAATAGACTTCATTGCTTTAAGCCGCTGATATTTTGGGGTTGTTTATCAGTGCAATCTAGACTATCCTGACTACAAGACCCTCTCAGCGCCTCATCAACACCCTCTCACCCTTCCAAATCAGCAAAGGAAATAAAGGCCACCACTGTCAAAATTTGCCTTTAATTCCTTTGCTGATTTGGAAGTATAGATTATATTTATTTTCATTTAGTGAACACCCACTACATTTTATTTTACTTACTTAAATGTACATTTTTTCTAACAAAGTTTAAAGTTATTCAAAATATCTGTCTATACTTAAAAATGCATAATATGCTTTGACTATTCACACAATCCCAATTCCATATCATTTCTTCTTAAATATTATATAGTATTGTATCTATAATTGTTAAAGTAGAAAATACTCTTAAGCTTTTATCATCTAAACTTTTAAAGATTTGTTCATATTCTGAAATGATAATTTAATGAAGCATATAATTCTAATGGAAAGTTATTTAAACCCAGTAACTGGAAGATATCACTCCACTTGGTTCTACAATCTATTGTTACTGATAAGATTTGTCTTGTCTTTTGAATGTTTTTCATTTATAATTAGTCTTTTTTTCAAAAAAATATTTTTATATTTATCCTTGATGCATTGTATTTAGTTTCCTTGCGATGTACCTAAATGTGAATTTATTTTGATTGACCACACATTTCATTTCACTTTTTGTACACTTTTCATTTTACTTTTTGTATACTTTCAATCTCAGAACTCACGTCTTTTTAATTCTAGAAAGCTCTCTATTAATAACCCTTTAATCAGTAATACTAGTTCTCATATTGACAATACATTGATTATGCTCTCCCCAGGTGTGTAAGTGTGCTAAATTTAGAACACAAGTTATTATTCGTTAGGGGTATCTGTAAATGTAAGAATAAAATATGCTTTTGGCCTGGCATGGTGGCTCATGCCTGTAATCCTAGCACTTTGTGAGGCCAAAGCAGGAAGGTCACTGGAAGCCAGGGGTTCAAAACCAGCCTGAGCAAAATAGCAAGATCTTATCTCTACTAAAA
This sequence comes from Macaca nemestrina, assembly GCF_043159975.1. NCBI lineage: Eukaryota > Metazoa > Chordata > Mammalia > Primates > Cercopithecidae > Macaca > Macaca nemestrina. The sequence goes on from NC_092129.1 coordinate 36,765,643, forward strand.
AATGTTTTTAAAAATTAGACAGTAGTTAATTTTGGTGGCACATGGTAGCTCATGCCTATAGCCCCAGCTACTCATGAGGCAGAGGCAGGAAGATTGCTTGAGCCCAGGAGTTTGAGGCTGTAGTAAGCCTCTGGTCATTCCACTCTACTTCAGCCTGGGTGACAGAGCAGGACCCTGTCTCTAAACAAGACAAAACAAAACTACACTAAAAAGCACTCCAGCCTGGGCGACAGAGCAAGACTCCGTCTCAAAAAAAAAAAAAAAAAATGCTGTCATGCTGTCCTATTTGTGTAGGTTGTTACAATAACGGTCGTGATACACGATGCCTCTCAGTATCCAAGCTCTTATGTAGTCCTTTCCACATTGACTCTAGGCTTGGTCATGTGATTTGGTTTGTCCAATAGGAATCAGCAAATGTGACATAAGCAGAGGCTGAATATATGCTTGTGTACTGGAGATGGCCCTATTGGAACCCTGAGATCACCATCTTACAAGGACTCATGGTCTAGCCTTCCTGACATGATCCCAGCCAACCCTCTAGTAGAATGCAGCCACAGGAAATATCAGCAGCACCAAGGCAACACTCAGAATTATGAAAAAGTATAATTTCTTGTTGAGTTAAGTCACTGAGTTTTGGAGTTATTTTTATATAACAATAGTTAAGTAATACAATGTCTGATTTTTAAATCTCTCCCTCCCAATAATATGTTTCAAATTACATACAAATTTGTATACCTAATTAAGATGATGGCATACAAAACAAGCTTTTCAGATTTTGCTACTTATGTTTTGTTATTCCTAGAATGAAGTCATAGGATTCTGGGGTACAATTAATCATATTATGAAATTATGTCAGACTCAAGATCTGAACTCAGGAAAAAAAAGGAACAGATTAAGTATATAAATAAAACAATGTTGAGGGCATGGAGAGAAATCAAGATTATGTTGTTATAAGTAGAAAACTGTTCCTTTGAAAATGCCATGCCTCTGAAGAAAACAACAGGGTGATGTTGGGAGGTGTGGTGGAAGCTGTGAGTAGTAATTACTGTTGTGATTTTCATTCCCTAAGAAATGAAGTCCAATTTTATATGGAAAAGGCACATGGTTGCCTTTCATGTTTACATGGAGACTTCCCGTCATAGTTCCTTGGAATCCATGTGTCTAACTTAACGATCAGACTTCCAGTTAGTCATTTGCTGGTGTTAAATCTGGCAGGGTGAATTGTACAGTCGAGAAGTGACCACTCTCATGATGGAATTTAGGTAGAACAACTGCAAAGTATTTTCCAAGTGCTTCCCAAGGGGCATGGATAACTCCCTCGTTAAAAGCAGATTATTTCTTCATTTTTTACTAACAGTGTGTCTATGTCTCTTGAACTCAGGATTATTCTGACTTGAGACTAATGAATATATATACATATATACATATATATTTATATATAATATTTATCTGTGATGTGGTGTATTGAGTTTCCTTGCAATGTAACCAAATGTGAATTTATTTCTCCTGACCACACCTTTTACTTTTTGTACACTTTCAGTCTCAGAACTCTTGTCTTTTTTTTTAATTCTAGAAAGTTCTCTATTAATAACCCTTTAATCAGTAATACCAGTTCTCATATTGACAACCCATTGATTAGTTTATGCTCTCCCTAGGTGTGTAAGTGTGCTAAATTTAGAACACAAGTTATTATTCTTTAGGGGTAGCTCTAAATGTGAGAATACGTGTGTGTGTGTGTGTGTATATATATATATATATGCACATACATTTATATATTTTTAAGACAGAGTCTCGCTCTGTCACTCAGGCTGGAGTGCAGTGGGACAATCTTGGCTCACTGCAACCTCCGCCTTTCACATTCAAGTGATTCTCATGCCTTCACCTCCCAAGTAGCTGGGATTATAGGTGTATGCCACCACACCCAGCTAATTTTTGCTTTTTGGCTTTTTTTTTTTTGTAGATACAGGGTTTCACTATGTTGACCAGGCTGGTCTCAAACTCCAACTCCTGACCTCAAGTGATCCACCCACCTTGACCTCCCAAAGTGCTGGGATTATAGGCGTGAGCCACCTTGCCCAGTCAGCTAATGAATATATTAAAGAAATTGAATAAACTTAATTAGGACTAATAAAGGGGGAACCATCTTTACGAGTAACCTGAAACTTTCTTAAGTACCTGGTTAGGGGTATAGAAGCTAAGCTAATAGTTAGGTCCATAGCAGCCAAAAGGCTCTTTATTTTTAAGGAAGACCTTTATGTGGAAACTTAAGTTAGGAAAATGAAGATTATCTTCCTAACAAATTCACAAAAACAATGAAAGCAAAATAAAAGATTTAAGAGGAGCAAGCAAAATAAAAGATTTAAGAGGAGCTGGTGGTCCACAGCAGCCAAAAGGCTCTTTATTTTTAAAGAAGACCTTTATGTGGAAACTTAAATTAGGAAAATGAAGATTATCTTCCTACAAATTCACAAAAACAATGAAAGTAAAATAAAAGATTTAAGAGGAGCTGTTTGCACATTTTAGATCCTTACAATCAGTCAGACCACACTTTTATTTATCCCCAGCCAACTTTTAATTTCAACAGGTAGTCATGATATTTCCTTCCAGTAACAAAGGCTTGAGAAATCATAAGAACACTAATAATTAATGCACTGTAGTAAGTAACATGTAAGCAGTTTTTACCTTCTAGATGGACTGGGGAAGGCTTTCTAAGGCAGATGATAATTCAATGGGTCTGTAGAGAATGAATAGAGTTTGCAAGATGAAACATGAGAAGAAAGCATTTCCAGACCAATGAGAGAAAAGTAATGGCATGAAGATATTGAAACCCTTGCTAAGCAACTGGGGGAGTCATTTTAGTCGTCCTGCTTAATTAGGACTTAGGATGCATGGACACATTAGTTATCAAATGTGATTGAAAAGTTTGCTTGGAATAAGATTTTAAGGAATCTTGTCTACCAAAGCAATCCATTTGCTGATCACTTGAGGGAGCCAGCAGAGATTAGTAGGCAGAGAAAAGAATAATGAGAACTAGACATTTTCTAATTTTTCTTTTTTCCCATATCCATATTTTAGGATAACACTGGAGGCTGCCATGGGAGAAAACTGCACAAAAAGAGCAAGTTTAAGAGCTTCAGCAGTCTTAAGTGGCTTGAGAAGATTATGCTAGAGATTGAAGCAGATGGAAGATTCTAGAAACAGAAAGTGTTCTTTTCATTGGTGTGCGTCTTGAATATAAATGGAAATCAGAGGTCTATAATAGCAAGCCAGTGTGGATAAAGCAGTAAGGTTTTCAGTCTGAGGAGATGGCTGGGGGCAGTTTGTAGACTTATTGTCAGTCCAGCAGAGAATTTGAGAATATAGCCAGGGCTTAAGGTTCCAGTTTCAAACCAAAGACAAAATAAATCAGCAAGACCAGAATGAGGACAGAAGCCTGGGAATTGTGTCTCAAGATCTGGACTGAGAGGGCATTTCTACACAACAGCTCCCCCATGGGCAGGGCTATGACCGTTGTTGCTAAGCTGTCACCATCTCTCTTTCCCTATTAGACTGGCTTCTGTGGGGCAATTAGCCAGTACAAAGACATATGGGAAGCCAAGACCTCACATTAAAACAAAGTGTCCTTATTCAAGCTGGGTCATATTTGGGCACCTTGTTATTGCAGCTTTGAGGAGGGATATCAAACTGTCATATTCACCTGTGAGTTTAGGATCAATGGAGGGAAGAGAACAGAAGGGCCACACGGAAGGGGAAGCTCAGGTACAGATGGCCAGCAGCCAGGGTCGCTGTAGAGGTGAGATTATCAAAGATGACCATACAAAGGCTGCAGAGGCAACATGCTTCCAATAGCCAGGAAGAAGGTGGGCAGGGGAGAATTTGGTCCATTTGAAGTTAGAATTATATATGAAGACACTTATAATCAAATAAACGCAGAACATATTTGGAAAAGGAAATAAAGTAGGAGTTAATTTTTCTTTTAACAAATTATGGTTGAAATCTAAAATGTCAAGATTAGCATTCTACAAGGGTATGAATACAACAATGCCATTTTAACCCAAAGAATGTCTAAATATTTGTACAAAATAGCTGCTTACTGATGCTTGTGAAAAGGAAGAGATTGCCTTCCAGCACACTGTATCAGAGAGCCATGATAATAGCCATAGCTTAAAGAGAACAAAGCAAAGCACAAAAATCCAAAAAACTATCCATCATTACTACCACCACTCTTTAAAAATGCAAATCTATTGTTTATGGTGCATTCCAATTCAGTTGACTTCCTTCTTGCCTTTAAACAGACACCCCTGACTTAATTGAAGTGTTTTAGTTAACTTAGCATAAAAATAATAGATTCGAACTAGAAAATGATTACAAAATAGAAAAAAAGTCTGGGAATGTCAAGAGGTTCTTAAGAATGTCAGATAAGTGAGCTCATTCAATGACAGAAAAAGAAATATTAGAGTGATAAGCTGAAAGCTACATAGGACTGAAGTTTTTCAGATTCTACATTTATCAAAGTAATGAGTCAATTTTGTTGTGGACATCAAAAGCTATCTCAAGAAAAAGTTCAAATTATTACACTGCACCGGAATTTTAGTTTATCCATTAAGATTTGCAGGGAGCAAAACAGCAGCTTCCTTGTTATAATGCTGTTTGTCTTAATGAGGGGAACTTAAGGGCGGCAGAGAGAGAAGCTCATAATGTCTTATTTCAATATGAAACCCAAACAGCAAGCAGCTGTCTCTTCTACAGAAGTGCAACCTCAAAGAGTCTGAGAGTTTTTGCCGTATCACAGCTAAGACCTTGTTGTAGTCCAAATTAGGGTGTGTTCCTCAACATCCTAGGGGAGGTTCAGATATCCTTTCAATCATTGTCCTGGAATTCAGGCTTCTGAGAATTTGATATGAAATGGAAATTGACTAACGTGAAGAAAAGACAGAAACTTGGCCTAAGGCCAACGTTTTCTTTCCTTAGTACAGGGTAACCATATAATTTATTTTCAAACTTGGACAGACTCCAAAGGGGACTCTTTTGAGAATTGTGCCAGGACAATGGGAGTAAGTAGCAACTGTCCCAGATAAACGGAACATATACTTGGTTTAGTCATAGAGAATCTATGTCTAATATATTGTTTCTTTAGTTTTTGTATGTCTTAGTAGCTAAATATAACTAAATATAGCTAGTCTTTATAAAGTGTGAGCTTTTTATTCTTCAATACTGTGTAGCTTTGTGAGACTATTTGGCGTCACGTAGACCCTGTACCTCTGAGTTTACCGAGAATAAAAACTCATGATTCAAAAAGTTAAACAATCGTTAACTACGTGACTCCAAAGAGCCCTAAGAGTTCACACACATATGGATTTCTACTCTATAAGTTTAATTAGTCATAGTACAAAGTGACCTATGAGAAGCCTCATGCCTCATGAATGATGAACACTGAATCTGTTCATAAATAAAAGATTAAACTTTAAATCAATAACCATTAGAGAAAACAGAAATATATTATGGTGAGTTTCATTCATATTTATATCTGCCCTTTTCTATATATTTTAATTAAACCAATTTAAGTCATAAATTCTTCAACTATAATTCAGGCATAGATTCTTTACTCAAAAACTAAAGATAGTTATCTGGCATTAAAAGAGGAAGGAGGAAGTGATCACTGACAACTGGAATCAATGGTCATATATAAATATAAACCATGGTTCTTGGGGCCAGTGTTTTTGTTTTGTTTTGTTTTGTTTTGTTTTGTTTTGTTTCGTGTTTTTTTGCCAATATTGAAATTGTCCTGAAAGGTCAATGTCATCTTTCTAAATCTAGTTGCTAATACTATGGCATCCTCTTTTTTGCTATTCTTAGTATTGTAAGAATGTGAACTCAGAACCTATTAATAGAAAGTCTTCCCTTTGGAAAATGGAGCTTAGACCCAGAAAGGAGGGTGGTGCATACCAGCTCTCTGCTCTCCTCCTCTGAACAGTCTCTCCCCTAGGTTTCCCCTCCTCCTCCTCCTCCTCCTTCTTCTCCTCCTCCTCTTCTCCCGGCAGTTTGGTCCCTTCATCTCTTCACCATTTTGTCCCCTTTATATTTCTTTTTATAGAATTTTTAAAATAAAATTTCTTTTTATAGCTAGAGTCCTATTTTTTCCTCTTTATTTTGGGCCTAATCTATCAATTATTAACATATGCAGTTTTTCTAATATGGGAGGAACAAGATTGCTCATTCATTCAACACATTTTGATTGAGAGCCCACCATGTTCCAGATGCAAGGATCAGCAGTGAATAAAAAGAGATAAATATCCCTGCCCTCATGAATCTTAGAGGACAAAAGAGCCACTCTCAGGTTCATCAAAAGAGTGTAATATATACATATAACAACCATTTCTGGTACTAAGATTAACTACCTTTATCTTCTGGTGTTCATTTCATAATATATGCGATATTTATGTTACATATATATGTAAATGCATAGAAAAGTTTGAGAATAACAATAATAAAATAGGTTCATTTTGCATGTGTGTGTTGTATATGTGTGTAATCATACAATACATATTCAGTAATTTGCTTTTGGCATTTAATAGAATATGTTTTTTTCCCTTGGTTTTTCATCAAAATATATTTCCCTATCAGCACATACAAATTTATCTCATCATTTTCATGACTGCTTAGTGAAGATGTGCCTTGTACCTATTGTAGGACATTCAAGGTTGCTTCCAAATTTCAGTGTTTTGGATAATGCCACACTGTCTTGCACATATCTTTTGCAAAGATGTCAGGATTCCTGTGGGATTGATTCCCAGTTGCTAAGTCAAAAGAGATGACTATGTTACCTATAGACAAACACTGCCTGTTACAGGATGTACCTCAGCATCTGAAGAAAATGCAACTCAGAGGAAAAGTATTGGGTACGAAAGAAAAGACTTTGTACTAACTTATATAGGGGATGGCTGCATTCCTCCTTTATCAGAAGCAGAAGTCTCTGTTGTCGCTTTAACAGTGGAAAATAAAGGGACAGAACATAAGAAATAATTGTGTACATTTAGGGGGTGGGATTAGAAAGGATGAAGAAACTAGGGGCAGGGAAACTTTTATTTTTGCTTTTGCCTTCTATGCCATTTGACTTGTTTACAACAGGTAGGTATTCATTTTATTTAAAACTAAGTAAATTTTCATAAACTATATACAAAAAATAATAATTTTTTCCCTGTATTCTCCCAGTGAAAACTATAAGGCATCATTCTTCCAAGAGAAATGGCAGGTTCGGGGTTTTTAAAATAAAGTTTAGGTAAAGAACTGCTTGTGAAAACTTTAGGGTGATAGGAGAAAGCATGTCCAAGTAATCAACTTTTGAAACAGTTAAGAATGAAAAATAAATTAAAAATGCCTGTCAATCTCAATCCTGATTTCTTTTCAAATCAACAGAACAGTTTCCAGTTGAGGACAGTTATGTAAAGAGTCAAACACAAGGAGTTATTGGTAAATCAAAATTAATTTTATTAAGTTAATTAAGCAACTTTCTTCCCTGTATCCCATACCTCTATACATGGCTCTTTTAGTTCCTACTGTACCTCCTAGGTTAAATTTTTTTTTCTGTCTTGGTTAAGAAGTTCATAAGCAACTTCATGAATAATGAATAAAAACCTAAAAATGATTTGTTTCGGGGTAGACTGTATGATTTAGCATTGCAAAGTTCTTGCTTTACAGCTCCTGATCCAGCAAGTTGCATAACTTTTGACCTAATTTCTAAAGATTAACTGTTTATGTGGAGTGGCTGATATGATTTGCTGTGTCCCCACCCAAATCTCATTCTGAACTGTAGCTCCCACAATTCCCATGTGTCATGGGAGGGACCGAGTGGGAAGAATTTGAATCATGGAGGCAGTTCTTTCCCACACTGTTCTCGTGACAGTGAATAAGTCTCATGAGACCTGAGGGTTTTATAAAGGGGAGTTTCCCTGGACAAGCTCTCTCTTGACTGCTGCCGTGTAAGACATCCCTTGCTCTTCCACCGTGATTGTGAGGCCCCCCCATCCTCAAGGAACTGTGAGTCCCTTAAACCTCTTGTTCTTTGAAAGTACCCAGTCTCAGGTATGTCTTTATCAGCAGTGGAAAAATGCACTAATACACTTGTGGAGGGAGAAAGGCAACGGAGAGAAGAAAGTCCTTTAAGGAAAGCATTTTGGCCTTTCTCCATCATGTTCCTTGAATGTAGATTATGTTTGTAGGGTATCAGCTAACATATCACAATATTTGTTGGGTGATAAGTGGATAATAAAAAGCGGATCATTTTCCTTTAGTCAGGAAGATCAGGTGAAGATACCCAAATCCAGAGTTGGTCCCATACTAAACTTTTCGGCACAATATACTCATATCCTAGTCATTCCTAATTATTACATCCCCATCAGTCCTGGCTTGCTCTGAACCAGGTCTTTCTTCACATTTGAAATTCACACCCACTCCCTACCACTCAACTCACCCTTGGGATATCACTTCTCAGGGAATAGTAGCTAATTGACTTTCTAACTGGATTCACAATGAAATGTCAATGGCATATTTAACTATTTTAGAGAAAACATGCTTTTAAAAGCAAAAAAAAAAAAAAAAAAAAAAAAGAAAGAAAGAAAGAAAGAAAAGAAAAAGAAAAAGAAAAGAAGGAGATATCTATACAACAGTGCCTTCATCTGGATGAATGGAGGTGAAGATTTCAGCCAGTATTGGTTATTCTGAGGGGAAGAGGGTGGCAGTATTTTCTCCCAGGCCTGCCTGCTGCTTTGGTACTTAACATTGACATATCCAATTCTTCGAATTTTTATTATTTAACTTCCAGTGTCTCTAGGAAACACACAGATTTCCTTTCTGATCATACTGATGTTATTCAGGGCTTTTTTGAGCTATTGTGCTCTTACTTCTGGCTACCCCACATGTATAACATATCAGACAAATTAAAATCCACCCATATTCCACATCAAATATAATTTATATTGCAATTATAAGAGTAGAGTTGCAGCTGACTAGTTGATGTAATGTTATTTTTGTAGATAGCTAATTAAACATTTATTAATTTCCATTTTGCAGCTTGTGTTTGTAGTTTGGAGCCAATACTTTTAAAATCTTACAATCCATTGGCACTGGTCTCTAGTGACTAATGGATAAAATGGCCTTGCTGATGCTAATTTAATATAGGAATATATTTTTAAACTCTTAAAAAAATAGAGCCATTTAAAATGTTTTGCCTTTCTAATGAATGCATCCTTTTTTCTTTTTTATTTCTTTTTTTTTTTTTTTTTGAGATGGGGGTCTTGCTATGTCACCCAGGCTGGGGTGCTATGGTGTAATTTTGGCTCACTGCAACCTCCACCTCCCAGGTTCAAGTGATTCTCCTGCCTCAGCCTCCCGAGTAGCTGGGATTACAGGTGCCTGCCACCACACCTGGATAATTTTTTGTATCTTTACTAGAGACAGGGTTTCATCATGTTGGCCAAGATGGTCTCAAACTCCTGACTTCGTGATCTGCCTGCCTCAGCCTCCCAAAGTCTTGGGATTACAGGCATGGGCCATTGTGCCCGGCCCAATGCATCCTGTTTTCATAGAAAACTACCTTCCTGAAATCTCTGTATCTATCCTAATTCTCTAATTTTTGAAAAATTGTAAAGTACCTTTTTTCATCACAGACAAGTCTCTTTATTTTCACATTTTGATATTTAAGATCTAAAGTTACAGTCTTCCTGTTTTAAGGCAATTTCTTTAATCTGCTATTTATTATCCACTTTCCATTGGATCATCTCTTTTGAAAAATCAGGGCTCAACCTTTGATTTCTAAAAAGATATTTCACAGTCTGATGAAGCCTCCAACCCCTTGACTACAATAGTTCCTATAGAAATTGTTTGTGTCCTTCCCTTTCATGTTTTTCTCGACTGCGTTTTCTTTTTTTTTTTTTTTTTGAGACAAAGTCTTTCCCTGTCATCCGAGCCTGAGTGCAGTGGTGTGATCTTGGCTCTCTGCAACTTCCACGTCCCAGGTTAAAGCGATTCTCACGCCTCAGCTTCCTGAGTAGCGGGGATTACAAGTGTGTGCCACCTTGCCCGGCTAATTTTTGTATTTTTATTAGAGACAGGGTTTCGCCATGTTGGCCAGGCTGGTCTTGAATTCCTGGGCTCAAGTGATCCATCCACCTTGGCTTTCCAAAATGCTGGGATTATATGAGTGGGCCACCGTGTCCAGCTCTGACTTTAATTCTTTCTAACATGCAAATTGCAGTGTACCATATCACCCCAATTTGGAGTATGACACATGAATGCATGTGTGGGATGCTCTGAAAAGAACCCTCAAACTGAGCGCAAAGTAGTCCTTCTCAAAACATGGGCACCCTTGGTTCACAGAGGTCAGAATTTCTCATATCCTTCAAAGCTGGGGAGCATTTTGGTAGAGTCTCAAAACTGTTCTTTCGTTAGTTGTCTTCCCTGCATATTTTTAATAAGCCTCCATCTCTTAACTTACAGAGATAAAAATATAATGGTTTTCCTTCTCTCCTCCTATGTCTTATAGTCTACTTGTCATCCAAATGAAATAAATGCACTTCCTTATTTTCTTAGGAAATATTTCATACTAGGCTAGTTATTCTGCAAAAAGAGAACATTTAAACAGAGGTTAGTACATAGTGGTTAAATCAGCAAAAGTTTCAGTGCTTATATTAGAAAAACAAATATTTATATCATTAAACCTGAAATTTGCTTTCTAATACAATGTTTTGTGGTCTGCCTAAATGACGGCAATTGATTTCAGGATGAATCAAAAGGACATGAAGAGGATATTAAAGAAAACATCTTTTTGTTTGTTTCTGTCCTACAGTCCTGAAGGCAAAAATGAATTGTACTCTTCATACATGTTGCTGCTTTCAAGATTTCCATTTTACACCATCGATGGGCCTTAGTTTTTGGGTTGTCTACAAAGTCAAATTTCTCTTATTTGGAAAACCTGAATATAGTCTTGCAGTACAAAGCACTGGTCATGCTGTCCACTTTCAGAAGATGGCATGGAATTCTCAGCAACAAGAAATGTTTTGGAATGCTGGCAAAGGAGCAGAAAACAGTGTCCTCCCCACACATTTAGAAAAATAAAGGTACGGAGGACATGGCGTACTACTTATTAAAGACTTTGAAAAACACCACACCTCAGTAAACATTCCTCAAGAACTGAAGAAACACTCTGGGCAATGGCTTACCTCAGTTCCCTCAGTTCTGGTTTTAGTGAGCGGGACAATAGCACAGACACAATGCCAGCTGTGGAAGCGAGAGAGCCAAGGACACACAGGCTCACTCTGTAAACAAGCCTAGTGTTCTGCTTCAGGCACTTTGTGTTGTTTTGTCATCCTAAGAGGTGTTTTGGATTTGCTGAAGACTCTACTAGCTCAACAAGTCTTGGTGCTTTCTTCTGTCCCTGAATTCAACACTTAGTAACTTTCTCTTTTTTGAGCATTGGAGCTCCTGATTGGGCTTTCTGTTTGTCTCCCCATAAGCTGATATAAGCTCAGCTGCCCCTGACACTAGTTTCTTTTCCTGTCTCCTTTAGTTGAAGATGCTAATATTATCACCTTCAGTGACAGTAACCAAATAAAATCAAATATTCAGCTTATGATGGGTTAGCATATTGCCATTCCCTTTTGCTGTCTAAATGCATCTGAAATTACCATGGAGAGGAAATGATCTACTAAGAAGATTCCCAAGACAGACATCATTCTGGATTAATTCCTATAACAGGAGGTTTGCACTAAACTGGCTTTCCTTCTTCAGTGTGAGAAGCAAGTATTCCTCTTGGAAGTCATTTTCCTGAATAACTAACAACGTGTTCAACTACCTCCAGCCCCTTTAAACACCATTATCTCCTACTGAACGTATGCTGGAGTTTTGCAAAAAGCTAGTGAGAGATCCATTCTGTCTTCAGGTTTTTCCAGAGCAGTGGTTCCCAAATGTTGCTCCACTGACCAGCTGCACCAGAAATATCTGGCAAGCTACAAAGAAGACTGATTCTAGGCCCTCTTTACAAATAATCTCACTTAGTGTGTCTGGGTGGAGACAAGACATCAATGTTTTAATTCTTAGGTCATGCTAACTCATTGCAGGCTATTTAGGTTGGTGGGGGAAAAAAAAAAAGCAAAACCAGCAATTACTTTCACAGCAACCTATTATCAACTAAAGACCACTTCTGATTGTCTACCTCCCCACCCCTCATTTCTAATTTCCCTTTTTATGAGTCATCTATGTGTCTCAGCATCCTTTCTCTGTTTCATCACTTGGATTAAGAACATCTTTCAGATTTGCCACCCCAGCTTCAACCTCTAACATCCTTCCAGGACATGACTTGTGATCATGGCTATTTTGGCTTTATCCTTTCAACTCTTCCAGTCCTTGGTTGCCCCCTTCCTGCCAGAGAAGAGACATCAGACACAAGTAACTAGTAGGCAAGGTATTTGAAGCATGCACCATTGCAATTGCTTGATTTGCTGCACTTACAAGAAGCCTTTATGCAAAGGCCTTATGAAAATTACTTATAAGTGATTCACAAAAAGTAATTTACTTTTTATTTATTTAATTTTGAGACAGAGTCTTGCTCTGTCACCTAGACTGGAGTGCAGTGGCACCATCTCAGCTCACTGAAACCTCTGCCTCTTGGGTTCAAGGGATTCTTATGCCTTAAGCTCCCAAGTAGCTAGGATTACAGGTGCCTGCCACCATACCTAGAGAATTTTTGTATTTTTAGTAGAGATGGGGTTTCACCATGTTGATCAGGCTGGTTTCAAACTCCTGACCTCAGGAGATCCTCCCACCTCAGCCTCCCAAAGTGCTGGGATTATAGGCTTGAGCAACTGAACCTGGCCACTAAGAGTAATTTAAAAAGAAGACCTCAACTATCAACTTTGGGTTTCAAAAGTGCATCGTCCCTGTATCTTGCCCTAGCTTAGTTGCACTGTGTTGTAGGGTGGATATATGAGAAAGAAATAGGCTGGTGGCAACTAGGCAGCTGTCACACTCTGAAGGACAAGCATAAGGAGGCAAAGAAGGAAATTATCTGTGGTTATATGAAGCATAGTTCCAAAAGATTCTGCCATGCTGTGGACTGCTGAAAAGCAAGAACAGCACATAGATTAACCTCATAAGTAACAAGTCGTGCTGGGCACACTTATTTAGAGGTAAGTTACAAGGCTCCCTCAAAGGATGAAAGCAAGCAAACAAGAAGAAAAGCATTCGTTTAGACAAAGAACGAAAATTCTTTGGAATTTCAGGCTATGTAGTCTTATAGCAAAATGTTTAGAATATATTGGTAACTTTGCCCATATTATACAGCTGATTCTGAAGATGAAAGTTCAACTAGAAAACAAAATTGTTTGGGTACACCCTAACATGTTTTCAGAGTTTTGAAACATATTACAAATAATTAGAAAAAAATATGAATGGTAAAAGTTTGAGTTTATTCTATGCATAGATATTTTTCAAAGGTTCTTTACAACTCAGAATTTCCTTCAGGAAAATGGACTGGGCTGATACTTTGCCATTGTGAGTGGGAGTGCATTCTATTAAAGTCCACTTGGTCAAGTGCCAGTGGGTGACCTTGAACAGGAATGATAGATATAACATGCTATCAGCGGGACTAGCCCCCAATATTTCAATGTAGATTCTTTTCTATTTTCCCTAAGTGTCAGATGGTCTGAGAAATAAAGAGAAAGAGTACAAAAGAGAAAAATTTTACAGCTGGGCCTCTGGGGGTGACATCACCTATCAGCAGGTTCCATGATGCCCCTTGAGCCACAAAACCAACAAGTTTTTATTAGGGATTTCAAAAGGTGAGGGAGTGTATGAATAGGGAGTGGGTCACAAAGATCACATGCTTCAAAGGCAATAAAATATCACAAGGGCAGAAGGGCAGAGCAACATCACAAGGCCAGAGCAAAATTAGAATTACTGTTGACGTTCCATGTCCCACTGGGCATGCATTGACATTGATAAACATCTTAACAGGAAATGGGGTTCGAGAGCAGACAACCATGCTGACTGGAATTCGTCAGGCTGGAATTTCCTAATCCTAGCAAGCCTGAGGGCACTGCAGGAGACCAGGGCATATTTCATCCTTTATCTTCAATCACATAAGACAGACACTCCCAGAGTGGCCATTTTAGAGACCTCTCCCTGGAAATGCATTATTTTCCCAGGGTTATTCCTTGCTGAGAAAAGAATTCAGCAATATTTCTCCTATTCACTTTCTGTAAGAAGAGAAATATGACTCTGTTCTGCCCGGCCCCGCAGGCAGTTGGACCTTATAGTTATCTCCCTTGTTCCATGAAAATCACTGTCATCCTGTTCTTTTCAAGGTGCCCAGATTTCATATCGTTCAAACACACATGCTTTACAAACAATCTGTGCAGATAACACAATTATCACCAGGTCCTGAGGTGACATACATCCTTAGCTTATGAAGATGACGGGATTAAGAGATTAAACTAAAGACAGGCATAGGAAATTATAAGAGTATTGATTGGGGAAGTGATAAATGTCCATGAAGTCTTCATAATTTATGTTCAGAAATTGCAGTAAAGACAGGCATAAGAAATTATAAAAGTATTAATTTTGGGAACTAATAAATGTCCATGAAATCTTCACAATTTATGTTCTTCTGCCACAGCTTCAGCCTTTCCCTCCGTTCGGGTTCCCTGACTTCCCGCAACAACATGTGCTTGGAAGGATTCTTCTCTTTTTTTTTTTTTTTTGAGGCAGGGTCTTGCTCTGTTGCCCAGGCTGGAGTGCAGTGGCTCTATCTCAGCTCTCTGCAGCCTCTGCCTCCCAGTTTCAAACTATCTTTGTGCCTTAGCCTCCTGAGTATCTGGGATTCTGGGATTACAAGCATGCACCATCACGCCTGGCTAATTTTTGTAATTGTAGTAGACACAGGGTTTTACCATGTTGGCCAGGCTGGTCTTGCATTTCTGGCCTCAAGTGATCCTCCTGCCTTGGTCTCCCAAAGTGCTGGGATTGCAGGTGTGAGCCACTGCACCCAGCCCTAGAAGGATTGTTTTAAACAGGTCGGTTGCTCTGCCTTTATTTTCTGCCAACTTTTTTCTCAGTTCCAAATGATGAGAAAAAAGTGATGTTATATCCTTTACCAACTCTCTTACAAGGTATATTCCATAAATGTGTTTTAATGTGATTTTTATTGGCATACAGAAGGGTACATAAACCATAAATATGTAGCCTAATAAAGGTCTAATATTTATGAACTCTTACTCTCATAGTAGAGACAGTCTACTGTATTGCCAAGTCTCATCTTGAACTCCTAGGCTCAAGCAATCCTCCCACTCCAGCCTTCCAAAGTGCTGGGATTACAGGTATAAGCCACCACACATGACCCAACAAGATAAAAAAAAAACTCCTATAATCACCACCCAATCAAGAGAACATTACCAGCACCCTACAATTCCCTACTGTGCCCCATTACAAACACTACTCAAGTTGCCTTTTAATGCCACAGGTAGTATTGCCTGCCTTTGAACTGCATATACAAGGAATTATATGGTAATTCCACATCTGACTTCTTCTACTTAGTGTTATGTTTGTTTCAGCAATGCTGTTGGTTGTACTAACAGTTAGTACATATTTTAAAGTAAAAAATAGTTTTGGATGTGTCACATGCAAGTATGTCTGTCAAAAAAGACTAAGATGCTGTTAAGAACAAACAATGGTAAGAAACATTGTCTAGTACTTTACTTATACCCAATATGATTCACTTATGCACTTTACTTACCTGGCTGTTTTAGGTGTTAAAAACCTTTAAGTTGAAGTAAAATATACAGAAAAGTATGTATGTGTATACAGCTTAATTAATTTTCTCAACTGAATATACCTGCATAACCACCACTCAGGTAAAAAGTTGAATATTATCAGCACCCATAAAACTTCCTTTTTGGCCATCTTCCAGTCCCTACTTACCCCCAAGGATAATATTATCTTGAATACAACATAAATTAGTTTTGCCTGCTTTTAATTTTGTGAAATGACATCATGTGGAATATACTCTTTTTTTTTTTTTTTGCCCAGCTTCATATTTGTAAAACTATTCCTGTTTTTTTTTGCATGTAGTTACAGAATATTCATTATTATTACTGTGTGCTATTTCATTATATGAATATACTACCATTTATTTAGTCATTCTATTGTTAGAACAAGCTGTAGAATGGGAACTGGGAAATTTCCAGTCTGGGGCCATTATAAATAATGATGCTCTAAAGGTTTATTTTGGAGCAGATATATATGCATTGCTGTTGAGAATCTACCTAGTAGTGAAATTGTTATGTTGCAGAGTACATTTATGTCTAGTTTGGTGATTACCAGAGTTTCCAAGGTGGTTGTATCAATTTATGCTGCAACCATCAGTGTTTGAGAGCATTCTAGTGGCTCTATAACCTTGTCTACATTTGGTATTATAACTTTGTCTACATTTGGTATTATAACCTTGTCTACATTTAGTATTTAAGTTTGCATAATATGGGGGCAGTCTAATGCTATCTTACTGTAGTTTTACTTTGCATTTCCCTGGTTACTAATGAGGTAATCAACTATTCATATGTTTCTTAGATACTAATTTTTGTAATGTGCCTATTCAGCTAAAAATGTGAACACATGACCTTTTCTCTGATTTGTAAGAGTTCTTTATATATTCCAGATAGAAGATCTTGTGGAATAGCTAGATATTGATATAGATGCAGACATGCAGATATGTATACCTTTGTGCTCTCTTACTAATCTGTGTTTTGAATTTTCATGTAATTCAGTTTATCTGTTGTTTCCTTGAAGACTAGTGCTTTCACAAGGTCAGGAGATTGAGACCATCCTGGCTAACACGGTGAAACCCCGTCTCTACTAAAAATACCAAAAAAAAAAAAAAAAAAAAATTAGCCAAGCGTGGTGGCAGGTGTCTGTAGTCCCAGCTACTCGGGAGGCTGAGGCAGGAGAATGGCGTGAACCCGGGAGGCGGACCTTGCAGTGAGCCAAGATCACGCCACTGCACTCCAGCCTGGGCGACAAAGTGAGACTCCGTCTCAAAAAAACAAAAACAAAACAAACAAACAAAAAACACTAGTGCTTTATGGATCCTATTTAAGAAATCTTTGCCTGTCCCCAAATCATGAAGATATTTTCCTATGTTTTCTTGTATAAATTTTAATGTTTTACCTTTCACATTGATCTGGAATTGATTTTTGTGTGTGATGTCAGGTAGGAGTCAAGTTTCTTTTTTTCCCCATGTGTATATC
Organism: Macaca nemestrina; assembly: GCF_043159975.1. Taxonomy (NCBI): domain Eukaryota; kingdom Metazoa; phylum Chordata; class Mammalia; order Primates; family Cercopithecidae; genus Macaca; species Macaca nemestrina. Next base: position 36,782,934 of record NC_092129.1, read on the forward strand.
CAGATGCCCCAGTATCATTTACTGAGAGACAGTATATTCCCCTCTGCTGTACAGTGCCACCTTTATCAATGCTATAGTGCCCATATATATGTGAGTTTATTTCTGCAGCCTCTAGTGTGTTCATTGGTCTATTTGTCTATCATTACACTTTGCTTTTACTACTATTGCTTTAAAATATGTCTTAATATCTGGTAAAGTAAGTCCTCCAATTGTATTCCTCTTATTCAAGAATATTCTGGCTATTCTTGGCTCTTTATATTTCCATATAAATGCGAGTATCACTATTTGGATAATCTGTGGGTCTATTTCTATTTTCTTAGTTTTTTTAAAATTGGTTGTCTGTCAAAATCATTCGATGGCTTACCATGGCCCAGAGGATAAAGTCTAGGTTTCTTATCATAGCATAAAAGCTTATTTGCATTTCCATGATTACTAATGAGGCAATCAAATAGTCATATGTTTCTTGGATATTTAGATAATCACTTTTGTAATGTGCTCATTTGAATCTTTTGATCATTTTTTTTTTTTTTTTTTTTTTTTTTTTTTTTTTTTTGAGACGGAGTTTTGCTCTTGTTACCGGTGCTGGAGTGCAATGACGCAATCTCGGCTCACTACAATTCCGCCTCCCGGGTTCAAGCGATTCTTCTGCCTCAGCCTTCCGAGTAGCTGGGATTATTATCAGGCATGTGCCACCACACCTGGCTAATTTTGTGTTTTTAGTAGAGACAGGATTTCTCCCTGTTGGTCAGGCTTGTCTCGAACTCCCAACCTCAGGTGATCTGCCTGCCTCAGCCTCCCAAAATGCTGGGATTTCAGAGATGAGCCACCACGCCCAGCCTGCAGGACTACTTTTTGCAGAATCCTCTTTTCCTATTACCCACTAGTTGTCATTTCCCAACATGCAGTATAGTTTTATGAAACTGCTTACGGTAAAACTATACACATGTTATTTTGGTTATTCTACTCTCTCTATTGTAATATCCATTGCATTCCTTCTTATACTGGCTAACCCCTACTCATTGCAAATAATTTAGTTTAGTCCTCACTCTTTTTTCAGCATTTCTCCATTGAGCCCCTGCCCTTAGGAGGCTTCTATGCCACTCTGTGTTTGTCTCTACCTTAGAATTTACCCTACTACATCGAAGTTATCCTTTTATGCGTAAGTCCTATTTTGTCTTTTTCATATCTGTGCACCATCACTTGGAACAATTTCTGACTCATGTAAATATTTAAGACACCTCACCTTGATGGCAATATCCAATCTAGACGATTCTTGCCCAAGACCAGCTTCTGAACAACTTGAGGTTTTATTTGGATATTTGTTGCAGCTGCTTTTATATTTGATAGTAATTATTTATTTATTTTTATTTATTTTGAGACTGAGTCTCGCTCTGTCACCCAGGCTGGAATCCAGTGGTGTGCTGTCAGCTCACTGCAACCTCCTCCTCCTGGTCTCAAGCAATTCTCCTCGTGCCTCAGCCTCCTGAGTAGCTGGGATTACAGGTGCCTGCCACCAGGCTCAGCTAATTTTTATTTTTATTTTTATATTTTTAATTTTAGTAGAGATAGGGTTTCACTATGCTGGCCAGGCTGCTCTTGAACTCCTGACCTCAAGTGATCCACCTGCCTTGGCCTCCCAAAGTGCTACTAATTTTTGCATCCAAAATGATTGAATGATAGTCCCGAATAATTAATAACATGTGAGACTTTGTGGTGCTAAAGGCTCCTAACTTTCTAAAGAAGCTTGGGCTGAGTCCAAGCAGAGACTTCTCACTTGCAGACACATAGCTACTTCCCTTTCTGGCCTTCAGGATTTCTTGTCAGCCTCCTTTCTTAGATCCACATAGGCCAGTCTAAGTCCAGCTGCCCCTCACAAGAAGCTTGGGCTGTAAGTCCAAGTACAGCCTCCTCATTTGGAGAGAATTAGAGTTCCACCGCCTCAAACAGTATATTTCTTTAGGAGATTGCCAAGCAGGAGAAATGCTTCAAACAACATCTAATTACTAATGGAAATGAAATGAATGACTTAGCTTCCCACTCTTTACTGCATTCAAATGATACCCAACATGTTTAAGTGCTGCTCTAAAAGCTCTTTATGCAAATTATTTCTATAATCTTTCATCAGCCTTAGTGGACTGGATCAAAATCCTGCATAGGTAATAACAATCTGTTGCTGATCACTTTGACATCAATGAGATATAATGTCATCTTTTCTCTGCGGTTACATTTGCATAAGTGTTATTTAACTTACATGTATACATTGAGGGGGAAATCAAGTAGGAATAGATTGTGCCACCAGCTAGAAGTGGTTGTTCCTTGTAGCTGAACTGGATTCTCCCAAAGAAGTGTTTCACTGAAATGTTTGCTTCAGAATGACTCGTTCTGCTGCAGTGAGAAGAGACTGCCAGTGAAAACATTTAATTAGTTCCCAATTTAGACAGCCAGGATGATCAGTCAGCCTGTGTTTTGGAACCTGCGTTTGTACATTCCTTGGGATTGGTGAGTGAGTTTTGCCCAGCGGATGTGGCCAAATGTGAATAGTTGGTATGTAATTCACATCAGAGAATAGGTTTTTCTCCAGCTCCTTGCAGGACAGCAAGAAAGGGATTAGGAAAAAGTGAGCAATACAGCGGTAATACTTCCCTGTCTTTTCTGCAACCAATAATAAAGGTATCTAGTCTCAGAAGTCACAGAGAATAGGAAGAATATATGGAAAGTGAGTGAGCAAGAGTCAAATTGAAGACAGTTTGACTGTTTTCACTTCCTTTCAGGGTAATCATGACTTGGATAGTGGCTTTAGACACACTGAATATTAAGTGAATACTTTTTAGCTAATACAAATAAATTGCTATGCTAGAGTTTGTGTGTGTGTGTGAATGTGTGTGTTGTATGTCTGTGAAAAATTCCACTCTTCAGTCAAGCTAACCTCCCTGTTTATTTCTGTCACATAAATTTAGCCTCCTTTATCTGTTTGGTTCATGATGGGAATCTCTTAATCAAATTCTAGACAGTAGTTTTAAATTAGCCTAATAAGTTTATAATACTTCGCTAAGAGAATATCTTCAGCTGTTCTATTAGGTTAATGTAAAAGTAATTGCAATTTTTACCATTACTTTTAATGGCATAACCTGCAATTACTTTTACACCAATCTAACACATTCCTTCTGGTCAAAGAGGCCTTAGGAAGCCGAGTGCTTTTGGATCCTTTCCAGCCCAGTTCTTTCTCCTTCATAGAACTTCAAATTTATCTGTCATTTTTCTAATCCCAGCATTTTATGTTTTAAAAATAGCAAATAGTTTATGGATCCCTGCATTGTCCGTGACATTTGACATTATTGTGCTTTTGACCGTGAACTTTTCTTGTCCGTCTCCATTGGGGCAAAGGACCTCTCCTCTGAGTTCCCTTCTATGGTCATGATTAACACAATGCCTGGCAAAGGAGGCTCTCAACACATTTGTGTGAATGAATACATAATATCAGCAACCTATATTGAATTATCTTCCTTGTGTCTCTGTTTACGAGAATTTGCACATCTTGAGATCAAGGACTCTGTTCTATTCATGGTATTCATATTTGTATTCCCAGAGTTCAGCTGGAAGCCTGGATAAAATATGGAGGGTGTTTAAAACTGATATGATTACAGAACAGATGGTAAACATTTTAATACCTTGAAAACAACTAGAACTAGGCTCCATTCTGGGGGCAATACCACTTCTTTGAAATATTTCCTCATGTCAGAATTTCCCAAGACGCTGAAGCCAAGAGCTGACAGATGAAGATGTGTCACCGTGGAATCTGACTAGTACACAATTTTTTCATGTCCTCCTGCCTCAGGTGATGCAGCTGGTGAGAGGGAAAGAGTAGGCGAGTTACAAAGGATATTTGCCAGTAAATACAACAGCCTCTCAGAGCTCCAGGAGATGAATTGACATAATCTGATAAAGCGTAAGAGTGTGAAGGTTTTCATTAAGAATAATTTGTAGAAGAAAGTTTTGCTAATGTCAAAGATTTGTGGGGAAGAATCAGAACACAAACAGAAAGTAAACAAAGGCCACTGTCAGTGAACCATTTGTATCATAATAGTCCACCAATTGGAAACCCTATGTTTTCTTTTCAAATTTCATTGTTTTTGATGCATACAAGTGAGTTAAAGCAAGGAAGGAAAGAAACACACACGTGGGCAACGTGGCTAATTAATATATAATTACTTTGATTCATATTCCCATTCATCAGAGCTTATTTTTGTAAAATAAACTTTGTGAGCTCTGGAATTGGCAATGAACTCTTGAGTTGAGTGTAAAAGACAACATTCTTGGAAAACTTTTTGAGACATTCTACTCTGTGTTTCAAAAATGAATATGAATAACAATGAGAAGGCTTTATTTAGGGGAACCTCATATCTCTGAAAGTCTATATTTTTTAAATGGCCTGGAAATTTGTTTCTTTGTTCTTCATCATTTTGCAAAACAGAAAGAATTTTATTTCTTTGGATTCTAAAATGTAATACCCTACTTATTGTCAGATGCCCAGATGAGCACTGGAACCTGGGTCTCCACAGAAAATAAGGGGGGAGGACTATCAAAGCCAAAAACAAAGTAGTCCATGGCAAAACAAAAGACAAGTACTTCTGAAGAATAAGCCCTCTGAGAAAACTAAGAGCTAAATGAGGACATTGCTTTGGTGGTGTGTGTGCATAGTAGATGACGGAATAAATGATCTCATTGGGTTTCTGATATCTTGGTTTTCTGGGTTATTGTAATAGGTTATCATTATTCTGAAGCAAGCAATCTTAGTTTTTTCTAACTTGCATGGGAAACATAATTACTCATAAGCTGAGAATATCTGCAGAAGCTTGAAAGTAGATGTATCAACTACTTAGGACTACTTGATATGCTTAGCAAAAAGTCATTGCAAGTTTTGGCGAGTCTATTAATGCATACAATTACAACACAAATCCCAGGTTTTGATTTGTGCTTCAGTAAATTCACACTCATATCATACCTTTAATATGCATGAATTTAAAAACAAGACAGCCAGATAGAATATAAATTGGCCTGATCATCAATAAACTTTAATTATTTTCTTAGGTTTACTGCAGATTCCCTGAAAACATTCTAATTAGTGTCTAAATACAGAAAATTGAACTGGTGATAGCATATTGGCCATCAGTTTGAGAGAAGGTATCATTTCTGAAATTTTCTCTAAGAAAATTTGTGTATGCAATATAAACAGAGTAAAAATAAAAAGACCATCTTTACTCATTTAGGTAACTTACAAATGGCACATTTAAAAATTTACTCCAGGCAGGCCTAATCTAATGACATAGAACTCTACATAGTATCACTGACTTTAGAGAGTATACTTTGCCTTGGTGCTCTGAAATCTTACCCTCTTGCAAAGTTGCTCCATTTCTCTTTTCTCTTTTTCCTCACTCCATTCTTGGTCCTGTAACATTGGAAAGAAAGCTGTCTTGTATTAATTCATACATAGCTTTCACTCTGTCACCTTCCAGGGGCACTGGCAAAATCAAAATAGTTTTCCCTGCATGGGAGATGAAGTCTTCTCCCCATGTAAACAGAAGTGAGAGCTCTGGCACATCCTTTGACTTCCCTGAAAGGATGGAAGCTTGTTTATATAACTGTGGTCTCTGTGCCTGGAAAAGGTGGCATTATTCATGCCTCTCTTTACAGAAGACAGTGGTACCAACATTATGGGAGAATTAGGCATTTTCTCCTGACTTTGCCTAATTGTGATGCCCGTAAAGTCACCAAAGTGTCTTTCATGCTGTAGGCGTTCCAGGAGTATTTGCTGAACTTAAGAGTTGATTTATGTGTTTCTTCATCAGTCTCTATTCCATCCATTTCTATCCAGCTGCAGACACCATTAGACAAGGTCCATCTTTTCTCCAGTCAGCCTGCATTCAGTGTGTCTGAAGAGAGTTATTTGCTCAGGATTCACCCCCAGCTTTGCACGAGTATTTTGACTGTAGCTCTATTCTCTATGTGCCCACCTATATTCTAGGTGTGGTCCTACCTTGAATGTCAGCCTGCTTTGCTATGACCCTGATGCCTCCACCTGTCTTTTCAGTACTCACTGGTATTGCATGTAGTCCTTCTCCAAATTGATCAGACACTCAGGACAAGAATGTTGTCCCCATTTGCTCCTGTGTACTGCTCTGCTGTTCTAGTCACCTAGGAGGTCAGGAGTCCTGCAGTATTGACATCTGTCTGAAAGCTGCCTGGGTTTGGACACACATTTGTTCTGACTTCTGTATCCCTGCTGGGGCCAGCCCTAAAGACAGATTGGTTTCCTTTAGCTTAAACCCACTGCTTTCAATTTATTTACTTCCACACTAGTCTGCTTGTATGAGTTAAGAATATATAAGTCATCTTTTTTATCTCATCCTCATATCATCATTATCATCATCATCATCATCATCATCATCATCTTTGTCAGCTTTACAGACAGTCATGAGAAAAACCCTCAGCAAATGTCAGCTATTTTTTTCCTGGACCTCTAAATGACCAAATCTATTTTTAAAACTCTAATAAACTCGTTAGTATAACTGCTCAATAGGTGGCATTAATCCCATATTTTTCTACTCCACTTTCTGTTATTATATATCACAGATTTTTGTTTGGAAAGATCATCCTGATTTGAGTGTAGAGATAGAAGAAAGACAAGATTAGGGGCAGTGAGGCCAGTTATGAGGCTCTTTAAGAATTCTAGGTAAGAGATGGTAGTGACCCAAAACAGGAAAAAAGACAGTGGTATTATAGAGAAGTAGAAAGACTTAAGCAGTAAAATTAAAAAAAAAAAACTGTATTGATTGGATGTGTGAGGAGAAGTAGAGGTGACATTTTCCTCTGTGGTTTGGACTACTGATGGGCTAATTCAATGATTCCATTACAAATAGGAGAAATGGAGAGGATTAGGCTCTTGGGTTCAGGGACAAGATGTCTGTGGGATGTTCAAGAGCAGTTAGATAATTGGAGATATATATTTTGTGCTCTCGATACAGGACTGGACTGGAAATATATTGGAAGCAATCAGCATATAGATCACAATGGAAACATGTGGAAAGACAAGATCGTCCAGAGAGACAATAGCTGAGAGAGCCTAGAACTCAACATGGTAGAACACCAAATTTAACAGATGTTCAGAAAGATTAGAGCCTCAAGGAGACTGAGATTAGCATGGTCAACATTCATTCAATAAATGTGATTGGTAAAACAGTAGTCATTACTGAACCTTTATCAAAACTTGTGAAAGACCCTCAAGGAAAAATTAAATCTGGACATTAAAGTAAGATAGAGTAGTAATAACATGATCCCTGCAACCCTAACTAAGGCATATCCTAAAGCCATTATAGAATTTCCAAGCTATTAGCAGAAGAATATCTAGCTTAGAACTGCAATTAAACAGGGAAAGGATAAGGAGAGAGCTTTAGAGTTAATTGTACAAAAGGTCTGAAAGAAGGAATAATAATTAGTCCAAAGGGATGGTAAGCTATTTAATACTCTTTGGAAAGAGAGAGCTAGATTGGATTGGTTAATGAGCTGACAAGTAGAGATAGCTTCCTCTGGCTCTTTCTGGGATTCCCAATACCTCCAGAGAAGGAAGGGATGGCCAAGATGGCACGGCAGAGGTGAGACTGAGAAGGTGAGAACACCTTCACAATCATTACTGTAACATCTTAAAAGAGAGCTACTTCAGTCCTTAGCCTCAACATTTCCTGACTCAATACTGGGACTTTTGAGGGAGGGACGTTTTGTTTGATAAACTTTATCTACCACTTCCTAAACTTAAATAGACCACTGATATGATTTGTCTTTATAGACAAATTATTACACTGTACCAGTCTTAGGTGAAAACAGAAATAAAATTTTACAGTGTTTCTAATAATGCTGCAATGATGCAATGGGACTGGCCTAGCTGGAATGATGATGTCGCAACAGTGATGGCTCCTATTTATTCAGTATTAGTAGGTGTCAGGCCCTGGAACAAATATTTTATGTACATTCTCTCAAATCCTTGTAACCTTACACATAATCTTCACTTCTAAAAAAAATAGTGCCCACATTTATATATCCAAGTATATTTACTTCTAATGTCACTTTTCATGGTATTTTAAGGTAATTAATAAATATCAAATTACTCTAGACTTTAACATGATTGGTTGAGTCCATATATAGTTGCTAACATATGTCAAAGCTTATTTTAACACTTTAGTTTGTGCTTGACTGTCAAAGGAGATCATTCCACCCAATTTAGTTTAGGAAAATAATCTTTCTCTAAACCTATTTGAACGCAAACTAAAACTTTATTTCTTTAAAAATTTTGTAATGTGACATAAAGGTGTTCCGTCTCTGGCTGTTTTGAAGACATTCATGATTCTATGAAGAAAGATCATTAAGGAATCACCAAATCAATGTTCTTATTATTGCAATTTTGGATGATGCTTCTTTAATATTAGATAGTTTTATAACTACTAACTAGGGGGTGAATTCCTAGGAGAACAAACTGTTGCAGTTTTGATTTATTGCATAAACTTGTCAAGCTCTCTTTAAGAACTATAAGTTATATTGATAAACTACATAGGTTTCTATTTATACAATTTTTTCTGATTATAAAGCACTGCAATCTTTATGGTTTCATTTTGGATTCTTTTATATATTTCCTTAAAAACAAGAAGTAGACAACACTGTTGCATACATGACTTGGCTGCATTGAATTTTAGGGACCATCTCTGTTTCCACAGGGCCCAGCGTGGCTTTTCCACTGACATCAGTGTGTGCTCCTGACCTTTTTACTAGGCCAGGCCTCCAGATTCATCACAGATCCTATCCCAGTCTTTTGCAGATGTCTGAAAGGAAATAGCAAGATAAAATTAGGTTACCCTCTACAATGAGATGAATACATTCTCCTTGAGACCACATTTGATGAACATCTTCATCCTTGCTTAATCTGCTGAGTAATAGTCTCTATAACCATAGCTTCAAAAACCATACACTGATGATCCCAAAATCTACAGAACATTTTCATCTTCTGGTTATACACATATCCAGGTTGCCTATTGACATTGCACTCGATGATTGTATTTGTCTGTTTCCACACTGATATAAAGATACTATCTGAGAATGGCTAATTTATAAATAAAAGAGGCTTAACTGACTCACAGTTCTGCATGGCTGGGGAAGCCTCAGGAAACTTACCGTCATGGCAGAAGAGGAAGGAGAAGCAAGCACCTTCTTCACAAGGTGGCAGGAGAGAGAGAGAGACACACATACACACACAGGGGAAACAGCCACTTTTAAACCACCAGATCTCATGAGAACACCCTCACTATGATGAGAACAGCATGGGGAAAACTGCCTGCACGATCCAATCACCTCCCACCAGTGGCCTCCCTCGACATCTGGGGATTACAATTCTAAATGAGATTTGGGGGGGAACATAGAGCCAAACCATATCAGTGATCTGTAAGTAACTCAAACTCAACATGTCCAAAGTGAACTCCTCACTTTCTCTCCAAATCCTCAAAATTGTCCTTTCCCCCTCATTTCAGTTAAGGGCTTTCAGAGTCACCTACTAACTTACTCATAAGAAGGAATTTATCTGTTACAACGCCTTTGGGTGTAAGTAACAGACAAACCTGACTCCACTACCTCTAATTGTAAGGAATTTATTATCTCATATAATAAGAAGTCTGAAGTTAGGATATTTCATAACTGGTTAATTCACCGGCTCTATGTAATCATCAAGAACGTAGATACTTTATATGTTTCCATGTGGCCATCCTTGGCATATGTACTGCTTCTGTAGATTAGTTACAAGCCGGCTTCAGCAATTCCAGATTTCACATTTTTAAGACAATATCCAAGAACAAAGAAGTGTTCCTCTTATGACTCATCATAAGATTAAGACAATTTTTACCTCAGAACTAAGCTCTAACATTTTGTATCTAGCATGGAAAGTGAAGTCTAGCAAAACAGAAAATGTATTTGGTAAACATATAGATTGTCTTTATCTTGGTTGTAATATCATTAAATCATAACTTGTGACTGGAGACTCCTACTTCCATCCATAAAAAAGTACCTGGTAGCACATTTACTATTTTACCATAAACGACTAGAAAGCTGGGTAAAACTTGTACCACTGGAAACAGGCACTGGACAATGGGCAGCCAGAACTGTGACGTCTGAGAGAAGGGAAACAAAGGAGGTGAGCTCAGTGAATGTACTTGTTTCCTGCCTGAAGGCATTTGCTACGTGGCGCATGTAGCAAGACCTCAAAGAGAGAACTTCACTCTTGCAGAGCAGAGGAGTAGAGACTGGACTTCAGGGAGACAGAGACAGCAGAAATTTGCAGAGCAAACCACCAGAGAGGAGAAGGCTATGAGAAAAAGACACCCACATTTCTGCATTGGGGTCCCTTGAGCCTGTTGCTGAATACTGAATTGCATGCATAGGATAAAACTCCACAAAACTGGGCAGAAAACAACCAATGACAGGGAAGCTGTAAGACAAGCAATTCCTAGAGCTCACATACAATTTGTGATTGGGGCAAAAGGTTGTCCATCTTTATTTATCTAAAGCAAGCGTAGCAAATTGATCTAATCAGGCCATCAGGCGTCATGTACTTAATATTCAGAGTGTCCATTCTAAGAGCTGAATGCTATGTTGTAAGCTCTTCAAAATGACAAGTCTCTGAGAAGGATCATACCTGATCCTTCTCCCATTTGAGTGTACATGAGGAAAAACAAAGATAGGAAGCTGAGTTGGGTTCCATAGTTAACCCTGAACTTCCTTGCATGATCTAAGCAAAGCGCAAATTCATGCAGTTTTGTTTGTACTTAAATTATGTGACGCACCTCTCCAAAGTTCTCTAATCCTCACCCATGCTGAGAGCCACGTGCAGGGTCGTCCAGCTAGCAAGAATAAATAACCATTCAGGGCCTTTGGCTTTCTGTGTGTGTGAGTCATGGAGGGGTTCTTGTTGGAGTGTAAAGAAAGAGAAACACATGGCAACTCTCTAAAGCCTATTTCTGGAAACCTGACAAGAGGGAACAGATACCCATTGTTCAAAGCCTGTACAGTGTTTGGACTCTGGAGTGGGAAATGCATGCTTAGTGAAGACCAAACCTTTGATGGATGAGAAATTGAAAAGACTTGTAATTAAACTGAAATTAAACCAGTGGTGACAGAGTGTTTTTTAGGTAAAAAGACTTGGCAGCAAGAAAAACAGGGGTCAAGATTAAGGAGTTGCCAAATTCAATTGGATCAGGAATTCTCATAAGAAAACAAAAACAAAACACTGGAGGAGACCTGATTTCACCTGCAATAGACTTGATCATGTCCGTGACAAAAACAAAATAAAATCAATGCAACTCTTTTGCTATAAGTGATCTACAGCTCTATTCCCATATGGCAATGACCACCTTGTCAATACAACAAAATATATAGAATCATCAGATCTTAGCCTGCCAAAGAACACCATAATACTGATATCTTTCTTTGAAAGCTGTTCATACCTTAAGCCTTTTTGGCTTCTGAACATCTAGAAAGCACTTGAGGAAAAACCTAGACCTAGTACTGCCTTTACATGCACTTAAGAGAGGCCCCTGCCATTGACTGCATATCACAAACACATGACAAATACTTTTAGTAAAAAACACATGCGTGCCCTTACTGTGGATCCAGTCCTCAGCACTGGCACAGCATGACCTATAACCTTAACCACTGCTCTTGTGACTAAAATTGTTCAGGCTCCAGGGAAATGCTTCTGCCTTTATCTCATGCCCTGTATCCTGGAAAAAGTGATTGTGTCTGTGCTGTTGCTGATGTAGAAGAAAGAAACTGTTTTGGAGTAGAGGCAAGATTTGAACAGCAGAAGCCCTCAGGAAAGAGAAAAAGAAAATATTAAGTAACTTGTCAAATTCCTCCTCTCTAATAATATGAAAGCAATTCATTCTTTCATAACAAAGTCTTGTTTCCAAGTAGTGCTAAGCCATTTTCTTACTCAAAAAGGAAGTTTTCTTACTTCTCTTCATGTTCCAATTGGTGGCTCCAGAAATACACACAAACTAGTGTAGTATCCACAACCATCATATAACGTGGCTGCAGAGCCTTCCACAATATTAAAAATTCATATTACTCTTAAATTTGTTTACCTATTTTATTAGTCATGCCAATACCTTGGGCCATCAACAGAGCACCTAGAAATGCACAACAAAAATTAACGCACTTGTCTTTGACAGTTTTCTGGCCTTCGGTCATATAAAAACCATAGATTTATACATGCTTCCAATTCTGTCATTTTGAAAGTATATATGTCAAGGAAGAGAATCAAACATGTTTTTATAGTGTGTTAGCTTGATTAGTAACTTAAATGTTAAGACATACGGTATGTTAGCCTCTAATATCACTCTTACCTTGAGCCCTGCCACCCTGAGTCCCAGGCCTGACCTGACCCAGCACTATCCAAGTTACCAGAGCTGGATGACGTGGCTTACCAGTACTGACATTTCAACAAAGAAAAGGAGTGGTGTCCTCCCAACCTGACAATATCTTACTTATTTACCCAGAAAATATTATCAGATGCCTTAGGAGCTGGTAATGTCATTTCCTGTCTAAAGAAGATTTTCTTTTCTTAGAAAAGTCAGTCATTTTTATGTTCTGCCTCCTACAAATTGCTGTCACTGCAATTTCTATGTTGTAAGTTGCAATATAGAACGTGTGCAGAATAAATACTCGTCCTATATATAGAAAGGCTTAGGGGAAATACTTTTGGCAGGCCGCTTCTTATATTACAATATGTTATACAATATTATATTACAAAGCATTAAAATACTTTGTAATAACTCTACCTCTCATTGAACAGGACTCTAGAAATACTGTTTTATGAATTGTGTGTGGGGATAAAATAGGATGTCAAATGAGTGTGTTTACATGTATACACATACTATACACAAGTATCTATATTAGATATATATGTTTACAATGAATTTTCTTCTGTAAATAAACTAACACAGTGAGAAAGGAGGGAAATAACAAAAAAAAAGTAAGTCTGCATTGGGAACTGATGTAGTGCCTTGGAAAATTTTTCTGTAATATTAAGTAAAAGCCATCTACTCAAGCAAGTTGCCCAGAATAGAGAGAAGATGGTGGTTGTCCTTAAGGGCAAATGACAAAGAGGGGACTCCACCCTGAGGGAGAGTCCAGCAGCTGGGATTGTGAGTCCATGTCTGCTACTACTTCTCCTTTTGCTACTGAGATGATCAAATATTTGAGTGAGCGACCCAACACTATGTGTCTCATTACAAGACACTTGCTTCAGGTTCCAGGAGGCATCCCCTTCTCTCCCTTTTCCTTCCTGTAAGTCCAGAACGGTTTGCACCTGGAATGCCACTTGTTTTTATTCTCAGTTATTTCTCAACTAGTCTTGGGATAAAGAACTATGCCTTCTCTGAAAGAAAAGACCTATGCCTTTTCTGAAGAAAAGTTAAGGATAAAGACCTTTTCTTCAGAAAAGTTAAGGAATCTTGACTAGCACTTTGAGATAAAGCTCAATAAATCTTGCCTTTAAAACCGTAACTTTGAGAAGATCACTACGAAAGATTCTGTTTATTCCTAATATATGGCAGAGACTTAGGAGAAACCACTTGGAGAATGAAGTTTAAACTCTAAGACAGAGTATGACATTTGGCTTTAAAAATATGACTGATTTTGTCATTAAGATGCTATGTGAAACTTAGTATGTCAACAAAATAATGAAGTCAGGTTTTTGATGGACATGGTAGCACCAGACTTATAACATCCAAGATTTCTTAAAATTGCTTTAAAATTAATTATATTTTGAGAAAAATTAGGTGAAGGTTCACATCATTGCTAGTTAATTATAGACACCCTCCCCTAAGTGTTGCAAAACCAGACTCCTGATATCTATGATGCCATCATTCATGTAATAGAGAATATCATCACTTGGCTTCATTATTATTTTCCTATTTCTTTTACTTGTGTATTTCATAAAGCCCTTTGAAATGAAAATCCCATTGTAGAGTTGTAAAAGTGAAAATAATCTTTAAATAAGATATTCATTGTTACAATTTTTCTTTCCATAAAATTAGAATTATACATAGTAATTATCTTAGTCCATTTAGGCTGCTATAACAGAATACCATAGACTGGGTGGCTTATAAAGAAAGGAAATTTATTTTGCAAAGCTCTGAAGGCTGGGAAGTCCAAAGTCAAGGCACTGGTAGATTTGGCATCTGGCAAGGGCCCCCTTCTGGTCATAGATGGCCATGTTCTCATTGTATCCTACATGGCAGGAGGGGAGAAGGGCGAGCTCTATGATGTCTCTGTTATGAGAACCCTAATCTCATACATTACTTGACTCTCATGATCTAATCATCTACCAAAGGCTCCATCACCTAATATCGTCACATTGGGGGTTAGGGGTTCAACTTATAAATTTTTTGGGGGGAATACAAACGTTTAGTCTATAACAGTAATGAAAATTAATATTTTCTCGTCTTCCAGGTTTTAATATTAAACCTCCTATTTTCCCTCCATCTTATCTCCCTTTCTCTTAAGTCATTTTATGCAGTCCTTTGTTTCTGATTTTCAATACACGTCTTTAACATTAACTTATGTGTCCCAAACTATTTCATAAGTCTTTCTATTAATATAATTTTTTTTCCTATATAGTTCGGTTCTCACTTTCAGAGGTTTTCTATCAGAATTTCCAGTTGGCTAATTTCTTTATGTTGATGAAAATCCGTATGGTTGCTTTTATGTATTTGATTATGGGGCCTTTCTTCTAAATCCAATCCCTTCATTCCTAACCTCCCCACACCTACTGCCAAATGGTGGTCAATTAGTATATTTTAGTTGTAACTTGAATATGGCTATCAAAGCTAATTAATCTGTTTGACCATTTGGCTATACAAGTTTCTATCTCAGCTCTCTTCTTCATTATCCACCCAAACTATCTCAGCTCTGTTCCCCATTATCTTCCCAAAGCCATGCCAGGTTTGTCAAACTTATTAACCAAAAAGAAAATACTTAATTTTAAAAAATAACTGCATGTCTAGATTGGCGTCACTAGTCTTGGCTGGAACCTTGGAGAAATTTTATCTTCTCCTTTCTCCACGGAGTTACTTTCATTAAAAAAAAACTAAGCTCTTCTCCAGACCATTTCCTCCAGTAACTCCATTTTGACTTTTGGAAGTCAAGCAGGTTGAGCTCTCATTCTCCTCTAATCCTCTCACACACTGTTCCAGCCAATAAATTTTGATTTTAGTTTAGGTTCTCCTCATTCACCATGGGAATGGAACTGGGTGAAAAGAAATCATTTCTGATGCCTTTTTACTTGGATTTTTTTTTTTTCTCTAAAGTGGGTCCTCATCCCAATTCAGTTCTCTCTCTTTCTCTCTTCTTTAGACAGGCTTCCATGTGTCAAGGCTCCAGCCCAGACCAATGACACTGCTTATCTATGATTGTCAAAATGCCAGCTATCACCAGTGAAGAACTCCACGTGGCACAAATACTATGACGTGTCTCCTAACAGATCTCAGGAGGTATTCCATAGACATCGGACATCTGTGCCTTATGTCTCCAGTTTAATTGTAAACCCCCAAAGGACAAAACTGAGCCTGCTTCTTTGGTTTTCAAACAAAATGTCACATCCAGTGACGTTTTGAAAATAAAACTTTGGCTCATAAATTTTAGAGCCAAGCATAGGATGCTGACAGGGCCCTACCCAACCAATGGGCAGCAGCTTGGTGACTTTTGATCTCATTTTTACTTACAAAAACTTATCTAAAATCAATTTAGAGAGTTATGATCAGCACTAAAAAATAAATAAAATATAAGCAAAGGGAAAATATCCCAGTGAATTACTCTTCATAAGGATGAGAATTGTTTTGGGAGATGTTTTAGTGTATGTGCGCTGTGTGTCATAACCAGCATTTTGAAAACCATTATGCTACAGTGTAAGGACTCCACAGATGCTTGGTTTGGGGTCATTTAAATTGTCAAGGGAAGAGTGGTGGTGAAGATTTGTAAAGGAGCCTCTCTGTAAAATGATGAGGGTCTTTTTGTGGTTCATGATCTTTGACCCATCAGTCTCAGAATGAGGTGTAAGCAAACCATTAGGTTGCTGCATGAAGATGGTTGGGCACCTCCTTCCCTCATTTTGAGCAGTGAGATTAAGCCACAAACTCTCTGAAGAGGTTCAAATGCTGATGCAAGTCTCAGAGTGAACAAACCTCTAAACCCTACTATGAGTTTCAGTGATGTAAATGGGAAGTTACTTATGACTGACATAAACTGCTAGGTTCAACAAACTTCAATTTATTTTTTTAAATGTTAGTGGAGTGCTTCCTCTGTGCCAGGATTGTGTAGACTGAAAATACAGAGTTGAATCAGGCACAGGTTACAACTTAGAAGACCTTATGATCTAACACAGGGGTTGGCAAACTACAGCCTGTGGGCCAAATCTGGCCTACAATCTGTTTGCATAAAGTTTTATCAGAATTCAGCCAGGCCCATTGGTGTATGGATTGGTTGATTTTGCACGGTCATGTACCATTGCAACAGAGACCATATGGCCCACAAAGCCTAAATATTTACTGCTTGGACCCTTACAAAAAAAGTTTGCCAATCTTATCTAAGGTTGTTTAAAATATGTTTTTTTCTATGAGATTTTCATATGCAAAAGTGACAACTATATCAAGAGCAATGGAATATTTTCCTTACTTTCATGACTGAACAACATAGATCACTAGTCTGATTGAGCAGCTTTAAGAGGATTCAAGAAGTGGCTCCAAAGAAAAACACTGTGATATTAATGAAGTGATTTTTCATATTTTTCTGCCTGACCGGAGCATGGAGGTCTGACTGCAAAGTTCCAATATTATCACACAAAAAAAATTATAGAGCTAGCTAAATCAGCTGAATATTAGGTCAGAGATCACCAAGGGGCTATTCATTGGTTGAGTGTGACCCATTGCCGTCATACACTTGTCCTAAAATCTTGACTCTAAAAATTTTGAGACAAAATATTTGAAATTAACTCAATTCCACATTAAAATAGTTTCCCATTTCTCTTGAAAAATCACAATTGACAGCACTAGGCCTCCATTTCTGCTTGAAGGTGACCCACTAGGGAAGCAGTTTCCACATTAGACCAATGGGGTATACATGCTCCAGATTATTCCAATTGCTACCATTCCCCAAAGTGTTCTTGACTCAAGATTAAGCATTCCTGGCCATTTAAAACATGCATAGGTTGTTATTTTCCTCAGTGAAGAACTTTCTTAGTAAGTATTCTCTTTTAAAAGTAGGATAATTAAAGATTAAACATAGCAAGACTAATAAAGAAGAAAAGAGAGAAGAATCAAATAGACGCAATAAAAAATGATAAAGGGGATATCACCACCGACCCCACAGAAATACAACTACCATCAGAGAATACTATAAACACCTCTTCTCAAATAAACTAGAAAATCTAGAAGAAATGGATAATTTCCTGGACATTTACACTCTCCCAAGACTAAACCAGGAAGAAGCTGAATTCCTGAATAGACCAATAGCAGGCTCTGAAATTGAGGTAATAATTAATAGCCTGCCAACTAAAAAAAGTTCAGGACCAGATGGATTCACAGCTGAATTCTACCAGAGGTACAAGGAGGAGCTGATACCATTCCTTCTGAAACTATTCCAATCAATAGAAAAAGAGGGAATCCTCCCTAACTCATTTTATGAGGCCAACATCATCCTGATACCAAAGCCTGGCAGAGACACAACAAAAGAGAATTTTAGACCAATATCCCTGATGAACATCGATGCAAAAATTCTCAATAAAATACCGGCAAACCGGATCCAGCAGCACATCAAAAAGCTTATCTACCATGATCAAGTGGGCTTCATCCCTGGGATGCAAGGCTGGTTCAACATTCGCAAATCAATAAACGTAATCCAGCATATAAACAGAACCAAAGACAAAAACCACATGATTATCTCAATAGGTGCAGAAAAGGCCTTTGACAAAATTCAACAGCCCTTCATGCTAAAAACGCTCAATAAATTCGGTATTGATGGAACGTATCTCAAAATAATAAGAGCTATTTATGACAAACCCACAGCCAATATCATACTGAATGGGCAAAAACTGGAAGCATTCCCTTTGAAAACTGGCACAAGACAGGGATGCCCTCTCTCACCACTCCTATTCAACATAGTGTTGGAAGTTCTGGCTAGGGCAATCAGGCAAGAGAAAGAAATCAAGGGTATTCAGTTAGGAAAAGAAGAAGTCAAATTGTCCCTGTTTGCAGATGACATGATTGTATATTTAGAAAACCCCATTGTCTCAGCCCAAAATCTCCTTAAGCTGATAAGAAACTTCAGCAAAGTCTCAGGATATAAAATTCATGTGCAAAAATCACAAGCATTCTTATACACCACTAACAGACAAACAGAGAGCCAAATCATGAATGAACTTCCATTCACAATTGCTTCAAAGAGAATGAAATACCTAGGAATCCAACTTACAAGGGATGTAAAGGACCTCTTCAAGGAGAACTGCAAACCACTGCTCAGTGAAATAAAAGAGGATACAAACAAATGGAAGAACATACCATGCTCATGGATAGGAAGAATCAATATTGTGAAAATGGCCATACTGCCCAAGGTAATTTATAGATTCAATGCCATCCCCATCAAGCTACCAATGAGTTTCTTCACAGAATTGGAAAAAACTGCTTTAAAGTTCATATGGAACCAAAAAAGAGCCTGCATTGCCAAGACAATCCTAAGTCAAAAGAACAAAGCTGGAGGCATCACGCTACCTGACTTCAAACTATACTACAAGGCTACAGTAACCCAAACAGCATGGTACTGGTACCAAAACAGAGATACAGACCAATGGAACAGAACAGAGTCCTCAGAAATAATACCACACATCTACAGCCATCTGATCTTTGACAAACTTGAGAGAAACAAGAAATGGGGAAAGGATTCCCTATTTAATAAATGGTGCTGGGAAAATTGGCTAGCCATAAATAGAAAGCTGAAACTGGATCCTTTCCTTACTCCTTACACGAAAATTAATTCAAGATGGATTAGAGACTTAAATGTTAGACCTAATACCATAAAAACCCTAGAAGAAAACCTAGGTAATACCATTCAGGACATAGGCATGGGCAAGAACTTCATGTCTAAAACACCAAAAGCAACAGCAACAAAAGCCAAAATTGACAAATGGGATCTAATTAAACTAAAGAGCTTCTGCACAGCAAAAGAAGCTACCATCAGAGTGAACAGGCAACCTACAGAATGGGAGAAAATTTTTGCAATCTACTCATCTCACAAAGGGCTAATATCCAGAACCTACAAAGAACTCAAACAAATTTACAAGAAAAAAACAACCCCATCAAAAAGTGGGTGAAGGATATTAACAGACACTTCTCAAAAGAAGGCATTCATACAGCCAACAGACACATGAAAAAATGCTCATCATCACTGGCCATCAGAGAAATGCAAATCAAAACCACAGTGAGATACCATCTCACACCAGTTAGAATGGTGATCATTAAAAAGTCAGGAAACAACAGGTGCTGGAGAGGATGTGGAGAAATAGGAACACTTTTACACTGTTGGTGGGATTGTAAACTAGTTCAACCATTATGGAAAACAGTATGGCGATTCCTCAAGGATCTAGAACTAAAAGTACCATATGACCCAGCCATCCCATTACTGGGGATATACCCAAAGGATTATAAATCATGCTGCTATAAAGGTACATGCACACGTATGTTTATTGCGGCACTATTCACAATAGCAAAGACTTGGAATCAACCCAAATGTCCATCAGTGACAGACTGGATTAAGAAAATGTGGCACATATACACCATGGAATACTATGCAGCCATAAAAAAGGATGAGTTTGTGTCCTTTGTAGGGACATGGATGCAGCTGGAAACCATCATTCTCAGCAAACTATCACAAGAACAGAAAACCAAACACCGCATGTTTTCACTCATAGGTGGGAACTGAACAATGAGATCACTTGGACTCAGGAAGGGGAACATCATACACCGGGGCCTATCATGGAGAGGGGGGAAGGGGGGAGGGATTGCATTGGGAGTTATACCTGATGTAAATGACGAGTTGATGGGTGCTGACGAGTTGATGAGTGCAGCACCCCAACATGGCACAAGTATACATATGTAACAAACCTGCACATTATTCACATGTACCCTAGAACTTAAAGTATAATAATAAAATTTAAAAAAAAAATCGGAAAAAAAATGAATTTTCTGGTTGAGCGCGGTGGCTTATACCTGTAATCCCAGCTCTTTGGGAGGCCGAGGTGGGTGGATCACGAGGTCAGGAGTTCAAGACTAGCCTGGCCAAGATGGTGGAACCCCATCTCTACTAAAAATACAAAAATTAGCTGGGCATGGTGGTGGATACCTGTAATCCCAGATAGTTGGGAGGCTAAAGCAGAGAATTTCTTGAACCCGAGAGGTGGAGGTTGCAGTGAGCTGAGATCACGCCACAGCACTGCACTCTAGCATGAGTAACAGAGTAAGACTGTTTCAAAAAAAAAAAAAAAAAGAACTTTCTTACATTCAGCAGGCCCTTGGTATCAGCAGGGTGGGGATGAGGGTGAGGTTTGGGGAAGGGATTGGTTCTAAGACTCTCTCTGTAACACCATAATGCACAGATTGTTCAAATTCCTTGTATAAATGTAGTATTTGCATGTAAGGTACACACATCTTCCCTATATTTTAAATTGCCTCTAGATTACTTAATAATACCTAATACAATGTAAATGGCATGTAAATGGTTGTCTTATTTTTTTAATTGTGTTATTTTTTATTGTTTGTATTGTTGTTTTCAAAAATATTTTCAATGCAAGGTTAATTGAATCTGCTAGAGTGGAACCGTGGATATGGAGAACTGACTGTATTTAATATGCAAGCAAAGGGTATGCGATCTGCAGCTATTTTGCTCACTTATGTTATTTCCTAGTCCATGTAGATATGATAGTTCGAGACTAGTGTCTTAGACCCGTAAAGAAAAGCATCTGGATAAATATTTGGATTTATTTTAGTAGTTGAAACATGCGATTGAAGAAGCTTGGAGACCACAGTCTTGGTAACCCAGAGGAGATCTGGGAGCTCATCACATCCAAACTTTCATTTTAGCAATAAAGCATCTGAAGCTTCCCCCACATCCTAGGAGAAATGATCTGGTCAAAAGCACAGTGTGTTAGCAACCAAGGCCGGGTCTCTAATTCCCACTCCAGCGTTCTTGAGAAAATGAGACCAATAGGGTGATAAACAATTCCCCTGAAACAGCTGGGCAACTTGTAGGAAGCTGTCAAACTTCTTCCTCCGGCGTAGCACAAATTTTAATCGGTGGTACCTAGAACAGTTTCCATTTTTGTGAAAAATGGCATCTGATCAATTTCCTCACTTCCAGTAGAGGCCGCCTGCTGTGGCTGCATTTCTACTGGCCAGTTCTCATTGGCCAGCATCTGCCTTCTTTTCCTGTGGAAATAAAACTTACGGGCAGGAGAAAGGACATATTTGGTAATGTTACGCTCCTCAGCTTCCTGCTCCGGCTGTCTCAGCTGCAAAATGTCAAGGGAAAAAATATCCCTCCAACTTGGAATGAATTCCAGACAGACCCTGATGCCTGCAAATTTGTCAGAGGGAGCCAAGTCCGGAGAAGCAGAACATGAAGAAGGTTCATTATTCGACTTCAAGAGACATTCAAATAATCAGACACTCTGGTATTTTTGATTTTCCCCATTTCAGATGGTCTGTAGTTCACAACATTCCCCTCCCTTTACCGCTGATTCTGAGCTTCCTTTTACATTAAACCTCAACAGTTATAAAAAGACTCTCACATTACTCGTAAGCCGCAGGCACTACTAGGAGACACTCTGTTCACACAGGGCTGTTTGGGGCTGGGGAAGGGCAGCTCTTTTTGATTATTAGTCTGGGGAGGCCAGGCCAGGAAGTCAGGCTCACTTCACCCTGACCGCGCCACCGGAGTCCTCATGTAGCTCCCAAGTCTGTGCCAAGGCCTCCTGCCACTCACAGCACCAAATGCGATGATCTTTACTAAAAAGCACTTATTTCCATTGGCTTTCTTATTCATTTAGTCTTTTCTTTTCATGGGGGGCAGTGCGGGGTGGAATAGCCAGTTTATCCTGACTTCCACTTTGTGAATATTCCACCAGGATTGTTTATAAAGTTGAGTTTGGGGGGAACTTCATCTTTCTCCTGGCATTCGGCACATTTTCTGTCCCCTTTAGAACTGTTGCCACATGCTGGCAAAAAGATAAGGAAACTGAACTTGTAATCCAAACCTCATTAAATTGCTGCATACACATTTTCCCTTCCATTTCTTGCTCTCTATTTCTAAATGCCATGCTATTTGTTTGTACTCGGTCACCTTAAATCCTTATTTGGGTTCTCTAACAGGCACGAAGGCATCCCAATATCAATTTTAGTAACTGGTGGAAGTGCCCACATGAGGGATGGGATGTTCAGTCTTAACATGTGGTCTTTATGAATAAAGGTCTTCATTTTTTCTTTTCCTAAACTGTCCAGCTCCTCTACGCTGGTTTTGCTCCTCAACAGTCCAAGGTTTGTGCTACTTCCATGGTGATCATCTGTTAGGTCATAAACATTAGATTGTGGCATCACTGAATGAGTCAGTTGGGAGGAAGCTGGGCTGGAAATACAGCTGAGAGCCTCTGTTGACAGATGGATGCCTTCTTAATCACAGCCTGTGTGGGTAAAGGGAAAGCCTTGCTTGGCCAACCCCTCCCACTCCCACCCCCACCCCCTGCATTGATTCACAAACCTGGACTGCTCCGGAGGAGGCTGGGAAAGTCCATCCCCAGGGAATACCACTTTTTTCCTCCTCCTGCCTCTCCCAGGACACCCACACGACTAGGAGGAGGCAGAAAGTGAACAGGGAACTCTTATTACTTTTTGAGAGTCAGCAAGGTAAACCTTTCATTTTCTTTTCCAAATCCTAAACATTTCCCTCTTAAACAGTTGATATTGTTAGCATTGTTTGTTTCTCAGTGTGTGTCCATCTGCCTTTTCTGTAAAATGGGCATAATGAGAGCTCACCTTTCAGAAAACAGTGGGTAGGGCTAGATGGTATAATTATGCTCCCTTTCATCAGTTTTCCCTATCTCTATTAAGCACCAGGTGCTATTGGAAAAGTTACCTTTTTATCAGATTTTTAAAATACAATTGCCGGAGCACATATTTAATTTTAGAAGAAATAGTTTAATAGTTCTAAACGTGGGGTTTCAGACAGCCCTGTGTCAAGAGCCGCTGTACGCTAGGTTGCTAGGAGACTGGACAGCCAAAGAAACAATGCCCTTTCCTGTGACCACTATCAAGAACTGCTCAGGATTCCTGCCAGCCTGTGAGCCTTTATCGTTCAGTCATTTTAGACCTCAAAGAGAACATTCCATCAAGGGATCAGGTTCTATCATCTCACTGGAATGCAATGTAAGACCCCAGAAACTCTAGTACAAACAAATTTACTATGGCTCAGACTAATAATAGATAGCACTTGAGTGTGTGCCCCAGTTGTGTTCCCTCTCTGCTAAGGATAGGATAAATGAAAATAAATTGCAAATTCAGCAGGGAGATTCAGACCAAACATAAGGAAGAACCTCTGCCATTAAGGACATAGAAGTTGTGAAGATTGCCCCTTGGGAAGAGTTGTTAAGATCAGCCTGAAAGAGCATATTTGAAGGATGAAGATGCAGCCCTCAATGGCAATGGAGGACAAGGTGATATGATTTCCTACGTTTTCTTCAAGACACAAGATTCTCCTAGTTGTGGAAAAGTGACTCTATGCATTACTCACCACTATTAAGATTGTTATTCATGATCAGGCCTGAGTGAAAGCCAGGCTACTCTTACATAACAAAGGCAGATTCTCAGTGTTGGAAGATAACTGAGGAGCCATTCATTTCATCCCTCTTCTTTCACCAATGAAAAATCAGAGACACAGAGCATTCATTGCCACATGGCCAGCAGAAGAGCTGGGCCTAGGACCCAGACCTCTAAGGCTGTCTGTGCTGTGCGCTGTACTACACCACATTTTCACTATTAATATAGATCTATTTAAAACATAGCTTCATCTCTGAACCCTTACGGATTTTACATTCTGAAAATGCTTTTATAAGAATTCTGTTTATGACATGAGCAGCACTGAAGCAGAAATCTGAGGAACTCTGGGGATTGGTGTGGCTAAAGATCCCAATTTAGAAGAATAGTTTAGGCAAAGCACAAAAGAGGAAATGTTATTTATATGAGCTCATTTCTACTCACCAAAAAATTTAAAAATTAAACTCAAGACCCAACAACTTTTTCCTTTCCTCAGTCCAACATGAGAGGCTTACACATGTATCCCTTTTCCCCAAACCTGTGAGCTTGTCTAATATGTAGTCTCAAGTTTATAAGCTTCCCTTAGAAAAAGTTCTATTTCATTTCTATAAATCATACTTCTCTTGTTTTATAATCCTTGAAATGGATAATGCTGCCTCATCTTTAATGAGGCATTCAACAGCTTTAATTTCTAAGTTATAAATTATTATTTCTTCTCCTTTAAAAATAGCTTAGAGGTAAATCTGTCTGTTTCACATAGGAAGCCAGTGGAGTTGTTCCTCATGCTTTCCCCACGAAGCTGCATCCGAAGGGCTTCCTCACCCCCGCTGTGATCACAAGTCATGCCTCACAGATTCATTTCCTTATAGAATGACTTCAGAAAGCCAGCATTTTTAATAAATAGGAAGTCAATTATATTTAATGACTAAATTCTCACCTGAAGTTGATACTAATACTATGATAACTCTCTTGTGCCCTATTTGGGTCTTTTAAAGTTCTTTGCTGTACATCTAAGAAAATCAGAATTTCGGTAGACTCCTCGTGCAGTCCGAGAAGGCAATTTCCTAGCTGGTTTGACTTAAGGGGTTCCAGAAGGCATTCTTATCCCACATATTTCTTCTGTTGATCAGTCAGCAACTGAAATTCCAACTAATGGATTCCATTCTTCCAGTTAAGACATCATCTCCAGAAAACTGTGCTAGTTGGCATCCAGCAGTGCCCAAGTATTATTTAACCCATTAGAACCTGTGACAACATCAGCTTTATTTCCTTGACCTCAGCCTGGAACAAAGGAGAGCTACACTTGGATAGTGATCTGGATAGATTATGCTGGGAAAAGAAGCCTGGAGTGGGCAGTACAGTGGGAGAACAAGGTAAGAATCAGGTAAAGACTGCCAAAAAACGCTATCACTGAATCACAGCTTTCTCTTGTTTTGGGGGTCTGTATTTATATTACTTGTTTCTCAAGCATCCTTAATATATTTATTTACTTTCTCAAAAGACTTTACTGTCATTAATCTATTTGGATTTTCAAACTGAGTCAGAAGCATACATTATGATATCATTAACTTGAGGGTATGCTAGAATCAAAATGTCCTTCTAGAATAAGTGTATTTTCGAGTAAGTAAAAAACTTAAGGGGAAAAACAGGAGAGCTACTACTCAACTTTTATGGTGATTTACATATGTTAGGTGAGGCAAGAAAGAGGTAGAATGTAAAAGAAAAGGAAATTTAGGTCATTTTTTAGGCTAAGAAAAATCAAGTTGGGGGAATTCAAGGACTGGAAACACCAGTAGAAAGCTAAAGATACACTTTAATCCCAGAGATGTCTCTTAGAAAATATAGTAGTGGTTATAGAGATAGGCTGTTGGGTGATGACAATGCTAGGGCCATAGTAATGTTTCTGAAGAAAGCAACATCCTTTATCTTACTATCATTGGAGAGGTAGACTGATTGTATGGCACTTTTATTGATACTACTAGAAAATTATGCGAGACATCTCACAGAGCAGAATCAGACTTGCAGCCCATGATAAAAGAGAAGACCGTCTGCAACATCAAAGAAATACAGAAGATTTTATGGCTTGCTGTTTGTTTACCTACAAGGGAAATGCCTGAAGGCCTGAAGTATGTATTACATGTAGTTTGGCTGCACTTAGAGGAAAAACTTGGATTTCTAACTTGTGTCAAACAAAGAATGCATTGTCCTTGGTCCATATTGATTGGTGAAACACAGAAATTTTCCATTTATTATTCACTTTATTATTGCATTTATTTATTTTTGACTACAGTTTGTTTTTTAATTTCATTACACCTGTTTTCATTCATGCAGTGAAATCACTCCTTATCCTTGGGAGAAAATGACAAGAAACGACAGCCACGGAATCTTCCTCTGGATATGGGAACAAAAATAGCTCTCAGAATAAATAGTGGCCACACCCAGGTAACTTCTTCATGAGGTGGCTTGGTGACTTCACAAGATAGGCCCCACCCGACCCATATGGGATGAGCACCATCCGGGCTGACCTCCTCTTTCGGGGTCTGTAATTACTGCACAAAGATGAAGGTGCATCTATGAAAGCAAACTTTGTCAAGATCTCAGTGACACACTCTGCTTTTCCAAATTACCTCAATTGGCAGTGTATATTAGAGTCATGGAATGTCTCTGGAAAGATACATAGGAGACCTAGTGACATTGGATCCTTCAGAGACGATGACTTTTCACTGTGCACTGCTTCAGACCACCGGAAATTCGGAAATGTATATGGTTGGTGTGCATGTATTATCTCCTTAAAACTAGCTAGCTACCTACCTATCTACCTACCTACCCACCTACCTTCCTACCCAGCTAATTAATTAGCTAACCAAATTTATAAGGTGTTAAAAAAAAAAAAAAAGAAAAGCCAAATAACTGGAAACACTTAGATCTTCCTCTGTTGCTATTTAGCTAACTGTTCAATTTAACTCTTAAATAAGTTATTTCCTCTGAGTTTTGTTTTTTTTTTTTTTCTTCCACAGAAACTCTGCACCTAAGCAACACTGGTTTCCTTGTCCTTCCCCAAAGATGCCAGGCACATCCTAGCCTCAGCTCCTTTGCAAAAACAATTTCCAATGCCTGGAAAAATCTTGTTTTTGTTATCTCCATGGCTCGCATTTTGCTTAGTTTAAGTCTTGACTCAAATATCACTTTCTCAATAAGGCCTACCTTGATTATCCTATTTAAAATTGCAAACTTAACACCCCAGAATTCCTCATTCATTTTATCTTTCATAGTAATGATCTTCTGTTTTTCTTGTTTGTTTGTTTTATTTTATTTTATATTTTTAAGATGGAGTTTTGCTCTCGTTGCCCAGTCTGGAGCGCAATGGCATGATCTCAGCTCACCACAACCTCTGCCCCCCAGGTTCAAGTGACTTTCCTGCCTCTGCCTCCTTAGTTGGGATTACAGGCATGTGCTACCACACCTGGCTAATTTTGTATTTTTAGGTGAGACGGGGTTTCTCCATGTTGGTCAGGCTGGTCTCAAAGTCCCGACCTCAGGTGATCCACCCGCCTTGGCCTCCCAAAGTGCTGGGGTTACAGGCAAGCCACCGCGCCTGGCCGTAATGATCTTCTTTTTAAAGTACTATGTAAGCATCTTAGTACTTAACATCTTTATTGTCTATATCAAACTCTAGAACCAAGCTCCAAGAAGGCAAGGATTTGTCTTCAAATCTTTTGCTCACTGTTGCTTCCCCCAGCACCTAAGTACTGCTTAGCACTTATAGCTTTTCAAGAAATAATTGCTGAGTAAATAAAAGAACTAATGAGTTTTGCTTTCTAAATTTTTTATTCTTGATTGAATATTATTAAATGATTTGAGACTGACACATCTAGTTTTTAATTTGATGATGATTGTTAAGTTTTTCAAAACCAGATTTCAATGTATATTTTGAAAATAAATTCAAGAATAGCATTTTCTAAAAATGGCCAAGAGATATATGAAAAGATGTTCAACATCACTAGTCATCAGAGAAATGCAAATTAAAACCACAATGAACCTCACACCCATTAGAATGGCTGTTATCCAAAAAGCAAAAGATAAAAAGTGTTGGTGAGGATCTGGAGAAAAGAGAACCCTTGTACACTGTTAGCGGGCATGCAAATGGGTGCAGCTGCTTCGGTTGCTATGGAAAACAGCATGGAGGCTCCTCAGAAAATTAAAAATAGAACTATCATATGATTCAGTAATCCCATTTCTGTTATTGATCCAAAAGAATTGAAAGCAAGATCTCAAAAAGGTAACTGAACTCTCACGTTCACTGTGGCATTATTCACAATGACCAAGACATGTAATCAATCTAAATGTCCATCGACCGATGAATGGATAAAGAAATGTGGTATATACATACGATTAATATTATTTAACCTTTGAAAAGAAGGAATCCTGCCATTGGTGACAACATGGATGAATCTGGAGGACATTTATGCTAGTGAAATAAGCCAGGCACAGAAAGACAAATATTGTATGATTTAAGTTATACGTGGAATCTAAAACAGTCAAACTCATAGTAGTAGAGAACAGAATGATGGTTACCAGAAGCTGGAGGGGGTGGTGAGAGAAATGGGAAGTTGTTGCTCGAAGTGCACAGAGTTTCTGTTATACACAATGAATAAGCCCTAGAGATCTACTGTACAGTGCAGTGTCCATAGTTATGAGTACTGTATTATATACTTAAACATTTGGTAAGAGGAAAGATCTTATGTTAAGTGTTCTTATCACAAATAATAATAATAAAGTGGGTGAGAGAAAACTTTTGGAGACAATGGATAGGGTTATTGCATAGATTGTGGTGATAATTTCACAGATGTGTACTTATCTCCAAACTCAAGTTGTATACATACAGTATGTGCTGTTATTTTTTGTCGGTTATACCTTTAAAACATGGGGTTTTTAAGTGATCTTCTCTAATTGTGAAGTACACCTTTTTCCACTTGACAACTCGTTTGCCTGGCGCATATCCTAATCTTTGTTAACAGATCCTTAACATCTAGATTATTGTTATTAAGATATCATTTTCTGTTGATCAATTTTTAACTTTGGAGGATATCTTTAAGATAATCATTCTCTTTTGAACAAACGTATCATCGTTGTTTGAATGTATCCATGTTTATAAGCTTTCAACACTCATCACCTGAAACAAGTTTCGTTTCATCAACTAGAGTAGTTAACTAGTGACTTCAACCAGGAGGAGACTTAAACATAGGGAATTGGGCACCAAAAAAGTCCATTTGAGGAGTGAGGGCCAGACAACGCCACTGTAATCTTTGAGGAATTCAAGAAGTTGGAAGAATCATGGGAAACCACCCCATGACTCTTGATCTCAGCAACAGCTGTGGCACTGGGGCAGGTTATCAGCAGATTTCCCAGAAGCTGCTGTAAAACCCTGTATCTGTTGTCTGTTCCATTCCCCACATTGCCCACTACTGCTAAAAAGGAAATAACAGCTTCTACTTCTCCCCTTTCTGTAGAATTTGTCTTTCCCAACGTGCTCTAATTTATAAACGAGCAAAGGATTTCCATTTTCAAACCCCACAGGTTCCTCAATGTACAGATTTCCATAGGCCTCAAACCTGAAAGAAATAGAAAGCAAATTGAATTCCTCCTCAGTCTACCAGTTTGTTTAGGTGGTCACTGCTACTAAGTTCTACTGATGTGCACATTCTGTAGGTAAATCCCAAAGATGAGCACATCATGTTCATGTCTCTCTTCCTTCATGACCATGGCATGCTCATCCAGATTGTCTTTTTCTACTCCCAACACAGTGAATATCATGGGAAGCAATCCTAAAGTTACAGAACATAATTCACATAATATGCCTGTACCATAGGTTAAGAAAATTAGCAAATATTGTTCTTTTAATTTAATAATTGTCCATTATTGGCCAGGCATGGTGGTTCATGACTGTAATCTCAGCACTTTGGGAGCCCAAGGTGGGCAGATCGCTTGAGTCCAGGAGTTCAAGACTAGCTTGGGCAACATGGCAAAACCCTGTCTACGCAAAACACACACACACACAGAAAACAGCCAGGCATGCTTGTAGCATGCCTGTGGTCCCAGCTACTGAGGAGGATGAAGTAGGAGGATTGCTTGAGCCTGGGCAGTCAAGACTGTAGGGAGCCATGATTGCACCACTGCACTCCAGCCTGGGTGACAGAGAGATCCTGTCTCAAAATAATAATAATAATAATAATAATAATAATAATAATAATAATAATCCATTGTATTTCTTATAAGTCCCCTCTCTACCTCAGTTGCCTTGCCTATAAGAAGAGGATATAATAGTACTTATTTTATAAGATTATTGTGAGAATTAAATGGAACTTCATCTGCCTATCTACCAAGCTATGTATTTATGTATGTAAGATGTATGTATGTATGTATGTATGTATCTATCTATCTATCTAGAGTTTGGAAGAGTGCCTGGACCACTGTAAATGCATAGTATAAGATAGCTACTATTATTACTATTGCTGTTGTCATCATAATCATCACTCTTTTCTGTAAAAACTAATGGGCTTATATTTCAGATAAATATGTTGAACTTAATTCTCTTTACGTGTCCCTGAAACTATTTATGCCTTTTCCATAGTCTCTTCCTGTGAAACGTGTGGTTCTTCCCTGCTTAAATATGGACTTGGCCATGTGACATGTTTTGGTCAACAGCATACGAGCAGAAGTGACAATCTGGCAGTTCTAAGCCTAGGTCTTAAAAGCTCTGCAAGTGTACTTCCACTTGCATCTTTGCATTTCCGCCACTGACATGAGAAGATTCCCTTTTGGTCACTCCTACCCCTTCAGCCTGGGCCCCAGAATGAATACACATAGGCCAGAGATGCATTGGTCAATTCACAGAATCACAGTGAGAAACAAAGCCACCAGCCATGTCCAACCTAGATCATCGGAACCCCATCCTTCCCATAATAGGTGTAAACAATAAGTGATTGCTGTTTAGAGCCTCTGAATTTTGGGGTAGTTTGCTATGCAGCAGTGGTGAACTAATACACTTTATTTCAGATGCACCTACCAGTGACTGAGTCAAATGATGACACCTGCTCTTCAACCAAGTCATATTGCATGTTTTGCCCAAATGCTGGCCATGACTCTTTGTGAACGTTGCACAGAGTAGTGCTGCAAAAACTTGAGTGGGTTTGGGGAGAGGCAAGGATTGGTGCCATTTTCTGCCTTCTGTTTTTTGCCGCCTTCAACAGTCTGCCAGCTGCTGCAGCTGCACCTTTTGGACAAATGATGTGATATCCTGGGCATTAGCTTAAATGGTACCACACATGTAAAGAGCCACAGCTGCTATTTGTTGTGCTTCTTGCTGTTCTTGGCTCTGTTGCATTGCCTAAGGGTGGCGTAGATTTCTACACACGAAACATGGCTTTCCAAGATTCACAGATAGAACTTTGATCAATGCAGCCACTAATGATGATGACTGTGCATGGGAAAATAGGGTGGAATCATTTCTGAACAGCCTAAAATTTTTTTAGAGTAAGAAGAATATAAATTAGTTAATCATATAAACATGCATGCTATATCATTGTATGGTTTGTCTTTTCAGGGAAAAGCTAAGACCTCACCTATATTGTTAATGTGTGTGTATATATATATTTTTTAACATTATTTAATGAGCTAATTTTTGCTTCCTTTGTAGGTTTTGCATAAAGATATTCATGTTAGCATAATGTAGATAAATCTCATGAGTTAATTATTCACTAAATCAAATTTATAATTAATTTCCATTTCTAAGTAAAAGGTTGAATTGTTCTGCATGTGTTGTGTGGAATAATTGAAAATCATTATTAATTAGTACATGCTGCTGGTGACTGAGATCCCTCTCAAAAATTTCTGAGCTTGGTTTGAAACATAAAAATAAGAAAATAAGAATAAACATAAGTTCAATCTACAATCCATAGAAAAGACATTGTATTTCTATTCCTTTTGAAACTTAACCAAAAGTCTTTATTTATTCACCACATTTGTCAGTGCAATGCAGATGGGAAAAGGAATAAAGGAAGAAAAAAAATTATACATATGGCTCAGCTACAGGGCGATACTTTAAGAGAGTGGAACATAACCCTGCTGTAGAGCACTTTCAATGAAAATATAGACAAAGAATTGTATAGTGTAGTTGTTCTCGTTCCTGGTTGCAAATTAAGTATGTGGAGAGCTTTCCAAAATTATGGATGCTGAGCTCCACCCAAGATTTCTAATTTAGTTGGTCCTGGGCAGGACCAAGGAATTGTTACTTTATGGAAGCTCCCAAGGAATTCCAATGTGTGGACTTAGATGCAGTACTAGTAAGATATTTTGAAATCATCTTAATTCCAAGAGGATGCTAACATGGTTACTATGACTAATTTCAGATTTCTTCAGAGGGGGTTCATAGAGGAATTGAGCTTAGAAGTAGAGCCTTAAAGGAAAGAAGCGACATCATGGAATGACATGAAAAATTATTTTTCTCTTTAAATCAGTTACATAATTTGGGTTTTCTCAAGTTTTGCCATTTTAATCAGCAGAACTTAGATTAATTAATTTGTGAGATGCTTATCTTTGCCTATTAATTTCCTCTATTGATATTTTTACTTGCTGTCAATTGAGATTGCTTTTTCATATCTGTCTTCTTCTGTAAAGTGATGACTTTAGTCAGAAGTGTGCTGGAGCAGTTTGCAGAGCCTTGCAAAATTGATGGTACCTATCTGTTTCCAGCTCTATGTTCATCAATGCCAGGTTGGTAGATTGAAATCAGCCGTGATAAAAGTGTTTACACTATGGAAACTGGCAAATACTAAAAATCATCAGATACTCTCTCACCCCAGACATGGTTAATCATTCAATAGCACACAACTGATTTCAATGGAAGAGAGTTATGGTACATAAATGATTTTTAGTTCTTTATGTTAGATGTCTTAAAATTATAAGTCTCAACTTTCGAGTACCTATTAATCTCCAAAAAATTAAACCTATATTTTACAATAAAGCCTCTTCTGTATTTTTATTTCCTTTTGAATCCCCCTCCCCATTTCACTCTTACCACCTAAAATAGAAACTCCCACATCTTCTATGCTCAGAGGAGATTTACTTGCGTTAGCTTAAGAATCATTTTATGTTTTCTCATGCCTACCTTCATACCGCCCCATACCACAGTTTTCAGGTTTTAATTTAAGCTCCACAGCAGCCCTTTTCTGTTTGGTGAGAAAAGATAACCAAGAAAATAAATTAGGAGTCTCATGATTGACCCTATTTTTTTTGTTATTCAAGGAAACCCAAAATGAAGCAAAATAACAAAAAATTGCCAAGGAAAACATTTTCAGCCATTTCAATTACTGTTTTAATTGGCTGGGTCTGGCTGCCAGATTATCCTGTAATCTCTACAAGAATGTTATTTGGAAAAAGCTGAAATATGCCCTGCATAGAAGCCACATCCATCCCTTCAGCACATTCTAGTTGGAATAACTTTCTCTCAGCATACTGGAATCATATTGGAGTAAAATTGGCAGTTCCTGAAAAAACTGAATCCATAGATTATATAAAAACATAATTCACTATCAGCATATTATTGACAAGTCTCAAAAATGTAGTGTGCCTGAATCCAAGATAAAGAAAAGTAATGATATTGTGATGTTTGTACAAATACCTTTAGACAATGTGTAGGCTTGTCTGTGCACATTTGTGTGTGCACAACTGGGTATGTGCTTTGACTGTGTGTGTCTGTGTATTAAATAATAGGACAATAGAATGAGGAGAATGGTTGAAGCTATTTGAATGGTTTCGTAAAAACTTCTTGGGCTGTGGGACGTGTTTTACTAAGATTACACCAAGAAATGGCGCCGGCTGCTTATCAGACTTGTGGGTTCAAAGAAAGGAAATCTTTTCTTGTTTGTTTTAATTAAATGGGTCTTGAAAACATTGCTATTAAAAATAGATGATTACACCCTCAGATTGCCATTTTGATGTGTTCTCATACAAGTGGGATGAAGAGCTACTGTGCACATTAGTTTAAAAAAAACTATTTGTAGTCAGGTTCTACACATGGACTCTAGAAAATGTACACAAAAAAATGTACGTGACTCTGGCAACCAATTTTTTTTTTTTTACTCTAGACTGTTCTCCTTTTTAAATTTGGGTTCTTTGGCACAGTATTGAAATTATGAAGCCCTGGAACAGCAGCAGCAGCACTCTCTAGGAGCCTGCTAAAAAGGCAGAATCTCAGGCCCCATTCAGACCACCTGGATCAAAATCTGCAATGTAACAAAATCTCCTGATATGATAATATTGGAGAAGCACAGGCCTAAATTATTTTGACTATTTATTTAGAAGTGAAAGCAAATAGGTGTATCTACTCAGTGCCTACATCAAGAATCTTATAGAAACTATAGTATTTGCTGGAGTATTTATCATTAGCTTTAAGTATAACATACTCTGTGATGTTTCAGCAATTAGTAAAAACACCGTCCATCCATTTTTCCAAAAGTTGCATTGCCAAGATTATTAAACCTGTTGTATGCACTTCCGGATTGCGATGACTATGTGGTTGTAGTCAGAAGTTGTGTTGTGGCTGCTGAGAGTAACTCCTTCTGTGAGAATCTATTCTGTGGTGTCACAAAGTGGTGCGGAAAAGTTTGTTAATACTTAACGTGGTTCAATCACTGCACATATACTCTGATCAGCTTTTATACAGGAGTCTGCAGCATAGAAAGAAGTAGCTTGCAAGGTCCAGTCTGCAGGACTTAAACCATAATGGTGCTAATTCACTAAAAAATCACAAATCTGGTTAATCTTTAGATCTGAAGTTACTGAGAGAGAGGATGGGGATGGAAGGACAGAGAGAGAGAAAGAAAGAAAGTGAGTTGGGGGAGAGAGAGGGAGAAATTGGGGGAGGAAGAGAGATGGAGAGAGAGAGAAGAAAAACCCACTACCTAAGAATGATGATGATGATGATAATGATGATGATGATGATGAATGTGTTTTCAAAACCCTCTCCTGTTTCCAGTTCTTCAAACAGTTGTTCCTACTTGTTGGACTTCATCACAACCAATTGCAGTCTGAATAGAAATAAACACAAAACTATATACCAAAACTATTCTGAGTGTCTGAAAAAAAAATGAGACTGATCAGTTAAATCGAGAATTCTCAAAGCCTGAGAGTTCTGTATCCCTCTGTTTCCACATTAAAACACTTTCCTCCTAAGATCCATGACACAAGGAAAGCTACAGCCAAATGCAAACCTTCCTTCCTATGTAGTGCTCTCCTGAGTGCCTGTCTTCTTTCTTATCTTGGTGAACCTTCAGAACACCCTGGAAGGATATGGAAACCACCATGTTATCTCCCAGTTCTTCTCCTTCCCTCCCCCAAAAAGATCAGCCTGGAGTCAGTTCCCAACTCTCTCACTTCTGGTTCCTCTGAACTCTCCAGACCCAAGGAGTTCTTCTTAAACAACTTGCCAACACCCAACTCCATCCTCAGAGAGAGGAAGACCCTCCGAAAGGCCCAGGAACCTGAGCGATACAGCAGTTAGGAACACAGGGCTCCAGCAACAGAGAGATCAGGGTTTGTGACCCAGCTTAGTAGCTTGGTGGCTTTGGACAAGAGAGCTCTTCTAAGTTTTTTTCCTCTATAAAAAAAACCATGTCTATTTCAGAAAATGTTGTGAATATTAAACAAAAGATTGTACAGTGCAAGTTCTTAGGAAATGTGTATAATAAATGGTAACTCCTTTTTCTCCCACACTACCTCCAAGTTTCTTTTCTCTCTCCCCTTTCTCTCCTTCAGTCTTTTCCTTCTCTCCATTTACCTACACTAATTTCCCTCTTCTACCATCACCACTCTTCATGCTCAAGCCCAAAATGCTCACAAGCAAAATATCACAAGCCAAAACAATGTTTCAGCAAAAAAGAGTCACAGATCCCCAAAGACCATGTGTCCACAGGGACCATCAACTATTTCTTACATTTCTGTTTAATGATCCATTTACTTCTATAACCTATAGTTTCCTCAATTTCCCACGAGCATTTGTGATGCTCAGGTTTAATAGGATCTGGCTGAATGAACACCACACAGAATGAATACTTCAACTTCCCTCAATCTTTGCTGTTTCCAGTGAAATTGTATGGCATTATCAGACTTCAGTGTAATTCTGTTATCTCTCCTGTATCTCTTGACTTCTTCATCCCACGCAGAGACTTCCCAGTAAAGACTGAGTGGAGTGTGGAATGAGACTGACACATTAACAACAATGCCTGAACCTCTTAGCAACCAGAATTCCAATCGCAAACTGAACATGACAATCCTTTAAAAGTCCACATGCTTTTTAGCACATTGTTGTCCCCTTTTAGAGCAGCACTTTTCAACTTCCTGTCCTGGCATCGAGTTGTTTAAATCAATGACCATAAAGTGTATTGGTTCTAATAATTCTTAGAATACTGAGTTGTGAATGAGTTAGTTTTTATAATATCAATTAAAATGATTTAAAGTTTATTCTAGTGGTAGTATTTCTCTCAGTGCTGGGTCTGAATGTATCCTTCCAAAATTCATGTGCTAAAATCTAACCTTCAAGGTGAGTGTAGTAAATGGTGGGACCTTTGGAATGTGATTAGGTTATGAGGGCAGAGCCCTCCTGGGTGAGAATATTTTTACCATTATAAAAGAAGCCTGGGGCCCTCATCAGACACTGAATCTGTGGTGCATTGATCATGGACTTCCCAGCCTCCAAAACTGTGAGCAATAAATTTCTGTTATGTATAAATTACCCAGTCTAAAGTATTTTGTTTTAGCAGCACAAATGGACTAAGACCATCGCTTGCATTCTGATGTGCTTTGCAGGAGAGAATGAAGTTGCAGCAGACTGCTCAGGAATTGTATATCACCAGTAGCTTCTGTCTCAGCTAAGCGTGGGTGACTGATACTGATGAGACATTAACAATAGTGGAGATTCTGAATCACTGAGGCACTTGATAAAAGAAATGTTGTGGGTGATGTGAAAACCCACATATGCCCATGAGAGTATATTGAGTTTATAAGTGTTGTTGCTTAGTGTGTCACAGAGAAGTTTGTGAGAAACTGTTTGGAGTAAGAAACAGCACAGAAGTTTCAGCCTGAAATGGCTTATTTAGTCACTGACCATCAGAAACAATTACTTTTTACCTTAACCTAGATTTGTAATAGCAGGATGCGTTGAATTCCTTCACTGAAGTGAAACCTTAGCAAATCTTTAAGTAGTACTCTAAAGTGATGAAAGGTGTTTACATTTTCTAATGTAAATTTCTTGTGGAGATAGAGTTTTTATTCTTCTTGAGTCACAAGACTGCTGTAGACTGTTTGTTCTACACTGCTCCGTTCTAAATGTTCGTTCCTCCCGATATTCATATGTTGAAATTCTAACCCCCAAGAAGACAGTATTAGGAGGTGGGGCCTTTGGGACATGATAAAGTCATGAGGATGAAGCCCTCAAGAATAAGATTCATGGTCTTATAAAGGAGAACCAGAAAGATCCCTCATTTCTTCAATCATGTGAAGACACATGCGCAAGAAGACGGCCAGCTATGAACCAGGTCTTGGGCCATTGCCAGACACTGAATCTGCCAACACTTTGATCTTGGATTTCCTAGCCTGCAGAACTGTGAGAGATAAATTTCTTTTCTTCATAATCCACTCAGTCTAAGATCCTTTGTTCTAGCAGCCTGAATGTACTAAGACATAACACTCCCTTGCCGTTTTATTGTTGAGTAAGGAGGAAGGGTAGGTCTTTTATTGTTGAGTAAGCGGGGGAAGGTCTTTAAGCAGGAGGGGAGGACTTTTGGGGTGAGCACCATGTGCTTATTGCTGCTTGCAGTGGACTCTTTCTCACCCTCTATTTATGTGTTAAGTGGAGTAGGATGTGATTGGGCAAGTGGTTTTTAGCTACATTAAAGTGTCTGTGGGAACTGACTTCTTTGGGCTGTGTAAGAGAATACCATTTCATGAACACTGAAAAAGAAGTCTCTCTTTAGATAAACATTTAGCAGAGCAAGGATTTTGGAGATGCTAATTAATACCTTACATTTATATAGAACATATCCATTTTATACTTTGAAAGATATGATTTTATATAACCTGACATGGCAGCCAAGAGGCAGAAACCAAAGTAAGAGTCACATTCAGTGAGAGTAGTATTCCCACAGCAGGAAATAATTATGGTCAGCAATGTGGGAGGAGAGTCATCCCAAAGTTAGCTGACTAGAGTGGATTAAGTTCACATCTGGCTAATGAGACTATCCAAAAATGAGTCTGGGAATGCATGGGAGCGTTCGACAGTGCTGTCATTTTGTTCTGTCCTTGTGAGCCTCAGCTGGCAGTGTTTCATTGGTGCATTCTGTATGACATCATTTTATGGATGAGGAATTTGCAGGCCAAAAAAACCCGAGACTCCCTGGGGGGAAGGGAAATGCCACAGACATCCATGGTCTTGGATGCTCAATGAGTAAACTGGGATTTTCAAGCAGTTCCTAGGGCCTGAGAAATAGTTGGTCATAACCCAGGCCTACACCCTTTTGCCTGAGCTGTTTCAGGGAGGAGTTGGATAAATCTACACATCCCATACTGGCTCCACATGTCCCTAATACACTAGAGCAAAGAAAAGTAGTATGACAGGAGATGTTGCTATACTGAACTTAACTCTTTAATGGAATATGCTGATGTGAGGAGCCTGAAGATTAGATCTTTTTGCCTTGTTTCACTGATGCCAATTAGCACTGTGTCATAATGTTGGCATGCATGAGACAGAAGCAGTTTTACTCTAGGAAGAGAAATAAATTCAATAAATTTTTTTCCTTGATATATAAGCCTTCATATATTGCACTATTTTAAGTATTATATGGAAAGATGCACTTTCAGCTCTCTTTCTTTACATACACACACATACACACACTCACCCATCCTGGACATCCTATCTACTTTCCTGTATTAACCTCTCATAACTCTCAGAATTTTGCATGTTATCTAAAATAGGCTTACTTCTATCCATCATACCTTTATTCCACATTTCCACCACTGCCCCAGCCTAGTATCACCACACTCCATCTGTACTTCTTCAAGACAACTGAAAAGACATGAAAAGCCTCCTTCAAGACAATTGAAAAGTTGGATATGAAATATCCAGCTAGACAATGACTCTGTCTCCGAGCTTCTAGAAACTTGCTTTTGCCTCTCTCATTCTGCATTCCATTCCATCTTGTGTTATCATTTGAGTACATACACAAAGATATGGGGTACACACTTAAATGTATGTTAAAATTTGGAAGTGATTTATTAGCTGTTATCACAGGCAGCTTTGCTTGTGAAAGAAAAAGCTGATCTGTATTTTTCATTTCAATTAATTTGGCTTCTCTTTGTGTGAATGAACACGACTAATCAAAATATTATATGCATATACATAGAGTCAGGTAATATAAAGACCATATAGAGAAGCTACTGTATTTGCAAATTGATCATACTACTATAATCCCACGCTTTGGCAATAATATCCATGGATGTCAAAGTCAGAGATATGATTTGCTAGAGGGCTCATGAGAATCATGCTTTTTAGTCTATGGAAATTATTCTAACTAAATCTAATCAGTTTTAGGGGGTGGTTACATGATGTCAAGTTAGATATTAGCTGAACATAAATAAATGAATGATATTCTTTACTTATATACATACCACTAGTTCTATATCAACATGTTTAATTTATCAAACATAAGCAGAAACTGCGGTTCTTTTGGAAGCTACTAATTTGCCTGTCTGTTTCTTCACAAGATGTATGTTATTATCTTATGACTCTGTCCCACATAAATAATGTGAACATTACTTATGCCTAATAAAAAGTACTCAGGTTTAAAATACTGCCACACTCTTTCAAGTTTTATCTGTTATATTTGTAAAATACAAATAAACTGACAGTAATGTTATAAAAAAGACGCCTATTTTCAAAAGCAAACCAAGAAATGAAAGCTTTAGCAAGGTGCTCATTGTCATATTGAATCTAAAATTTCTATTACAAATTACAATCTGATTTAATGCCTGCTTTAAGAAAATATATTGTACCAAACTAAGGTTGCTTTAAACAATATGTATAAAATTGAGTGTCTCTTGTAGCATGACTTCAATACAATATTTAATTTTAAAAGACCGTAAAAATGAGACAAAAAGCAGTTAATAGTTACAGTGTCAGTCAAAGCTATTTTATTCTATTATAAAATGCCAGGCATATTTTATCATTTAAAAAGTGTACATGTTTCAGTGACAAGTAATGTAGCATCTTAAAAGAACATGGTCTTTGGCTTTAGACAGACTCAGATTCAAATTACAGTTTTGCCATTTAATAGGTTTGTGACACTGAGTGACAAAACTTCAACCTAACCTCAGATTCTTCCTCTGTGGAAAGGGACTAAAGATAATTTTTTAAAAAGCTATAGTGACATGTTCAATGAAGCACTATTCATAATAGCAAAACTAGAATACAACCTCAGTGTCCAATTCCAGTTATATTCATCAGCTATTGTCACATCAATACATGTAAAAAACCATCTCCAGTTCGGGCGCAGTGGCTCACACCTATAATCTCAGCACTTTGGGAGGCTGAGGCGGGTGGATCATGAAACCTCATCTCTACTGAAAATACAAAAATTAGCTGGGTGTAGTGGCGTGCACCTGTAATTCTGCTGAGGCAGGAGAATCCCTTGAACCTGGGAGGTGAAGGTTGCAGTGAGCTGAGATCGTGCCACTGCACTCCAGCCTGGACAACAGAGTGAGACTCCATCTCAAAAAGCAAACAAACAAAAAAACCTGTCTCCAAACACCATGGTTTGCAACAGCAAGCATTTGTTCCAATGCTTGTGGGGTCTTCAGATCAACTGAGATTAGCCTACCTAGACGAGGCACAATTGGGCAACTCTGCAGTGGCAGGGCTTGGCTCCAAGGCCCAATTTGGGTTCAGGTTTGTTCCATGTGTGCTTATTTGGTGACCCAATCTTTTTTCTTTTTTTTTTTCATTGTCTATTGTTTTATTTTCAAACATAGAAACATAAGACAGGCAAAAGCCAAACTGGTCTCCCCAGCAAAGAGGACACCAGCTTGGTTCCTTCCTCCTCAGTTAGCCCTTCTTAGTTCTTCTAGGTCTCTTTCTTGTCAAACGCTGAAGGAACTTTTCAGATTGTTTCAATCTATAATGCATGGAAACAAGTTTACATCAAAGTCTACTTCTCTTCATGTCTCAGTAATGGGAATCCGGTGATCAGAGAACATGTGTCACCCTCTGAGGCCATTTTTCCACTCATCCGTCCTCTCATCTGCTCACCTCTTATTCTTCTTCTTTTTTTTATTAATTAATTAATTATTATTATTATACTTTAAGTTCTAGGGTACATGTGCATAAGGACAGCAACTACCTATGGTGAATCATCAAAGCACGAGACAAACTAATTAGGGTAAGCACAATTAAGATCTCTGCACAAAATCCATTAACTTCCATTCGTCAAATTAAGTTCCATGGCCAAGCTCAATATAAACAGAAAGTCTTACATAGCCAGAGGGGAGGGAAGTAAATATGTGCTGCACAATTATCCCAGTATCACAATGGCTAAGGAGTAGCTGATTTAATGATTAAGCAGCATTCGTATGACGAAAGGCTACTTATCCATTAAAAATGTAATTAGAAAAAAATGACTGGCAGAGTAGTATGCTTACCATCTACTTTCAAGGAAAAAAGTAAGTTATCAAAAGATGCATATGTGGAAAATTATAGAAAGGTTATGGAATGAAATATTACCGGTGGTTGGTTACCTTTGAGACATGAGATAGTGGATGATTTTGATTATTTCCCCTCTACACACTTTTCAATGTTTTCAAGTCAGCTGAACTGATTACATATTATTTTTGTTATTTTAAATAGTTAATTAATAAAATGTTCTTCCAACTTTAGAAAACCATAAACTCTTATTTGAGGCAACAGCATCACCACATTAATATGGCTCAGATGAGAAAAAAAAGTGGAAGTATGTCGTGATTATAAAGCATAAAGCAAATATAAGGGATTTTTTAAAAATAATTTCATTTATGTCTCGAATTCCAGCATTCCATATTTTAAGTGTTTGTTCCTGGGAGCATGAAAAATGTCTTCATCTCATCCTCATTCTCAAAAGATAATTTTACTGAGTATAAGATTCTAGTTTGACATTAATTTTCTTTCAGAGTTTTGAAGATATTATTCTGGCATCCATTGTTGTTAATGGGAAGTCTACTTCAGTTTAATTTTCATTTGTTTGAAGTATTTTATCTTGTGTCTCTTTTAAGATCTTTTTGTCTTTTGTGTTCTGCTGTTTCATTGCAATGTGTCTAAAAGTGTCTGTGTGTGTGTGTGTGTGTGTGTGTGTGTGTGTGCTTTATTCTACTTTATATTAGTATTTGTTGGATTTCCTGAAACTAAACATTGCAGTCCATAACAATACCTGAAAATTCCACATCACTAACTCTTTGAGTATTTCCTTTTTCCCATTCTCTCTCTCTTTATACTTCTGAAACTTCAATCACCTTATCTGTCTTCTGTTTTGCTTAACTATCTTTCCTATTTTCAATCTCTTTCTCCTTGTATTACATTCTCAGGAATGCCTTTATTTCCAGACTGATCATTTGGTTCTTTTTTCAAATTTAACTAATGATTTCTGAAAAATCTCTTATTCTTCATCATCTTAATATGTTCTTACTTTTTTTGAAAGATGATGCTGATATTTTCTTCAAAGTATGTATGTGTCTTTCCAAAATCTGCAACATTTTGAGCTGGAATCATCAGGTTGACTTTTCTTTTCTGGTGATTGTCATTCACATTTGCTTGCATGGTCTCAATCTCCTGAGAACATCCTTTCTTAGTTCATCAGCTAGAGATGTCACGTTTTGGAAACTTTTGATTTGAGGTTGTTTCTTTGCTCTTCCATCTTCCCTTGCACAGACAAGGCTTTGTTTCTACTCAGTCCCTGCAGTTCTGGGCTACCAGGAATGGCAGATGTCCTCAGGGCAAACAATGGCTTTTGAACTTGTCTACTTTCTGGAGTCACACCTTTCTGTCATTTCTGCCCATCAAGATTTTTTTGACTTGTTTATCAGACAAACAACACAAAAATATATTATTTTACAAAACTTCATTCAGTATTTTAGGCATTGTTTACTGGACGGGTTTTTTCTAAACAATGATCCTAGTATATTTTCAGAAGTAAAAGTGCCTAATCATCTTTTAAATTATCTTCTTCCTCTCTACGAATAAACATCCTTCATAGATGTGCGTTGTGTTATGAATGTAGAAATCCCTGACACCTACTATAGTACCAGACACATATAAAGAATAAGGAACAAATTAATGGAACCAATTGTATAATTTTAAAGCATAAGGTTTTGAAAAACTACAAACCACTTTAGAAATATAGGACATTAGTACATCCCCAAG
This sequence comes from Macaca nemestrina, assembly GCF_043159975.1. Classification (NCBI taxonomy): domain Eukaryota; kingdom Metazoa; phylum Chordata; class Mammalia; order Primates; family Cercopithecidae; genus Macaca; species Macaca nemestrina. The sequence continues at coordinate 36,826,371 of NC_092129.1, forward strand.
GGATTTAGAAGTCATACTAAGTTTTTATTTTACCATAAAGGTTCCTAAATGAAATTTCATAGCCCAGTGAACATTTTAATTATTTGAAAATTAAACCATCAAAATTTGGCTAAAAGTCTATAATTTATACATAACTATTTTTTGAAAAATGTATGGCAACAGGTAAAAAGATTACATTTGATATTAGAATATTATGTTTTGGTTGCCTTGCTCTTTTACTTAATTGTTGCACTGAAGGAAAAGACAAACTGATGGGTTTCTTTATCCCTAGCATTGATTTATTTGGTAAAAATGTTTGCCCTGTATACAAATGAGCACATATAATAGAGGATAACAAAAATGATTCATGCAAGAAACATATATTTTAGGGAAACATTTTAGGTCTGGGTCTTAGAGGAAGACTTGAGACATTGTGATTTATTTTCAACTTTAATCTGCTGTTTGTGGCCTGATCATAAAAAACTTGTTTCTATTTTTTTGTGCTTTTCTAAAAGAATATTCACAATACGTGTAAAGCCAAGCATTCAAACATAGAAATGTGAAATTTTCCATATGCTTTTGCTGGGGGATAAATACGCTTTTTTAAAACTCCATTGATGAAAATTCCTGGGTAAAGAGCAGACGTACGTGTGTGTGTGTGTGTGTGTGTGTGTGTTGTGTCTACTTGTGTATTTACCCTTGTTTGTGGTTCACATATTTTGCGGTTGAATTATCCAGTTTGTTCCCTCCCTTCTGATGAAGTCTTGCATTCCAACTTCATTGCAGTGTGCAGTTCGTCTGTGTGGTTTGCTTTTTCTTGCATCTGAAAATAATTTGGGAGAAACAGAAACATAAAATTTGATTTAACCTGAAAAATCTTTTCTTCATTTCTTTTTAAAATATGACCAGTTCAGGCCTTTCTATATAAGGATAAAGAGTCAAAGTCAGGCTAATCCAGGAAAAATGTGAGCCTGAAGAGTTCCTCAAATCTGATATTCGAGCAAACCAATCCCAGAATATCCAAGATTTATTCCTTGGCTCCGAGAACTGCAACATCATAGGAATGGTTTTTTCCCATTATTGGCAGTTCTTTTCCTTGTTCACACTTTGCCATTGAGGTTTTCTTCTCAAGCTTCTTCTTGAGAAAGATGGAGTTTAACTAGAATGAACGCTGTATTCCTAAAGTCACAAGAGATGCAAGTCAAAATTATTTTATTTTCAGGCATCAGTACAAAATATTTATTCCTGGAGGATTGTGCTCCAAAATTATACCAAAAATAGAAAACACTTTTAAAATTATGGAACATCCAATTCAATGAAATACCACCCATGCATAGTTACGAAAGTTTTGAAACTATGGTATGTGTTTATTATAAAGTTAAATGGAAAAGTTTAGAATCTAAAATTGTATGATGCTACATTAGTACAACTATGTACAACTATTAGTACAACTAAACAAGAACGTAAATATAAATTAAGCAAAAACATACCATTAAAAAACCCTGTTAATTAGTCATTATCTTTTTGTTTGGAGAATATGTGATTTAAAATCTTCATCCATGTTTGAAACTCAATGAATACCAATATTTTCATGATTTTTATTTCTGTATTATTGATTTACATATTTATTTTGAGGTAGCAGTGTGTTAAGGCAGAACAAGTTTCCAAAGGCCTGTGTTTCAATTATATTTTTTTACCATTTACTAATGAAAGCTTCATATTTTTATCTATATGGTTTAAATAATACATCATCCTAAGACTGTATGTCAGTTCATCTCTTATTCTGGTGACTCATTGACAAGTATTTTTTATGTACAAAAACTATATGTGTGTATTTATATATGGAGAGAGAGAGACAGAGAGAGAGAACTAGATAGCTATTTAAAAATCTATTTGCATTGGTAGATTTCACAAATCAGGTATTTCATTTTGACGTTTCATTTCAGACTGAAGTGCTTGCCTTGGTGACCCAAAGAAGGCAGTATCTGGCAGGGAGCAAAGTGATTATTCTGTTTGATGTGGAGAATAAGGGCCAGTTTGTGGTACTGACAGAAGAATGAAAGCAAAGTTAGGCTAGAGACAGATCGTCTCTTTCACAGGTTTCTCTGCATCAGGTTCTCCCAGGCAAAGGCACATTTCTCTAACTGTCAGATGTTGCTTTATATTTCCAGCTTGTGGTAGGCATTAATTCATCATGATAAAGCCTCATGTGAGATTATTCACCAAGTAACTGAGTATATTTTCTCTGAACCTAACCTTTCACATCATCACACTCAGTCAACTTAGTTCTAAAACTTTTTTGAAAACTTGAAAATTTCTAGAATTTTCATCTCGAATGTACACCCATTTGATTTTTCAATTGCCACAATCCAGTTTTCAGTACAAACTGTAGAAATCACCTTCAATCTATTAGAATTTGCATATTTTTCTATTTATTATTCTTCTTCAAGAGAAATATTTTCTCTCTAGTCAAAGGCTGATGTCTTCTGGTACCTTCAAATAACTTCTTCTGTGGATGTGATTTCTTAGAAGGTTTTTTGAAAGATGTTATAAAGCCATGTACTGAAAACCACAAACATTCTCCTCCAACATAGTGCAAACTATGTTATACCAAAGCCTCATGAACAGCCTACCTATTTAAACTCTCCAGTGAAGAGATTTGACAGTGGTTTGTCTATGAAGTTTCAACCTGTGCCATTTAAGGCAAACCAATTGCATTAACTGCTCTGAGAGGACATTTGTCTTGACCACTCTTGTTGAATTTTCAAAGAGAAAGTCATTTTTGAAGCAGTAAACATCCTTGTGGGTATTGAAGTTAATATGGAATCATAATCATAGCTACCCTATGGGAACTTGGATACTTGAAAGGCACGAAGCATCAGTCAATCTGGAGGTTCAGAAGAGTTATTTAAATTAATTATGGACTTTTGATATTCTAGTCAAATGTGGCTGATGAACAATATTTTGGGGGAAACAAATATTGTTGTATATTAATAAAGTTTTTAACAGTCTGTATTGCAAGTAACTGATTGGCTCAGCTTGGGTAATGGGCTCTTCCACTTGATCCACTAAGAAACATAAATCTCCAACGCAAAACTGAGATGTTATTACCAAATGAATGGGAAGGAAGATTAGAAAGTCTGAAACAAATAAAATCGTCCAGTCCTTTTTATTTATTTTGCGTGTTCCTTAAATTAGAGCCAGTGAGATATATTTATAAAAAACAATGGCCTTTCCCTATAAATGCTGGTTATTTAAAATATTTGAACTCTTTTTTCCCTTCCTTCCTTCCTTCCTTCCTTCCTTCCTTCCTTCCTTCCTTCCTTCCTTCCTTCCCTCCCTCCCTCCCTCCTTCCTTCCATCCTTCCTTCCTTCCCTCTACTTTATTTCTGCCCTTCTACCCTTCCTTCTTCCTTCCTTACTATCTTCTTTATTTCCTTTCCTCCCTTCCTTCTATCAGGGCCCAGTGTCATTCTAAAGCACAATACTGAATATACAGAGCAGGGCAACTGAGACTCAGAATCCCAAAAACAAATCACTTATCAGAGCTTTTTCAGTTTTGTGTCTTGCTGTAAGGTCCCTTAGATATCTGTGCAGAATCATGTTATTCTGTTTTATATAATAAAATAAGTGCTTTCAAATTTTAAAAATAAACAGATTTTCTCCAATTTCAGGTATTCTCGCATAATTTCTTAAAACTCTGTATTCAGGAGTAATGAAACAATTATAGAATTAGAAAAGGACTTTTAACAGAAAATCTTTTGGAGCTGGTCTATGACTTTTGGTTTGTTTATTGTGCTCAAGATTGCTCTTTTATACTGAATAAAGACATATTTCTTGCTATTAACATTAGTCAAAAATTATGTAATTGCATTAAAAATATGTATTTATTTTAAAGTGGTTCCCCCCAGAGCACTAGGACTTTTGTGTTTCTCAGGTGAACATGCTAGATAATTTTTGTGACATGGCACAAAACCTTTCCCAAAAGATACTGATGTGGTTGGTGTTAGGAGTCACATTCTCTTTGCCCACCATTCAGTCCTTTATAAATTTCAGATAAAAACATTTTGCTTTTCTTTCTATTTTCTTGTGAAAAACATTGGCTGAAAAGCCAGCTAGTAATGTACATGTCTTATATATTGGCTGATTATCATTTGCCATATTATCTTTAGGTCAGAAGATGCTGTATATACATGGGCTGGGGGACTTGTCCATGGCTATGCATCACTCATCCAGTAGAATCCTTCCAAGGATAACAGGCTAAAGTTGATTGTAATTAAGATGATTTTCCTTCTGTTAAAACAGATGTATAAGGAGACCATTTTATACCCAAGAAATGAAGTTAATGAATCTGATTTCAAATAATATCTTTAAAATGCAAATGCTCATAGACAGAGTTAGGAGTTCAATCAAAATTGTCAATAAGAGAAGATTTCTACTTCTGAGAAGATGGAGTAGACATGCATCTACAAAATGGATAGACCTTAAAAGAGAAATAGGCAAGACTACAATTATACTTGAAAGTTTCAACATCCATCTCTCAGCAATTGACAGAACTGAACAAAAATTCAGCAAGGATATAGAAGAATCAACAACACCATCAATCCACAGACTCAAATGAACATTTGTAGAATACTGCACCCAACAACAGCAGATTACACATTCTTTTCAAGCACTCATGGAATATATATCAATATAGACTATATACTAGGCAATAAAATAAAAGGCAGCAAATGTACAATAATTGAAATTACATAAAGTGTATTCTCTGATCACAATGGAATCAACCTGGATACCAGTAGCAAAAAGATACCAGAAACATTTCTAACCACTGGCAAAATAAACTACACATTTCTAAATGGTCCAGGGATCAAAGAAGAATTCTTAGGGAAAAGAAAAAATAAATAGAATAGAATAAAATTAAAAATACAACGTATTTAACTATTTGGGGCATAGTTAAAGCAGTTCTGAGGGGGAAATTTGTAATACTAAATATTTCCATTAGAAAGGAGGGAATGTGTTATATTAGTCATTTAAGCACCTACTTCAAGAATCTCAAAAAAAGAAGAGCAAAATGAACTCAAAGCCAGCAGAAGAAATGCAACAATAATGATAATAGCAGAAATAAATAGAGTTGCAATATACTCATCAGACAAAGGGCTAATATCCAGAACCTACAAAGAACTCAAACAAATTTACAAGAAAAAAACAAACAACCCCATCGAAAAGTGGGCAAAGGAAATGAATAGACATTTCTCAAAAGAGGACATTCATACAGCCAACAGACACATGAAAAAATGCTCATCATCACTGGCCATCAGAGAAATGCAAATCAAAACCACAGTGAGATACCATCTCACACCAGTTAGAATGGTGATCATTAAAAAGTCAGGAAACAACAGGTGCTGGAGAGGATGTGGAGAAATAGGAACACTTTTACACTGTTGGTGGGATTGTAAACTAGTTCAACCATTATGGAAAACAGTATGGCGATTCCTCAAGGATCTAGAACTAGAAGTACCATATGACCCAGCCATCCCATTACTGGGTATATACCCAAAGGATTATAAATCATGCTGCTGTAAAGACACATGCACACGTATGTTTATTGCGGCACTATTCACAATAGCAAAGACTTGGAATCAACCCAAATGTCCATCAGTGACAGACTGGATTAAGAAAATGTGGCACATATACACCATGGAATACTATGCAGCCATAAAAAAGGATGAGTTTGTGTCCTTTGTAGGGACATGGATGCAGCTGGAAACCATCATTCTCAGCAAACTATCACAAGAACAGAAAACCAAACACCACATGTTCTCACTCATAGGTGGGAACTGAACAATGAGATCACTTGGACTCGGGAAGGGGAACATCACACACCGGGGCCTATCATGGGGAGGGGGGAGGGGGGAGGGGGGAGGGATTGCATTGGGAGTTATACCTGATGTAAATGACGAGTTGATGGGTGCTGACGAGTTGATGGGTGCAGCACACCAACATGGCACATGTATACATATGTAACAAACCTGCATGTTATGCACATGTACCCTAGAACTTAAAGTATAATAAAAAATAAAAATAAATAAATAAATAAATAAGTAAAAGAAAAATCAATGAAACAAAAAGCTGGTCCTTTGAAATGGTCAATAAAATTGACAGCAGTTTGACTGATGAGAGAGATTGAGAAAATAAGACTAACAGAAAAAGGAAGGCAACATAAATTACTAATATCAGGAATAAAAACCTTAACAACTTCAAAAGGCTCATAAGGGAATATTACAAATGACCTAAACACATAAATTGGATAACTTGGAAGTGTACCAATCTTCAAAAAGCACGGGCTACTACAACTCACCAAATATTAAACAGACAAGTTAGCCCTAAAACTCATAAGGAAATTGAATTTATAATTTAAAAATCAAGTATACAAATGTTTAAAGAAAAATTAATACTGATTCTACACAATCTTTTCTAGCAAGTAGAAGAGGAGGAAATACCTCCCAATTAGTTTTGTGACCCTAATATTATCCTAATATCAAAACAAGATGAAACAGTATAAAAGTAAAAAATGTAGACCTATATCTTTCATGAATGTAACTATAAAAATTATTAACAAAATATTAGCAAATAGAATTCAGCAATATATAAAATAATTATACACCATGACCACGCAGAGCTTATTTCAGAGATACAATATTAATCAATGTAATCCACCATATTAATAGGCCAAAGAAGAAAAATCACACGATTCTATCAACTGATACAGAAAAGGCATTTGACAAAAATTTACCACCCATTCATAATAAAAACTTTCAGAAAACGAGGAATAGAGGGAAACTTCCTCAACTCGAAAAAGAGCATCTACAACTAACATTATAAATAAATAAGCCTCAATCTAACCTTCACACATTATATAAAATGTAAGTCAAAATGGATAATAGACTTATTGTGAAATGTAAAACTATAAAATCTTTGGGGAAAAGAAATAAGAGAAAAGAGAAAATCTTAGGAATCAAGACCTAGGCAGAGAGCTATCAGACTTGATACCAAAAGCATGATTCAAAAAGTAAAAAAATAGCAATAAATTTGACTTTATCAAAATTTTAAAAACTTTTGCTTTGAAGAAGACCCTGATAAGATGCTCTAAAATTAGGCTACTGACTGGGGGAAAAAATTCAAACCACATATTAAAAAAGAATGAGTATCTAAAATATATAAGAAACTCAAAAATTATTTTAACTAGGGTGAGATGGTATCTCATTGTAGCTTTAATTTGTGTTTCTCTGATTATTAGTGATGTTGAGCCTTTTTCATATACCTGCTAGCCATTTGTGTGTTTTCTTTTGAGAAATATCTACTCAGATCGTTTGACTATTTTTTAATTAGGTTATTTGTTTTTCTGCTATTAAGTTGAGTTCCTTATATATTCTGGTTATTAATTACTTGCAGATGGGTAGTTTGAAAATGTTTTTTTTCTTTTCCATTCTGTAGGTTGTCTCTTCACTTTGATTGTTTCCTTTGCTGTGCAGAAGCTTTTTAGCTTAATATGATCTCATTTGTCTATTTCTGCTTTGATTGCTTGTGCTTTTGAGATCTTACTCAAGAAATCTTTGCCCAAACCAATGTCCTGGAGAATTTACCCAATGTTTTCTTCTAGTAGTTTCATAGTTTCAGGTCTTAGATTCTTTAATCTATTTTGATTTGATTTTTGTATATTGTGACAGACAGGGGTCTAGTTTCATTCTTTTGCATATGGATATCCAGTTTTCCCAGCACCATTTATTGAAGAGACTGTCTTTTTCCCCAGTGTATGTTATTGGAAACTTTGTCAAAAATTAGTTGACAGTAAGTGCATGGATTTATTTCTGATTCTCTATTTTGTTCCATTTGTCTCTGTGTCTGTTTTTATTCCAGGACTACATTGTTTTTGTTAGTATGGCTTTGTGTATTATAATTTTAAGTCAGGTAATGTGGTGCCTCCAGCTTTGTTCCTTTTTCTTAGGATTCCTCTGGCTATTCTGGGCTTTTTTTTTTTTTTTTTTTTTTGTGGTTCCATATAAATGTTAAGATTATTTTTTCTGTGTCTGTAAAGAATGTCATTGGAATTTTAATAAGGATTGCAGTAAATCTGTAGACTGCTTTGAGTAGTGTGGGCATTTTAACAATATTGATTCTTCCAATCCATGAACATGGAATATCTTTCCATTTTGTGTATGTGTGTGTATCTAGATGCTGGTGAGGATGTGGAGAAAGGGGAACACTTGTACACTGATGGTGGGGATGTAAATTAGTACAGCCACTATGGAGTGCAGTATGGAGGTTCTTCAAAATCTAAAAATAGAACTATCATGTGGTCCAGCAATTGCACTGCCAGGTATATATTCAAAAGAAAGGAAGTCAGTATGTGGAAGAGGTATTGGCACTCACCTGTTTATTGCAGGACTACTCATGGTAGCCAAAATATGGAATCAACTTAATGTCTATCAACAGATGAATAGATAAAATGTGGTACATATACACAATGGGATATTATCAAGCAATAAAAAAGAATGAAATCCTGTCACTTACAACAACGTGAATGGAACTTGTAGACATTATGGTAAATGAGATAAGCCAGAAACAGAAAGACAGATATCACATGTTCTCATTCATAAGTGGGAGCTGGAAAAAAAGCATATGGAGCTAGAGAATAAGAGTAATGATTATTAGAGGCTTGGAGGGATAGTTGGGAACAGGAGATAAAGACGGGATGGGCAATAGGTACAAAAATACAGTTAGATAGAAGGAATAAGATCTAGTGTTCACTTGTACAATAGGGTAATTATAGTTAATAATTTATCATATATTTCAAAATAACAAAACGAGTGGAATTGGGATGTTCCTTACACACACAAAAAAGATGTATATTTGAAGGGATAGATATCCTAATTACCCTGATTGGATCATTCATTTCACATTATTTGCTTGTACTAAAATATTACATGTTCCCTATAAATATGTACAACTGTTATGTATCCATAAAATGTTTTAAAAGAAAGCAAAACGGTATAAAATAAAGGTGAAATAAATTTTAGTAGCATTTTTTTGATCCAATATATCTAAATATTGTCATTCAACATGTAGTCAGCATGAAAATATTGATGAGACATTTTACTTTTTTTTTTTTTTTTTTTTTTTTTTGCATTCAGTCTTGAAAGATGGGAAGATCAGGGGCAGTCTCGGGTCTTGGTATATGAATGAACTAGTGAGAGTGGGCACAAAGTCTGAAGATCTTTGTAGTGCATGCTAATGTCTAAGGGAGAATATACGTACCCTGGAAGAGACATTAAACAACGAGGTAATTGGAGTAGACAAAGTGTCAGCCAGTCAATATCAGCCATCCTCCCTCATCAGAGTTGGTGTTTGGACAATAAGCACACGAACAGAGTAACCATGGTGGAAGGGATGCAGGTTTTGCATGGACCCCACCCATTTACTGAAGCTCTTATAACTTCTGTCACTGCGAAATGTTCCAGAAGTAGCAACAGAGACCAACACTAAGCCCTCAATACAGTACCATCTCTTCAGGGAATCAGCCAGCCAACCTGGTGGCAAATCAAATACATTGGACTTCTTCCATCCTCAAAGGATGGAAGCATTAATTCATTTCGAATTAATGCTTTTTGAATTTATACATATTCCAGGTATGGTTCTGCATTTCCTGTCGAAGAACCTCAAACAGCACCATTAGCCATGGGATTACAGAGAGTTTAGTCTATCACCAGGAGATCTCATATAGCATTGCATCAGACTAACACAGTAATTCTTAACCATGGGCAATTCCTTATCTCCCATATCCCACCCCCAAGACATTTGGCAATGTCTGGAGACATTCGTGATTGTCAGAAAAGGGAGGATGTTACTGACATCTAGTGGCTAGAGAATTGTTGCTAAACATCCTATAGTGGACAGGACAACCTCCCTCAATAAATAATCCACCCCAAAATGTCAATATGCCACTGTTCAGAAATTCTGGACTAAGAGCAACCTCTATTCTGTTTTCCATAATGACTGTATTGATTTACATTCCTGTAAACAGTATAAAAATATTCGCTTTTCTCCACATCTTCACTAATACTTGTCTCTTGTTTTTTCTTTTGATACACATCCTAAAAGGTGTGAGCTGATATGTCATTGTGGTTTTAATTTGTATCTCCCTGGTAATTAGTGATTACTAATTAGTATTACTTGTCAACCATTCATATCTCTTTTGAGGAATGCCTACTAATGTTCTTTGCCCATTTTTTAATCAGAATTTTTTCTTGCTGTTGAGTTGGGTCCCTTATATACTTTTGATATTAACTCCTTATCAGATATATAGTTTACAAATATTTACTTCTATTCCATAGGTTGTCTCTTCATTCTGTTGATTGTTTCCTTTGTTGTAAAAGATACTCACTTCACAGGAAAAGAGGTGCAACAGTGGCGGCATGATTATAAGATCAACTGTTCCTATTAGAAACTACACCATCCAAAAGAGGCTGCCATTGAAGAGCAATAAAATAGTTCATAGAAGGCATAGGTGAGGCAGAAGCTTGAAAATGATATTATATAAGGATAAGAAGTCATATTCCAAGATACAGTCTATACTCAAGTCTCATGACCATTGTATGGTGCTGTGCCCCATTATTTAGATATGTGGTGCTCCATTGATTACACATGGTGGCAGGAATGAAGAGTTGAAAATAGTAGTAATATGGCCATTTTTATGATATTGATTTTTCCTTTCCACGAGTGTGGAATATTTTTCCATTTGTTTGTGTCCTCTCTTATTTCCTTGAGCAGTGGATTGTAGTTCTCCTTGAAGAGGTCCTTCACATTTCTTGTAAGTTGTATTCTTAGGTATTTTATTCTCTTTGTAGCAATTGTAAATGGGAGTTCACTCATGATTCAGCTCTCTGCTTGTCTATTGTTGGTGTATAGGAATGCTTGTGATTTTTGCACACTGATTGTGTATCCTGAGACTTTTCTGAAGTTGCTTATCAGCTTAAGGAGTTTTGGGGCAAAACCACAATGAGATACCATCTCATGCCAGTTAGAATGGCGGTTATTAAAAAGTCAGGAAACAACAGATGCTGGCAAGGCTGTGGAGAAATAGGAACACTTAACACTGTTGGTGGGAATGTAAATTAGTTCAACCATTGTGGAAGACAGTGTCGCGATTCCTCAAGGATCTAGAACCAGAAACACCATTTGACCCAGCAATCCCCTTACTGGGTATATATCCAAAGGATTATAAATCATTCTACTATAAATACACATGCACACATATGTTTATTGAAGCACTATTTACAACAGCAAAAACTTGGAACCAACCGAAATGCCCATCAATGATATACTGGATAAAGAAAATGTGGCACATATATCCCACTGAATACTATGAAGCCATAAAAAAGGATGAGCTCATGTCCTTTGCAGGGGCATAGATGAAGCTGGAAGCCATCATTCCCAGAAAACTAACACGGGAACAGAAAACCAAACACTGTATGTTCTCACTCATAAGTGGGAGTTGAACAATGAGAATACATGGACACAGGGAAGGGAACATCACGCACTGGGGTCTGTTGGGAAGGGAGGCACAAGGGGAGGGAGAGCTTTAGGACAAATATCCTTGCAGGTCTTAAAACCTAGATGACAGGTTGATAGGTGCAGCAAACCACCATGGCACATGTATACCTATGTAATAAACCTGCACGTTCTGTACATGTATCCCAGAACTTAAAGTAAAAAAAAAAAAGAAAAAAAAGTAATATTGTTGTGAAATTGCACATTCTGCATATGTATCCCAGAACTAAAAAACAAGTAAAATTAAAAAAAAAAAAAGAAAATAGCAGTGACACATAGGGAGCTTCTGCTTCCTTTTTATGAAATTCTGAACTCCATGTGTTTCGTGGTCTTGGTTCCTACTATGGGGAATATCTATCAGTGAAACATAAGCTCTGATTTTGGCCTGGGCACTTCGGACTCCATATGCCAAGGGGCCAGTGGGCAAGGGGGGAATACCATATTGATAGAAGCAATTGAGCTGATCATCAGGAGAAAGGCTGTTATGACACACTGGGGCAGGGGCGGAACATATTTGGTACTTGATGATCTCTTGGCAATTCTTTGCCCAGTTTTCATGATAAATTGACAAATACAGTAGTCACTGTTGTGGGAAGTCAGGGACCCCAAACAGAGGGACCAGCTGAAGCCGTGGCAGAAGAACATAAATTGTGAAGATTTCATGGACATTTATTAGTTCCCCAAATTAATACCTTTATAATTTCTTACACCTGTCTTTACTGCAGTCTCTGAATACAAATTGTGAAGATTTCATGGACACTTAACACTTCCCCAATCAATACCCTTGTGATTTCCTATGCCTGTCTTTACTTTAATCTCTTAATCCCGTCATCTTCGTAAGCTGAGGAGGATGTATGTCACTTCAGGACCCTGTGATGATTGTGTTAACTGCACAAATTGTCTGTAGAACATGTATGTTTGAACAATACGAAATCTGGGCACCTTGAAAACAGAACAGGATAACAGCAATGTTCAGGAAACAAGGGAGATAACCTTAAACTCTGACTGCTGATGAGCCATGTGGAACAGTCACATTTCTCTTCTTTCAAAAGCAAATAGGAGAATATCACTGAATTCTTTTTCTCAGCAAGGAACATCCCTGAGAAAGAGAATGAGCCCCTGAGGGTAGGTCTCTGAAATGGCCGCTTTGGGAGCAGCTGTCTTTTACGGTCGAAGATGAAGGGATGAAATAAGCCCTGGTCTCCTGAAGCGCTCCCAGGCTTATTAGGACAAGGAAATTCCCGCCTAATAAATTTTGATTGTCTGCTCTCAAACCCTGTCTCCTGATAAGATATTATCAGTGACAATGCATGCCCAAAACTTCATTAGCAATTTTAATTTCACCCCACCCTGTGGTCCTGTGATCTCACCCTGCCTCCATTTGCTTTGTGATATTTTATTACCTTGTGAAGCATGTGATCTCTGAGACCCATACCCTATTTGTACACTCCCTCCCCTTTTGAAAATCGCTAATAAAAACTTGCTGGTTTTACGGCTCAGGTAGCATCACGGAACCTGCCAACACGTGATGTCTCCCCCGGACAACTAGCTTTAAAATTTCTCTTTTGTACTCTTTCCCTTTATTTCTCAGACCAGCTGATGCTTAGGGAAATAGAAAAGAACCCACGTTGAATATCGGGGTGAGGTTTCCCCCGATAAGTCACAATCTAATAAGGGCTTGATGACCAGATGTTTAGACAATCAGAGATATGGCTTTGGGTCATCCAACCAGGTAAGCCACCAAGACCAGGTGCTAGCTGTGGGAGAAGTGATTCTAGGATACAGTGTAGAGGAAGAGTACAATAAATTATCACAGATGTAGCCTCAAGCCCAACTGCATCAGTGAGAGATAGCATTATCTCCATTAACTTTCCTCTAGGAAGCTTACTGCAGGAAAGAAATCCCTCAGAGTCCTCAAGTCCTTTCAGAACTTAGGTGAAGCAAGAGGACTCAAGGTGTGCAAGAATGGGCAGTACAGAATGCTTTGCTACCCTGCTCAGTTTCCCCTTTCAGGAAGGAAGGACAAATTCACTCAACTTCTGGGAGCATTGAGGGCTGAGCTCTCAGCCATCAGACCTTTTTGGAAATTTCCCTCTTCTGAAAAGAGGCACATTGCCCAAGATCTTTCCTCCTCCAGAACGCAAGCTGCACTGAAGACTGATTGATGTGGGGTATGATGATCTCGTCTCCTTTCCCCATCTAAAGGACTGTTCTAACCTCAGGGCTCTCTTTGAGGTTTCCTTAGTTAGTTCTTATTACTATGTTGCAGTCCAACTTCTTCTTTGGCCTAATTCTACTTTCTTCCTATTCCCAATTGCTGATCCTGACAGCAATTTCCTCCAAAATTTCTGTAAACTAAGCACGATCTCAGTCACCTGACCTGAAACATTATTACACACACTATAGTCCATGCACTTAAAGATTTAGTGAAAGTATGCTGCTGAAACTTGCCAGAACTTCCCTTCTTCCACTAAAAATTTGTCTTTCAAATATCTGTTCGTAGATACACACCATTCATTCTCTTACCTACTTTGGCCAATTATCTTGTTTGGGAAGGTGTTCTGCTAGAAGACAGAATAGCAATTCTTAGAACTAGAAAGAAAAACACATCAAAGTCTGTCCTTTCTTATGTTTTTTCTATCTACAACAAATACCCTGTGATAAAAAGGATGATAGGAAACATAAGTAGCTTGAGTCCACCAAATATTTGGCTTGAAGCATTTGTGTATGAAATACAAACTCGCTTGATCTGGGCTCAAATTCACCAGCACTTCTTTTCTTTCTTTTCTTTTCAGAAAAAGACTTTATTTATATCAATGTTAACATCAAGCACATAACCATCAAGAAGGCTATAACTTGGATTTTTTTGCCCAATAGTTGGGCCAAGTTTTCATTTCTCTTATTTTTTTAAGTTTATTACTATTATTTTTTGAGACGGAGTCTCACTCTGTCACCCAGGCTGGAGTGCAATGGTGTCATCTCAGCTCACTGCAACCCCTGCCTCCTGGGTTCAAAAGATTCTCCTGCCTCAGCCTCCTGAGTAGCTGGCATTACAGGTGCTTGCCACCACACCCAGCTAATATTTGTATTTTCAGTAGAGACAGTGTTTCACCATGTTGGCCAGACTGGTTCCAAACTCCTGACCTTGCGACCCACCCACCTCGGCCTCCCAAAGTGCTGGGATTACAGGTGTGAACCACCGTGCCTGGCCCATTTATTTTCTTATATATCAGCCTATGCCAGAGGAGAAACTGGCTGAGGTTAAAGGCTAATGTCAAGTATTAATTGAACAACATATGGATAACCTCAACAATGCAATATCCTGGTTGAAATTATTCGTCAATTTTTTTTGGCAGACCTGAGATCTATGTATCTCCATACAGCAAGTAAATGTAGACTATTCCCTTAAATGCAAATCCCTATAAAAAATATCAGAAGTATATTATCCACTTAAAGTTAAAAAGCATATAACTTTTTAAATATTTAATAAAATTCACCAGTATACACCATCGTTTTCATTGAGAGAAGTTTCCTAATCGTGAATTTCATCTACTTAATAATATTATTCAACATTTTTCTTTCATTTTTGTTAATTTGATTTGTTATGACTTCTCAAAAAAGGCTTGTCCTTTTCATCTAATTTGTTCAATTTATTTTCATGAAATTGGTCACATACTTAATCTTTCATTCCTTCTTATGTAACCAAATTTCCATCCGGTACCATTTACTCTGAGCCAAAGAACCAGAAGCCAAAAGAACTTCCTGTAGCATTTCCTGTAGTACATATCTGCTGATTAACACCTTTCTAGGTTGACAAGTTATATAGTTGTCTTTCATTTAGTTTAAAGATGTTGTTCCATTGTCTTCTGATTTACATTGTTTCTGATGAGAGGTTAGCCTTATTTCTTATTATTGGTCCTCTGAATTTAATGTGTAATATGTATTTTTCTTCTCTTGCTTTTCAAATGTTCTGTTTAATTCTGATTTTCAGCAGTTTAATATAATGTCCATTGTTTGTTGTTTGCTTAGATTCCTGAAATTATATGTGGGTTTTAAAATAAAGTTTTGAAATTTTCTAACCATTATTTGGTTAAGTAATTTTTCTGCATCATACTCTCTCTTTTTCTCTTTCTAGTACTCTAATTACAAACTTTCATTCTTTTGCTATTATTTCACAGGTTCTTAATGTTCTACTTTAAAATTTTAAAGTAATTTTTAATGGAAAATTTGATCATAATTTTAAATAACTATAATATAAAATGCTAAAAATTCAAAAGGTAAGCCATATCAACAGTTCATATCATACCTATAGAAATGGCAATTTTGGTCTATTATTTTCCAAACCATCTACCTTATTTTCTTTCTTATGTCTTATGTTGGTCATAACTTGCAGTCTATATGGATCAGTAGCAATGATAATACCCTTGTATTTAATTTATCCTTGTATTTAATGTATCTTAAGAGAAAAAAAAATTTCTAAAATTTCATGATTAAGGAGGCTGTTTGTTAAGGTTATTGAAATACAGGTTCAAATGATTTCAGGGAGTTTCCTAATTTTGAGTATTTTGCCATTTTGATATAGATTTTGAAATGTATTTATTTTTTTCCCTGACTACTGGGGGAGGAAATGTGGAAAAATAATTACTAGTGCTATTCTCCAGGCATTTCAAATTGTCTCTGTGTCTGAACACATGTGGAATTTCACTTTCTTGCCCCCTGGAAGTCAGGTTGGCCATGTGACTTGCTTTGATGTATAAAGTATGAACAGAACAAGTGTGCCACTTCTGGGCAGAAATTTTCAGAGGTAGCATGGTATGTGTCACCAATTTCCCTTTTTCTGACACAGTGACTATGTAAATATGTATACATATGTCTCTTCTGTTAGCCTGGATTCCTCAGTGACTGTGACGGGCAAAGTCTTATTGCCAGTGTTCATTGACTGAGTAACATGGGCACATACTTGATTATTATGATAAACTACTGAGATATTAGGGTTGTCTATGTAGAATAACTCATCTTTTATTTTTCTTTTTATGCTAAACCTTTATTTTATTTAAGGCACTTGTACTTGATCATAACATATTACTTCATATTTTTTATACTATAGCTTTAAGTTTTATTCTACAAATCCTTTTGTTGATAATCATTATGACTTGAATATAATCTGCTTTGTGTTTCTAGGAGGCAAAACCAGGTAAGCAATACAGCTTAGAGAATATTTTTATTAAAAACCATTTCTTTCTAAGAGTAAAATGAAAGAAAAATAATTAAATATATAGTCTCTATCCTTGTGGGATAATAGTAAGAGAGTTCATTAGAAAATATGAAATAAGCTCCCAAAGAGAATTCTACATGGGCCATGTGAGCTTAGAGTGAAAAAAGGGAAGAAATCTTTTCCAGAAGGAGTAATCTGGAAAACCTTTATGGAAAAGGTGACATATAAATTGGGTTTGAAAGATGAATAGAATATTGATGAGGAAATTCTACACAGCATCTAAGTAAATATACTGTGAGAAAAGTGTAAGCAAGATATATAAATGGAACAGCAAGTTATACAGTTTGATTTACTTGTAATAGCAGAGTAAGTATGTAGAAGTGTGAATTTTATTTTAAAACATCAAAGATTTTTTAATAGAAGAGGGATTTTTTGTTATTAAGAAGATAATTAATATCACCATTATATTTAGGATGAATTGTAAAAGATGAGTACTAGAGGTCATCAGAGGTCTGGGAGGGGTGAGCATTTTTCATTGTCAAGGTGAGACAGCGAGGGTCTGAGACAGGAAATAAAAAAGAAGAAACAGCTTTGAGTTTTGTTGAGCTACAAGGTTTACAGATATTTATATTTTCACCTATGACTTAGCATTTGAAAACCTAACAGTCTTCTTTTTTTGTATATTGCAAGCCATATAAATAGAGTCTATAACTAGATAGACCTTATTGGATAACCACCCAAAATGTAATATCATATGCTATTGAATACTGACTCAATATGCTAATATTCAACACTTAAACCAAAAGTGAAAACACAGATGCCTAGGGAAAGAAAAGTTGGCAGCACAAACTAGTGGGAATTGGGTAGGGTTTTTCTTGGCCTTCTGCTGCACAATAGGCAATTGTGATTCAGGTGTATTTGTTTATTCTGGTAGAAATAAATTCTCCCACTAAAACAAAAGTGCCATTATAAAGAGCTAGACAAAATCAACAACACCCGTCTTTGCCATGTCTTGCTTGACTGTAAGGGGTCCCATTCAGGAATTGTTGATCAGACTTCCTTTGTCTCTCTCTTTTAAAAAGGCATTTTGCAAATTTAATACTTTTCCATGTTCTAAAGCATCGCTTGTCCACGGGAGAGGGGTGGGGTGTCAAGCAAACGCAGAGGGGCTCTAGGGGTTTCTAAAGTGGTCACTTCAATAGTCATTTCATAACATGTTTGTCGGCGTGTCTTTCTTCCAGTTCTGGTTTTGTTACCTTCTCTCTGTTTTCAATGTAAACAGCAGTACAAAGTGAGCTATCTTCCTGTTATTCAAAATAAATACTTATTTGGGTAAAATTTATAATGTTAGATTCTACTTTTAGTCAGGAAATGCAAACAAAGCTTGGAGACTGCTTGTTCCCTGACCCCAAATTCATTCCATGTTGCTATAGCATCACCCCTGAGAAAATGGGCCTGCCTGTTTTCCTCCCCATAGACAAACTCAATGGGCTTTTGTCAGCTCTTGAATTATAGCATTAAAATTTAAACAGTAGGGATTTAATGGAGGATTATTATGACACTCCAGTGCATTCTTTCTGTTGCCATTAGCAACAACCCCAAGAATGAAATAAAATAATTGTTTTAGGAGGTGCTGTTTTCCTAAAAGATGAAACATCTACCAAGAAACATTCCTGGGTTATATAAACTGATTTGTGTGTGTGTTACTTCTAACATAAGTAGAGTAATGGTAGTGTATACCAATCCAATGATTTAAGGTATTTTTTTTCCCTTTTAGTTCAACCAATCTACAAAGGCCAAAAATATTTTCACAGGCCCCCAAAAGATGAACTCCAATCTGCTGCCCCTAAATGCATTCTCCACTGTCTGGAAGATGTGCAAAGGCAACGGCACAGCGTTCTCCATCTCAAATCCTTCAAAGTGCTGTCAGAATAAAAGAATCCCCACCAAAAGCCCCAGGGAAATCTATCTGTCTGTATGGTATGGTAATGACTGAGGTTATTCCAGATAGGATTCTGGGAGAAACTCAGCTATTGAAATCTAATGAATGGAACTGAGAATTTTTTGTTATAACACTGTTTCTTTGATTGAATATATCCTTGCATATAAGACATAAAAATAAATAACAAAAGCAAGATATTGTTTGAATTTTTGTTTGATTATATAATCTGAGAATTTTCCTGGTAAGTAATTCTGCATCTGGATTTGTTTTCTCTGCCAGTCACTTGCCTTTCTAGTTTTATGTCATTTTTATCTCTTTCCTATTTTAATGTCAGCAACTAGGTTTACATTAAGGATTGCATTTTTTTAATCACCAGAGATTACAACAATTTATGTTCCTTTTCTAGCTGCCAAAATATGGATATTTCCTTTCTTCTGCTATATTCTTGCTGGACAACTTCTTTCAAAATACTTTTAACTTTTTCTCTTTGAAGTGAATTTCAGTTCATTGTAGAAATAATACAAAATGAGTAACAGGCAATAAATAAATGAATAGTCCTTTGGATTTTTACCACCCAGAGATACTAGTTCTTAATCTAAATGTGAGCCTTTATCTATAGCAATGAAAACTAGTCTTACTTTCACCAAAGACATCCAGGGTTCCCCTATCCTCTTCTGTAGAGGCAGCCCTATTACCAGTGTCTTCTGTTTACTTTCAGAGGAGTACATGCAAACATTTGTATATATGCCATTTTTACAGGAAAATGATAAATTTTACATTTTTCGGATCCTTGCTTTTTCATGTAACAATAAATCTTGAAATCAGTATAAGTTCCAGAATTTGTAATAGGGACAGTCTTGTGGGACTGGAGAGTTGGGACATTGAGGGAGGCTAAGGGGTTTGCCTTCAAGTTGCCTTTGCTAAGCAAGCAACTGTCATTTGTTATATTGTGTACAGCTAGTCAACAAATGGCAAAGGTAATGAAACATGATTTTATTGACACTTTACAAACACTGAGAAAATAGTCACTGTTCATAAAGACAGAAATTGTTAACATTATTTTTATTGGGACGATTAGCCATAGTTTGTATGGACCTACAAGTGATTTATTTAGAGAGTTCCTAAATAAGAGATTTTTAAGTAGTTCCTTGTCATTTGCTGTCAAAAACAATGTTGCAGTGAACATTCTTGTAAACATTACTTTAAGCACACATATGAATATGCTGTTCTACAAATTACTAGTAATTGATTTACTTAGATGAAAACACTATATACATAGATGTTCACCATCAGTGAACCAGACCAGGCATTGAGGTCCCCATTGAGCCAGTAACATTGCTTTCAGAAGCAGAATGGAGGATATAGTTCCCTGAGAAAGCAAGCTATCATGTCTCATGTAATGCTAGATGCTGCTGGGACCAGGATGACCTTGCTTTTGAATGTATCATTTTTATTTGACAAGTAAGGCTTATTGAACCTTTCTTACTTTGTTAGTCATTGAGTCCCACCCAATAAATGGCCCAGCCAAAACAATGGGAACACCAGGCCAGAGAGTCACAAGGTTTCTATGGGTCAGGTATTTAGCTTTGCCAAGAGCCCAGCAAGTTACTAGTTACTTTTTTTTTTCCATGTCAGAGAAGTGATTAACTCAATATCCCAAGGGCCCCTCAAGGTAGAGGTTGGCTTTATTTGCCCAAGACCCCAGCTGACTAAGACTTGTCACAAAGACTTGAGCTCAGAGGTGCATTGAAGTTGTGCATTAGCACTTTGCATATAGCTCTTCTGTGATCAGGAGAATCCCCTTGGCACTTTTGGGATGAGAAAGTACATTCAGATGTAGAAGCTGCAACAGTACACTGAACTGGTCCAAAATTCCTCAATGTACAAAGTCATATTAATTTCCCCTCTTCACTGTGAAGCTGGCCCAAACTCCATTCGTTGAATCTAGTGACTGCTCCTTGCACAGTACTGGGTAAGATGATGACTTGGGCAGTTTTATCCAACAGAGTTCCAGCATAATGAGATTGATGAATATGGCCTTTGATCTTTCTGTAGGGCAGGGAGACTTCTCTTTAAAGCAGCTGAAGTCAGGGTAGAGGGGAAAAGAGTAATCAGAGCATATCAAAAGAGAAAGGGGCTCTGCGCCAGTAAGTAAGGCCTTTCACTCAGTTTGAGCAGGTTTTGAGCAGGTGCTGGCTTATGGCTTAACCAAAAGAACATTTAATGATTTTAATCTGTCCAAAGCTCTGTATTGAATAGCAAGGTCTCCACTGCTGACATCATTTATTTCTGATTGGGGACTCTGGTTCATCAGCCATGGCCTCATGGCCTTTTGGCTGGGGCTGGAGGGCTTGCTGCCTCATTGTCATAGTAACATTTGCTCATCCACCCTCCCAGAGGAGAGTGAGCAACAACCAAGGTGCCACTGGGCAGTTTATTTCAGTCCTATCTGTTACAGCTTATCCTCTACAGATTCATCATCAGGAAGGACAGTAGGGGACCCTTACTATGCTCCCTTTCTCTTGCCCAGCATTTGATATCAGGTCCCAGAGAGTCTTGTCATGTTTCCAAACCTGGCCTGCAGGACTCTTGTCTTTTCTCTTCCTGAAAGCCACACCTAAGTCAGCATCCCAACTCTTAAGGACTGTGAAGGACCTGACATGTTCTCTAACTGCAAGATAACAAGTTAGTCTGCCACAGCTTTATGGATTTAAAAAATGGCATGAAACTCCTAAGTCAAAGACAAACGACTTTATTACAGCCTGGTAAGCAGCATGAACATCAGCCTATTTTTGCGGGTTCTCTTTTCTCCCAAGCCCTGTGAAGGTGACGCAGATGGGCCAAGCTATAGCCCACATATATAGTGGTTTATACTCCAGGAGAGGAACCCCCTACATAGGGAATATGAATATTTTATAATGAGCAGTAGGTGTCTCTGTCCTTTGATCCAGAGGGAGACATGAAAATTTTTTATACCAGACAGCAAGCATTCCTGCTCTTTGTTCTAAGGAGAGACACTATTTCTATCACCCAAGGTTATTCATTACACAAACATCGTTTAAAAGACAATCCAGAAGAAATGACAGTCAGTGCATCTTTTCTCAACATGTGTCAAAATGTGAGAGACCTGTGAAGAACTGTTTCTGAACACATTCTGTGGTATGAATGTACTTACATTCCCCTACCAAATACTAAATCCCCTACCATTGGTGGGTATTCTTTTATTAAAAACCAGTACTAGCTGATGGAATAATCCAAATGTGGTATTTATTTCTATTGGATAATTTATCAGGCTGGATTATTAGGTAGAAGTAGACATGTTTAATTTTAACATAGTTTGCAAGTTTTCTCTACCAAGAACTTATTAAGAACATTTCAAAGAAGGATGTCCAAGAGTGACTTACTTCCTATTGTGGAAAAAAATAACTGATAAGCCTTATATTCTTCATCCTAATCATTCCTAGGAAAGTAACTGAAGGTAGACACTATAGAACTTAATTAGAAGTTTAATAAAACACATTAAATATAATAGTGAGACAGCTGTGCAGCTGCTTTGAAAATACAATGTTCTCATATAGCCATTACATCTTATCAGATGGATAAGACAAAGGTTGGAAAATAGTTTAATGCTTGTTTCCATAAAATTTAAGAAAAATCTGCATTTAGCCTGTATCTTCTCATCATGAAATTTAAGTTTTTGTCTAATTTAATTCAAAAAGGGCAGAGTTTTTTGTGTTAGTAAAAGACTCCAAGGACTTTTTGCTTGTAAATCCCAAATTTATGACTTTTAAAAATAAGAAACCACACTTGTTAATTTTTTTTTGTAAAACACTATATATACTCTTGTTTTTAATTATGTTTCAGGTATGAGATTGAGGTGACCCACCAGTCATGTAATAATTACCTTACTCTAGGACTTCACTGATTTGCTCTGCAACTTCCCTGGTAATAGCTTGAATTTACTTAGAAGCATGACAAACACACCAAGAACCTCTGTTAAACATTCTACTCCTATGTAATCTGGTTTATATTATATGCTGTTTTATACTATATAATCACAATAAACCTCATGATTTAACATATTCAGTTTTAACAATCAATAACTATTCAAGTTTTTCTCCTTTAGCAAACCGTGTCAGCACTGGACATTACTGCTTGGAAATTTCTAGTCATTTCTACTGAATGAGGAAGAGTATTGTGGTACTAATACTCTCTGGAGGAAATTCAGGTCCTTGGTGTTTTTACTTATTTATGTCAGTCAAATATAAACTCTGATCAAAGATTACAGCAAAAGGAAATAGGCCATCATTGGTGAGATTCAATAAAATCAACAAGTAATAGATGTGAATCTCAAGGACTATAGATATTGAAATTATTAGATGTAGGACATATGTATCAAATATTTTAAAAACAGAAGATAAAAATATTTTAAACTACCAGACAGATTTAAATAAAATACAACTTAAAAAAATGAAAATATAATCTTTAAAATTAAAAATTTAGTGGGTGATCAGATTAACATGAAGTCAGGAAGTAAACTGAAAGTTTCATCAGAAGGAAAATTAGAAATGCAACACAAAGACAAAAAAATAAAATTACTAAAGGGTGGTTAATAGATAAGGAAGATAGAAAATGAGAATCTAAACTTTGTCTTATCAGAGTGTATTTGTCAATTCTCACACTGCTGTAAAGACGTGCCTGAGACTGGGTAATTTACAGAGAAAAGTGGTTTAATTGACTCATAGTTCTGCAGCCTGTACAGGAGGCATGGCTGAGCAGGCCTCAGGAAACTTATAATCATGACAGAATGCAAAGGGGAAGCAAGCACATCTTGACATGGTGGAGCAGGAGAGAGATGGGGAAGGGGGAAGTGCTACACACTTTTAAACAACCGTATCTCATGATGAGAACTCACTCACTATCATGAGAACAGCAAGGATGAAATCTACCCCCATGATCTAATCAGCTCCCACCAGGTCCCTCCCCTCAAAATTGGGAATTACAATTCGATGTGAGATTTAGGTGAAGACACAGAGCCAAACCATATCAGTCCACCCCTGGCCATTTCCAAATCTCATGTCCTTCTCACATTTCAAAACATAATCATGACTTCTCAACAGTTCCCTAAAGCCTTAACTCATCCCAGAATTAACTCAAAACTACAAGTCCAAAGTCTCATCTGAGACAAGGCAAGTCCCTTCCACCTATGAGCCTGTAAAATCAAAAACAAGATAGTTACTTCCAAGATACAATGGAGTTAGAGGCATTGAATAAATGCCCCCATTCCAAGAGGGAGAAATTTGCCAAAACAAAGGGGCTACAGGCCCCATGCAAGTGTGAAACCCAGTGGGGCAGTAATTAAAACTTAAAGCTCCAAAATAATTTGTAACTCCATGTCTCACAACCAGGCCATACTGATGCAAGGGGTGGGCTCCTAAGGCCTTGGGCAACTCTGCCCTGTGGCTCTGCAGGGTAGAGCCCCTGCAGCTGTCTTCACAGGCTTGCATTCAGTGTCTGCAGCTTTTCCAGCTGCACATTGCAAACTGTTGCTAGATCTACCATTCTGAGGTGTGGAGGATGGTAGCCCTCTTTTCACAGCTCCTCTATGCAGTGCCCCAGGGGGGCTTTGTTTGGGGGCTCCAACCCCACCTTTCCCCTTTGCATTGTCCTAGCAGAAGTTCTCTATGAGGGCTCTGGACCTGCAGCAGACTTTTGCCTGGACATTCAGACATTTCCATACACCTTCTAAACTCTAGACTGAGGCTCCCAAACCTCAAGTCTTCCCCTCTGCGCACCCACAGGCCCAACACCATGTGGAAGCCACCAAAGTTTGGGGCTTGCACCCTCTGAAGTAATGGCCCAAGCTGTACCTTGGCCCCATTTAGCCACAGCTAGAGCTGGAGTGGCTAGGATGCAGGGTGCCAGGTCCTAAGGCTTCACAGAGCAGCAGGGCCCTGGACCTGGCCCAGAAAGCCATTTTTTACTCCTAGGCCTCCAGGCCTGTAAGGGAAGGGACTACCATGAAGGTCTCTGAAATGCCCTGGAGGCACTTTTCCCATTATCTGGGCTGTGAACATTCAGCTCTTTAATTACGCAAATTTCTGCAGTCTTGAATTCTTCTCCAGAAAATGGATTTTTCTTTAATATCACATGGTCAGGCTGCAAATTTTCCAAACTTTCATGCTCTGCTTCCCTTTTGAACATAAGTTCCAATTTCAGGCCATCTCTATGTGAACACATATGACTGTACTCTTTTAGAAACCACCAGGTCGTATCTTGAATACTGTACTACTTAGAAACTTCTTCCACCAGATACCCTAAATCATCTCTCTTAAGTTCAAAGTTCCACAGATCTCTAGGGTGGGGGCAAAATGCCACCATCTCTTTGCTAAAACGTAGCAAGAGTGACCTTTTCTCCAGTTTTCAATAAGTTCTTCATCTTCATCTGAGACCACCTCAGTCAGGACTTCACTATTCACATCACTATCAGCATTTTGGTCAGAACCATTCAACAAATCTCTAGGAAGTTCCAAGCTTTGCCTCATCTTCCTGTCTTCTTCTGATCTCTCCAAACTGTTTGAACCTCTGCCCATTACCCAGTTCCAAAGTCACTTCCACATTTTCAGGTATCTTTACAGCAATTCCCCACTTCTCTGGTATCAATTTTCTATACTAATTTGTTCTCACACACTATAAAGACATACCTGAGACTGGGTAATTTATGGAGAAAAGAGGTTTAACTGACTCACGGTTCTGCAGGCTGTACAAGAGGCATAGCTGGGGAGGCGTCAGGAAATTCACAATCACAGTGGAAAGCAAAGGGGAAGCAGGCATAATCATCACATGGAAGAGCAGAGAGAGAGAGAGAGAGAAAGAGAGCAAAGGGGAAACTGCTACACACTTCTTTTTTCATTTCTTTTTTTTTTTTTTTTAGACAGTCTCTCTCTGTTGCCAGGATGGAGTTCAGTAGCGTGATCTTGGCTCACTGTAACCTCCGACTCCCTGGTTGAAGCAATTCTTCTGCCTCAGCCTCCCGAGTACCTGGGATTACAGGCACGTGCCACCACACTCAGCTAATTTTTGTATTTTTAGCAGAAATGGGGTTTCACCATGTTGGCCAGGATGGTCTTGATCTCCGACCTTATGATCCACTCACCTCGACCTCCCAAAGTGCTGGGATTACAGGCGTGAGCCCCCGCGCCCAGCCATGCTACACACTTTTAAACAACCAGATCTCATGAGAACTCACTCACTATCACAGGAACAGCAAGGGAGAAATTCACTTGCTGTGATCCAATCACCTCACATCAGATCTTTCTCCCAACATTGAGAATTATAATTCGACATGAGCTTTGGGTAGGGACACAGAGTCAAACCATATGACGAGTTTGAGAGGAGAATAAAAACTATGGAGCACAGCCAACTTTTGAAAGGTAATGACAAAGAATTTTCCAGAAATTAAGAAAGATAATCTACATATAGAAGAAGCACAATGCACACCAAATTGAATAAATGAAAACGAATCTATAACCCTGTACCTTCCACTAAAGCTCTAGAGCTCCAAAGCAAAACTCTTAAAAGTAGACTAAGAAAACAAACAAATCACCCAAAAAGAAGCAATTGAATTTAACAGCAGGTGTCTCAACAGCAGCAACCGAAGCCAGGACACAGTGAAATGATAAAATTGTCAACCTAGAGTTGTGTAACCAGTCAAATTCTCTTTCAATTATAAGGGCACAAGAAAGATGTGAACATAAATAAGAACTTGGAGCTTTCATCACCAGCACAACTTCAGTAAAGTACCTTCTAAGGTATGTTCTTCAGCATAAAATAAAGTGACTCTAAAAAAAACAAAGATACACAAAAGCAGAAAAATTGGAAAAAATTATGTTCAAAATAGACAAACTACTGGTTAACCAGTCAAAACAAATAAAAGGTAGATAGAGTCAAATAAATAGTATTAGGAATAGAAAAGAGAACATAACTAAAGATAAGGCAGAAATTAAAGAGGATCAGAATATGACAAAACTTTTCATTTGGATGTAGGAAAATTAGAAATTCCTGAACAAAAGTATCATAAGAAAAGAAGTGTCTTACAATAGTGAGATTAACTTTATAATATTAAGAATAATCTTATAGCAATTTAAAATTTAACCAGAGTTTTTGTTAAAAAATATTTTACAAAGCCAACAGCAGGCCAAATAATTCAAAGAAAAAGATTTACTAGTTTTTTAAATATATTATATCATTCCAGCCTTGTACAGATTCTTCCAGAAAATGGAAGTAGAAGGTAAAGAACCCCATTTCATTTTATAAGCCAAGTATGATCTTAATAACAAAAACAAGTATATTAATCACCTATTGCTGCTGTAACAATTTACCACAAACTTAATTGCTTAAAACAATACACATTTATCATCTTATATATATACCTCTAGAAGCCAGAAGTCTGCTGATCTCACCAGACTAAGATTACGGTGTCAGCAGAGCTATCTTCCTTCCTGGAGCATAGGGTAGAATTGTTTTTTAGAGGCTGCCCACATTCCTCAGCTCATAGCCTTCTTCTTTCATCTTCAAAGCTAGCAACAGTGGGCTGAGTTTTCATATTCTCTGGTTCTCCACAGCTGGGAGACTGGTATGTCAATTAGGTGTGCTAATTCCCACCAGAGCCAGAAGAGTTATATATATACATGTTATAGTTGTATATAATTATATGTTATAATTATAGTAATAATATATATTAATTATATAATATATAATTTCATAATTTTAATTATAATACATAATTATATGTTGACATATAATTATACATATTTTACATCTTTTAAAATATATATATGAATGCTTGAGTGCATAATTTATTGTGAGGCCTTACATGTCATCAGTCATGTAATTTATATTCAACCTAAAGGTAGTAATAAAACATGGGAGGTAATGAACCACAGTGATGGCTATGGAGCCTATTCTAGTGGGTCTGGAGTCCTTGGGAAACTGGTCAGTGGGGCGTCACTGCCTCTCTAGGGCAAAGCCTCAAGCGGCAGCCACCTAAAGTTGAGAGAAGTCCTCAGAGTTCTCACAGGCCTCCAAAGGCATCTCGAACAAGGCTTTGTCCTGGCTTCTTTTATGATCCTTCAGAGATGAGTCTATTTTCAACATCTTGCTATCTTCCTCTTTCTACTGGTTCATTTCAGGTCTCGAGTGATATCATGCAACAGCAGGATTTATCACCCCACTCCATTACATATATATTTATCACTTGGGAAGAGGGGGACAACTTTACTGTGGGCTCAATGCTACTTGATATGAGTGACTACATTTTGAGACATTAGGATCACACGTTATTATGATATATCAGAAATGTTCTCTGTTTTTAAGAACAGGTGTGATTAGAATGGACCAACCTGGATAATCCAGGATAAACTTCCAATCTCAAAATACGTAGCTCATTAATCACATCCACAAAGACCCCTCTTGCCAGTAATATGGCATGTTCCCAGTTTCCAAAGATTAGAATGTGGCCAACTTTTGTGGGGCCATTATTCTGCTGACTGCATTTAACAAGCAAATATGAGAAAGGAAAACAAAGGACATGAACATATATACAAATATTCTAAACAATATTCTGATAAAAGAATATTTTTAGAATCTTAATCTATGATCATATGATCAAGAAATTCAATATTGTTAAATATCTCAGAAAAATCTATAAATCTAATAACTGTTTAGAGAAAAAGACAATACACAATAATCTCAGCAGATACAGAAAATAATAGCTAAAATTCAAGAATTATTTGTAATCTTAAAATTACTTTTAGTAAACTAGAAATAAAAGAGCATTTCCATAATCTGATAAAAATCCTCAACAGAATATCTACATCAAACATCAACCTTTGAGGCAAATAGTAAAAGTGCTCCATTTAAAATCGGAAACAAGGAGAGGAAAAAAAAAGGCGGATAGGAGGCAGGACTAACTTGCAGCTCCCACATTGATTGACCGAGCAGCGTGTGGAGAATCACATAGTGAACTTTTGCTCCAACAACTACCACAAGAACATACCAGGAAAGCTGAGAGAATTCACAGATCCTTTGAAGGAAGCGGAGTGTGCTGCAGGCCCTTGGAGACAGCTGAAAAACCGAGTGCCCGAAGTGTGAAAGTGGGATCACTGGCCCCCGAACACACACTCTCACTGGGCGGCCTGAAGGTCCAGATCATGGGAGAAGGATTTGACCTTACCTGAAGCTGAGACAAATTTAGAGAGCTGAGCAAAACACAGGGTTATAAACAGCAGCAAGAAGAGCACCGTGAGCTCTCCCGGTCACTAGGAAGCCATTTCTGACTTTGCCTCACAGGGGTCCTTGGGGAGGGTTGCCAGAGGACCTAGGAAAAGACCATGGGGAGAATAAAACTTCCAACTGAACTTTGTAAACATTTTGACCGAAGGCAAATTTTCCTGGACAGAACCTGGGGGAGGGGGTGAATCGGAAGTGCAGACACAGCACAGAGGCCATAGCAGGCAGAGAGGCAAGACCTGAGACCCTGCTTGCGTTCTCAGCTGGGGGGTAGCCTGGGGCAAGTTCTTAGCCTTGCTCACCTGCTGCCTGGAAATAAACTTGGTGCTGTTGACGGGGCAAGGTGGGAGGCAGATGAGCCTTTTGGGCTGTGTGGGAACTGGGTGAGGTCTGTGACTTCCTGCTTTTCCCCATTTGCCTGGCAACCTGCATGATGCAGCAGAGGCAGTCATAATCCCTGTGGAAACAACTTCATTGGCCTGGGAACCACACTCCCATCCCTCACAGCAGCCAGAGGAACCCTGCCCAAGGAGAGTCTGAACTCTTTGACACACCTAACCTTCCCCTCACCTGATGGTTTTTCTCTACCCACCCTGGTAGCCGAAGACAAAGGACATAATCTCTTGGGAGTTCTATGGGCTCAGCCACTGCCTGATCCTTTGTATACTACTGCAGCTGATGCTGTCCTGAAAGCACCACCTCCTGGCTGGAGGCCAATGAACACAAAACTAGTGAAATAAACAAAACTGCAACCAAGGACCCTCAGAGAGTCCACTTCACTCCCCCGCCACCTCCCCTGGAGTAGGTGCTTGTACCAATGGCTGAGAGACCTGAAGATGGTTCACATCACAGGACTCTGAGCAGGCACTCACTAGTTGTAGCCTGGAGCCCAGTAGCTTCTCTGGGTTGCTATGTCCAGAAGAGAAGTAGCAATCACTGCAGTTTGGCTCTCAGAAAGCCACATCCCTAGGGGAAGGAGGAGGGTACCACATCAAGGGAGCACCCTGTGGGACAAAAGAATCTGAAGAGCAGCCCTTGAGCCCCAGATTTGTCTACCCAAAAAAGAAGGAGCCAGAAAAACAATTCTGGTAGTATGACAAAACAAGTTCTTTAACACCCCCAAAAGATCACCCTAGCTCACAGCAATGGATCAAAACCAAGAAGAAATCTCTGAATTGCCAGAAAAAGAATTCAGGAGGTTGATTATTAAGTTAATCAAACAGGCACCAGAGAAAGGTGAAGTCCAGCTTAATGAAATCAAAAAAATGATACAAGATATGAAGGGAAAAATTTTCAGCAAAATAAATAGCATAAAGAAAAAACAGGCCAGTCACAGTGGCTCATGCCCGTAATCCCAGCACTTTGGGAGGCCAAGGCAGGTGGATCACCTGAGGTCAGGAGTTTGAGACCAGCCTGGCCAACATGGTCAAACCTCATATCTACTAAAAATACAAAATTAGCTAGGCGTGGTGGCACATGCCTGTAATCCCAGCTGCTTGGGAGGCTGAGGCAGGAGAATTGCTTGAATCCTTGAGGCAGAGGGTGCAGTTAGTCAAGATCATGCCATTGCACTCTAGCCTGGGCAACAAGAGCAAAACACCATTTCCAAAAAAAAAAAAAAAAAAAAAAAAAAGGCAAAGGAAAACAATCACAATTTCTGGAAATAAGAACACATTTAGAGAAATGCAAAATACACTGGAAAATCTCAGCAATAGAATTGAATAAGTAGAAGAAAGAACTTTAGAGTTCGAGGACAAGGCTTTCAAATTAATTCAATCTAACAAAGACAAATAAAAAAGAATTTAAAAAATGAACAAAGCTTCCAAGGAGTTTGGGATTATGTTAAATGACCAAAGCTAAGAATAATTGGTGCTTCTGAGGAAGAAGAGAAATATAAAAGTTTGGAAAACATATTTGAAAAATAATTGAAGAAAAACTTCTCCAGCCTTGCTAGAGACCTAGTCATTCAAATACAAGAAGTTCAAAGAACACTGATAAATTTATTGCAAAAAGATCATTACCTAGGCACATACTCATCAGGTTATCTAAAGTCAAGATGAAGGAAAGAATCTTAGGATCTATGAGGGAAAAGCATCAGGTAACCTATAAAGGAAAACCTATCAGTTTAACAGCAGATTTCTCAGCAGAAACCCTACAAGCTAGAAGGGACTGGGGCCATATCTTTAGCCTTCTTAAACAAAATAATGATCAGCCAAGAATTTTGCATCCAGTGAAACTAAGCTTCATAAATGAAGGAAAGATATCATCTTTTTCAAACAAACAAATGCTGAGAGTTTGCCACTACCAAGCCAGCACTACAAGAACTGCTAAAAGGAGCTCTAAATATTGAAACAAATCCTTGAAATACACAAAAATAGAACCTCCTTAAAGCATGAATTTCACAGGACCTATAAAACAAAAACATAATGGGGGAAAAAAGGTATCCAGGCAACAGATAGCATGATAAATAGTATAGTACCACCATCTCAATACTAACATTGAATACAAATGGCCTAAATGCTCCACTTAAAATAAACAGAATGGTAGAAGGAATAAGAGTTCACCAACCAAGTATCTGCTGTCTTCAGGAGACTCACCTAACACATAATGACTCACATAAACTTAAGGTAAAGGGGTGGAAAAAGATATTCCATGCAGATGGACTCCAAAAGTGAGCAGGAGTAGCTACTCTTATATCAGATAAAATGAACTTTAAAGCAACAGCAGTTAAAAAAGATAAAGAGGGACATTATATAATGATAAATGGACTAGTCCAGTAGGAAAATATCACATTCCTAAATATATATGCACCTAACATTGGAGCTCCCAAATTTATAAGACAATTACTACTAAACCTAAGAAATGAGATAGACAGCAACACAATAATACTGGAACACTTTAATACTCCACTAACAGCATTAGACAGGTCATCAAGACAGAAAATCAACAAAGAATGGATTTAAACTAAACCTTAGAACAAATGGACTTAACAGATATTTACAGAACATTCTACCCAACAATTGCAGAATATACATTCTATTCATCTGCATATGTAACATTCTCTGAGACAGACCATATGATAGGCCACAAAACAAGTCTCAATAAATTTATGAAGATTGAAATTATATCAAGTACTCTCTCAGACCACAGTGAAATAAAATTGGAAATCAACTCCAAAAGGAACCTTCAAAACTATGCAAATACATGTAAATTAAATACCCTGCTCCTGAATGTTCATCGGGTCAACCATGAAATCAGGATGGAAATTTAAAAATTCTTTGAACTGAACAATAGTAACACAACTTACCAAAACCTCTGGACTACAGCAAAGGTGGTGCTAAGAGGAAAGTTCATAGCTTTAAATGCCTACATGAAAAAAATCTGAGAATACAAATAGATAACCTAAGCTCCTACCTCAAGGAACTAGAGAAGCAAGAACAAAGCAAACCCCAACCCAGCATATGAAAAGAAATAACCAAGATCAGAGCAGAACTAAATGAAATAGAAACAAAACAAAAACAAACAAAAGATAAATGAAACAAAAACTTGGTTCTTTAAAAGGATAAATACAACTGATAGACAATTAGCGAGGTAACCAAGAAAAAAGAAGAGAAGATCCACCCAAGCTCAATAGAAACAAAACAGGAGACACTACAATCAATACCACAGAAATGCAAAAGATCACTCAAGGCTGCTGTGAACACCTTTGTGCACATAAACTAGAAAACCTAGAGGAGATGGATAAATTCCTGGAAATATACAACTCTCTTAGATTCAACCAGGAAGAAATAGAAACTCTGAACAGAAAAACAAGCAGCAAGATTGAGACAGTAATAAAAAAACTGTCAACAAAGAAAAGGTCAGGACCAGATGGATTCACAGATGAATTCTACCAGACATTCTAAGAAGAATTGGTACCAATCCTATTGACACTATTTCACAAGACAGAGAAAGACAGAAAGAGAGAATACCCCCCTAAATCATGCTATGAAGGGAGTATCACCCTAATACAAAAACTAGGAAATAACAAAAAAAGAAAAACAGATCAATATCCCTGTTGAACATACATGCAAAAACCCTTAACAAAACACTAGCTAACCGAATCCAACCACGCATCAAAAAGATAATCAGATAATCCACCATGATCAAGAGGGTTTCATACCAGGGATTCCGAGATGGTTTAACATATGTAATTCTATAAATATGATACACCACATAAACAGAATTAAAAACAAAAATCACATGATCGTCTCAATAGACTCAGAAAAAGCATTTGACAAAATCCAGCATCCCACTGTGATTGAAACCTTCAGCAAAATTGGCATAGAAGGGACATACCTTAACGTAATAAAAGCCATCTATGACAAACCCACAGCCAACACTACACTGAATGGGAAAAAGTTGAAAGCATTCTCCCTGAGAACTGGAACAAGACAAGGATGCCCATTTTCATCACTTCTGATCAACATAGTACTGGAAGTCCTAGCCAGAGCAATCAGACAAAAGAAAGAAAGAAATGCATCCAAATCAGTAAAGAGGAAGTCAAACAGTTGCTGTTTGCTGATGATATGATCATATAGCTAGAAAACCCTAAAGATGACTCCAAAAAGCTCCTAGAACTGATCAATGAATTCAGCAGTTTCAGTATACAAAATTAATATACACAAATCAGTAGCTCTGCTATACACCAACAGTGACTAAGCTGAGAAAAAAATCCAGAACTCAACTTTTTTATAATAGCTGCAAAACAAACAAACAAACAAACTTAGGAATATACCTAACCAAGGAGTGAAAGACTGCTACAAGTAAAACTACAAAGAGAAATAGTTGGGACTTAATTAAACTAAAAAGCTTCTGCACAGCAATGGAAACAATCAGTAGAGTAAACAGACAACAGAGTGGGAGAAAATCTTCACAATCTATACATCTGACAAAGGATTAATACCCAGAACCTACAAGGAACTCAAACAAATCAGCAAGAAAAAACAAACAATCCCATGAAAAAGTGGGCTAAGGACATGAATAGACAATTCTCAAAAGAAGATATGCAAATGGCTAAAAAAGTATGAAAAAATGATCAACATCACTAATGATAAGAGAAATGCAAATCAAATCGACAGTGCAATACCACCTTACTCCTGCAAGACTGGCCATAATCAAAAAATTATAAAACAATAGATGTTGCCATGAATGTGGTAAAAAGGGAACATTTTTACACTGCTGGTAGAAATGTAAACTAGTACAACTACTGTGGAAAACAGTGTGGAGATTCTTTAAAGAACTAAAAGTTGAACTCATTTGATCCAGCAATGCCATGACTGGATATCTACCTAGAGGAAAAGAAGTCATTACACCAAAAAGATACTTGCACACGCATGTTTACAGCAGAACAATTCACAACTGCAAAAATATGAAACCAGCCCAAATGCCCCATCAATCAATGAGTAGATAAACAAATTGTGATATATAATATATATATATATATCATATATATATCTCATATATATACACACACATATAAATACACACACACACACATATATATATACACACACATATATATTCAGGGAGAGGGTGGGAGTGAGTGACAGATAAATACACCTTGGATACTGTGTACACTGCCTGGGTGATGGGTGCACCCAAATCTCAGAAATCACCACTAAATTACTTATTCATGTAACCAAACACCACCTATTCCCCAAAAACCTTTTGAAATAGACAAAAAATAGAACTGGGAAAAAAAATCAGAAACAAGAAGACCACTCCCATTCAATATGGAATTCTAAGACAGTCAAGTAAGACAAAAGGAAATAAAAATTCTGAGGTTTGGGAAAATAACTAAAATCTTTTTAATTCACAGATAGAAAAACTCAAAGGAATCCATAGAATTAGTAAGACAATATAGCCAAGTGCTGAAAAAAAGTAATATACAGAAAGCTGTATACTTGGAATAAAGAGTTGGAAATAGAATTTTAAAATAAACACCATTATTATATTAACACAAAATATAAGATGTGTAAAAACATATGTAACAAAAATATATAAAGAGTTATGGAGGAAACCTTTCAATATTATTGAGACATTAAAAGAGACATAAATAAGTTTAAAACTTTGCCACTTTCAAGGAAGACTTGCTATTAAAAGGAAATGAATATCCCCAAACTGCATACATGCAATTTTAATTTGAATATCATATAATTCTTTAAAGAAACTTGAGAATCTGATTCTGATATTGATGAAGGAAAAGAAAAGCCCAAGATTAGTTAAGAGATCCCTGAGTTAAAAATAGTGTGAGATTTCCCCAGGAGACAGCAAGACTTTTTTTTTTTTATTTTAAGTTCTAGGGTACATGTGCACAATGTGCAGGTTTGTTACATATGTATACATGTGCCATGTTGGTGTGCTGCATACATTAACTTATCATTTACATTACATGGTGGGTGGAGGGGGGAGGGATAGCATTAGGACAGTAAGACTTTTTAAAAAGCCATGGCAATACCAGTGTGGTATTGGTTTGCAAACAAAAAGGATACTGATAGTAGAAATGAGAAAGTAGAAATAGAGCCATGCATGTTTGGAAATGCTGTGATTGAGAAGGCAGATCAATGAGAAAGTTGGGATGACTCAATATATGATGCTGGTTAAGTGGATCATTCATTTTAAAGAATATGAAACTAGAATCTTATCATACACAATTTCACAAATCAATTTCAGATTGATTAAATTCTTAAATTTGAAAAGGTAGATTACCCAATTTTAGAAGAAAATAAGAAGAGTTTATTTATAGTCATGGGGCTAGGAAAAGATTTCTTCAACAAGGCACAAAAAGTACCAACTAAAAAATACAAATTTGGTAACTTTGACTCATTAAAATGAAGAATTACCATTAATTATAAGAAACCACAACAAGTAAAATGCAAGCCATAAATTAGAAAAAGACATAAGTCAAACATTAACAAAAGATAAAAAACCCAAATATCTCTTAATATCTTCTAATAAAACTCTTAATGGCTATAAGAATAGACCAACAACCTAACAGAAAAGTGTCAAAAGGCATTTTTTTTTTCCAGAGGAAAAAGACTAGATGACCAAAGGTATATGGAAGATGTTTTAATCATTAACAATGCAGTAATGCAACTTAGCAGTATAATGGGAGACTGTTTTATATCCACTAGATGGGCAAAACTTAAATATGACAATGACTGCCATTAACAAGGATGTGAGCTATAGAAATTCTTACCCACTGGTATTAGGAGAGTAATTGGAAAACACTTTAACCTTGCAATATAAAAGTAATAAGCACACAATACATGCCCCAGCTGTTCCATGACAAGTTGTCATCTAGAGAAATCTTTTCACATGTATCCTGTGTCTTGACACAGGCACAGTGATTTACATAATGGTATTCATATAATAAAAAATACTTGAATGCAAATGACCATGAACAGAAAATATAACTAATTGTTAGTTAATATTAATTATATATTTAATAGTTATATTTTCTGTTCATGGTCATTTGCATTCAAGTATAGTCACATAATGTAGTATTATACAGGAGTGAAAGTGATGAAGCTTTGAAAAACATGCAGGGAAAAAAGTGACAAAAGGTTACACTGATATCATTCAATGTTATGAGGTTCCAAAACAAAAACAATTAAACTATACTGTTAAGGAATATATTTTGGAAGACAAACAAAACAAAAGAAGTATAAACTCAGTTTTCTGGAGAGTGCTTACCTCTTGGGACAGGAAAATGAAATACAAAGAAGTAAAGAAGTATATACAAGTACTTCCAAAATTGTTGACAGTATTCCAGTTCATGAATCTAGAAATGGTTTGTTCTTATTTATTTCACTATTATGCTTCATAATTTATATATATGTTACATATAGTTTATATGTGTTAACTATATACAAAGAAAACTTTAAGGCCAGGCACGTGGCTCATGCCTGTAATCCTAGCACTTTGGGAGGCCAAGGCAGTTGAATCACCTGAGGTCAGGAGTTTGAGACCAGCCTGGCCAACATGGTGAAACCCCATCTCTACGAAAAATACAAAAAAAAAAAAAAAAAAAAAAGTTAGCTGGGTGTGGTGGCAGCTATAATCCCAGCTACTCAGGAGGCTGAGGCAGGAAAATCACTTGAACCCAGGAGGCGGAGGTGGCAGTGAGCTGAGATCACACCACTGCACTCCAGCCTGGGAGACAGAGCAAGACTCCATCTCAAAAAAAAAAAAAAAAAAAAAAAAAAGGAAACTTTAAAAGTTATGTGTTACAAATAAGAGGAATTATATGACACTGAAACAAAACACAGAAACTATAATGTTCTCACTATCAGTGATAACCATGGTTAATATTTTGGCATGTTTCCGTTTAGGACACACACACACATTTCCTTTGTCTTATTTTTCTAAATAGAATCGCATTGTTTAAACTATTAGGCATTTTCTCTTTTTGCCAGTACTATCATGTGAACATTTCTTTCCATTTTAAAATAGTACCTTAAGACATAATGTCTAAGGGCTATATCATTTTCTATTATCTGAATCACCATAACTTAAATTTGTCGAGCATATCTGTTTTGACGTTGCATTCTATTATTCTTGCATTGTTGTGACTGTGATGAACATTCAAACCTAATCCTTGGTACATATAACCTTGACTATTCCCTTAATATAGACTTCTAGAAATGGAATTGCTGAATCAAAGTATACACATTTAGGAGGTCAAATTGGGCCTCATTTTAGACTGCATCCATAAGTATGAGTCACAACTTCCTCTCTCCCACATACTGTGGTTTTCAATACCACAATGCAGATTTTGGAGGAATAATGAATCTATTAAATGGAGAAATCAACATTCTGTTTCCTCATGTTTCTTCCTCCTTCTCTCATGTTCCTCTTTCATATGCACAAACTTATATATACATATATCATCAAGTATTGGGAGAAAATCAACAAAAATAAAGAAGGAAACGATTGGGCATGGTGGTTTACACCTGTAATCCCAACATTTTGGGAGGCCAAGGTGGGCGGATCACTTGTGGTCAGAAGTTCAAGACCAGCCTGGTCAACATGGCAAAACCTGGTCTCTACTAAAAATATATACAAAAATTAGCCCGGTGTGGTGGCACATGCCTGTAGTCTCAGCTACTCGGGAAGCTGAAGCAGGAGAATCACTTGAACCTGGGAGGCAGAGGTTGCAGTAAGCCAAGATCACACCACTGCACTCCAGCCTCGGCAACAAAGTGAGACTTTGTCTCAAAAAAAAAAAAAAAAAGAAAGAAAGAAAAAAAGGGAAACCAATACCATAAGGGAGGAAAGGATTATTTTGATGAAAGGAGAATTTTAAACAATCATCATCCTCAACATGATCCAGAGAATATTTTGTCAATAAATCAAAAGTATGCTGCTATGGAAAAAGAACAATCAGAAAGCCAAAAGATTTCTTAGAATTTAAAACTATGCTTCTATAAATAAAATATTTTAAAACCATGATTATGAAAATAAAATTATTCATAAAGGGGCTGAGAATAAAATAGTCCTGGTATTATACCTGGTTAGTGATCTGGAAAATAAAGATACATCAAGGAAAATCTCCCAGAATGAGGAGCAAAAACACAAAGAAATGAAAACTAATGATGTACTGAAAGTGTTTTGGATGTTAAACTACTAAGGTCGTATTAATAATAAATAAGCTGTAAGGTAGCGTGAGTAATAGGTAGTGGAATATAATATCTAAATATTTGAATAAAAAAATAGAGCAAATATATTCATCTTACACATCAATATGTTAGTATATCCATGTGTACATGTCCAATTGAAGGGTTAAGTTGAGCAATATTACTAAATCTCTATCAAAAGACAGACTTCATTATAGAATTATTTCTCAGCATTGTGGAAATCATATTGGTTCCTAGAAGTCACCAGATGGAATTTAATGTGGGCTGGAAGTGTGGTGAACATGGAGTTCATGCATGCTCTAACACTTCTGCGATTATAGAAGAGCAAGGCTGTTTTGGGTAGGTATACACAAGAGATAGAAAGGTCATTTGGGGCGATAAGTCCATTTTTCCAACTTCCTGCAGGGTTGACTTTAGATTTACAAGGATTCCACATAGTTTCATCTCAGAACAACATTCCTTTTTAATGGCTTTAAAATCAAATAGCACAGAGAATTTCATTTGCATGTAAAAATCCTTGTAATGCATTTTTTGTTAATATGCAATTACAGTGTCTGCACATGGATTTTTCTTAAGAACAAGTGCTCCATAAAAGATTTAAATGTTCACTTTTTGATCCCAAACTCCTAAAATAGAATCCCAAACACCACTGAAACCTGACAGCAATGCCAGGAGGTCAACTAATATCTGTGCTTTTAAACCACAGAGACACGTGATTCAGTGGAAAATGCACCTTGGCCTCCTCTCACTCTTAGCAACAAGAAGTTAGGTTGGTAGCACACACCATTTCCGACAAAATGAGGATAACTAAACCACTGACTGAAGTTGTCAACTCCTGAAATGGGGATTGGGTTATGGAGAAAATAAAAATATTAGATGAAGTGACCCTGATAAATATTGACTTTCTGGCAACTTTGGATCTCTTCATGCTAAATAAAAATATGAGGTTTCCTAAGTGACACTTGACCTATGAAGTCATCTTCAATAACGTTATAATACATTGGACAAGAAATGCAAAACAAATGAACCCTCTAACAGAGCCAAATTATTACAACAGCCTTTGACTAACTCTCTCCGTATTATGCTTTCCTTTTGCCAATTACCACCCACTTCCTCAGTATGGTTTTCATGGTTTGTAGGAATTTCAAGCTGTCAATGTCATAAACCTACAGAATAATAATGACCACAAACAAAGTGTAAACAAAATACAAACATAATGTAACATCTTAATTTGGGGACTAGAGGTTTAAAATAGCATAAAATACAAACAATAGACAAATTTTCTTGATTGGGTTAGGTGTATTGAATTATATACTGGGAATTCTGATTAGTATATTCCAACTCATTTCTGACTTATTGCAAGCAGAAGTCAAAGTCTAAGGCTCCTCTGCATGTTTTTTCTCCTGTTTTAAACTGGGCTTAGTTCACTTTATCATCACATTCTTCTACAGGAGATGTGAATACAATAATCCTAGGCTCTGCAGAAGTAGATCTCTAAGAAAATAATATAACAAACAATACAAATTTTGATTGTGTATATAGAGCACTATGGCTTAATACAACTGTGGTATATGGAAGAGAGAATGTGAATCAGAAAAACAACGCATAGGCCCTATACTCAAAGGAACTTACCATCCAGTAAAGGAAAAAGACATGTTCAAAAAAAGTTCCGTGATCTTGGGTGTCAACACAGGTGAAAATAGAGAGAGGAGGGGGAATGCTAGCTGTATACTGATCACGGAATATGTTTTAAAGTTCAAATGTGATTTTGGTATGAACTTCCTACTGTCATGATAGAATATTCTTTCATGTCTGGAAGAGCAGGTCTCTTTTAAATACTGAGCCATGGTACAGTTGACAGAGGATGCTCTTCTGGGTTAGATTTCAGGAAAGGCAACTATGCAGGAAGTCATGATGTACTGATAATTTATAGTTCCAACCAATTGATGTAATACATAGCTCAAGAAAATGTCATCACTTCATTTACATCAAAAGTTCTGACTTTATCTAATATTCACAAACCAATTGTTAGAATTTATCAAAGAAAAATAATCCAGTACACTTTTCTTTTGATATCATGGAGACTGTGTGGTTAACTGATTGAACTCACCTTTCAATGAATTGCAGTTTTACAGAAACATGATGCTGACTTCATAGCCCTTCTTTCTTTTCCAATTCAATTTATGATTCATTTATGAGAAGGAGTAAACTAGTCCCATGTATCAATGGCTTAGCAATCATTTCTTTTCTGATAATCAATGAATAAACTGAATAGACAGCTGATAGGACTGGAGGAAAGGATACAAAAATGCAAAATAGAAACAGAATACGGCCTGTGTTCTTTTCTGTTGTATTACCCTGGGCAAGTCACTTCATATGCTAAGAGGGACACCTCTTGAATGTAAGATAGTCAACATTCCTCTGGCACCTCCATATATTAAAGATAAATTAGCACAGGATGGAAGAAAGAGCCTTTTTGTTTCTGTGCCTGTTTTTTAATCTGGAGGGCAGAAAAACCTGTGTCCCAGGTTTGGTTCTGTCTCTAGGTAACTGTATGCTACTAAATATGTCTCTCTCTCTATTTTAAATATGTACCTCTATCTTATTTGTAAAATAGTTGTTGGACTAGATGATCTCTCTAGTACCTCCTAGCTCAAAATTTTATTACTGAAAAAAAAAAAAGAGTGCCTCTAGGCTTCTAATTTAAATGCCAGGTTTCCACCTGATGTAAATTCAACTGTCTGGGTTATAAGCCAACTACAAAATAAGGTTTATAATGGAAACAGCTAGTGACCTTTGGCAGCATCAATGCTAACAGTTCCCGCTATAATATTCAGTTACCGCTCATATCCCTGGGCAGCGACTGACGCGTTATGTAACAGTGACTATTGCAGGATTACCCAATCCTTTCACATAACCCTAATTGCACAGTCTGCTTGTGGCTCCTGTAATACCTAGTTCTCTTCAATGACACCCTCCAGGGTAGATGTGGCTGCCACCACCAAACCCAGGTCTTGATGGTTTAAAATAACACTTAGGTGCAACTTGCAAATACCACCCTTTTTAGAGTACATTATTTTTGCTTTTCCTTCTGCTTCTTTCTAACTGGCAATGACTTCCTGCCCAAAATGACCTAGCACTAGGAAAAATTCTAACAAATAATAAAATTCTCCAGTACAGGTACAGTACATACCGTACTCTGACTTACAGCACAGACCGAGTGAGAAACTTCAACTGGAAAGATCCAGAGGAAAGGAAGAGGGAGATGATCCACATCAAACACAACAAATTCTAAATTAAATAGTGTCGGCCCTTTATTTTTGGCCTTTGCATTTAAACTGTACTTTCTTTATTAAATATAAATGTGTTAACTCTCAGCAAAAAAGGGCAAATTTAGAAAATAAAGCATTTTTATAACAGAATTAATATGGAAAGTAGGTAAATATCAGTCTGATACATAAAAGAATAGACATTTCAAGATATGCATATCATCTGAAAGGTTAGTGTTTGAAACAATCTAACCACATGTTCCTCAAAATATAACAATCCAAGAATATATTTCTCATAATATAATTTAATTTTTACTGCTTCTAATGTTTATATTTCCATTTTATTAAGCACAGATAAGGCCGGGTGCCATGGCTCACACCTGTAATCCCAGCACTTTGTGGGGCCAAGGCAGGCAGATCATGAGGTCAAGAAATCGAGACCATCCTGGCCAACATGGTGAAACCCAGTCTCTACTAAAAATAAAAAAAGAAACATTAGTGGGGTGTGGTGGTAGGCGCTTATAGTCCTAGCTACTCAGGAGGCTGAGGCAGGAGGATCACTTGAACCTGGGAGGTGGAGGTTGTAGTGAGCCAAGATTGCACCACTGCACTCCAGCCTGGCAACAGAGCAAGACTCTGTCTCAAAAAACAAACAAGCAAACAAAAACAAGCAAAGAAACAAAAAAAGAAAACAGTGATAAATGGAACAACAAAATACAAATCACAATAGTAACAATGTATCAAATAATCTATTTTTTCAATGCATGTTTACATTAACATAACAAAAGTCATATTGTATTTATAAATGTTACACTGTTTTTATCAATGATTGTCATAAATATTTATTTGTTAAGACCATTGTGAATATTTTAAATTGTATGTATTTTATTAATCATAATACATTCATGCATTTTCTCCTTGTTTGAATTTTATTTTGTATCCTAATTTTGTCAGTGTGAAAAATGATGCAAACAAAAATATTCTTTTGCAAACGTTTTGTCTGTATGTCTGGTTATCTTATTTCTTAAACTACTAATAAAGCTTAAGCTACATTCCTGAAGCTATTTATATAGATTACCAACTATATCTGAAAAATAGAGCTAAAATTTAAAATTTAGAATGATTTTCTATACATTTGATCTTAGCCAAAAGGCCTATACATAAATGGAAATTCCAATAC
The DNA here is from genome assembly GCF_043159975.1 of Macaca nemestrina. NCBI lineage: Eukaryota > Metazoa > Chordata > Mammalia > Primates > Cercopithecidae > Macaca > Macaca nemestrina. The sequence continues at coordinate 36,869,536 of NC_092129.1, forward strand.
CCAATTAATGGTTCACTGTGAAGCCAGAAACTATGCAAGTTAGAAATAAAAATGAAACTGTTGTTGTGATACAAAATATTTGTATACCTGGGTACTTTATATTTCAAAGCAATGTTTTAAATATGCTAAATTCTAAACAAAAAAAACTATGTAGAAAGAGAAAAATCATTTAGTTACATGAATTGTGTTGAATAAAAACAATAGCATATAGTAAGATCTATGAGTGACAATCGTGATATAAAACAAAAACTGTTACTGAAACAGGAGAGTTCCCTGACCCCCCTTTGCAGGGTGTGAGATGGAGATGTGGCTTGTCTGTTTGGTGGCTGCCGCTGCTCCAGCCTCTTATGGAAGCGGGGAGCATGCAACTGGACAGGTGCAGGAGCCCAATTGGACGTGTGTTACAGTGTGTCCATTTTGCCTTGCCTTAAGTATTAGCCAGCTCAGTGGACCCTCTGCCTTTCAGCAAGGGCAGACGGCAAGTGTGACAGCTTTCTGTATCCCAAGCTCTTGTCCAGCATCCTGGAAGAATCAGGCCTCACATAGATTTGGAGGATGAATGCAGGGCTTTTAGTGAGTAGTCAAAGAGGCTCTCAATGAGATGGATGGGGAGCTAGAAGGGGGATGGAGTGGGAAGATGATCTTCCCCTGGAGTTTGACCAGTGGTCAGACTCTTCTACGTGCTCAGATGCTCCTTCTCTTCTCTCTTTTTCTGCCATGCTGTTCTGCCATTTGTCTGCTTGTCTCCTCATCTTCTGATTCTGAAGCCTGGGGTTCAGGGTTTATATGGTTACAGGATAGGGGGTGTGGTGGGCCAAAAGGCAACGTTTTGGGCATGAAAACAGGAATGCCTGTTCTCAGTTAGGGCTATGGGTATCCATGCTTAAGAGTGGAGCCTTTGCTGGGGAACCACCCCCTTCTACCCAGTATTTCCCTGTCTCCTGTCCATATTATTAGAAAAATAGGAACTTCCCACTACCAAAATCGCATATGCAGCTATTCACAAATCAGTCTCTTGTCTTTTTAAACATTCTTTCTGCTTTACAATGAAAGAGATGCTTCTTGCCCATCTGAAGCTAATTTCTCCATTTATTTTTTGAATTCCAGCTCCTCCTTGCCTTCAGGAATTTTGCTGTACTGATTGTTTGCCTGTGTGCTGTATCTAAAGTTCCTGTCACTCTATATGGGAGCTTTTTCCATTAACATTTTAATTGTGTACAAGCCTCTTCCATTTTTAAGATTTTTCTCAATCTCTGGTTATTACCTTATCTCTTTCCTCCCTTTTGACAGACAAATAGTTTTTTAAAAATTAAATTCATACATTCTGACACTTGCTTATTGTCTAATAAAATCTCAATTCACTATCATATGCCTTCTACTTCCATTGTTCAACTTCCCTTGTTATCTCCTTGGTTTTCCCATCCTTTCTTATCTCTGACCAATCTTTTTCTGTCTCTTTGGGTTTCCCTTCCTCATTTTACCTGCGCATAATGATGTTTCTCAGGGTTTTGCCTTTTAAGCCTTTTCTGATTCTACTCACTATCCCTGGGTGAGCTGATTCACTCCCATGACTTCAAGTATATTTTATAGGCTGATGAATCCCACAGCTTTATCTCCAGCATAGATCTATCTCTTCAGATCCAGAACTGTATATCTCTCTATCTATTGTTCCAATCCACCTGAAGATTTCTCAAATACTTCAAAGAACATCTTCAAAACTGAATGCATGACCTTCTTCTGTTTTTTAAATTTTTTTGGAGAGATGGAGGTCTTGCTATGTTTCCCAGGCTGTTCTTGAATTCCTGGCCTCAAGTGATCTTCTCACCTTGGTCCTCTAAAGTGTTGGGATTGTAGACATGAGCCACTGCACCTGGCCTAATCTTCCTCTCAATCTTACTTTTCCTCCTGGATTTATTTCCCCTCAGTGAATAGCACCATTATCCTTCTGGTCCCTCAAGGCAGAAAGCGAAACTTTGACATCATTCTGCACTTGTTTCTCCTTTATACTCAGTTCTAGGTGATTTTGGCTGTATGTAATTATCTGCAGGTAGCCCCCACCCTGCAAGATCACACAGGTTGTCCTATAAGCCCAAAATATTATTATCTTTCCCCTATCATAGCCTGTATAATACTGTTAAATTTGCCAATGTGCATATCTTCTCCATACATCTTCTCCAAAACCATAAACTTTATGTCTGTAATTTTCTCTCTTGTATCCTCTGCAACTAGCAACGTTTATCATATAATAAGCATATAATAAATATTTATCATGTGAGTAAAAAAGTATTATGTTTTAGTTGTTGAGAAGAGCAGTAGTGATAAATTTTATTTTGAATAACAAATGTTTATTGTAAAATTTCTAAATATAACAAAGAATAAAAGATTTTATTCTTAAGTACGTGATGATGGCCTTTGTGGGTATCTACATAATAAAATATTTTTCTATTTTTCTTATGCCATATAGCCCATACTCCTATGTAGTTTGCAATTTACAATGCATTCTTCTAAAAAGCTTTGGAAGTCTAGCCATACCTCTGTACCTTCAAAGAGTGGTTTCTTAGTTATAATCTACTGGGTTTTGACCCATGTGACACTGTCTTACAGGGCCCAGTTGAATCAACTCAACATGGAGATCTCACCGAAAGTGGCTATCTGTAAACTTTCCAGAGGCTAAAGAGATGGCCAGATACTGAAACTCTGTCCATTGAAATACTCAAATCCATTTTTTTTTTTGGCGGGGAACAGACATACAGTCAGTTATCAGTGGAAGTACTAGCAGATCCAGATTGTCTACCCTGAGAGCCAGAGGGAACTGTTAGATTTTCAGTGGCCACAGATCACTAAAACATTCATGTTATTCTCAATGAAAATGAATGAAAGTCCAGGCTATGGGGCTGCTGAGGTTATGTCCTTTCCTGCGTGTCAGCAGGATTGGTCAAAGACTGTCCTGCATCAGCTAAGCTAATCTTAGTTTGAAACTTGCTAGTTTTTACTACAATGCTTCATTAGTGTCATAGTTTATTACTTTCTGTCTTTGAATTTTGAATACTGCATTTGTTAATTAGACATTATCAACTTTGTAAATATATACTAGTAAACTTTTTTATCATCCTTAAGTATACTTCAATTTTTGTTCACAATTTTATATTCCTGTATGTACTATAGTTTTACTTTTGTTTAAGCCTGCTGCTGGAGCTGGAAAATCTCCATTTACATCTGTCTCAAAAAATCTAGTAATTTATGAATAGCATCTTGAAAAAGTGAAATTTACTTTTATGTTAAAAGAGCATGTCTATCAATTTGCTAGGGAAAAAAATATTGATCTTGAAAAGCAAATAAACGATCCTACAAAGGGATCAAAATATATTTCCATTATCAGTAGGAATCAAGGAAGACCCTGAGACACTTGGATGCCCAAGCCATTCTTGTCAGAGGTACCCAGTACTGGCGCTTAAGAAGATGGCTTTCTCTGCATGCCTCAAGTTTGACTCAGAAACTGACATTTGCTGGCCAGGCACTGGCACACCAAAGTGTTCACCGAAAAAAAGTTTCCAGACCGACAGCCTGTAGCTAGGATTCCCTTATCACAGCAGCTCTGGAGAAGAGCAGATGGTATTTATAGGGCCCATGCCCTGCCTGTTCCTTATATATCTATCCTAAGATATTGCACTTTAGTTTTTCAATGAAATTGTATTTTTATTAAGTTTAAAATAGACATGGAAAGATATCGCCTGTTTCCTCCTAATGGGCTGGACTTGATCAATGAAATTGGCTGATCACAACACATTTGGGCTTTCTAATGGAATTTTTTATGGATATGGTTTTAAAAGAAGGTTTGTTGGCTTTAAAAGAAGGTTTGTTGTGTGTGTGTGTTTGTGTGTGTGTGTGTGTAGAACTCCTTGATTTTGGTGAATTGTATGGGAATGAGGAGGAGAAGAACTGGTATCTGGTAGTGAATTGTTAAATAGCTAGGGTACCCAGTGACAGAACCAACTGGAACATCCCTATATCATGATTCTAAACATCTTTGCCTATTGTTTTATTATATGTGTTTTATTTTTAATATATTAACTTTTGCAAATTCATGTAAAAATCTGCTCAAAAGTAACACTCAAAACCAGTAAAATATATATAAAAAATTGTGCTGTTGACTAAAATGAAATTGTTACTTGGACTTGTAAAATAAAAAAATAGACACACTCCAGTTAAGGATAAAATCCCCTGTGGGAAACAGAGCCCAAACACTAACATTCACGCTAAAACAGCTACAGTTGGTAAACTTTTGCCCTTGTTTGGCACTGATCACATGTTCCCAAAAGTTGTACAGCCTCACGGTGGAAATCAGAAGCAAACTAGCCTTAGACATTGGGTGATTTTCAATTATTTATCCAAGTGGAAAAGCACATTTTTAGGGCATGACGGACTGAAATGTAAGAGCATACAGTACAAACTGTACACTAATAAAACTTTGTGTTGAGTGTGGGTTGGAGTCATTAATTCTCATGGCTAGCCTAAGTTATAATCATATTCTTGGGGTTTTTATTTTTTCCCTTTTTAATAGTTAAAGGATAACCTTCTATTTTGTAGGTTTAATCTTAAAAACTTTAGATTCTAGGAAACAAAAGTTGAAATAGTAATCGTAATACAATAAAAACATCTGAATAAACCTTTAGCAAATGGGAGGCATTTTCCAAATGATGACTCAGAAGTCTGTCATAATTTGGACTAGATTTCTGCCTTAGACAGTGGTCAAAACAAAATAAAAACCACCACCAACAAAAAGACACCAAAAAACGATAATGTATGCTCACTATCCAGCACTGTTTAGATTTATCTTTGCGTGGCATTAAGTATGTCTATCACTCAAAGTGAAATTTTAAAGAAAGCTCTACAACAAAAGCCAGGATGACATCAGTGATAAAAACTCTTCCTTCAATCATATCAGGGCTCATAGCTTAGAGTAATATCATGTGAGTGTAGTAGCTGACTCAAATAACCAATAACCTCACTATAGTTCAGCTGCTCTGACTTTGTTTCAAGACAGTAAGATGAAGAAGAAAAAAAATGACTTCCCTCGTATCTCATGAGCCAAGTAACCCCTAAACATGTTAGGGTCAATTTCTACACAGAGAGTAGGCTCCTAATCTCACCATAGAAGTTAGCTTCTCGAGGACTAACTATTTCCTTTGCTTTACCCCACAGGGCAGAATATCTTTCATACTTAATTTCTAAACAAAAGTTTATTCAATTAATGTATGAGTCTGTTCTCACACTCTTGTAAAGAACTACCTGAGACTGGGTAAGTTAGGAAGGAAAGTGGTTTAATTGGCTCAGTTCCACAGGCTCAACAGGAAGCATGACTGGGAGGCCTCAGGAAAGTTAACAATCATGGTGGAAGGTGAAAGGGAAGCAAGCACGACTTACCATGGCACAGCTGAAGAGAGAGAGTGAGGGGGCATGTGCCACACACTTTCAAACAACCAGATTTCGTGAGAACTCACTAACATGAGATCAGCAAGTGGGGGTGTCGACTCCCATGATTCAATCACCTCCCACCAGGCTTCTCTGCCAACACGTGGGGATTGTGATTCGAGATGAGATTTGGGTGGGGGCACAGAGCCAAAACATATCAATTAACTTGCTGAGAATTTTGGAAGTTAGGATAAAGTAGACCTTAAAATAACTCTAGAGTTTTTAGAAGACCTCTGTAATAGGGTATATGATGGACTCAGAATGAAAGGATCATTTAAATCAAGAAATGGTGGGGACATAAATAAATAAATACAGTACATAGACTGAGTTTATTCTTTGAGCCCTGTTCTTCCTCTACTTCTTAAGGTTTAGTGAATCCTACTTCTCAGAGGCCTAATGAAGGCAAATGAAACTCTTTAGATTCAAGTATAAAATATCAAATATTGTTGGTTAATAAATTCTGACTTCATTGAGATGCTATTATATATATCTACTATGCCATGTTCTAGGGATGAAAGGGTAAATAAGATAGACACAATTCTGGCCTTCGTGGAAATTTTAGCTTAGTGTTCAGTAAATTTTCTAACTTTTTATTATGGAAATTTTCAAATATAACACAAATTTTGAAAGACTAGTTTAAGGAACCCAGTGAGTCTATTACTCACTCTCAATAATTATCAAAATGTTGACAGTTTCGTTTTATCTATACCCCTATCCACTCTATACCCCATGCCAGTCAGATTATTTTGAAGTAGATTTCAGCCATCTATCATTTTGCGTGTAAATATTACAGTTTGTATGTCTTAAAGATAAGAACTCCCTTAAAAAGCTATAATACCATTATTATACCAAAAAACTTTTAATATTACTATAGTTGAAAATTTCATATTGTATACTTGAAATCTGCTAAGCAAATAGATTTTCAGTGTTCTCACCACACACACACACACACACACACACACACACACAATGGTAACTAAGTGAGGTGATAGATGTGTTGATTGTCGTAATCATTTGACAATATATACATACATCAAATCATCATGTAGTATATCTTAAACTTATACAAATTTATTTGCCAGTTATACCTTGAAAAGCTGAAATAATTTTTTAAAAAACAATAATTTTTAACAGTGGTTACTTAATACCATCAAAAATAAATTATTGCTTATATTTACCTGTTTGTTTCATACATACACGCCCCTCTACACAGTTTTATAGTTAAGATTGACATTAGATTGGTAGGTCTGTTACATTTCTTTTCATTTAAATCTTCACTCTTCATAACTATGTTTGTGTGTGAAAGAAACACAACTCCTTATCCAGTAGAGTTTCCGCTGTCTGAATTTTGCTGATTGCAACCTAATGATGTGATCTGACATATTTTTCTTTCCCTTAAATTTATAATAAATTATTAATAAGATCTAGAGTCTTGGTCACATTCAAGTTTGATTTTTTTTCTTCTTTTTGTCAAAATCTGTTCATGAGTAGTGTTTATATACATATGTTTAAATATGCAAATATATACATTTATATATTGTTTAAATATATACATTTATATATACATTTATGTGTGTATATGTGTATGCCTATATTTAAATAATATTTTTAGATTTTTATTAAAATCAAGTAACTTTAGAACTCAAAAATTAAAGGTAAAGATAAGGTTAAATGATACTTATACGATCATGACGTGTGGTCCTGCCTGGCCACAGTTCCTTGTCAATATTAAAAACTCCTCCAAATCTAAAAGTTCAGGACTATAAGATCAGTGATCTCAGTCTGAGATGACCACATGCCAAAGCCATTTACTAACATAGTTTCATTGCCCAAAGTCAGAATGAAAGCCTGACTTTGATACACAATCAGGTCCATTCTCATCAGGCTGGAAACATCTCAGATAATTGAAGCACCTGCATTGTTCCCTTTGTCTTTGCATATTCTAGAACATTATCTTGCTCTAGCTCTTGTCCCATTTCCTAAAATCGCACTTGCTCAATTCTCCAAATAAGTCTTGCTAAGAAAATTCCTTTTTAATAAGGTGAGGTCCTTCAAATAACAAATTTGAAGTCAGACTAGTTATTTTAGTACATTAGAAAGAAAGTCAGCATCAGCTTCATTATTGCATTAATTTTAAACAATCTTAATCCAATTCTCACTTTGTGAATAGGCCTTTGGTAAAATGCACCCATTTAAGCCATTTAATAATTGGGAACTTTAAAATATGTATTTATCCCTACTGAAAAATATTAGCTTTCCAAAATGCCTTAGTTTTAGAGTTTCTCATTTTCATGAAAATAGTAAAAATTAGCAAATATCTATAGATATAAAATACAATCCAGTCTCCCACAACTTCCAGATATTGCAGCCATCACTTTCTAAGGGCTGCATAAGGAAGCAAATCCACTGAATTTACTTTAGACCAGTCTTTGCATACAGTGTCTTCAGGGCAACATTACTTCATAGGTCAGGGGTCTGCTGTCAGGGAACACACAGTGGACATCCCACAGGATAGAGTAGCCGGCAGGAATGCTTGCAAACATCTGTTCAATATGGGGGTAGCTTACAGGCTTGTTTATATTAAGAGCTCTTGCTTCTAGACAGCAGAAGTAACTCCTTTAGAATCTGTTCCCATAATAGTCCCTAAGGCAATGACGCACAGCTGTGGAGAGGAAATAGGCTCTTTAATTTGTTAGCCATGCCCAGAAAAGAAGAAAACAAAATGCTCAAATGAGACTATAAAGAAGACTTTTAAGAATCTTCCAGAAACACTAAAAAAGCTATACAAACTTCCCCCCAAATCACATAAGATGTATATATGTGGCTTCTTTATTTCTTAACATGTCTAAACTTACATTTGAATTCCGTGAAATTTTTCTCTTCTTCTGACTTTTCAGTTTAACCTTCTCTTAATGATCATACTGTCTAAAGATTCTGATCCCATAAAACCCCTGTATCCTTATTGCTGAAAAGCATACCGCTGAAAGATTCCATTTGGAAAAATTCATATGGTCAGGGAAAATGGGCCTGAACTAGCCAGAAGACTGATGTTAAGAGAAGCACATCATTTCCTTAAATAAGGGTCCCAGAGATTTGGAGCAGCAAATTGGATCTTTCAATCCAACTCCACCCTGTATAAATCACTTTCCCAAACCCATTTTTAAAAAGATGATTTCTGGTTTCTTGTGTTTTTAATGTCCTTACTTTGATTATCAAGAAATATTTTAGGCCAGGTGCAGTGCCTCATGCCTGTAATCCCAGCGCTTCGGGAGGCCAAGATAGGCAGATTGCCTGAGGTTTGGAGTTTGAGACCAGCCTGGCCAACATGGTGAAACCCCATCTCTACTAAAAATACAAAAATTAGCCCACCATGATGGTGCATGCCTGTAATGCCAGGTGCTCGGGAGGCTGAGGCAGGAGAATCACTTGAAGCTGGGAAGCGGAGATTGCAGTGAGCTGAAATCACGCCACAGCACTCCAGCCTGGGCAAGAGTGAAACTTGGTCTCAATTAAAAAAAAAAAAAGAAAAAAGAAAAGAAATATTTCAAATATGTGAAAATTCAGTATCTGGAACCGAGACCCAGCTACCCAGCTCTATCAAGTTCTACCAGTTTGCCATACTTGCTTCAACATTTAGGGTTTTCTTTAAAGCAATACTTACTACAAATATGATTGGGATTCCCTCTCTACCTCTCTCATGTCTTATGTTTTCCTTCCTCCCTCTCTAACTTCCTCAAGATAATCACCAACCTGAATCTAATAATTTATTTTTCTCATGCATGTTTACATTATTATAACATTATTAAAGCACAAACAAGGTCCAACACTGCTTGGTATGTTTTCATATTTTACATAAATGGTATCATATTAAATGTATCTCTTGGTAATGTATTTTCTTAATATTGAGTTGTGATTTAATTAAATTTTCTTTTCAACTTTTATTTTAAATTCAGGGAGGATATGTGCAGGTTAGCTACCTGATATATTGTGTGATGATGAGGTTTGAGGTACAAATGACCCCATTACCCAGGTACTGAACATATTACCCAATAGTTAGCTTTTCACTGCTTGCCCTCACCCCAGTAGTCCCCAGTTTCTATTGTTGCCATCTATTGTTCACAAGTACCCAATACTTAGGTCCCACTTATAACTGAGAAGAGGCAGTATTTGGTATTCTATTCCTGCATCAATTCACTTGGGATAATGACCTCCAGCTGCATCCACGTTGCCACAAAGGACATGATTTTATTCTTTTTTATGGCTGCATAGTATTCCGTGGTGTATATGTATCATATTTTCTTTATCCCAGCCACCACTTATGGGCACTTAGGTTGATTCCAGATCTTTGCTATTGTGAATAGTGTTGCAATCAACATACAAGTGCATCTGTCTTTTTGGTAGAATGATTTATTTTCTTGTGGACATATATATCCAGTAATGGGATTGCTGGGTCATATGGTAGTTCTGTTTTAATTTCTTTGAGAAATCTCTAAACTGCTTTACACAGTTGCTGGACTAATTTATGTTCCTGCCAACAGTGTATAAGTGTTCCTTTTCTCTGCAGCCTTGCCAGCATCTCTTGTTTTCTTAGGCTTTTTATTAACAGCCATTCTGACTGGTATCAGATAGTATCCACTGTGGTTTTCATTTGCATTTGTCTGATGATTAGTGATCTGAAACATTTTTTCGTATGTTTGATGGCCACTGTATGTCTTCTTTTGAGAAATGTCTATGTCTTTTAATCATTTTTATGGGGTTATTTATTTTTTGCTTATTCAACTGTTTAAGTTTCTTACAGATTCTGGATGTTAGATCTTCACTGGAAGCATAGTTTGAGAATATTTTCTCTCATTCTGTAAGTTGTATGTTTACTCTATTGATGATTACTTTCACTCTGCAGAAGCTCTTTAGCCTAATTAGGTTTCACTTGTCAATTTTCGGTTTTGTGTAATTGCTCTGGAGGACTTAATCATACATTCTTTCCCAAGGTCAATGCCCAGACTGGTGTTTCTTAGATTTTCCTCTAGGATTCTTATAGTTTGAGGTCTTACAATGAAATGTTTAATTCGTTTTGAGCAGCTTTTTGTATATGGTGAAAGGTAGGAGTCCAGTTTCATTCTTCTGCATATGACTAGTCAGCTATCCCAGCACCATTGATTGAATAGGGAGTCCTTTGCAATTGTTTTTGTTTTTGTTTTTGTTTATTTTGCCAAAGATTGGATGGCTGCAGGTGTGTGGCGTTATTTCTAGGTTCTCTTTTCTGTTCCATTGATCTGTGTGTCTGTTACTGTAGCCTTATAGTATAGTTTGAAATCAGGTATTGTGATGCCTCTGGCTTTGTTCTTTTTGCTTAGGGTTGCTTTGGCTATTTGGGCTTTTTTTTTTGGCTCCATATAAATTTTAGAATAGTTTTTTTTTCTAGTTCTATGAAAGATGACATTGGTAGTTTGATAGGAATAGCGTTGAACCTATAGATTGCTTTGGGCAGAATAACCATTTACATTATGTTGATTCTTTCAATCCATGAACATGGAATATTTTTCCATTTATTTGTCATATGTTATTTCTTTTAGCAGTGCTTTGTTCTTCTTGGTGTAAAGATCTTTCATCTTCTTGGTGAGATGTACACCTAGGTTGTTTTTTTTTTTGGCTACCGTAAATGGGATTGTATTTTTGATTTGGCTTTGAATTTTGTACATTGATTTTGTATCCTGAAACTTTACTGAAGTTGTATATCAGTTCCAGAAACATTTTGGTGGAATCTATAGGGCTTACTAGGTGTAGAATCAGGTCATCCATAAAGAGAGATTGCTTGACTTCTTTCCCTATTTGGGTGCCTTTTATTTCTTTCTCTTGCCTAATTGCTCTGGTTAGCATTACAGTATTACATTGAATGGGAGTAGTGAAAGTAGGCATCTTTGTCTCGTTCTATATCCCAAAGGGAATGCTTCCACTTTTTGCCTGTTCAGCATGATGTCAGCTGTGGGTTTCTCATAAATGGCTCTTGTCATATTGAGGTATGTTCCTTTGATATCTAGTTTCTTAGGGGTTTTTATCGTGAAGGGATGTTGCATTTTATTGAAAGCTTTTTCCACATCTATTGAAATGATCTTTTGATTTTTGTTTTTAATTCTGTTTATGTAGTGAACTGTATTTACTGATTTATGTATGTTGAATGAAACTTGCAGCCCAGGAATAAAGCCTACTTGATCATGGTGAACTAATTTTTTGAAATGCTGTTGAATTCACTTTGCTAGTATTTTGTTGAGAATTTTTACATCTATGTTTATCAGGGATGTTGGCCTGTAGTTTCTTTATTCATTGTATTTTTGCCAGGTGTTGGTATCCATTGATGCTGGCTTTATAAAATGAGTTAGAAAGGAGTCCTTTCTCCTCGATTTTTTGGAGATAGTTTCAGTAGAGTGGGTACCAGCTCTTCTTTTTATGTCTGGTAGAATTTTGCTGTAAAAATCTCTCTGGTCTGGGTCTTTTTTTTTGCTGGTAGTTGTACTATTACTGATTCAACTTTGGAACTTGATATTCATCTTTTCAGTGTTTCAATTTCTTCCTGATTCAATCTTGGGAGAATGTGGGTTTTTAGGAACTTACCCATTTCCTGTAGATTTTCTGGTTTGTGTAATAGAGATGCTCAAACAGGCTCTGAGGATCTTTGTATTTCTGTGGGGATCAACTGTAATGTCATCTTTGTAATTTCTGATTGTGCTTATTTGGGTTTTCTCTCTTTTTTTTTCTTTGTTTAATCTATTTAGTGGTCTATCAATCTTATTTACTCTTTGAAAGAACCAACTTTTGGATTCGTTGTTCTTTTTTGTATGGATTTTGGGGTCTCAAATTCATTTATTTCTGATTTAATTTTAGTTATTTCTTTTCATATGCTAGCTTTGGAGTTAGTTTGTTCTTATTTTCCTAGTTCCTGCAGGTGTGATGTTAGATCTTTATTTTGAGATCTTTCTAGCTTTTTAAGGTAGGCATTTAGCACTATAAACTTTCCCCTTTACGCTGCTTTTGCTGCATCCAAGAGATTTTGGTATGTCATGTTTCTGTTTTCAATTACTTCAAATAATTTTTTTTATTTCTGCCTTAATATCATTGTTTACCCGGAAGTCATTCAGAAGCAAGTTGTTTAATTTCCATGTAATTGTGTGGTTTTTAGAGATCTTCTTAGTATTGATTTCTATTTTTATTCCATTGTGGTCTGAAAGTGTGATTGGTATGATTTCAAATTTCTTTTTATTTATTGAGATGTACCTTATAACTGAGCATGTAATCAATCTTGGAAAACGTTGTGTGTGCAGATGAGAAGAATATATATTCTGTGGTTGTTAGGTGGAATATTCTGTAGATGTCTATTAGGTCCAATTGGTCAAGCATCAAGTTTAAGTCCAGAATCTCTCTGTTATTTTTCTGTTTTGATGATCTAATGCTGCCAGTGGGGTGTTAAATTTCCCCATTATTATTGTGTGGCTAAGTCTTTCCATAGGTCTATAAATACTTGTTTTATGAGTCTGGGTGCTCTGATGTTGGGTACACATATATTTAGTATAGTTAAGTCTTGTTGAATTGAATCCTTTATTATTATGTAATGCCCTTCTTTGGTTTTTGTTGTTGTTATTTTACTGTTGTTGGTTTAAAGTCTGTTTCATCAGATACAAAAATAGTGACCCCTGCTCTTTTTCATTTTCCATGTGCATGATAGATCTTTCTCTAATCCTTTACTTTGAGCCTATGCATGTCATTACATGTGAGATGGGTCTCTTGAAGACAGCAAATGGGTGGGTCTTGTATTTTAACCCAAATTGCCAATGTGTGCCTTTCAATTGGAGAGTTTGACCAGTTAAATTCAAGGTTAATATTGTTTTGTAAGGTTTTCAGGCTCTCATAACGTTGTTAGCTGGTTGCTTTGCAGTTTCTATTGTGTGGTTGCTTTACAAAGTCTAAGGGCTATGTACTTAAATGTGTTTTTGTTGTAGCAGGTATTGTTTTTTCGTTTTCATGTTTAGAACTCCCTTCAGTATTTCTTGTAATGTTGGTCTAGTGGTAATGAGTTCTTAGCTCTTGATTTTCTGGAAAAACTTTTATTTCTCCTATGAATCTTAGTCTGGTGAGATATGAAATTATTTATTGAAATTTCTTTTCTTTTAGAATGCTGAAGATAGCCCCCCAATCTCTCCTGGCTTGTAAGGTTTCTGCTGAGAAGTCAGCTCTTAGCCTGATGGGGTTCTCTTCTTATGTTATCTAATCTTTTTCTCTAGCACCCTTTAAGAGTTTTTTCTTTAGCATTGACCTTGGACAGTCTGGTGATTATATGCCTTAGTGATGTTCATTTTGTTTATTATCTCACAGGTATTTTCTGAATTTCTTGTGTCTGGATATCTACCTCTCCAGCAAGATTAGGAAACTTTTCTTGAATTATTCCCTCAAATATGTTTTCCAGATTGTTTATTTTTTCTTCTCTCTCAGGTATGCCAATAATTCATGGGTTTGGTCATTTGCATAATCCCATATTTCTTGGAAACTTTGCTCACTTAAAAAATTCTTTTAAAAAAATTTTTATCTGACTGTGTTAGTTTGAAAAACCAGTACTCAAGCTCTGAAATGATTTCTTCTGCTTATTCCAGTCTATTGATAAAAGTTTCCATTGTATTTTGAAATTTCTTAAATGTTCAATTCTGGAAGCTTTGACTAATTTTTTAAATAAAATGTTTATCTCTCCCTTCACTTCCTGGATTGCTTTAGATGTTTCTTTGTATTGATTTTAAGCCCATCTTGGATCTCATTGAGCTTCCTTGCAGTTGATACTTCAAATTCTTTTTCTGTCATTTCTGAGTTTCCATTTTCATTAGGGACCATTGCTGGAGAGCCAGTACGATCCCTTGGTGGTGTCACTACATTCAGATTTTTCATGGTGCCAGTATTCTTGTGCTGGTTCTTTCTCATTGAGAGACACAGGCACTTCTAATTTTTGTAATTATTTTCATGAGAGTAGGACTTTTTCTTTTTTCTTTGTCTTCCTGTAATATTATGTTTTTTCTTTCTCTTTCCCTTTCCCCCACTCCTTGGGGATGCAACTATAGAGAATGCAGGGTAGGACCTTTTGATTTTGCTTCTATTGTGCTTCTTTTATTAGTTTTTATATTGGCCTGTGCAGTTTCACCTATAAGCCAGTTAATGGTCCTTATAAGTAAAAGCTAGCTACAGCCAACATGGTTAGGAATATACTTGATCCCTATTTACCGTGAGAAGCTCTCTGTTGCCTCAGGCTATGGGCTGATTCATAGGATGCACAGTGGTGTGATCTCCCTGCTCAGCCCCAGGGTATGGGAACCATAAAGCCTGGGTAGTTCCACTTACAGGTCCCCTGTGGCAGACACACACACTGGCACCACAGGAGAATCCAGTGCATGGTCACCAAATGCCTAGAGGTGTGCTGAGGCATGGAACTGGAAAACCTCCCTGTCTCCAAGTTATCCGCACAGGAATGTGGAATGTCCTAAACTACTAATCCAGGAGAGTGTGTGCTCCAGATGCCTGGAGATCTGCCTGGGTGTGGAGCAGAGAGAGGGCACCCCCTTCATTAAAATCTCTGCATGGAGGGGTGAGACAACTCAGGATCATGGCCCAGGCAAGCAGCTGCCCTGCATGTCTAGAAATCTGCTTGAGTGTGTAGCAGAGACAGACCCCCTGCACCAGAATCTCCACACCAGTAGGGTGGGGTGGCACAAGCTGCTGATCCAGGCCATCTGGTGCTCCAAATGCCTAGAGATCCACCTGTGTGTAGAGCAGAAAGAGCCCCACTACACCATAATCTATACCCAGAGAGGGTGGGATGACTCAGGCTGGTGAAGCAGAAGAACAGTTGCCTCTAAATTCCTGAAGATTTCCCTGGTCATGAAGCAGAAGGGCTTCCCCACACCAGAATCTCTGCACAGGAAGTGTGGGGCACCTCAGACTGCTGATCTAGGTGAGTGCATGCTGCAAATCCCTGGAGATCTGCATGGACATGGAGTGGAGAGGTCCTCACTGCACCATAATCTATGGCCAGGAAAGATGGTGCAGCTAAATCTACTGAAGCAGGCAAATTAGTTATTTGAATGCCTGGAAATCTGCCTGGGCATAGAATGGAGAGGGCCCTGCTTCACCATGATCTCAGGGGAGCAGCCTGGGACACCCAGAAATGGCACACACAGATCAGTTCCAGGTCCCCAAGCTGGCCTTGGCAGAAAGTCTTGCTGCCCGGGAGAAATTGCAGCTGTAGCAGCTCTCCTCCTGCCCCAGGTTTGTGATAGGAAAGAACACAATTCAAAAACCTACTGCTTGGGCATTTTCCACAGTTCTGGTTGTGGAAGCTCCTATGCTGCTCCATAGCAGGTGCTCCAATCTCTGGCCTGAGATTAAAATGCCTGCATGATCATGCTGCTGAGTCAGCTAAGAGTGGCTGAATTTGTATGTTCCCAAATTAAAAATGGCATGCCCTCAGTCCCAGGTCTGGAAAAAGGCCGTGTCTTTCCCTCACAGCATCTCCAAACCTCTCCCCAAGGTAGCTGCAGGGCCTGGGAGAAACAAAGTGCTTTTTCTTGGCCTGGGTTGCTCAGATCTCTGGGGGAAGGGTGAGTCGCAGAGGGAGGCTCTTTTCCTCTCTCACATACGGGAGCTTCACCAACTTTTATCAGCCAGACACCATCACACAGGCTGTTTGCTAGCATTCTCCTCCCCGTGATCTGGGGTGTCCTTCATGATTCTGATGGATCTCTGTTTTCCTTCTTGAATTAAAGCTCAATAAAGTTGATTTTTATCTACTATATTGCAATTTCCAAGGGGCTGAGGCATGCTGAAAGCCTCTAATCTGCCATCTTGGGAAAAAACCCAATCAAGTTGATATATGCAGCTGTAGTTCATTCATTTTCACTTCTGTGTCATAACTATTACAATATTTTTTCCACAATTTATATGTGTAATGTTTTCCTCTTTTTTTGCTATTACTCAATGATGCATAAACATTTTCATAAATATCTCTTTGAATACATAAATAAGAGATTATTTAGTTTTCATCTCTGTTTAATATAACCAAACTATTCTTCCAAATGGATGTGGCAATTTACATTTCCACTAGGCTTCAGATCTTATCCAACACTGGGTATTGTCAACAATAGATATACTTTTGTTAATCTGATGTGTATTTTTTAAATTTTAATTTTTTTACTAGCATCTTTTTTCATAGTACTTATTGGATTTTAGCTATTGGATTCTATTCCAATCCATCACTTGGTTCTGCTATATTTGTAGAACTTATTCCTTATTTCTGCAGAGTAATCCTTTGTTGGATATCACAGTTGTAAATGCATACTCCAAATTGTAGATATTTCAAAACTCTGTTCATAGTGTGTTTTTATTTCTGGCTGAATAGAGGTTCTTAAAATTTGTATACTCCAATTTATCTATGGTGAAATCCTCTTCAATCATGAGATCATGAAGATATTCTTTTAAATTTTCTTTCAACAATATTAAGTTCATTATACAACTGTCTTCTTTTAACTTATTAATATATCCTTAATAAATGTTATATTTAATTTCCTAATACTTTATGTAAATTTTCCTCTCTGGGTTCACAACAAGATTTGTCCATGTAGTTGACTTTTCTTGTACTATCTTTTTTGGCTTTGATAATAAGCATAAATTAATCTAATAGAACCAGTTGGATAATTTTCATTTCTTTCACAATCTATACATAGTAGAGGTTATTTGTTCCTTTAAAGTTTTATAAAGCTCACTTATTAAATTTTCTAGCCGTGATTTGGGGAAAAGGGTTGGAACACTCTAGAATACTGAAATAATTGCTTTAATTGTGCCAAGGTTTAACAGTTATTATTTTTTTAGGTTTTCTGTTCCTTTCCAACATAATTTTTGGTAATTCTTCTATAAATCATGCATTTTATCTAAATATCAAAATATATTGGACAAAAGTTATTAATAATATTCATAAATGATTTCAAAAGTTGCCATTGGATCTATAATCATGTCCTATTATAATTTTATTTGTTATTTATTTATATCTTCTTTCCACTTTATCAGTCTTGTAAAAAGAACTAGATTTTAGTTTCTGATACTATTTTTCCTTTGTTTTCAATTTATGAATTTTTGCTTTTACATATGTAACATCCTTTCTTCTTTCCGTTTATTCCACTCTTTTTCTATTTGCTTGAATTAAATCTATATTCATCTAATTTCCAATCACTTTTATTTTCCAATAAACTCATTTAGAAATCTATCTTTCCCTTTACATATTACTTATCAACAGTTTTATTTTCAGTCTCACTATAGAGGGAGGATCTTGTTTTCTTTCTCCCTTTACCACTCTGTCACCATCTCTTCTTATGTGATAGTTTGCCACCTCCTCCACTAAAGTCAGGACCCATCTTATTCAATGTCGGTCTGAGGCTCCTGCTCCAAGGTATGATTAGGAATTGGCAGATACAGACATGAAGACAGAAGGTGGCTCTGTTCGTTACCTGGTCTCAAGAGACCACAGTTTTCTAAAGAGCCACAGTCCCTGGCAGGAGGCTAACAAGAGGGGGCACCATGTTTTTCTTTTCTTTTTCTTTTTCTTTTTTTTTTTTTTTTTTTTTTGGTGTGGTTTTCCAGAGAGTAAAGATAGTTCCATTCCAGGAACAATCAAGAATACAGTAAAATCTGAAATCACTTATATTTACCTTTCTGATAAATTATTGGTAATAATACTCAAAAAGTTAAGAAAACTACTTATTCCTTCTTATGAAAAACTGATACACAAAACCCTTCACATAAAAGAGAAAAAAATTGAGGGGAAATAACCCATATGAGATGGTAAAATGTTTGCCTTAATGATTCCTGTTATGCTTCTCCAATATTCTGTAGATATCTGTTGATCATTAACCACTTGAGAACGATGGCAGAGCATAAAAAAGGAGAGCTAGAGCTCAAATCCACTGGCAATTGAAAATAACCACTGACTTTGAGAGCCTGTGATTGAAACATTTTTTTTTAAAGTGATTTCTCATAGTAAGGGACACATCATTTACTTGGTA
Source organism: Macaca nemestrina (assembly GCF_043159975.1). Lineage (NCBI taxonomy): Eukaryota > Metazoa > Chordata > Mammalia > Primates > Cercopithecidae > Macaca > Macaca nemestrina. The sequence continues at coordinate 36,888,090 of NC_092129.1, forward strand.
AGCTAAAGTATCCTTTAAACCACAATGTACGTGAATGAGGAAATAAAATGTTTTCTTTTTTTAAAAAAAAGCATTTAAATATAACTCTTTAGGTTATGGCTATGCAAAGGATGCCTACAGAAATATAGAAAATAAGGACCAGTATAATTGTGAAAGCTGGGGTGTGAAAAGGACATCTGTGTTAAAAAAAACAAAAGACAAATACTGCATATTCTCACTTATATGAGGAATCTAGAACAACTAAATTCTTTTAAACAGAGAGTAGAATGGTGGTTCCTAAAGACTGAGTAGGAGGGGAAGAGGAGGATGTTGGTCAAAAGATATCCAGTTTCATTTTAGGCAGTAAGAATAAGGTTTTTTGGTGATCTATTGTGCAACGTGATGGCTATAGTTATTAATAATGTACTGTGTATTTCAAAATCACTGAGTAAATTTCAGATATTCTCCCACAAAAATGATAAATATTTGAGGTGATGGATACGTTAATTACCTTAATTTAATCATTTTGCGTTTTATACATGTACCATAATATCACATTGTACTCCATAGTACATAGTATAGTAAAAATACAGTATTATAATCTTCTGGTACCACCGTCATATATGTCATTGGTTGTTGGTCAAAATGTTATTATAGGGTACATGACTGTATATTATGGCCCATCACTCAGGTAACTCCTACAAGATGATGTTACAACTGCAAGATCTGCCTTTCCTGTCATTTAATTTTTCTTCGATATGTTCATTCTCTTTATCTTTTGTGGTATGTTCAGTAAGAATCCCTTGGCTTAATTTTCTACCATATTGATTTTTCTATTTAGCTTTTTAAATATATGGTTTTAGTCTTTTATCTGTGAAAATTTCAGAGATGTTAAAATAGAAAGAAATATTATAGTAAAACCCATGTACTTATCATTACATTATCTTCAACAGTTATGAACAAGTGACCAATTTTGTTTCATCTACCAGCACTGACTTGATTAAGCTTTAATGTTTATGATCTTTGTTTAATTATTTTTTATGGGTTAAATATTCACTTGTAGCATTCTGAGTTTTTCAGATATGCATAATGTGTTTACTGTACTTAAATGTGTCTGCCCCCTTTTACTGTATTCTTAAATGTTTGATGATTCTTGATTGTGTTCTTCATTTTATGGCTGAAATTTCTGATTAGATTGTCTGCTGCATATTTGCATAACCTAAGTAAGGGTTAAGGATTGTAATGAACTGCTGAAATTTGTGCAGCAGTGTGTTTGAGAGATGTTCTTGGGGGTGCAGAATGTGCTACTGAACCAAGTGCATCAGCAGCAGGTCTCCTGGGTGTGAGTACACTGCACTTCTCAGTCTGGCCAGCCACTTGGAATTCTGCCTTATTTCTCAGATCCAAACACCCACATGCTAGTGCCTCCAGGATGCAGACATCCTGGCTGTCCAGGAAGTAAGTCTGTTTTCCTAGATGCTCTTGCTATGATACCCAATTAATTACCCTGAGGGTGACGACTGCCTCTGTCTCCTCTGCATCCACCTCCTCTCCAGTGTCTGCTCCCATTATCTGCTGAATGCTGCTCTGCTTCTATTTGCTTTCTATATTTCAGGCATTCCCTGTAGATTCTAGTCAGTGAGATGTTCTCTTTCTGTTGTTCTAATGTAGTTATGAACTTCAATGATTGACTTTTGTAGGTGCCATATCAAAGTAAATAAGAGTCTGGGCTCTGGCCCGGCATGGTGGCTCACACCTGTAATCCTTTGGGAGGCCGAGGCAGGTGGATCTCTTGAGGTCAGGAGTTCGAGACCAGCCTGGCCACCATGGTGAAACCCTCTCTCTACTAAAAATACAAAATTAACTGGGCGTGGTGGCGTACATCTGTAGTCCCAGCTACCCAGGAGGCTGAGGCACGAGGATGGCTTGAAACTCGGAGGTGGAGGTTGCAGTGAGCCAAGATCATGCCATTGCATGCCAGCATGGGTGACAGAGCGAGACCCTGTCTCAAAAAAAAAAAAAAAGTTTGGGTTCTGGACTCAGGCTGCCTGGGTTGAATCTCGGCTCTGCTATTTCCTAACAAAGCTTCTTGGTGCTCCATCCTTCATGCTTATCAGCTGGAACACTGAGCTTAACAATAGTAAATGCTCAATAAAAGTTACTTATTATTATTATTTGCAGTGGACACTGCAATATGTGCTCTTTATGTGACCACTGTGCTACTTATCACTACTTATCTGACCTTAGGCAAGGTACTCAACATCTTTTATCCTCATATTTTAATTAGCAGATGGAGATAACAATACTTGTCTTACTAGGTTAGATTACCGTGAAGACTAGAAATAACATGTTTAATTGAGCAAGCGTCTCCACAATTTTTCAGTAAATTATAGTTCATATATTAAAAGAGATCCTATTCTGGCTCAGATGACTAATCTGTTGGAAAACACAACTGTCCCTGAATTGACCTATGACCAGTCATGATCATCAGATGGGAAGATTATTCTGTTAGATGAGCACATTATCATTTAATGCTCCATGTATCAGTTTATTTGCCCAACTGGAACAGCTTGCCTATCATTATTGTGGGGTATTTAAGACTGGCACAATTTCCACCACTGTCAGATAGGGTATTACTCTGCTTTAGCTGTGTCAGCTCAAAGTAGTGGGACTCAGGCTGCTACAGTGAAATTAAGTGGTAGCCTGGAACTATGGCCTATAAATTAATGTAATCTGGGTATAAACATAAACTTAATGTAGGAGGTACAGCTTTAAGGCAATAAATTTCTAGGTCTTTAATTTCATTTGTACGCTTCCTTCATGTAATTTGTGTAAGGACCCAAGAAACCCTGATGGAACTGAAGCCATTATCTTCCCTCCTTTTCTTCACTATTACCCCTGTCTTTGTGATTGTCCACTTTTCTTTTTCTTTTCTTTTTTTTTTTTTTGTTTTAAACAAAAGTACATCTAAGGGTATATAGTTCTAAGAAGTTAAATGGACAGTTGGAAACAATGGTGCCACTGGGCAACACCATCTTGCCAATAAGGTAGTTTAAATACTCAACTTTCAACAAAATTGAAGAACCTAATCAACCCATTATCCAGTGAATCATTGCAATTCTATCAATGACAAATAACTATATGATATTTGCATCTAAGGAGCATTTGAAAGAGTCATGATTATTTATATGATTAACATGTTGTAGTGTTTACATCTATGAAAATAAAAAGTTGAAATAGAAATGATACTGAGCTCTATCCAGCAATAAACAATATAAGTCCAAGGGGTAAAATAGAAACACTAAAATGAAAATCTTGATCATGCATTTTAAAAATAGATGATGCTAAAGATCATATGGTTATATGATCATATATATATATATATCATGTGGCTTTATATTTATATTATATGATATTTGCTTTATACTTATATTTATCATATTATATATAAATATATATATATCATATGGCTTTAGATTTCATTGGAATATTAAAAACAGCGATAGAACTGTATCCTAAAATTATTTTATTTCATTTTTTTAATACACAGGAAATCTTACTCTTAAAAAAACAATGAAAAAACTGGCTATCTTCTTTAAGATACACAAAAGAGAACACGTGAGCAAATATGAGGACCACTGGACAGAATGCACAAATCCTTGTCTTGTTAAGATGCTAACATCTTACCTTAGGATGATGCTAAGGTGTAAAGTAATGTGTAGACTCTAGATTTTATTAATCTTTCTTAGGTGATAAACATTACCTAAGCAATAGAGTATGAATTTATGTTAGTTTTTTCTAAATGTTTACTTTATATTTTATGTCAAAGCAAATAACTTGCATGAAAGTTGAACACCAAATGTCTCCTTAAGAACTCAGTGAAAGAGCAACTCTTTTTAATGTTTCAAAAAAACAACTAAAAAAATGCAAGAAACAAAACCTGTGAATTTTGAATGTACTGATAAGTTATTAAGAAAAAGATTGCTTTTATAATGTCATTATTATTTAGCTTGGAAATGACTCTCAGTGATAATAGAAAAGGCTTTCTATAAACACAGGATACATTCCTCAGATTGAACAGCCTCTGCGACTTATGATGCTGACAGTAATAAAACCTTCTAATAATATAACTGTTATAATTCTGAACATCCAGTACTGTAATAAGCTGACTCTTTCGTTGCAGGTTTCTACTCAACCATGAGAAAACTATCACGAGTGAAGCGAGGAGGACTTGTCTCCATCTAGTGGTCAGTATAGTAATAGTAAATATTACTATTATTCTAAAACCAAAATATGTACATGTTATTTTCTTATTTGTAGTGAAAAATGATACTAACCGTGATAGTACTGTTATTTTCTAATCACGTATATCGAACTTGACAAGTAAATAATCCGATAGAAGATACATAATCTTGAAGTAGACATATTGAAATACATAGTTTGAGTACACTGTCAAACGTCCGTGAAGCCACTTCTCTGCTACAATTAAAAAAAAAAAAGAAAGAAAGAAAGAAAAAGAAAAAAGATGAGAACACAGAGAGTAAAGATGGCCTCAAAATTTTATATTCTGACATATTTAAACTTTTTAAAAAATCACCCAAGAGAAAAATGTTTGGCCTATCAGGTGAGAAGTTCTTCTATAAACTATGGACTTAATGTGTGAGCAACTCAGAACTGGGGTCCACCCAGAACAGGAAGGAAAAAAAAGTCTTTGTTTTTGATTAGGCCATTTATGGCACGATCAAAATTGTATAGTTTTTCAATTGAACTCGTGGAGATAGAATAGAAGGATGGTTACCAGAGGAAGGGTAGTCAGGGGCTGGGGAGGAAGTTTGAAAGGCTAATGCGTACAAAAAATAGTTAGAAAGAATGAATAAGACCTAGTATTTGCCAGCATAACTGGATGAATATAGTAATTTAATCGTACATTTTAAAATAAAAGAGTATAATTGGATTGTTTGTACATAGAGGATAAATGCTAGAGATGGTGGATACCGCATTTACCCTGATGTGATTATGATGCATTGCATGCCTGTATGAAAATATCTCACGTAAATCATAAATATATACAACTACTATGTACCCACAAAAATTAAAAATTAAAATTTTACAAAACTGTATATAGATTTGTTTTACAGCCTAGAAGTTGTTTGTTTCAAGGGCCTAAAATATATGGCAAAGGGATTTTTTATATCTACTTAAAAATTTCAAAATATTGAAAATGAAGGCAATACCATCCCTTTACTTTCATTAGCAATAAAAATAGGTTGATCTCATGTTAATTTTTCCAGATTAGGGTTTTTTTTAAATATCATGGTACATGAAATGTCATTCTATTAGCCTCCTCAGATCTTTGGCCAGTTTTCCCTTAGCACCAATCACCAGGAGGAAAAGACAGGAGATTAGTCAACAGAATAAATTAATGAGATTAGAGGCTTGCCTTAAATTAAGAAAAGGACTTTATATTATGCAAAAAGGTAACATGGTGTGGAGTGATGATAGAGACCAGTTAACATTAGCTCATTACATTAGTAATGGTGTCATATACAGACTGTATGAGGCTTTTCATGTCATAAGAGTGTTTATTTTATAAGTTAAACTTGGCTTGAATAATTAAAATATTTCTCACAACTACAAAAAGGTTCCAATGCCAAGAGATCACGGCCAATGACTTCCATGATTTCTTCCTCCCTCCGGGAAACTGGAAGCTGTTGCAACTTTTTTAAGAGAAAAATGTCTAGGCATATTTGGGAAAACCTTACAAAGAGCAACTCCCGAAGACAAGTATAATTTATATTGATAAAGAGAAAAGGAGACAAACATCATCTATTTAACTGCCACAGAACACTCTATTGTGAACATCTGGGCTTTCTCTATGACTCTCTTGAAACCACTGAAATACTGAGGAAGTCATGCTGTGTGATATCTGAGCCTTGGTCAGAGAAGGTCTCACAGATTCCATCTTCATCTCAGAGTACTCTCTCCGAGCCTTGAGCCACTATTAAAGAAAGAATTCTCCAGTTGAGCATTAGGGCTTAGAACACAACCCACTGTATAAAAATCACGTGGAGCACCAGCATCTCCCAATCAAGCCCTGTGCAAATTCCTAACCCATGAAACTGTAAAATATGGTAAAATGATTGCTCTGTGTCACTATGTTTGACGGTTGTTATACTAAAGCAGTTAACTATAACACTTAGCTTCCATTTATTCACTTTCTAGATCTCAATACAGATTTCATACCTTATGAGAAGTCTTTTCTGACTCTATAGTCTGGGTTAGATATCCCTCTGGGTACTGCCTTATCCTAGCAGTTTACATATGGTGCTATAATTGTCTGCTTATTTTTGTTTGGGCTTAGGGAAACAAAGATCTTGTCTGAATTGATTATCACTCTACTCTCACATGCAACAACGCCTGGTAAATACGGTAGGCAATAAATAGACATGAACCATTGAATTACAGAAAGTGTTTCTTATATAAGTAAACACTGATCTCTGGCTTCACTAGGAAGAAGCCCCTCGCCTGTTATACCATTTGACAATCACCTTCCAATACAGGCAGCCACACAAAATATATCTCACCAAATATATACCTCAGCAGGGTGCCCTGAATAGGCCACTTGGCCACCTACATTATTAAAATACATGGAGGATTGAGAAATAGATCTGGGCAGTGAGAAGTTCTTTTCCAAATATTTAATTCCATTGTTCTGGGTTTTGACTAATCAAAGTTTAAATAGATTTGGATCAGTGCTATGCTCATAGCTTTTATGGATAAGAAGAATATTAAGACTATGAAGACTCATGATCCATTTTCTAAATGAAGACAAATGCCCTCTCTTATCCTATAAATAAAACATCTGTGAACTGGCAAATGCTAGCACAAACAAGTTCATTTTGTAACAGTAAAACTGTCAAGAACACGTTTAAACTGAAAATATACAACTAGGAAAATTTTACAAGATGCAGATGTCGTGTAAGGCAATGAGTCAAGCCAAATGACCCAAAAGATGTAATGGGCAGAGATTTTTACAAAATGAATAAAAGATCAGAGCAAATGAAATACACACACATGCACACACACACACACACAGAGAAAATAAAATGGCCCTCACTCTTATGTCACTTTAAGTTCCCAGAATCACCTGAAAAGTGAAAGAAGCTTGGATAAGCATCTGCCCTGATTAAAGAGTCTCCAAGGAAAAGTCTAAAGGTACCCAGGTGCCAACTATGTCCTTCTCAGGTAGGAGCTTCAGCTGGTCTTCTAAACTCTTGGCGGTTCCTTATAATTTCTCATAAGTCCTACCTCAGTGGTCTTCTATCACTTTGAGTATTAGTAGCCACTCTGGGATAAATGGCATTATAGTTTCCGAGTTAAATGGATAAATGGTATCAGAGTAGCTCCCAAACATTGCTTTCTCTGTTGCGTTCTTTAGGGAATGAAATTCCAGTTTACTGTCAACCCATTTCAAGATTTATTTTTCCTACAACATATTCCTGCAGTCTCATGCATGTAGTCAAAACTGCTTAATTTAAAGCCAAGTCCTACAAAGTTTAACTACATCACTCAAAAGCTAGTGTCAGCAGGAATTACTCGCTATTTTTTTTTCTTTTTTTCTGAGACGGAGTCTCACTGTCACCCAGGCTGAAGTACAGTGGCATAATCTCGGCTCACTGCAACCGCCACCTTCCGGGTTCAAGAATTCTTCTGCCTCAGCCTCCTGAGTAGCTGGAATTACAGACCCATGCCACCACACCCAGCTAACTTTTGTAGAAACAAGGCTTTGCCATGTTGACCAGGCTAGTCTCGAGCTCCTGACCTCAGGTGATCCACCTGCCTCAGCCTCCCAAAGTGCTGGGATTACAGGCATGAGCCATCTGCTATTGTTTCTTATGTATCTATTGGCATTTTACTTATTTCACAATGAGACCCAGATACTCAAACTCCTGAACCACATAGAAAGTAAAATTCCCTTGAAGAGGAGGCATAATGCTTTATAAATCCTGTGTCCCAAATCACTATATGTATGTTCATAGAGATAGACAAACATTCCAAAAGATTTGATTTGTATTTTAAGTAACACAAAAAGAAATAGAAAGTATTCCGAAATAACCACAGCCAAGAATGGCCTTATTTTTCCCAATATATATATTTCTCCAAATCAAATACAGTGTTCTTACTTCCACAAAAGGGAAAAAAGTTAAGCTGGAATAAAATGATTCAAAAGAAAACGGAGTTAGGAGGGAGTTGCTTATTTTCTTCTTCCACTTAAAAAAAATAGGAGAAAGAGGTCAATCTTTTGGATAAGAAGAAAAATATGGAGGGAAAGGGCCACAATTGGAAGAGACAAGAAAAAGAATAAAGTGAAAACCTTTTAATGAAACCAGATACGTAATTATTTGAATACAGTTGTGCTGAAGAAGGGCTCCAGCATAGTTTCACTTGGTATATCTCTGAGCTTGCCTTTGCTTTCCCAAATTTGTCTCCAGCATAGTTACACATATGGAGATATAGCTACATGTATGAAGTATACCTACATATATGGAGATAAGCTTACAAATGTATTGCAAACATATCTACACAGAAGTTACATATATGCAAGTAATTTCATACATTTCTATCTTGAAGATAATTTTAGGGTTTCCCTAGACAACAGTAAGTAAAAGTGGTATGAGAAGGAATATGTATTAAAGATACTTTGCCACCTACATGCCAGGAACTTTACTTCACGCTTTAGTCTTTCTTTTTATTTAGTCTTTGCAACATCCTATAATATATGTATTTTATTATTCTCAATTTACAGATAAAGAGTTTGAGGCTCAGAGAACTAAAAAATGAACAGTTTTTTAAAGAGATTTGGAGGAGAGACTTTTGGTTTTTTAAATTTTCCTTGAGCAGAATTTTCACCGAATCACTCACAAATCTCTTCATAAGTTTTCCTTTCCTTTATGTAACAATTATACTATCACTTATTTTATTGATTTACTCAACAATTATTCATGCATTACTTTCTATGTGCCAAGTACTTTTTGAAGCACTGGAGAAATAGGAGTAAACTAAACATGGAGCTTAATTCCAATAAAAAAAGACAAATTAAGAAAAATAAAATATATAGTGTGACAGATGGTATTAAATACTATGCAGAACAAAAATGGGAAAGGCAAATATGGAGTATCAGAGTGCAAGGAAAATGCAATAGATTCGTCAAGGAAGGCCTCATCAATAGAGTGAATTTAAGAAAAGGTGACTGGGTTTTTTAAGGTTTTATTTTATTTTTAATTAAAAATAATGGTATATTTTTATGGGTTACAATGTGATGTTTCGATACATGTGTACATTATGGAGTGATCAAAGCAGACTAATGAGCATTTCCATAACCTAAATATTTATCATTTCTTTGTGGTGAGAACACTTAAAATTCTTTTAGCAATTTTAAAATGTAAAATATGTTACTATTAAATATAGTCATCATGCTATGCAATAGAACACCAGAACTTATTCCTCTTACCTAATTGAAACTTTGCACCCATTAACCAACATCTTCCCTTTCCCCATCCACCTTCCTCCCTGCCCAGCCTCTGGTAACCACTGTTCTATTTTCTACTTCTATAAGTTAGACTCTTTTAGATTCCAAGATGACTTTGAAAAGGCGCCAGCATTACTGATATCTGCAAGAAGAGATTTTCAGTTAAAGAGAACAACTGGAATAAAAGGCCATACCAGAAGAATGCCTGGTGTGTTTGAGGAACAGCAAGAACACTAGGGTCACTTGAATGAGGGAAGCGTGGGGAGAGCTGCAGAGAGGCTATGATGATCTGATCATACAGGGTCTCGTATTTTGTAAGACCTTTAGATTTGGATTCGGTGAGAAGGGAAGCCACTGGTGAATTCTGAATGGGGATATAACACTATCTGGATTGTTTTCAATGGATTCCCCTGGATGCTACATTAAGATTAGCCTATAGGGAAACAGGTGGATGTTGGGTGACCAGACTAATGGATTAGTTTACCTGCTATATTGAGATTACATTATTGGGCACTGATATGGCTTGGCTGTGTCCCCAACTGAATCTCATCTTGAATTATAGTTCCCATAATCCCTACACGTGGTGGAAGGGACCTGGTGGGAGGTAATTGAATCATGGTGTCAGTTACCCCGATGCTGCTGTTCTCATGATAGTGATTTCTCATGAGATCTGATGGTTTTGTAAGGGATTTTACCTCCTTTTGCTCAGCACTTCTACTTCTTGTCATCATGTGAAGGATGTGGTTGCTTCCCCTTCTGCCATGATCGTAAGTTTTCTGAGGCCTTCCAGCCATGTGGAACTGTAAGTCAATTAAACCCCTTTCCTTTATAAACTTCCCAGTCTTAGGCAGTCCTCTAATACAGTAAATTGGTACCACAGACAGTGGGAGTGCTGCTATAAAAATACCCAAAACTGTGGGGAAGTGGCTTTGGAACTGGGTAATGGGCAGAGGTTAGAACAGTTTGGAGGACTCAGAAGAAGACAGGAAGATGTGGGAAAGTTTTGAACTTCCCAGAGATTTGTTGAATGGCTTTGACCAAATTGCTGATAGTGATATGGACAATGAAGTACAGGTTGAGGCGGTCTCAGATAGAGATGAGGAACTTGTTAGGAACTGGAATAAAGGTGACCCTTGCTATGTTTTAGCAAAGAGACTGGCAGCATTTTGCCCCTGCCCTAGAGATGTGTAGAACTTTAAACTTGAGAGAGATTATTTAGAGTATCTGACAGAGGAAATTTCTTTTTTTTTTTTTTTTTTTTGAGACGGAGTCTCGCTCTGTCGCCCAGGCTGGGGTGCAGTGGCCAGATCTCAGCTCACAGAGGAAATTTCTAAGCAGCAAAGAGTTAAGATGCAACTTGGGTGCCGTTAAAAGCATTCAGTTTTATGTATTCACAAAGATATGGTTTGGAATTGGAACTTACATTTAAAAGGGAAGTAGAACATAAAGTTCAGAAAATTTGCAGCCTGATGATGTGATAGAAAAGAAAATCCCATTTTTATGAGAAGAAATTCAAGTCAGCTGCAGAAATTTGCATAAGTAATAAGGAGTCAAATGTTAACCACCAAGACTATCAGGAAAATGTCTCCAGGGAATGTCAGGGGTCTTCATGGCAGCCCCTCCTCTCACAGGCCCTGCCTGGAGGCCTAGAAGGAAAAAAATGGTTTCATGGGCTGGGTCCAGGGCCTTGCTGCTTTGTGCAGTCTTGGGACTTGATGCCCTGTGTCCCAGCGATGGCTAAAAGGGGCCAAGGTACAGCTTGGGCCATGGATTCAGAAGGTGCAAGCCCCAAGCCCTGGCAGTTTCTAGGTGGTGTTGAGCCTGTGGGTTCACAGAAGTCAATAATTGAGGTTTGGGAACCTCTGCCTAGATTTCAGAGGATGTAAGGAAATGCCTGGACGTCCAGGCAGAAGTCTGCCTTAGGGACAGAGCCCTCATGGAGAACCTCTGCTAGGGCAGTGCAGAAGGGAAATGTGGAGTGGGAGCCCCACACAGAGTCCCTACTAGGACACTGCCTAGTGGAGCTATGAAAATAGGTCCACCATCCTCCAGACCCCAGAATGGTAGATCCACTGACAGCTTGCACTGTGTGCCTGGAAAAGCCACAGACACTCAATGCCAGTCTGTGAAAGCAGCCAGGAGGGAGGCTGTACCCTACAAAATCACAGGGGCCTCAGCTGCCCAAGGACATGGGAGCCCACCTCTTGCATCAGCATGACTTGGATGTGAGACATGGAGTCAAAGGAGATCATTTTAAGATTTGACTGCTCTGCTAGATATTGAACTGCATGGGGCCTGTAGCCCCTTCTTCTTGGCCAATTTCTCCTATTTGAAACAAGTATATTTACTCATTGCCTGTAACTCCATTGTATCTAGGAAGTAAGTAACTTGTTTTTGATTTTACAGGTTCATAGGAAGAAGGGACTTGCCTTGTCTCAGATGAGACTTTGGACATGGTCTTTTGGGTTAATGCTGGAATGAGTTAAGACTGTGGGGGACTTTGGGGAAGGCAAGATTGTGTTTTGAAATGTGAGGACATGAGATTTGGGAGGGTCCAGGGGTGGAATGATAAGGTTTGGCTGTGTCCCTACCCAAATTTCAAATTGAATTGTAGTTCCCATAATTCTCATGTATATTGGGAGTGACCCACTAGGAGGTAATTAAACCATGGGGGTGGTTACCCCCATGCTGCTGTTCTCATGATATCGTGATAGCAAGTGAGTTCTTACAAGATCTGATGGTTTTATAAGGGTCTTTTCCCTCTTTCGCTCAGCACTTCTCCTTCCTGCCATCATGTGAGGAAGGAGATGTTTTCTTCCCCTTCCGCCATGATTGCAAGTTTCCTAAGGATATGCTTCCCAGCCATGCTGAACTGTGAGTCAATTAAACCATTTTCCTTTATAAATTACCCAGCCTCTGGCAGTCATTTACAGCAGCATGAGAATGGACTAATACAGGCGCCAAGTTGGAAATAGAGAGCCAGTGTGACTTTTGTGATTCCTAGTCATCTCAGCCTTCCCAGCTCCTAAGACATAGTCTCAAATAGATTCCATCAAAGCTCCTTCCAGCAGTTCATGCAGCCCATTCTCATAGTCATAAGCAGGAGATTTTTATTTTAAAACTATCATATGTACTACTTGTTATGGAAAAGCATGCTCTATCAGCTTTTGCTGAATTCTGCAATTACTCATTTCCTTACATCTTCACGTACTCTTATCTGACCTTCATTATTTTGATAGCCTTTTCTCCTTTTTTTGTGCCTTGTAGTTTCAAGATGTCTCAGAGCTACATTAAAGATGGAGAGTGGTTTCTGTTTACCATTTTTCTTATTAATTGTGAGTGATCTTCTTTCAGTGGCTCTTTATTTCTTTCTAACAATCTGGGCTTCCATAAGTGATCATTTTCCCTTCTATTTGAAAAACTTCTAGCATTTGTTGTAGTTCAGATTTGCTGAAAATAAATTCTCTCAGCTTTGATTTTTTTGGTCTTAGTTTAATTTTCGTTCCTTTAAAGTTATTCTGTATTTTGGGCTCTATTTTTCTAATGTGAACTTGATCTTCATTCTTTTGATATTTTCTTGAGTGTTATATATTCAAACATGACTTTATCTTTCATGTTTAGTAGTTTGACTATGGTGTACTTAGTTTGGGTTTCTGCTATATTTTTCTTGCTTGGAGTTCACTAAATATGAATCTGCTGAGAACCACAAATATCATACACTGATCAGCTTTTTGTCTCATTTCTTCTTTTCTTTGTTTGTTTTTTCTTTTGCATTTCTTTCTTTGTGCTTCAGTGTGGATAAATTCTATTCACTTGTCTTTAAGTTCACTGACCCTTTGCTCAGCTGTGTTCAGTCTACTGTTAAGCCCTTGAAATAAAATCTTTATTTCTGGTATTGTAGGTTTTAATCTTCTGATGAATTATCTCATTTGCTCATGCATCTTGTTTACTTTTCCCCACAAAACTCTTTAACATATTAGTCATAATTATCTTTTAAAGGCCTTCTCAGGTAATCCAACATCTATGATACCTGTGAGTCCACTTTTATCGATTGATTCTTTTTTTTTATTTTGGATCACATTACCCAGTTTATTTGTATGTCTCATAATTTTTCTTGAGACATTCTGTGTTATTGTCTATTTAAGCTATACTTTCATTTGACCCACAGCGTTAGTTTCTTTATTCACTCCCAGAGCCTTTCTGCTCTTGGTATTTTCATTTGTTAGCATGTCTTCCCTTGCTTTTTTATCACATGCATATTTCTTGAATGCCTCTTGGAAATAGTGAGCTAGTTCATTGTGAGATAACCAAGGCCCTGGCTCACAAAGCACTTACAATCTAATTGAAGTCTTAAGAAAAACAAATGATTCAATTCTTCTATGTTTAAGAAATCTGGCTCACAACAGTGAAAGTTGAGATTAGATGTGTAACAGTAGTCAGAGAAGTTATTATGAAGGACACAGGACTTGAAAAATGGGTTAGATATTAACCAATAGAGAGGCAAGTGAAAGCACTTCTAGCAGAAAGGACAAAAAACAGAATGGATAAATATGAATTAATATGATATCTGCAGGTGTGTAAGGAGATGAATAGGATAAGAACAGAGGTCATATGAGGCCAGAGAAAATTATGATGAAAGAAATTTATTTTTAAAATTATCTTTTCCTTCCTTTTAATCTTTTCCCTTTATAATTAAATATAGGAATAATATTGTCTTCTCTATACTATTCCAGTACTCCTATGCAAAAAGCTGTCAATGACATTTCCTGCCCTACCATCTTTATATTTGAGCTCTATGCTCAATACCTAATCAAAATATAATCAGGACACTTTCCATTTAGATTTGACTTTTCCTCATGACCAAAGATTAAATCTTATCTCCGTTTTGTCAAAAAATGACAGAAAAGTGGGGGAAAAGTCTATCAAATGACTGTTTCATCTCTCAGAAATTAAATACCAGTAGGAATAAATTTTCAGTGAATTGATTTGTTTATTTACCAAATCTACCAGTCAATACAGCTGAAATGATTGAAGTAGCTATGCAAATAGCAGTAAACCATGAGACCCAAACTCATGATTCTTTTTTTCATTTTGTCAACTGTCAAGATAGAAATTATTTTCTTTTCCGTAAGTATGACCTTTAAATTCTCAGCTCTGTTGGACTTCTAACACATCAAAAACTTCATCAGTATTCTACAAAGAACAAATAATAATCACAAAAAGTGTCTGTTCTGTGGTAAAAGAAATTCCTGACAGGTTCCTCCCTAAATAAAAATAAATGGATGGACTCCCATAAAATTTATGTGGTTACCACAGAAATAGTTGGACTACATTAATACCTCAAAAATGTCTGGTTAAAAACACAAGAACCACACTGGGATAAACTTCTTATTGATGAGATTTCTCAGATCATGGAATCCCCATCGAAGAAAGTAATGGGAGGCTTATCACTGGAAACTTTGAAGAACAAATGAGACAAAACAGTATACAGTAAAAATAACAGTTACATATAACATGGAGGCCCAGAGAAAAACTCAATTCATCTCCCAATACTGAGAGTCTCAGAAATTCATGTGATACTTATATTTTTGCTTGCTATCTAAAGCTTTCTTCAGTTCTACATTTCCTAGGCATATATGGCATCTGTGGTTTTGGTTCAGTATTTCTGACCCATTTGATGAGTGATAATTATTGAAATGAAAACAAAATGTTCTTTTGTAGAACTCACTGATTCTAAGTCCTAGAGGGTTCCAGTGGTGTGCAGCATTAGGAATGGAACTCTGCCCCTATTTCCTATCTGTCCAATCCACTGCAGGGCTGAAGGGCCTATACTTACGAAGGGCTGCCTCAGACAAGGCTACCTTCTGTGACCTTGCAAAGTTAATTAGATTGCCCAAGGATTGAACTCAAAACCTATTCTTCATTAACTTCATGTTATTCATGCAATAATACATAGAACTAAATTGCTAGTGCAAGTATAAAATAGTAGTGATTAAGACATCTAGGTTGTATTTAAAATAATTGTCATAACTAAGTTTAATCATCAAATGAATGAAATAAAAATATATGGTGGAAGTAAAAAATGACTTTGAAGATGCAAATAATAGTAATAATGTGCTATAAAAGTTCTATATTTGACTAGTGATCTCATACTTAAAAGCAGAAGGTAATGTTTTATGCTTTTGGAGTTATTTAACCTACGGACTTCTACTCTGCCTGGATGCTTCCACTAAATAGACTATAGATACTACTTTCATAAGAAATATAACTTAGACATATCTCTAATATAAGCATTTAAAAATGTTATTTGTGTCATCTTCAATCTCTTCTTCTAGACTTTGGAAGAGTACCATTTCTTTATATATCCATCCCAGATTCCCACTCAATTCTTCTGTATCCTTTAAGGGCCATTTAAATCTGCAATGCCTAAGTAACTGAGAATTCAGTATCTGGTTTGTTTGCTTTCTCTTTTTGCCATATATTTAAAAAATAGCATATGGAAATGAAGCTAAAGTAAATAGGATGAAAGAAATGCATTATCATACAGATATGCTAATGAATATGAAATAACTTGGTCATTTCATATAGAACTAGCTAGTTAAGGCTATCTAGTACCTTCCCCAAGCCACTAACACTTCATTGGCCACAATTTGCATAATCAGGAATCTCTAAATATATAAATGCTATAAAAGATTTCTGCAAAATAGTATGATAGATCCGATTTAATTGATCATAAGGTTTCATGGCTTCATTCCTATGAACGGAATGATTGGCAGAATTTTACTCCTTATCGGTTGCATTAGTCAACCTACGTTGTGTGGTTCTAGTGTTTTGCATGTCTTTTCTATGGTTGGCATATGATTCTCTCAACAGCTGTTCACCATAGCTATGGGTCACTGATGTGGTTCTTGTGTTGTTCATAAGACATTTATGAAATTGGGCTGTGGTTCGTGTATCACTGATGTGGTCTACACATGTCTTAAAGAAATTTTTTTCTTTTCTTTTTTTTTCAAGAAGGGACTCATTTGGAATTCCTTACTCTACAAAGTTTGGGGTTTTCTGAAGGTTTGCAACATTGAAGAGAATAACCCTGTCATATTAGCAGAGGAGAAACTACAGTCTTTGATGGCAGATTGACAAGGGTACTCTGTCCCTGGAGTGATTTTATTATCTGACTACTGTATTCTGCCAAAGACACTGAGACCACCTACCTGCACGTTGAAAAACACAGCTGAGATCTGTCTTTGTGACCCAGACAGATGCCCTCTCAACTTCTCTCTGTTCTGAGGGAAAACATTGCAGCCCAGGCCAGATGAAAACAAGCACTTTTCCCCCTATTTTTTCTGTGGGAAAAATGAGTTGAAACCAAAGTTAATATATTTGAAAAATCTGGGGGAAAAACAGAACAGATTTTTAAAAAGCTGTTTCTTTACCCATCGGTATGCTATTTGCAGGAGTCTTACAAAGGAAACTTCTGTTGGAGTGGAAAACACTGAGAGAAACCCATGTTATGTGAGACTTTAATTCCCTGGAGCTGGGAAAATGAAAGAATCAGGTCCCTATATTCTTGGACTGTTGTCATTAGTTACCAAGAATGTTTATTCAATTGGTTTTAACCATTTCATTAGGAATTCCTTTCATCTGCTAGATATAGTTAACACAAGACAGGTGAAGCTAATTTTATAAAGCAGTATTGTTATATTATATGCAACAGATTTCTGAGTACAGATAGGAAGAAGAATTGATTTTTATCTGCTCATTTTTTGAAAAGATTTTTTTTTCACCAACTGTACATCTGTACTATTATTACAACAATGCTATCTGGCTACAATCTCAGTGAATCAATGTGATTTATGTCTTAATGCCTTCTTCTTGGAAGGGTACATTTGGCACAAGATAACTGATTTTAAGCAATAAACTTACAGACTCTGGGCCAATCTTGTGAAACCATTGGCTAGTGCAAAGCTAAATCACTTAATATAATTCCCACCTAGAGCCTCATCCATTTTTTTAAATCACTAAACTACTGGCAAATTCATTTTAACAAGATCAAAATAAAAACTGCTAAGATACTCGGTATTTTGCATGATGGACCTCTCCTTTCCACCAAAAGAACAGGTTAGTTTCTATGAGATTAAACAAAATGGTTTAAAAGAGTAAACTTTTTTTTTTTTTTTTTTTTTTTTTGAGACGGAGTCTCGCTCTGTCGCCCAGGCTGGAGTGCAGTGGTGCGATCTCTGCTCACTGCAAGCTCCGCCTCCCGGGTTTACGCCGTTCTCCTGCCTCAGCCTCCCGAGTAGCTGGGACCACAGCAGCCCACCACCGCGCCCGGCTAATTTTTTGTATTTTTAGTAGAGACAGGGTTTCACCGTGTTAGCCAGGATGGTCTCGATCTCCTGACCTTGTGATCAGCCCACCTCAGCCTCCTAAAGTGCTGGGATTACAGGCGTGAGCCACCGCGCCCGGCCAAAAGAGTAAATTTTTAATCAGTGTTTTTCTAGCTTGTGGCATATGACTCACGTTAAGAAACATATTTTACATCAGATTCCACATATGTAATCTGAAACAAATTTTTTCAGGAAATAATACACATGCTTATACTTATGTGGTACTCTTGAATATGTTCTAGTCTATTCTACTGTATTAATGTAAATTATTTCATAATTATTACTACCTATTTTTGTATCATGACTAGTTTGAAATATATGGCTTTAGATAACATTCACTCTGGAGATGAAAGCCTGGCACAAAATAAAATTGTGCCTAAACTGATTAGTAATAAGTCAATTCCTATTGAGTACAAAGCCAAACACTTTTTAAATGTATTCATTAGCCTGCAAATCTCCATAAAAACCAGACAAGTATTTTATAAATGAAGGGCATAGTAGAGCAAATATCATGGCAAAGCTTTCATAAATAGTGGCAGAGCTTGATAGGCACCCAGAACTACTCATGCTTGAACCACGAAATTAACACCTAGGCAGAAGCCTGGGTCTTGGGTCATCTTCTAGACCCGGGAGTATTTAATTGACCTTAGACTTTCCAGGTTACAGAGGATATTTAGAAACTCTTACTTGGTTCTGAGAAAATTTCCATATCTCTAGAATATTTGTGGCCTCCTGAATCCTCCTTCAAATTGCTTATGTCCTTCAGTGGGCAAAGAGCTAGACCCCCAGTCCACCGGGTGGAGTCTGCACATCAAGGGAGGGCATGGGAGAATTCTTTCCCTGAGACTGGCCTTTGCATAAAAGTTAGCTCGTTTTAAGGTCTAGGGGACTAAGTCTACTGGATAACTTATTCTAGAATTATTAGAAGGGAAAATCCGACTGTGATAGAGACATATGACCAAACCTGGGGTCAAGGAGGTGTGTGATATCACAGCTTGGAGTCTTTTTTTTTTTCAGTGACTGGAGTGATCCTGGCACCAAACTAGCTCCAGATACTTAAAGAGAGATTCACAGATGCAGTTATCCTATGTAAAGGGGCTCAAATTTGTTTGACCACTGGCCTCTGTAATGGATTTGGAACTGTTAATACCAATTCTTCAACAATAGTCTTTTTACACCTATTAACAGATGAGGCAGCAATAAATAACTCAAATTTGTTAAGGAGCAACGTTATTATGATGTCCCAGAGTTCAGTAAAGCAAGACTGTATTCTCATAGACTGCCTGACTAATGTGTTCTGAACACGACAAACTAATTGATGAGCAAGAAATTCATTGGTTCACGCAGTGGTCAAAATGATTAGGTAATTTAACAGAAATAACTAATAAATTGCTTGATTATTTAACATGATTCTGAGTTGTCAACCAAAACAGCAAAGCCTTTTGTTTGTTTTAGGGACTGAATCTTGCCCTGTCATCCAGGCTGGAGTGAAGTGGCATGGTCATAGCTCACTGCAGCCTTCAACTCCTGGGCTCAAGTAATCCTCCCACCTCAGCCTCCTGAGTAGGTACGACTACAGGTATGCACACAACCACATCCGATTAATTTTTAAATTTTTCATAGAGACAGAGTCTCACTATGTTGCCCAGGCTGGTCCCAAACTTCTGACCTAAAGCAATCCTCCCACATCCATCTCCCGAAGCACTAAAAGCAGCAAATCTAAATAAAGACCATAGACACTGATAAAAGGACAAATAAGAGCACAGTGCAGGCCTAGCTGTGGGGCCAGAAACTGAGATGTGGAGCTCTGATAGGCAGGCAGTTACTACAGTTTCTTTCATTCATTTCTTATTTGGGGCTGGGAAAATAAAACAAAATAATAAAACTTTGATCTTAAGATTTTTTTTCAAAATCGTGTTCTTTGGAGTGCCTAAAAAGAATTTTAAATAATTTAATATCATGACTGTTCTATGTTTATCTTTGGAAAAAAGTAAGTATTCAAACTGCTAAATTTCAGGACCATGGTTTTGTGATAGAACTATGCTCACATATGGTCTGTGCTCTTGCCTTCCTAGAATGCAAACTCTATGAGGAAAGGATTTTTGTCTGTCTTTTCTTGATGCCATATCCTCAGCGACAGGGCAGTTTCCTAGGAGGATTTACCAGCTACTTGTAAATTCCAAATGGCTACTTTTTTAGTAAAGTTTTTAAAATCATTGAAAAGTTTTACAAGTCTGTTAAAGTTTTTGAATCATACCTTTTAAAAAACACATAATTCTCTTAGGTGATATTTATTTTCTTTGTTTGCTTAACAAATACCTGAGCTAATATCTACAAATGAGCTGAATACATACGCTGCATTATACTCTTTCAAATATTTAAAGAAATTAAGATAATCAAACTCTGTACTTAAAGATGCTTAAATATTCTTTGCAACTTTAGAAACCAGGGGTCTGTTTTTTGAGAAAGTCTTATAATGAATTTGTATTTTTGGTGTAATTAGCAAAAGTTATTATTGAACAGTAATTCTTGCAGTGGTTGTAAATCATTTTAAAAATAGCTAGTGATGAATTAATATAAGGTACCCAATCCAAGTGACTAAACTATTCCCTGAAGGAAAAATGCTCATCTCTGAGAGATATTTTCCTAAATTGGACCTTGGTAACAGTGCTGGTCTTATACACAGGATTTTTAATTACTGAAGTCATTGATCAAGTAGAAACACGTCTGTGTATTTATTGTGGAGATGGAATATTTTTGACCTACCCAGGAAAACAACATTCTATACAAAAATTATTCTTAGAGATATAAACTGACCGTGTCATTTGTTTGCATTTAAAGTTGTAAAGCAGATCCCTAGAAAAATCCTAACAAAAACCTGTTTATACTAACCACATAACTACAATAAAAGATTCTTATGAAGGCCTATGAAACAATTTCTCTTCTAATTGATACATATCTGCATATCCTACATACACTTGATCTGGAGGTCTTATAGATCTTAATAGATGCACACAGACTTTTAGATTCTGTTCAACTCACTTGCAAAATAAGTTAGAGATTTCTTCTGACCCCTGAAATCATTGCTAACTTATGAAAACAGTTGCTTTAATAGCAAATTCTGTAACAAAAATGTCTTTAAGGTGTGTTTAAGTCAACACTGACTTACATTTCAAAAAAAGTGTATATGTGTGCTATAAAGAGATTTATAGGCTATTTATGTGTGTGTATATATGTATGTGTAAGCTACAGTTTTATGTTAATTTATATATGTATGTGCATATATGTACATATGCTATAAATAAATATATGCTATTTATATGTACGTATGTGTATGTGTGTGCATACTGTAAAATTAGCTCTGGCTTTAGTAAATTATATATCTTTTCATTTCAGCAAAAGTGATGAATACAATCTTTGAGTGAACGAATGGAATACATCGGAGATGAGTTGAAAATCTGTCGGGTCAGGTGGTTAATATGCTGATTTGCATATATAATTATGTGTGTGTGGCATAATTTTATAAATACATTTACATGACAGGGCAATCATTGCTTTTCCTTATACACTATGCTATGCTGCTGAACAAACTTCAGCCGAGACATTTTGTTCTGTAAATTTGGTTCTGCTGTTCCTATTGTGATATCACCAGTAAGTTGCAAAACACTTTTCTCCTATCTCCTAACTACCGCTAAGGGACTTAATATAGGAAAATCTGAAAAACACACTTAGGATATTGGGGGCTAAATGCTACAAAATACTGCAATTGAAAAAGTCATATCATGTGTATTCCCTGTTGTGTCAGTGTTTCTAAACCTACATTTCTTTCTACCAGGCACTGTATTTTAACTTAGAAAACAGATCTGATAATTGACACAGTACGGCTTAGAGACCAGAAGATCCAATTATTTACCAAAGGGTGTGTGGTCTGGAAAACCCGCAGATTCCTTTCCCTGTTATGTCATTCAGTAAAATGGTCAGTAATAGCTCTTTAATGTCAACTCATAAGAGGTTCTTTGTGCTGATGACCACACTAAATAGAGCAAAACCAAAAGATTTCTCTTTATAATCATAATCAAACTCCAATCTCATCTTTTTTGTGAGGTTCTCCCTCAATTGCCCTTGATCTACCTCTTCACCCAGATCTGCTGTTGATATGTGCTATGCAATTTTGGTACTCTGCTATGCAATTATGTTCCCCAATTCACAAAAGGCATGCACTATCTTCATGTCTGCCAGCTCTCAGTGAGCAATAACTGCCTTTCATTTTTCTCATGTCCTTCAAGATACCAAGTTTAAGTCTTAGAACACACCAGGCCATAAAAGAAATATTTGCTTTTGGCTTTTAGCTTGAAAACATGACCTCAAAAGATAGGATCATATGGTTATAATAATGGCACTTATATTGCTGAAACTTAATAATGTACTTTTCTTTCTCTCAATTTAAAGTATCTTCTCATTGGTCTCACAATAAGCATCCATCAATAATGAATTTCTCACTGTAAGTTTTGACGGGTCACTTGGACCTATTGCGCTTTCAAAGAACTGTTTTTAAAAGGATTCAGGAATGGCAAGCAAATTTATGGAAATATTCAAGAAATTTCACATAGTTAGCATTTTTTGAGCGGTTACGAATCATTGGGTCACAAGCAAGGTATGTTTTGTATATACAAAGAGGAGTTGGATTGATTAAACTCTAAGATCTTTCCCAGCTTGTAACATTATGACACCTTCTCTTATTGAACAGCAAGGACAAATCTCAGACGCCACTAATGAGTAACTTTTGATTAAATATATTTGTATATTTGTATGTATATGTAGGTCTATAAAAGGCATGCTTAACAGCAAGGTGACATTTTAAATGCCAACTTTCCGTTTTTTTCCTGAGCCAGTCAACAACAGCACAGGCAGAGGAAGGGTCCAGGCTGTCCTCATTTTTTCATTGATGAAGGACTGTCTGAAAAACAGTGTTTACAAAAACATTCCTATGCTGATTGTCTGCATCCCCCGCAGGGTTCAAGTGAGGGGTCTAAGAATTTGGGGAGGGCAAAGGCAGTGATAGGTGAATAAATCCTTTCTCACCATTCTAGAGCTCATCCTCAATAAGGCCACTCTTCCGTGGGAGGTAGAAAGGAATCTGATGGTGCCTGTTTGTTTTGGCAGCCTGTTCCCTGAAGATGCACACATCCAGAGAATGCCAGAGAGCCGTTTTTCCAGGCCAATGCTAACTTCTGTTTCCATAACACTGTGGGAAGCTGAAAACGCAAGCCACACAGGCTTGTCCCCAGTCTGTGAATAAACAGCATCCTGCTTCCAGAGATACCGTCCCTAAATCACCTTTCATTCATTGAAGATCCATTTTAAAAATTAGGAAAATAAAATGCCAAAGAAATCGGTCTTGAAAAAAAATCCCAATGATCCAGGTTATCAAGGAGATAAGGATTTTCTTAGTCTTTGTTATCATCAACATTCACAAAAGCAGAGGCAGCAGATGACAACAGAGCATCCAGATAACTTCAGTCTCTCTATTAGACAGTTTGCAACCTTCAGAGTATTGATTATCTCTGTCCCTGATATTTATGAACTTGCTGCTCTGAAAGCCCAAGTTCAAATGCCCCCCCAATTAGTTACCTACCCATCAATGAGCATAGTTATGTTTTAGTGACAAAATCTCATGGTTTAAAATTCTTTACAAATTACTTGCGCAAATCCCTCGTTTCTCAGAACATAAGGGATAACAATAGTCTAAATTCAGAAAAGGCATGAAGCAAAGAAGTTGAGGATGTCTACATCACAGTGTATATGAGTATTAGCAAAGTCCTTTATATGAAATGTACAGCTGCCTACAAATCATAAGCACAATAGCTCATGAAACAACAGTTCTAGAAAATAATGTTAACAATCCAGCATTAATTGCTTCCACCTATTTCTTTATTTCATTTTTTCTTGGAATACTCTGATTTTTTTTCTTTTATCATTGCTATTGCTACTTGATTAGGAATGCACATTACTTGTGTTCACTGTCTTCTTACTTAAACCATTGATAGAAATTTCTGGCACTTTATTAGCAAAGTCTCTTTCAAACTTTTTGCAGACTTCTGTTAGTTTCAGATTAGTAAGCAGCTACAGGTCTTTGAGTAGGGCTTTCTAACCTTTCACAGAGAGTGTATTAGCCACAGAAGTCTTTTTTTTCTCAATAGAGTATAGAAATAAAAATGATAATAGCCAGGCTTTTGTCAGCATTAAATGCCATGCCAAGCACTGTACTATTTTATGTACATTTGATAATTTAACCTGCAAAACATACTTATAAAACAGGTACCAGAATTATTCTCAGTTTAAATTAGGTATAAGGGTTAAGTGACTTACCCCTGCATAAAAGGAATACATATAAGAGATGAGATATATTGATATATAGGTATAGAAAGATTAGTGAAAAATTATACTTATTCGTGATGTCACATTTAACATTTTCATTTAAAAAAAAAATGAAACACAAGTATTGATTATGGCAGTATGGTGGACCAGACTTTCTGATCAACTTCCTGCTGTAGAAAATTATTAACAAAATGTTGGGTAAGACAAATGTATCAGTAATTTGGCTATAAATTAAAGGATAATTAGAGGTCAAAACATAGATAAAATATAAACTAGAAGAGTAAGCTGAATGCTGCTTTTATCTTGAAGGTATTCACTAAAAATCTGGTGGTTTTGAACTTAAATTTATGGCTTCATGTGGGCAGAGGACAGGAGATAAAACCCAGGTCTTATTCAAATTAAAGACCAGAATGTACTCTCCCACTCTACACAAAAATAGAATCCCAAAGCTTATGTCTTCAGTGGAAGGCTGAACTAGAAATAAGACCATTTAAATTTACTCTGGGGACTGCACAGAAAAACACCTGTCCAAACTTTCATGCTAGGTAGAGAGACAGAACATTTTCCCTGAAAGTTTGTTGTCACAAGTTGCAGTTTACACAGTTTTGCAAACCACTTTTACACCAACTAGGCAGTTTTGGGAATCCTCATGTTAAAACTATAAAATGGGACCAGGTTGGCAATGTCACTAGGCACCCAGCAAAAGAAAATCCAAACTTTCTCTGGATGAACTCTTGAAACTCAGACTCCAATTAATTCCTTCACCTAATGCTCCAAGAAATATGAATAAAAAATAATAAAATACAGAAGGACACAAACCGTAATGTGTGTGAACCAGCCACAGTGATAGACAGCAGACCCATGCTGGTAAAAATTACAGACTATAATACAAAATAATGTGCTTCATGTTCCAAAAGTGATTTAAAAAAAGTAATGCAAAATATGATCCAAGACCCAAGATAGTATAAAATAACTGTGAGGCACAATTTCCAAAAATAAAAATTAAACTTCTAGAAAAACACCAAGAATGGACATTAAACACTCAATATACAGTTTTAACATTGGTTTAATGGATTTTAAGAGAGACTTGAGAAAAATTCTGGAAACAAAGTACAGAAGGAAGAAGCAGAATATTTGAAAGAAAGTTTAAGAGTCATGGAAGATAAAGTGAGAAGGTCTAACACATACTAAATTCGAGTCATAGAATTAGTGGTGGAGGAAAAATATTTGATGGAATAATGGCTGATAATTTTTCAGAAATAAAGAATAACTCTGACCCGCAGTTGAAGAACTCAATTAGTCAAATGAATTCCAACAGGATAAACAAAAAGAAAACCTCATCTAAATATATCAGAGTAAAATTATGAAAAAACAAAAGCAGTGAAAAGATTTTGATTCTAGTTAGAGACAATTGTGTGCATACACTTGC
Organism: Macaca nemestrina; assembly: GCF_043159975.1. Classification (NCBI taxonomy): domain Eukaryota; kingdom Metazoa; phylum Chordata; class Mammalia; order Primates; family Cercopithecidae; genus Macaca; species Macaca nemestrina. Next base: position 36,913,792 of record NC_092129.1, read on the forward strand.
TGAATTGTAAGGTATGTAAATTATACCTCGATGAAACTTATTTCAAATATCTAGCTACAGATAAAAGAAACTATATAAATGAATGTCGGTTAGATTGGAGCCAGCTTTAAAAATAGCAAAATTAAAAGTCAGAGTGTAACAAAATCCCCAATGTGCTGAGAAAAAAATAAATATTAGCAGAAAGTTACAAAAACTTCACAAATAATTCAAGGATAAAGACGAAAAAAATAAATTTTTAGACAAGCAAAATCTAAGACAACTTCCCACTAACAGAATACCTCCTTCACATTCAAAAGTCGTAAGATGTAATTAAGGAAGAAAGACAATGATCGCAGATGTAAATATATAAGGAAAAATAATAATTAAAATGCAAGCAAATATATATGTAAATCTAAAAATAGTGATTTACCATAGAAAATGATAATAAATCTTTCTGGAGTTTAGAAAACATGATAAAAAACAGAAATATGATAAATTCAGGGCAAATGTAAAATACAAAATAAGAAAGTGGAAATGAATCCAAACATATAAATAATAATAAAAACTACATGTTAAGTAAATGCTCCAATATAAATATTTTCAGATTGCATTAGAAACTAAATCCAGCTATATATAATAACCACAATGATAATATAAAGATAAAATATTAAAATTTATAAATATGGAAAATATATACTAGGAAAAACTAACTACAATAAAGCTGATAAAGCTACATCAACATCAAGCAATATGGACCTTGTGAATATTTACTGAATAAGGATAAAAGAATTCATTAATAAGAAAGAGATATTAATGCTAAACTTAATTTCACCTAATAATATAAACCAAAAAATGACAGAAGTACAAGGAGAAATAGATAAGATTTCCAAAATACCAGATTTTAATACACTCCTGTCAGCAATTGATAGTAAGAAATAAATCAGAAAGGATATATTTGAAGAACTCTATTAACATAAATGGTGTCATGAAATCATACAAAATACTTCACAGAACAAATAGAGGATACTTATACTTTCAAAGCAAAATTTCTGAAAATTGACCCATATTGGGCTTTAAATCAAATTTTATAAACATCATAGGATTAATCTCAAAGTTATAGATAAAATCTATACCCTAGACAACTCTTGCATTTGTGCATCACCACCATGAAACACATACAAGAATGTGCTGTTTTTAATACCAAAGACACTGAAAATAATCTTCAGTATTAACCAATCAATAACTTTGGTTTCACGAAATGAGTGATTACTGTGTAGCTGTGAAAATAAATAAATTTAGTTATATATCAATATACATATCTCAAGAATATAACTGTGAATGAAAAAACATTTCAGATGAATAGCTCAAGTATGATGCTGTTCATATAAAATTCAAAAGCATGCAAAACTTAGCCATATATTAGAAAAGGAGAAAAACCATACGGTAAGGTAGAACATTCGTTATCTGTTGTTGCATGACAAATTACCCCAAAACAGAGGAGTTAAGACAGAAATTACCACTCATTATCTCTCACAATTTCTGTGGGTCATGAATTTGCAGGAGGAAAGGAAGGACACTGTTCTATGATGTCAGGGGCCTCAGCTGGAAGATGGGCTGTGATGTGGAGTCATATGGAGGCTCCTTCACTCCCAGGTCTAGTGCTTCCTACTGGTCTCAGCCAGTAGGTTAGCAGAAGATTTCAGCCTGCACATGGCCTCTGCCTGTGGCCTGGCTTTTTCACAAATGAAGCCTGGGTTCCCAAGGCAAGCATCCTGAGAGAATGAGTCAAGCAGACGCTACCTCCTTTTCATGACCTAGCCTCAGTAGCCACATAGAGTCATTTCCCCATACTACACTGATTGGGGCTATCACAAACCCCTGCCCAGATTTAAGTAACAGCAGCCATAAATGCAGCTCAGTAGTTAACTTCTGCTTGAAGAGGAAAGGACATAGCATTCTGGAAGGGCTCTCAAAAGTCTTCTTAGGTAATGGATAATGTTCTATTTATAAACTGGGAGACAGAAATCCTGTGAGTGTCCTCCCTGCATTTCTTGTCAAACCTTTCAAAATTCATCTTACCATCTCCATTCCCTGCTCAAACCCTCCAAGGAAGCACCATTGCTGTACAATTAAAGCTCATCAATCTTATCTTTCACTTTCTATCTTACATCTGAGTCCTATCACTGTGTATGAAAATTCAAATTGTAAAAAAAAAAAGTAAGCTCATATCAATTATGATTAGATGTTGATGACCCCAAAGTTGTTCCATTTCATATTGATTTACATAAATCCTTGGCGTTTTGTGTCTGCAACCTATATTTGTGTATTGGCTTTGTTCTTGTCATTGTGGCTGCTCTGCTTCATGGTGCGTCTCTGTCTATTCCTTGAGAGTGGGGCCATAAGAATAGTCCCTGCAATGATGCTGATTCTTCAGGCCTTTTCTGCTTTGCACATTTGAAAAGCCATAAACAACTGTTCGGGCTCTGGGTTTATTGAAAACACTAACCTTTTTTTTTTTTTTTTTTTTTTTTTTTTTGAGATGGAGTCTCGCTCTGTTGTCAGGCCAGAGTGCGATGGTGTGATCTCCACTCACTGCAATCTCTGCCTCCTGGGTTCAAGCGATTCTCCTGCCTCAGCCTCCCGAGTACCTGGGACTACAGGCACTCACCACTGCGCCCAGCTAACTTCTGTATTTTTAGTAGAGACAGGGTTGCACCATATTGGTCAGTATGATCTTAATCTCTTGACCTCGTGATCCGCCCACCTTGACCTCCCAAAGTGCTGGGATTACAGGCGTGAGCCTGTACCCGACCAACATTGACTTCTAATTTGTAAAATTCTTCCAATGGTGTTGGACATAGAAGCTTCTACTAAAATTTTTTAAGGTGTTTACTTCTCTGAATTATGTATGTGTTTTTCATCATTTCCCTGAAGAGCACTTTTTCTGGTTAGCACTGCTTGTGCTTGGCATTCCCCTTGGCTAAGAATATATTTCTGAACTGATTTTTCTGCCAAAACATATTCCTTATGTTCCAGTCTATCAACAAGTGTATGTTGTGCAATTTCTACATGCCAGGCACTGTGCTAGGCCCTTGGTATTCTGCAGTAAACAAGATTTCCATTCTTTCTACCATTATGAAGTGTATAGTCTAGTGATTATATAGGAAGCTTTGGTTCTGTCATATTAAAAATTTTGAAGATTGTTTGATTATTGTCTTGAAAATGTATAAGAGGATTAATTCCCTTTACAACTTTCTACTTACATTTTTTAATGATAGTTTGGTTATCTGATCCATTTACAAATATAGAACAGAGCTTAATGAAAAAAACACAGAAAGTAAAAGAAAAGTATCAAATAATAACACTAAGAAGTTAATAAATAGGTCAACATGGTTATGGGTTACCAGTTAAGCAACCATTTCTCCCCTGGCTGAACATTGCAGTCCCTGAGATGACTAAGTCAAACGGCAGTCATGCACTTCATGATTCCTGAATGTTGTCCATTTCAAATTGGAAGTTTTGGCTTTCTTTGTGTTTTAGAAAATTTTATTTTCTACCAACAAAGAGTAAATATGATATTTGATAAGAATTTGTCACAGTTGATAATGTATTGATTGATACCTTTTGATGCCAAAAAGCTATAAGGTGAGCTGGCCATGAAATGTCTGGAGATATTCACAGCCACAAAGATGATAGAGTCCATGCTGCAAATATTTGCAGGAAGCACGTAACATATGCACATCATTTGTACAAACAACTAAAATAACTTAAATAATTATCACTTACTTGTGAATCTTCACTTCCCAGCTTCAAATAATGCTTGCCCTCTTACTTCTAAATACTTTTCCAAACAATGGAGAGAAACAGTGATATTCAGTGAGACTGATCTGTGGCAACAATCGTATACATTAGCTCTTTATTTCTTTTCTGGGGTTGCTGCACAACAAGTGAAGTCTAGTAAATTTTGTCAAGAGAGAATGTTAGGCGCAAATAACAGTAAAACAAAATATGAAAATCTTATAAATCATTACTTGACTGGTTTTTCTCTCCTAGAAAAACTAAACTCACAGAAAATTGATCTGAATTCAATATTTAAACCATTTTTCTTATATAGATACTTTCCAAGTAACCTTGAAGCAATTTGGAAGATAATTCTCCCTCAGTTTTCCAAAGAGTTTTGTAGAAATGATAGCCTTCTTAAACTGAGGTACATGCCAGGTTTTTCTAATTATCTATTTATTTTTACGTGCTGTGTGTGTTTTGTGTGTTTGTGAATGTACAATATTTATTTATACATTCACAAGGCAGATCTGACAGAGGAACATGGACAGTTGATTTTGCTTTTTCTACTCCTAAATCCTACCAAAACATCCTCCCTGTGCCCTATTCAAACACTGACAAATTACTTAATAACAAGAGCATATATTTGGGGTGTGTTTTTATAGTTACCACATCAGTGTCAGGAATAAGAAATATTATCAGGTGTGTGCCTTCCAAAAATACCACATTATCAAAAAAAATATTGTACGAAGTGGGTCAACCATTCATTAAAATCTGGGGTAACAGCAGTCACGAACTAATGTCAAGAAGAAGTGAGTCTGGCATAGCGTGGAGAAAAACACAGTCTATAATAGGTCAAACACTGAAGTTTGGAGGAAGAGGAAATGACTTCCTCTTCACATTTTTGGTTTTTTTAGACAGAGTCTAACTCTGTCACCAGGCTGGAGTGCAGTGGCACAATCTCGGCTCACTGCAAACTTCACCTCCTGTGTTCAAGTGATTCTCCTGCCTCAGCCTCCTGAGTAGCTGGGATTGCAGATGCCCACCACCATGCCCAGCTAATTTTTGTATTTTTAGTAGAGACGGGGTTTCACCATGTTGGCCAGGATGGTCTCCATCTCCTGACCTCATGATCCACCCCTCTTGGCCTCCCAAAAGTGCTTGGATTACAGACATGAGCCACCGCGCCCAACCCAAGTTTTTTTGTTTGTTTGTTTTGTTTTGTTTTGTTTTAATCTTTAAGCATTCTTTCATTTAACAAATGTTTATTGAGTGTCTACTACATTAAAGACACTGTTCTGGGCATTAGGGATGTAAGAGTAACAAACAAGCCACTGTCTACATGGATCTTCCTTCCTAGTAAGAGAGACAGAAAATAGAGAGACAATAGAACATCAGTTAGTGTTATGCTGCAATTACACATGACCCATCTTAAGTTTAAAGTCTATCCACATCATTGTCACACACATCAACATTAGCATTGGCATGACCTTCAAATGGTGTTTACTCAACACTCATAGGAGTAACTACTAGGCCACATGACATATAAAACAAGTTAAAAGATAGTATCTCTGTATTCTTGAGGCTATCTCATGCAGAGGTCATTGGCTTAAGTCAACAAAGGAACATCTCATTTTTACATAAAGTTAATTTACAGTCAACAATAGGTCTTATAGAATATGGGGCTATAATTATTAAAGAGTTAGAAAGTGATACATAGATTTCTTGTTTCAGTCCATGAGTCATAAGCTGACTTATTTGAATTTTCCTTAACAAAGGAACAGACTTATTCAACTCAGGAAGTTGTCATAGATGTTTCTCCCTTATTCAATTACTCTGAGAACTCTTAGTTAATCCAGTGGTTGACATGAACAAGACAGACTCCTTGCTGCAATTAACGCATAATCCCCAGCAGACACTTGTTCTCATCTATGCTGTCTTGCTTGAGAGGAAAGTTCCAGGACAGGGGCAGGGTACGATGATAGCCTACAGCAGAAAACAACATAGTTGGGTCTCATGTGCACTGAACCTGGGAACTGGAACCTAAACCTTCTACTCTTAGTGTTTCACATTATGACCTCTCAATTCAGATGATAACAATTGGTAGACTTCTTATTTAAGATCCCTGAGAAATAATAAAATTAGCACACAATATGTCTCCATTTGGGCAGAGTCTTTTGCATCAGATGATTTTATAGGGTGATGGTCAGACTATAGATTACTCTTCTTTTGGTCAGGCATCAATGCATGAGCCAATCAAATTTAGCAGTGTGTCTTGCAGTTCAGGCTGCTTCCACTAAATGCTCTGAGTTGGGGAGATTCTCAGGATGAGGTAGTGAGCAGGAGAGGAAATGAAAATCGTGAGTATCCCTATTAAATGGAATGTTACTTGGAATCAACCACAGAATAATCTGCTGCATTATCAGATTAATTAAATATATTACATTGGAACACAGGGTCCCAAGGCATTGGGAAGGAGAGCAGGTGAGATTAGTTGAAGGGAAAGAGAGTAGAGGAGACAGGGGTATCCAGACAGTGCATGTTTGGGTGCCATGGAAATGAGTGAAAGAGAGTAAAAGAGACAGGGGTACCCAGGCAACGCATGTTTGGGTGCTACGGAAATGAGTGACTCTGAGCATATGAAGATAACAGTAAGAAGACTCAGGCTCCTGTAAGAGGAGGGAGAGGCCTGATGTGGTGGAGTATAGTTATCAAAGTGGGATGACATTTCAAAATGACATTTTCCTCTTAATTTTGCTAGAGGCCAGCCCTCTTTTTCTAACACAAAATGGCAAATTTTGTTTTCATCTGAATGCTTAACAGTATAGATGCAGTCTTAATGTTCATGAATAATCTAGAAAGAAAAAGATGAAAGCACAAAATGCAGCCAGCAGGATCCTGAGGCTGAAGGAGTAAACAAGTGCTAATAGGAATGAACGAGCACATTTCCCCAAGCCACACAGTCCTTCCTGGTATACTCAAACTTGTCTTGAGTATGTCAACTGCTTGCCTCCCACAGGAAAGGGGTACAACGCCTACCAGCAAAACTACTTACCCTGCACTCTACGAGACCCCTCTTCTTTTCCTGAGGGTCCAGTTCAGTGCTCAAAAGCACAAGGAAAACCAAATGGTTTGGAAAGAAAAGTTGTTGATGTCTCTTTTTCCCAAAGGTCCTTCAAGCAGTACATGAACACACACAATCTGTGTTTACTTTCTTTTCAATATATTTTCGAGAATATTCTGTGATCCAAAATATGTGTTTTCAATCTTACTTGCCATTCCCTGGCCATGAGTGATGTATTTTATCCATATTCATAAGCATGCACAAATTTTCTATTCAGAGCTCACTCTGCAGTATCAATTCAGGGGGCAGGGGGGATTTCCTTGTGCGGCCCGCATACGGTGATGCCTTACCAGAGGCCTGGCTCTACATCAATGTTTGCATTCCTTCAGTGGTTCAGGTTAAATGTAAAGGAATGAGGTGCTTGGGTCTTCCTGCAAAAAATTAACTGCATTTACATGTCGGGGGAGGATAGGACAGTGTGTTCTTAAACTCTTGCTAGCTTCAGGAATGTCTAACCTGATTTCCTGTCATAAATATTTCATTACAAAAAAGACTTTAGAAATATGCCAGTTCAAACTCGGCACAGACCCTTCCCACCAGCTCTCTGCGGCAACGGGAAACCAGCTCCACGGTGCCCGGTGCCGGGAGGTCACGGGCATCCCTACTGCCCTCCTCTTCGTTCTCAGTGTGAGGACAAGCCATGCCACCTGGGGGTTTCTTCTGGGTGGTAGAGGTAGAATTGTGGGTGGCAGCCCAGTGTGTGTGCAGAGCTTGGAGAAGAGGCATGTTTTCTAAAGGGCAACTTCAAAGCTGTCTCACGGAGGAAGTCTCTGTCCCCATGTCCACCCCTGCTCCATAGAACAGGCCTTTGATTTCAGGTAGGAATCTTGGTTGGATTTCCCTCCTTTGAGTGACTGCTGCCAGCCCCTTTTCTTTGCACTTTGATGAGGTGAAACTGGCTAATCACAGGTTCCTCCTGGAGCCCAAGTTTGAGGGATACCAGGCAGTGTGTGCCTGCGGGCTGATATCTGAGATGATATGGCCTTCGGAAGTGAGTGAAGCTGCCTCCTAGGTTGAAGTAGTGAGGCCAAGCCTTGTCACATTTCAGAGTTCTTCACTGAGTCACATCTTCCCACTTGGCATTGGTTCCCAGGACTGCTAAGTGAACTGAAACTGAAGCTATGAAAATATACACAGGAGAGAGAGAGTGTGAGGAAGGGCATGTGCTGTTTCTCTGGGGTCCAAAGACATAACTCTCCCTGGTCTCTTGTTTGTGCTTTTCCTCATTTGGCCATCCTGCCTCACATAAGATATGCTCCTGCTTCCTTTGATTTGCTGTTCCTGGGAAAGCAGTGTAAACTTTGGGGGAGGAAGCGAAGAGATGTGTTTAAATCCACTAGGAAGCAGCTACAGAGCACTCCTTCTTTCTGACAGTTGATATTCTTCTGACGGGAAATAGCAAAATGTGGGTGTTTTTATCGTATACTTCTCAGATGCAGTTCTCAGATTTCCCACAAGAGGAACTCAGGAAGATCCTGTTTTTACTATTAAACTTGGGTTCATTCATGTAGAGGTGTTGCAATGGCTGTTTTGAGTGCTTTTAAGCTGACTGGCATAAAGTTAATAACATTGACCAAGGCCAGCTGTGTCAACAGAGCTCAAGAAATTATTGAATGGCTAATTCCTTGATGATATTTTATAATTCTTGTATAATGATGGGTCAGTAATGATCATAATCAACAGGTAAGTGAAATGCTGATCTACATTTTGTATATACTGAAGACAATTTCATTAAAAGCCCTCATATTACTAACTTGAGTGTGTGTCTCTTTCCAAAACAGGCTTCCATTTTGCAACAGCCATCAGTGTGTACTCAATCATGCATCTATGAAAGGATCAATGTGCAGCTACATTTTTCTGGGAACTGTGTGATATACAGAGGATACAAGGAGGGAAGGCATGACTTTCTCCCTTAGCAGATAATATGGATGCGGAAACCAACAGCTATGACACAATTCTATAAATCTAATTCTGGAAATGTGTTTACGGTGCAATAAGAGTAAGAGGTATATATCTAAGTAAGATTGGGAAGTGGGTGTCAGGAGTAATTTCTTTTTAGAATAGAATGGTAGTTGAGTCCTGAATGATGAAAAAGATTTATCAGGCCTGGATGGAGTAGAGAATGTGGTGGGCTGTTCACACTCACCACCATGGGATATGCAAAAGCATGAATGTAGGAGTGGGAATTTGAAGAATCCATAGTTTGCTAAGATTGGAATATTGTACATACTTTGGGGACACCAGGAGGTAAGTGGAAGAATTAGGTTAGGGGAGTTGTTCATGAAACTTTGATGCCACTCTGTAGAATTTGTGATCCATGAATTTGTGTCACCTTCCTGGGGAAGCCAACCCAACATTTTATCAGGAGAATGATGCACAGTTTTTATCTTAGAAAGATTATTTGGGCAGCAACATTGAGGACCATTAAGAAGAGAAGAATATGAGCGAGAGGACCTCAGGGATGCTATTAAGTAGCTACAGAAACTGGGTTTCAAAAAAAAAGAGGAACTCTAAAGCTCTGATGTGAAAATAAGTTCTGTGTCTAGTTTGAGAGAGGCATTGGTACATGAGTGAGGGAAATGTTAAGAACTACAGTTAGTCTATACTCTACCTACAGATTAACAATTTAGCCTTCTACAGTTTTATGGATGCTGACAGCAGACACAAGTCTCTTGGATCAGAGACAAAATATAATTTATTACTCATAGCAATAGCAGCAGCCAGAGTATCTGCATTTTTGTGCCAGTTTCCTAAGGCTCCATGTCCACAGGGCATTACAAAAAAAAAAAAGAAAAAGAAAACTGGATGACACTTGCTCACACAGTAGATTTTATTACAGAAAAAGAACCCTGAGTTTAGGGGACTCAAAACTTTCAACATGAACATTAAACATGCCTGCCCTTTTTCTCTAGAGGGATTTACTCTATCTTCCAAGACTGTAAGGAAATTTCCACTTTGCTACAGAGAAAGATACCACCTCTATCATCAAGGCTCTTCATTCTACAGATATCCTTGTAAAGATAATTTACAACAATGTGTCTTGTTTGCAAGACTTGCAGAAATTGGAGATACCCATGAAAAACTGTCTCCCAACAAGAAACTAGAATGACTCCCAGTTCTGTAGCATAAACAATTGTCACAGTACAGTAGGAACAAGAGGAGAGGGTTTGGTTTCATGTACGTATCAAAGCTGAAATGGTAAAGAACTGACATAATTCTTGTGATACTGAAGATTCAGGTAGAAATACTGAATTATATATGACAATGATTAACCTCTAAGTTTATACAGAGTTTAGGGTTTTGTTCTCTGTACTTCAGTAATGAAACTCCCTAATCTGTACAGCCTTTTCTGGAAGAAATTCAGAACTGTTGCCAGTTTTGAACTGATGTCCAGGGTGAATAGCCTGATATAATACTGGTCGGTGAGACTAGGAGAAATCATTGCAAGAGCAGAATTAGCAGGTAGCAGGAAATGCATAATCAATCTTGACACACATTATGGGAGACGTTTCTCAAATTTTCCCAGACCAAGGATCATAACAGTTAACATTCTAAAGATTTTCTTAACCACTTGATATCCTCTATGCTAAAAGAAAGAATACTGAGTTTATAATAGATTGGACTATGGTTTGGGAAACCGTAATATACCCATTCTCAGTCCTACTGTAGCACTGATTTCTCTGAATTATAACTCTGAATACAATAGTTCATCGCTTCCAATAAACTAAACATTTCTTAAAGCTAGGGAATATCTTATTCATTTTTAATTTTTTTCCCCACGCTTATCATTGTTGTGATTATGTTATACGGCTTATAGAGAAGTCAATTTATTTTAAATGCAACTTTTGGAGTTTAACTTTTGCATTTTTAAAGCTCTTCTGTCCTGCATAGCATGCATCTTGAATACCATCCAATGAATCAAATTATCTTCAAAAAATTAAGTAAAATGGCTCAAGTTGTTTCCACTAGCAAGATTTAGAAAATCTTATTTATGTGCCATTAATATTTTATTCTCAGATGAACAAAATTTTCCCATATGAAAATACTGAATCACTCTAATCCGTATGTTCCTTCTTAAAGTCATTAACGGATTTGGCTACTTTGATGGAATAATAGGTTGTTTTGTAAAGAAAGCAGTGACATCATTATTATAATCTGCAGATTAAGTATAAAATTTTAGTTGCTCTGAAATTAAACAGCCCAATTAGCATTTGTTTTGCTGTTAGCCTTTTTAAAGATACAATCTGTTTACATGTGTTAATGTTTTGCAGTTGCTATAGTTTGCCTAGGTTCCAAGGCTTATGTCACTAAGACCAGTACAGCTAAGTAAAGTGATTTAGGTAGTACACAGAGAACAATCAGTGGCTTTGTATACCACTAGGACTTGTATCTGAAAATCCAAGGCCTAGAGTTTTGCCACAGGATGGGATGGTAACCATAAAATTTGACAGCAAAACAGGAGACAGTTTTTAAATGCTGGATTGGAATGATTTGGAACAGGGTTTTGGAGACTTATCAGGATTTTCTTAAATAAGTTGTTCCTTTCTAGATCATTCACCTATTATATTGGTTTGGTAAGGCTGTTATAACCAAGTACTACACATGGTACTCTGAATAGCTTAAACAAAAGAAATGTCTTGTCTCACAGTTCTGGAGGCTAAAAGTCCAACTCCAAGGTCCCAGTTGGACTAGTTCCCTCTCTGGCTGTAAGGAAGAATCTGTTCCATGCCTGTGTCTGCTTCTGGTGGTTTTGCTGAAACCTTTGTAATTCTTTGTCTTGCAGACATATCACGCCTCTCTCTGCCTTGATGTTCATGTGGCATTCTCCCTGTGTTTGTGTCAGAATTTTCTCTTCTAATAAGGGCACTAGTCCCATTGGATTAGGGCCCACCATAATGACCTCGTTTTGAAATAATTGCTTCTATAAAGACCCTCTCTCCAAATAAGGTCACAATCTAATACTGAGGATTCGAAATTTAACATCAGAATTTGGGGGGACACAATTCAACCCATAACAGACTTTAATACCAAAATCCCCACTTCACAGCTAAACCTCTTTGAGCACATTGGTTCTCTTCTCTAAAACCCTCCATCTCTTTTGATGACATACATTAGCTAATGAGGAACAAATAATACTCCAATGAACGTGGCTAATTGAAAAATAATTTGCTCCTCAAGTTTTATATTTCAGACGTTCAGGCATAAGGGTTTTTGGGTTTTGAGTTTTTTTGTTTATTTGTTTTTAACACAAGCAAGTACAATTCCAATTAAAGTGAAATCACAGTTTTGATAGCAGCAGGAGGCAGACAAATGCCTAGGCAGGTAGGGGCAGGTCCCCAGTGAAACCCCACCTCTAAGCCAAAGACAGTTTAAAGCCTGAAAGCCAAGTTACAAGTCAAACTTCCTGTTTGGCACACTTTCCTGTGATTGATCCCCAACCTTCACCTATTTCACATATACCTACCCTTCCCTAATTGGTTTTTAAACTGTCATACCCACTTTTGACTGGTGCCTTGTTTTTTTGCATACTCACAAACCAATCAGCATATATTCCCCTATTCTGAATCCATTAAGGCCCTGGACCCAGTCACACTGTGGGAGAGACCATCCCCACACCCCCTCTCTTCTGAGAACTGTGCCATCGCTCAAAAAATTCTTCTCTGCCCTCCTCTATCTTCAATTGTCAGCATATCCTCATTCTTCTTGGATGTGGGACAAGAGCTTAGGAACCACTGAACATGAGTACATGCTATAACACAGCAGGCTGGGGCATGCCCAGTCAGCCCTGAGCTGAGCCAGTGTGCAAGCAAGACTCGGCCCTGGCAGACGGTGTGCACGGGGCACTTCTTGTGGCAAGTGGTGTGACTGAGGGAAGCCCAGGCAGGGGTGTCCCTGGCTGGAGTCCCCTGGCTGGCAAAGCAACCAAGAAAAATCCTGCATCCTTTCAGTGCATTATCATGTCAACTTCCATCTAGAATATCAAACATCAAGTAAAAGATAACAAATTATTTGCTTAGTTTGTGTCAGAGTGCCCAGGACTTTTCTGAGCACATACCACCTCCTTGGTCAATATCAGTTAACTATTTAAATGTAGCAGTTATAAGTCCTAGGCTCTAGAAATAATCCGTTTCTTTATTATGTACAAATCATGCTAATTCCCTTACAAAGTCTCCATCCATTGGGTCAGAAGGAAATTCCATCTCAATGGGATTCTAATGTTCTTGTACAGACACATCTTGCTAAATCATCCCCACTGGATCTGTCCAGGGAGATCTCTTTCTAGTTCAGAAAGAAATTCTTCCTTACTTCATTATTCTCCAAATCACTCCTTATGACTTCAAGTCTTATTTTGAACAGTAAAACTTATACCACAATATACTCGGGCCTGACTCATGAGCAATTACAAAACTTTTTTCCTTTCTTTTAGGACAAAATGATTTTAGCATTCAAATGTTCCAAAAAAGTGAAAGATATGTTTATATTTTAGACTTCTAGTAAATTAAAGAAAGGGAAGAAGACAAGAGAATTAACTTCTATGAGGACAGAGGGCAAATCTGGGGAATCTACCTCTCAATGCACAGTGAGTTGCTGAATGAATGAAAACAAGTAGTACTTTATGAAGACTGACATGGGAAAAGCCCTCAAGTATCTTGAGGAATAATGGGAGTGGGGGAAATAGGCAATATATTTTAGTTTAAAGGGCCTATGATTTGAAGTGACAAGATCCGTCTTTAAATTCCTGCCCTGCAGTTAATTGCTTCTTTACCCATTATGAGCCTTATTTTATGCAATAGTAAAATTAGAGAATATCTTGGTATTCTTTCTATTCCACTGCGCCAGTGGACAGCTGCCCTTAATTAGCTAATGTATGTCATCAAAAGAGATGGAGGGTTTAAGAGAAGACAGTCAAATGTGCTCAAAGAGGTTTAGCTGTGAAGTGGGGATGTTGGTATTAATGTCTGTTATGGATTGAGTTATTTCCCCCAAAATTCTTATGTTAGATTCCTAATCCTCAGTATTGTGACCTTATTTGGTGAGAGGGTCTTTATAGAAGTAATTAATTCAAAATGAGGTCAGAAACCTTTTAGCATTCTTGTGAGATGTAGAGATAATATATCTCAACATATCTTGGCACCTACAAGTACTTCCCACATTGGTAGTTGTGTTATTGTTTTGTTACTGCAATTATTGTTTTATATTCTCAACAAGTAATATAAAGCTTGGCACAGAGTTGCTGCTCAATGAAAGTTAAACTATGGGAATCTTCTACTTTCTTATGGTTTCTATCAGGTAGTATTGGTCTGCTGAACACTATATTTTAATGTTTCATTATAAGACACTGTCATAGACAAAACAATGCCTCCCCCCAAAGATTTCCATGTCCTAATCCCAAGAACTTGTGAATATGCTACTTTATATGGCAAAAAAACTTTACAAATATGATTAAGTTAAGGATCTTGAGCAGGAGATTATCCTGGTGGATCCATTGTAATCACAAGAATTAACATAAGAGGGAGATGTGAGAGTCAAAGTCAGAGAGAGGAGAATGGCAGAGGCAGAGGTTGGAGTAATGTGCTTGAAAGTGGAGCAAGGAGGCATGAGGCAAGGAATGCAGGAGGCTTCTGGAAGGTGGAAAAGGCAAGGAAATAGAGTGTCCTCTAGAGCTTCCAGAAGGAACCAAGCTCTGCCAACACCTTAGTTTTAGCCCAGAAGACTTATTTCAGGCTTTTGAGCTCCAGAACTTTAAGATAGTAAACCTGTATTGTTTTAAGCCATGAAAGTTGGTGGTAATTTGTTACAGCAACAATAGGAAACTAGTCCAACCCCTTAACTGACTTCAAAGATCTCTGTCTAAAAGCAATTAACTAAAAGCTGTCTGGGTGCCAAGAAATGTTTTTCTATAAAACTATGCATCTTAACCTCCAAATCCAGAGACCAGTGGGAGTGCTAAGTTACGTAATGCAGCAAATAAAAAAGAGATTTGCTGCCTGGTATATAATAGATGTCTAATAGTAGTCATTTTAGTTATCATCATAAATCTGCTAATATACCAGTAAGTGACTTCATTGTGGAAGATATAAATCAGCCAAAATTGTGGCTAATTTTTGAGATGGTCTAGCTACAGTCCACTGCTAGTTTCTCAGGCCTATTGGTCCAGTGTGAAAAGCCTACCCCACGGGAAATTAATGGTTCTGCATCTGCACTCCATGGCACATCTTCATCGTCTAATCATTCTGCTTTTTGTAATTCCACCTGATATGGCTTGGTTTGGCATGACGGAAGACCACAGGTAACATTGAAAGAAGAGAGATGCTATTCCAGAGCACAGAGGACAACAGATGAGACAATTCATGGATGGTACCAGTGATGGCAGAGTAGCCAATGAGAGCGAAGAAAGCCATACGTAGGTAGTTTCGTAGGGAAATTCTGAAGGGACCAGGAGAACGTGTTCAAAATCCATAGTGATTATTTTGGTAGACCCTTATAAAATCAGCTATCAGTAACGTTTTGTCACCAGCTTGTTGAATAAAGAGACTCAGACCCAGTTAACAAACAGTGGAGTGGGAAGAATACCAAGAAAGTGTGGCGTCCTGGAACGCACGTGAAGTAGGTGTGAAAGAGACGCTCCGCCATGTCAGATGCCGGTGATAGGTCTCATGAGCAGCCCGCGTGGCAGCCTGAGATTTATAGCTGCTACACTGGAGTAAACTCAATTCTTATTTCACTTTAAGTACCGATTTCATATCCAGACAGTGCTAGGTATTTGGGTATTATTCTAGCACGTAAGTTATTCTCTTTTTCACCGTATTTTCTCTCTCCTAATTGTGAGGGGGGTGGCAATGTACCAAACTTTTTCTTTCACCTGTAGTATTAATTCATCCCCACTCTATTACTCCTCACATCCATGATACGCTCTATACCCAAGTTCCTATGTACACTTTGCTTTTTCCAAGTAATACCCCCACATACTTTTCAACGTCGTGTCTGTCCCCTTTCTGCCTAGCCATTCTTTAACCAACCTTAGGTGTCTCTCCCCTACCAGATTAGCCCTCTTTCTTCTTCATTTTTGGCTAGCATTTATCAAGGCCAACTGTCTGCTGGCACTGGACTACTATTTTCCACCTCATGTAATCCTCAAAACAGCCCAAGTAGGAAAGTCCTACTATTATTCTCATTTTACAGAAAAAGCACGAAGAAGATAAATAATTTGCTCAAGGCTCACTAACTAATAAGTAGTAGAGCTTGGCTTGCAGTGCAGGTCTGTTGAATGATTCCAGAGCTAGGAATCTTAATATCTATACTACCCTCCCCAACCATTGCTCCATCCTTTCCCCTCTTTCCCTCTCCACTCCCTGCCCAGAGGGTAACACGCTTCCCTCTGTGCACCTGCACCCCTTCCTTCCTGGCACTATTGTGCTTCTATAGCACTTTCCATATTGTTTGTTAGACAGTTTTATGTCTGCCTCCTTGTTAGAATCGGAGTTGCTTGAGATCCATCTTTTCTCTTTTCCTCAATAGTGTATTCTCTATGTATGGTATAGGGATGAATACATACTAGGTTCTTAGTGTTTGTTGACATGGATCTCTTCTCCAGAGCAAAAAGGCTTACTATGTATTCTAGGCGTAATATTCAGCTTAATAGTAAGGTGGTCTCATCATATATAAATGAATATTGTAATAAGTGGTTCCTGCTCATTCTCGTTTTACCATGGAAGCTCCCTGTGGTGATATCATTTAACTGTTGTTTTTAAAGCTGGATAAAGTTATTATGAAAAAAGCAGGATAAAACTGATTTTAGCTGTTTTGATGCAATTGATGCTATCAGTAAAGAAGTGCTAATTTTACAAAACTGAGAGTATAGCCTAATAATGTGAGATAAGGCAGGATGCTTAGGGGATGTCTTCCACACTTTGATTCCTATGCAACAGCAGATAAACTACTAAAATCAACAGTTCTATTGAATAGAGGGCTGTCTTTAAAGTAAAAAAAAAGAGGGCTGTTTTTAAGATAAAGAAGGAAAAGGTGCCCATTTATTTTTTTTGTCTCAGGCAAGGACTTCTGGTCCATTATTTAAAGAGTCAGCATTTTAGTTAAAACTTTATCAGGTGTTGGTGAGATACCTCTGGACCCCTAGCCCTTAACTGAAAAATAATTTGTGCACCTTTATTTGCTAATATGTGAATCATATTCAATTTTTTACATCTATTATGGTAAAATAGGCTACGTGCAAGTTCTGTAGACAGAGAAAACAATTTCCATTGGTCCTGTTTCCAGACTGGGTGTTGTAAGCCACACTCACACTGAAGGGCCCCTTCCTGCTCACCGCCCCACTCTGTGTGATGGTACTGTGTGCCCAACAGGCATCGACTCTACCCATGCGAGGCCAGCGCACTCAGCATTTTTGTTTCAGGAGTCACAATATCTTACAAAACAGCTTCAACTGTTTGGACACTTCAAAGAATGTTGCTATGGATAGATGAGTTTTGGTTCTAAGAGGGTGTTTTCTCCCCAAAGTACTACTTATCGGTTTCAAAATGATTAGCTAATTTGAACAGAGATCTTTCCATACAACATTTTATGCTTTCTTTTTCTTGAACCAATAATCAAATGTGGTTTGATATTGTTTTCATGACTTATTGTCACCGGCATGAACATTTCTTAATGAACTCTGGTCCAAGGCTATGTTTTTCCTAGGTTTCATTAACATTGATAAGGATTTGGGCTCTTGCATTAAGTGACCCAATGTAAACTCATTCCCTGCTGTATAGATGTCCCTGAATACAGATGTCAATGAAAGCAGATCTGAATTTCCTTGGATTTGGAAACCACTTTTGTCTACAGTAACAACAGAGAAATTATGTGATACAATAATAACAGGTACATGCAGTGTACATGCTAATTAATGGCAAATATAGTTGAGGTAAGGGCCAGCTATATCCTCCCAAGAATACTGTACCTGTTCTTTGGTGCTTTGATTTGGTGTGTATTTTATCCGCTCACATGCTGTTTTTCCCCCACCTGGTTTATAACTGTATTTCAAATACATAAGATTGCCAAACAGATGAGTTCCTTAGTAGATTAGGTGCTGATGCAATGAGTTTCTTTATATTATACCTTACAATTATATTTATCTACAGCATTCAAATGAGAGCTTGTATCATGCAGTGGATAAGAGACCAGGCCTAGCTGTTTGCAAATCCTGACTCAGCCACTTAGCAGCTGTGTGCCTTTTAGGCAAGTCATTTAACCCTTGTATGGTATGGTTGTCTTATCTGTAAAATAAAGATAATAGTAGCACCTAACTCATGGGGCTTCTGTGAAGATTAAATATGTAGAGTCCATAAAATGATGCCTAGCACATACTAAAGACTCAGCTAATGCTGGTTTTCGTTAACATTGCTTATTGCAAACAGGATTGTGAATCTCAGTATTAAACTGAGTCACGACAGGTGCTCAATATTCTTTCCCCATCTATAATTCTGCTTCCTGCAAAGACCTTTCCTAAACGTAATGAACCCTCTCTTTAAAATACCAAGGGAACTTTGATTTACTTTTCTTTTGGTGCTTATGTTGCTGTACCTACCACATAAGCAGTCATGAGGATACTGGCTCATTTTTCCAGTAGGAAAAAAACTCAGAAGGGGGCTATAGTATCCATTACCAGCTCCTAAAGCACTGGCATTTAAGATCAATCAGAAACTAGTATCGAACTGAGAATAAATGAATATTTATATATTAGACAGCTCTTTCACTCAAAAGTGATATACAAATTGCTTCTTGAGGAATGCCCCTGTAATGACAATCTTACAGAGGAGAACTTGCCCTGGGCATGAATAATGTTTTCCATGAAAATAAAGTTTTCTAAGTGCCTTTTTGGACTGGCTTACTCTCAGATCTGCAAACCAGTAGAAAAACCAACCATTCCAAAGAATGTGACTTTCAGTAAGAACAGCAGGGCTTTCCTTTCATGCCCAAACTTTTCTCTGGGAAAAGGAAAATCAGTACCCTGCAGGGGATTTTCCAGGTTTGTTTTCTCCAATTTTGCCCTGCTTGGGCAACACATGTTGACAGCCCAGATGGAAAATGTTGAAACACTCAACAAGGATGCTCTTCCAACTACATCAAGCTAAAGCCTGTGGGATATCCTTTTGATATAACTATACTTTTTCATACTTTTCCAATTCTCTCAAGTTAAGGAGAGAGAAATGTGAATTAAAGGTATAATACTTATCAGTGATAGGCAGTCTGTATGAATCATTGCTTATAGATTTTAGTCCTCGAACAGTTCACATTCTGTAAAAATATTCATGAATTCTTAATTCAAAAATGTTTTATGGCTAAAGAAGAAAAGTTGCACGCTGTAGGGTGTATGTATTGTGTGGTTACTTCTAAAAACAAAAGTCATCTTTCTGGACACTTTAGAAAAACAAAAAAGGAATTCATATCAGTTAAAGAGGAAGAGATGCCACAAGGAGCATTGTTGTCTTGAAGAAAGGGAGGAACTCAGCCTCTGAAGAACATACTACAGGTCCATCCCAATTCCTTAACTTACAAACACCTCCTACTCCCAGCTCCCACTTCCACTGTGCCACTTCTCTGCTTTACTTCCTCTGAGGCTGCACTTTACCCTTCTAATCTCCATTGTTCCCTCCTTGCTACGAAAAAACGAGGCTAAACTGGACTCTTCACACCACCTTGTGGCAACATCTAAAAACTTGGGATTTTTGTTTGTTTCTTTTACTCAGAAGTACTTCCAAAAGTCTTCATGATACAGTTTGGCTATATCCCCACCCAAAATCTCATTTTGAATTGTAATCCCCATTGGTAGTTCCTGCTGAGTTCATTCTCTTTCCTGTCACCTTGTGAAGAAGGTGCCTTGCTTCTCCTTTGCCTTCCACCGTGATTGTAAGTTTCCTGAGGCCTCCCTAGCCATGCTGACTTGCGAGTCAATTAAACCTCTTTCCTTTATAAATTACCCAGTCTCAGGCAGTTCTTTATAGTAGTGCGAAAGTGGACTAATATACTTCCTTTTGTAATTAAACAAGTTTTTTTAAAAAAATGATAAATAACTAAAATTTTCCTCAACCCATTAAATGGTTGAATATATATTATTTTGTACTTCAGTAGTATGGGTTCTTGTTAAGGATGCCTTATCATCATTGATATTTATGTTCTTAGTTTTGTCCTGCCAATTAACAATGAACTTTTATAACACAAACTTCTTTTTCACTTCAAAAAACTTAAAACAGATTTACCATTGAATCAATGAAACAAGGATAGTTTAAAATATAGAAAATAATAATAATAGGAAGCACAAGGAAATTAGCTCCGCTTCTGCTTTTGTACACAAAGACCTCTTCAAATAGTCTGTAACAATCACAGGTCTGCTCTTATTCCTCTCCCTTCCAATAAAAATCCTACACACATTTGATATCTCCTAGACCCTGCTTTGTTTCCAAAGATTCAGTAACTTGAAAAATATATGGTGTGTCCTAGTTGAACACTAAAGTCTTTGTACAAGAGCATGGGTGTTTGAAGACTTATTACAGCATTTGAATCAGGTTCAAGATAAAAGGGACGTGAACAAATAGCTAAAGGCATGAAGGTGTCAATGGATGAAAAGAAATGTAAGCTTCAGAGAAAATAATTTCTAGATTTCTAGATTTGGAAGAAAATTTCCAAACTCTCATTTATTAGTGGAGGAGATGAAGAAACATAACAGATTATACATGGCTTATTGGTAGCAGTGTGGGATGAGTCAAGATCCTCTGATCTCCAGTTTATTGGACCTTCTTCCAACATGGAAAGAGATTCTTGGCATGAAACCATACCAATGACAGGAAATAGGACAGTGACAGTAATGGTCCCCTTCTAAATCTAGACTTACCTTTCTGCATTGTTCTAGGTTGTAATACACATATTTCTGTATAGAAGAAGATCTTAGAGACACAGCAGTTCTAATTACAATGGTAAATACACCAAATCACTTTGTCCAGCACTTCTAGATGACTCAACGCATGAAACAACAAGGGCTACTTTTGGCTTTCTTGCAAGTCACATGAGCATATTTCAGCAGATCATCAGACTACACATTAGTTATGAATGAGTCTTCCGAACCTATGTTATTCTTGTGCTTGTAAAAACTTCAGGGTCAGTCCTTCAATCTGTATCGGAAACAACTGGAGCAGGCTCAGAATGAGGGTCTTGATGGATAACATCCTCTCAGCACATCTCAGTTCCAGTTCCAGCAAAGTCATCTTCCCTGTGACTCTTATCCGTTCTACTCTCTCGGTCATGGATGTCAATGAAAACTCTACTTAATGTAAAGTAGAACATCACATCTGATTTTTATAATATTCAGCTAAGAAGAATTTCTCTCTTATAAGTAAAAATTCTCTCCCATTTGAAGTATGACACATTGACCATTTCTTTTTGTCTTTCTCTCTCTTTTTTTTTTACAGTCCTACATTTCTGTCCTCTCCTGCTGTCTCTTGTTCATTTATTCTTTTTTTTTTTTTTTTTTTTTTTTGAGATGGAGTCTCTCTCTGTCCCCCAGGCCGGAGTGAAGTAGTGTGATCTCGGCTCACTGAAACCTCTGCCCCCTGGGTTCAAGCAATTCTCCTGCCTCAGCCTCCCAAGTAGCTGGGATTACAGGCATATGCTACCACGCCCAGCTAATTTTTGTATTTTTAGTAGAGATGGGGTTTCAGCATGTTGGCCAAGCTGGTCTAGAACTCGCGACCTCAAGTGATCCACCCACCTCAGCCACACTGACCATTTCTTATATGACTATTGTATCTGTACGTGAGGGGTAAATGTTGGGTAAATGTTGGGAAAGACGCAGGGTCCTTTGGAATTCGGCATGCCTCCCAAGCATGTGGTGTTACATGATCCACATCACTGTTGAGCACAACAGAGACAGACATGTTGGGACAGCTGTCATTGTGTCATGTCAAAGAAGGAGTTTGCTGCAGGCTTTGGCTTGACATGCTTTGAAACATTTCTCAGCTTTTTGGAAGCATTACTATATTTTCCATGTCTAACAGATCCATTTTTTTTATTCTGAGAAAATATGTTATATGAGAGAGACAACGTGGAAAGCTGCCTATGCCTACAGGATTCTAGCTTTTATGAATTTCTACGATCAAGTTAGGACCTGAGCTCCATCCAGAGAACAATCACCACTAACACATTATATCATTGAGCTACTAATCTTTATGTAATATAATGTGTCTAGGCATTCAGACAACAAAAGCTGAGGTAGTACCAAATAGTGGCCAAGAGACTGGCCTCAGGGTCACATCATAAAAGTTTTCCAATATGTAAAATTGAAAGATATGCCTTTAGGTTTGTTGCAAATATTAAATTGTATAATGTAAGTAAAGTACTGACATTTACTGACACAGATGGAGTGTTCTCAAAATATTACCTACAGGCAGCATTACATGACGCCTACACCCAGGATTAAAAGTGGGAACAAGACAATAATCCAGATTTTGTTAAAACGATAAGGGATATTAAAATATTTGAAATAATTTGATTAATTGATTTTTTTTTAACTTGGAAGAACACAGACTTATCCTTAAGTTACCTTCTCGAAACACTTTATTTCACATAAGGTGCCTAGCAAAGAGCTTTGCATATAGTTTGGAACAATTAATGTTTGTAAAATGAATGAATGAATGCATGATGTGTTGCTATCCATCACACAGCATATGATTTCTTCTCTCAAACCCCATGCAAAAATTACAAAGACATTTATATTTAGCTTCCATTTTCCTGAGGACATATGAGAACCATAGGAAGATGTATTTGTATATAACAGAATAAATTTTTTTATTTTCTTGGCCCTCATTTACATGAATGTGGTCATTCCTGGTGATAATTATGTTACTCATAATGCTAATACTTTTGTAGAGAATCTCACAGTTTTCAAAGAACTTTTTTCTCAAAACATTTTCTTCCACACATATAAATGAATATTTCATTTAGACTTCAAGGGCGAAGTACAGATAGGAATCATTGTCATTACTTTATAGGAAACAAAAAGTATTCAAGCAGATTGTGACTTGTCTAAGGTCATACGATCAGTAAATAAAAGGAAGAGAAGGGTGTCCACTTATGGCTGGTGCTTAAGACATGCTGAATGTTTGCATGGATGGATGGATAGATGGATGGATTGGTGGATGGATAGATTAATGAACCTGCTGTAAATATTCTAAGTCTACTGCTTTTTCTACTACACCAAAACAAAGAGATTAAAGTATTGTCTTAGTACTTGTGTCTATTTCTAGTTTTTACATCTTTTGTATGTGTTTATGGTAAAATTTATTTACCATATTTGATTAGCAAGTTAATCTGTACACATATAATTATTGACACCCTACTATTCACTAGGCACTGGTGAGTAAACAGCTGTGAGTGAGAAAGAGCCTCTTCAAGGTATTCATATTCTGTTTGGTGACTGGAGAGCACAGACAAGAAACACTATAAGAGACAGTGACCCATGGCCTAATGTCTGCTGTGAATTTTAGGCAGAGGAACAAGCTGCAGACAAGGGACCCTTGTCTATCCAGTCCATTAATTTAGTGGTCAACTGTAAGAGTGGTATTTGTGATTTCCAATGACACACACAAAATCATACCTACATTGAGGAGAGGAGAATTAAACTATGTCATTTCTATGTTCAGTAGTAAACAAGGTAAATGAAGATATGTAGAAAATATACAAATTTATATACAAAAAATATACAAAATGATAATAAAGTGATCAAAACAGAGCATGTCAATGAAGCGGCTAGGGCTATGAAGATACAGGCATTTATTTACTATATAGCTTAAGAATTTTTAAGGCACCAGACTGAAGCTTCTTAAAGGCATTTAATACAATTCCACTCAGTTCAGCATACATTGACTGCTTATTACCGACAAGACATTGAATCTAGGTTAATTTCATCAGTATCTTTACAAACCCAAGGCCTAGCATGCAGTGTGTGCACCATAAATGCTTTCTGAGTGAACAAAAGAATAAATGCATGAAGCTTGATGGCCCATCCAAGGAGCTGAATCAGAAACTAAATACAATCATATTTTTCATTCTGATTCCATTTCTTATATTAACTATTTTACTTACAGATACTTGTATGTTTCTAGTGACCCAAGTTGACCTTAGCTATTTCCTTGCTTGAATTTTTTTTTATTACTTTTGTAATAAATTACTATAACCTTAGTGGCCTAGAGCAACACCCATCTATTACCTCAGTTCTCCAGCTCAGAAGCCCAGGTGAGCTCAACTGGGTTCCCTGCTTAGAGTTTCTCAAGGCTGAAAGTGAGGTACTAGCTGGGCTGGGCTCTTATTTGGAGGCTGTGGGGGAAGAATCACCATCAAACCTTATTCAGGTTGTTGGCTGAATTCAGTTTCTCGCTGTTGCAGGATTAAGTTTGGCTTTTTCTTGCTGACTGGTAGCTGGGAGTCTTTTCCAGCTTCTGGAAGTAATCCTCAGCTTACCCTCTCCATCTTCAACCAGCAATGTGAAGTCCTTCCCATGGGGGTTGAATACTTCTCATGCTTCAAATCTCTCATTCTCACATTCTCTCCTTTGCATTAGTATTATATACAAGTGAACAAAGTGAGTTGGTGCACTTACCATGAAGTGGGAGTGACTAAAAAAATGCATGTCTATCAAGGCAATAACCCAACGTCAGATTTTCAAGAAAATTCTAAATATTCAGAATTGGAGAGAAAGTATCTCTATTTATATATATATATATATTTAAACTCTGCAGATCAAAACAAACATTTCTGCCACCTACTTCT
This sequence comes from Macaca nemestrina, assembly GCF_043159975.1. NCBI lineage: Eukaryota > Metazoa > Chordata > Mammalia > Primates > Cercopithecidae > Macaca > Macaca nemestrina. The sequence continues at coordinate 36,938,492 of NC_092129.1, forward strand.
AACCCTGGGTTACCAGTTTATCTATTCTCTGCACTAGATTCTGCACAGATTTTTTTAGCTCTTCTTAAAATAAGGGTTCTATCTCTGTATCTCCAACATCTGGAATTTCTCTGACACCTGTTAAGCCTTCAATTAATGCGTATTCAATGAACTAATGGTTATATTAACTTTCTGGTTAAAATGGGTTTATGCTGTATATTATCTGCCTTTCACAGGAATGTAATGAGAGTCTGATTTTTTCATCTCCTTAATTAATGCTCATTGCACCTGATTGAGGACCACAAGAGTGGGTGTATTTTTTTAAGGTTTACTTTTAATTGGCAAATAATAATTGTATCGATTATGAGGTACAATTACCTCATATACCTATTTCTTTGTAGTGAGAACATTTACCATCTACTCTTTTAGCACTTTTGAAAGATATAATACATCATTACTAACTATAGTCACCATACTGTACAATGGATCACTAGAACTTATTCCTTCTGTCTAACTGAAACTTTGTACCCTTTGACTAACACTTCCCTTATCCCCGTTCATCCACCCTACCTCCAGCCTCTGGTAACCATCACTCTCTACTTCTAGGAGCTAGACTTTTTAAGATTCCACATATAACTGTTATCATGCAGTATTAGTGTCTGGCTTATTTCATGTAGCATAATGTTCTCTAGATTTATCCATGTTGTCATAAATGACAGAATTTCCTTCTTTTTAAGGCTGAACAGTATTTCTTTTTCCACTCATCCACTGATGGACACTTACGTCATTTCCACATCTTGGCTATTGTGAATAATGTTGCCATGACCATGGCAGTCCCGATGTCTCTTCAACAGACTGACTCCCTTTCCTTTGCATACACATCCAGAACCAGGACTGCTGGATCACATGGCAGTTTATTTTTAGCTTTTTGAAGAAGAACCCTCATGCTATTTTTCAAAATGGCTGTGTTAATTTACTACCAACAGTGTACAAGGCTTTCTTTTTCTATAGATCCTCCCAATGCTTGTTGTCTTTCTCTTTTTTTTATGATAACCATTCCAACAGATGTGAGATTATATCTCATTGTGGTTTTAACTTGCATTTCCCTAATGATTAGAGGCACTGAGCAGTTATTATGTACCTGTTAGCCATTTGTATGTCTTCTTTGGATAAATGCCTATTCAGGTCCTTTGCCCATGTTTAATTGGATTATGTGTTTTCTTGTTATTGAGTAGTTTGAGGTCCTTGCCTATTTTGGATATTAGCCCCTTATCAGATATATGATTTGAAAATATTCTTCCTAGTCTGTGGGTTGTCTCTTCACTCCATTGTTTCTGTTGCTGTGCAGAAGCTTTTTAGTTTGATGCAATCTCATTTGTCTATTTTTGCTTTGGTTGCCAGTGCTTTGGGGCTTTGGGGTTATATCTAAGAAATCATTGACCATACCAATGTTGTGGAAGTTTCTCCATATGTTGTCTCCAAATACTTTTACAGTTTCAGGTCTTATGTTTACATCGTTAATGTATTTTGAGTTGATTCTTGAATATGGTGTGAGATAAGAGATGGTACATCTTAATGCGTGAGGAATAGTGTATGTTCTAGGAGCAAAAGCATTCGCAATACATAAAATATCTTCACCATTGAAACTGAGATTGCTCAGGGAACAAATCAGCCTTTGACAATATTTATATCCACATCATTTAGAGATTGCCTGAAAGCATTTATTCTGCATGTGAAGCCACATTTTGAACTGAGGTACCCCTGAGGTACCCCTTTGAATACTTTACAAATGGCTTCTTCACTCTATCTGAAGCCCAGGTTTTAAAGTACATTATCAATCTCTTATACCCCAAGCATTTCTCACATGGCTCTTTACTAGTGTGACAGTCTTGTCTGATACTATTTTTAGCACTAACTTTGAAGCCTCCAAAATTTAAGCATTGTATGTTCTCAAAAAATAAGGTGACCCCAAAATCATGGTCAGGTGTTGGCGTGGGTGCAGGATTAAGAGCATGAATAATAACTTTGTGGAATTACTGAAAAGTCCCTCAGTCAATTATATAAATGAAAGGTCAATCCATAAAAAAACATGCAACATATTTTGAATTTCTGAGCCAAATATCATGCCTCATTTATATGGACTCTCAGAATCTATTTCTTACCATAGCAAAGAAAATTCATTTCTGAGTTCAGAACCTATCAAAAAAGAAAGCTAGGAGAACTGCCAATTCTACTACTACTGTACAAAGATGAATGACCTCCAGTGAATTAAGCCTGAAGCCTAATTTAGACACTCAAAGCTAGAGTGTTGGGCAGGGCACAGCAGCTTCATACCTGTAATCCCAGCACTTCTGGAGGCCAAGGCAGGTGGATCACTTGAAGTCAGGAGTTTGAAACCAGCCTGGCCAACATGGTGAAACCCCATCTCTACTAAAAATAAAAAAATTTAAAAAATTAGCCAGGCGTGGTGGTGTGCACCTGTAATCCAAGCTGCTAGAGAAGCTGAGGCAGGACAATCGCTTGGACCTTGGAGGCAGAGGTTGCAGTGAGCTGAGATGGTGCCACTGCACTCCAGCCTGGGCGACAGAATAGACTCTGTCTCAAAAAAAAAAAAAAAAAAAAAAAAGCTAGGGTGTTGTTATAGTGTCATTTACTATAAAAATTAAAGGATATGGGGGTGAAGTGAAGAATTTTAAAAAAATAATATCTCTCCAGGCTCATCATTAAAACATATGGTTGTAGAGATGTTGCTTCCCAGTAGATATATAAAAATGTTATTCTCTCTCTAATATAGAAATAGTATGTTCCAAAGGGCATTGCACTGGGTTTAGATGGATCACTAGCCATTTTCAGTTGCCAATTCTCACTTGCTCTTTGAAACCTCAATGCTTTACATTTATCAACTAAAAAGAAACCACACATTTTTAAAAATCATGAAGGAAGCTAATCTATACTTTGTAGTAGAATGTTATGATTTCTATTTTATGACTACAAAACTAAATTTAGTTATCCAGCGAATAATGTCTAATATCTTAAGCCAATTGAATCATATTGAGTTCTCAGAAAAATAAATGAAACAAAATGGATTGTTTTAAAGGGAGTAAATCTTACTCCATAAAAGACAGCTGCTTTTCAAATAACATCAATTGGATTTTTAATATAACCTATTAGGATTTTGTTTTCTTCCTTTTTTGGAGACTTTCTTAGTCAGATATAACAACCAGAATCTACACTTTGGCTCTTTTCTCTGTGAGCATTCTTATGGTCAATTCCCACTATTTTTAGCTTTATGCGGTTGTTCCAAGAACATACCTTTTCTCAGAAAGCAATATTTTCTCTACCTTCAAAGAGAAAATTTAGGAAAAGGTCAGAAAACACAGAGTCCCTACGGTTGGACTTGACCTGCTTCTTAGAACTTAAAAACAATTGGGTATTTTTAGTCCAGTCACGCTAAAGAACAAAGGCAACAGCAGAATTTGTTGCTCTAAATATATAACTTGACCGGTTGCAAACCGTCAAACATAGACCCCAATCCCATCTAAATGTTTGTGTCCCTACTTAATTAACTTACTTTGTTTTGTAATTAGTTCCACATTTTCAGTCTCTTGCAGTTGAGACTGGACTTGATCACCTAAAAAATGTTAGCTCAGGCCGGGAGCAGTGGCTCACACCTGTAATCCCAACACTTTGGGAGGCCGAGGTGGGCAGATCACTTGAGGTCAGGAATTCGAGACCAGCCTGGCTAACATGGTGAAACCCTGTCTCTACCAAAAATACAAAAATTCGTCAAGCATGGTGGTGTGCACCTGTAATCCCAGGCGCTCTGGAGGCTGAGGCATGAGAATCGCTTAAACTTGGGAGGCGGAAGTTGCAGTGAGCTGAGATTGCACCATTGCTCTCCAGCCTAGGTGACAGAGTGAGATTCTGTTTCAAAAGAAAAAGAAAAGAAAATGGTAGCTCAAAACACTCAATTATTATTTTAAAAGCTTTTTCATTAAAAAAAATTGGGATACTCAGCAGCATTTATAACTGACTGGTATCTAATACTAAGAGAAATTGGCATGAGATAATCTGGCCAATTAACAGTATGCAGTCACTGCATTTATGTTTTATTGTAGGGATGTGACGAGTTGTAAATAAGTAAGAACAAGTAATGCTAGTATAAAATACCTTTTAATGTTTTGTTTTGTAGGTTGTCAATCTCGACACATGGTGCCTTGTATGTGAGTCTCTTAGTGGATCGTGTTGCTATTATTTGTTTTCAAAACTGCACTAGATTTGTAAACACCCTGATGCAAAACTGGTTGGTATTCCTACATACATACCCAGCAGCTGCATAGGACGTGACATGCATAGTAAGGCTCTAGAAAATATTTAGGGAAGGATACAGGAAAGGGAAAGAAGAAAAAGGAAAAGTTTTAGAAGAGTGAAAAAAATTCAAAGGGTAAAATGTCTACAGTATAAAAATATTACAGAGTTTTTTTTTTTTTTTTCCCATCACCTTGGGGGTGTCTAGGCCGAAATAAGGCACTCAGACATGCAAGAGTTTCCAACTTGACAGTGATGGAGCCAAAAGGGAACTTGATCCTTCCCGGTCTCCTCCTTGTTCCTCAGGTGCCACATATGCATCTGACTAATGTCAAAACAGAAGGCTGGACTCCTCATACAAAAATGTGCTGGCGAGCACACCCATGACCTTTAAAATCAATCATTGCAAATGGGTATTCAAGCAAGAGGAAATGATCTTCAGCTGGGCGGTTTCTCTTCTACATCAGCTGGCAAAGAGGCAGGCATACAATTACAAGCAGCACGATTTTTGTTTGCAGACTGCCTGCCCAAACCTTCCAGTATTTTCCATAGCTTTACCGCAAAAAATAACACTACCCTCAAGTTTAACAGGATGTGAAAACTCCTTCCATGTCTTGAGACAATTTCCCTCCTATGCTGTTGCTCAGCTAGTTGGTCTCTTCTTACTCAGCCGAGTGTGATTTGCGTAAATTGCTTTAACAGCCAGATATTAAAAGCAAACATTGGTCTTTCTTATTCCTGTGTTTCTGACTGTTCTCTTTATCCAAGTGCACCTGGCAATTCACCCAAATCACGAGGTATTACCTAGGTCGTATTTATGAAGTCAGTGCAGGTAAACACAGCTGATCACTGGCCACCAGTTTTCCTTCCTTGCTGGGTCCTTTCGTTTCCCTTTTCAAGATTAGCTTCCAACTTCCTAACTTTAGTGGCTCCTTCTGGAAGACCATGTGGAGTGGGATGTCAGGCAGCAAATGCAGGACCTCTCCAGATCTTGAAAAACAAACAGGAAAGATGGTTTCTAGAATAATATTGCTCCTTGTTTCTCCAAGCTCCTGCTTGTGAAGCTTAATCCTTTTTTGTTTGTTTCTGAATAGTTTATGGAAATGGACGGTTTCTGTTTTTCCTCTAATGAGGACACACACATGCATGCACAGTCTCACACACACACACACACACCTTCCTGCAGAAAACATATTTTGTTTGTTTGTTTCTTCTTAGAATAGAAAAGAGGAGGTGACAAGAGAAGTTGTTTTGTTTTATAGCACACGTTCTTTTAAGGTTAAAATATCTGATGTATTGGCTTTCAAAATTCATGTATATTTTTACATACTGAAAGTACTGTATTGCACATTTAATTGGTGAATTATATCTCGATAAAGCTATTTTAAAATCATATGGTATCAGAATATTAGGTGTAAGTCATTTTTTTTCTAAAAGATAAATATCAAGTACAAGTAAAAGAGGTCAGAAAAGAAGTTAAGCTGCTTTCCAAAGCAGTGTTTAGCTTTTCCTCAGCTACAGGAACACAGGTGTTGCTGCCAGAACACAGGTGTTGTGAAATCCACCCCTAAAAGCCAAAATGGGAAAGGAAAAGACTCACATCAACATTGTCGTCATTGGGCTTGTAGATTTGGTCAAGTCCACCCCTACTGATCTAAACATTTGGTGGGACTGACAAGAGACCCTCTGCAAAATGTGAGGAGGAGGCTACTGAGATGGGAAAGGGCTCCTGGGTCTTGTATAAACAGAAAGCTGAGTGTGAACAAGGTATCACAAGTGATATCTCTCTGTGGAAATTTGAGGCCAGCAAGTGTTATGTGACCATCATGAGACTTTATCAAAAACATGATTACAGGCACATCCCAGGTGGAATGCACTGTCTTGATTGTTGCTGCTGATATTGGTGAATTTGAAGTTGCCATCTCTAAGAATGGGCAGACCCCTGAGCACACCCTTCTGGCTTGCATGCCAGATGTGTGACAAGTAATTGTTGTCATTTACAAAATATATTTCACTGAGCCACCCTATAGCAGAAGAGACACGAGGGAATTGCTAAGGAAGTCGGCACTTACATTAAGAAAATGGGGGCCGGGCGCAGAGGCTCACGCCTGCAATCCCAGCACTTTGGGAGGCCGAGGTGGGTGGATCATGAGGTCAGGAGATCGAGACCATCCTGGCTAACATGGTGAAACCCCATCTCTACTAAAAATACAAAAACTGAGCCGGGTGTGGTGGCGGGCGCCTGTGGTCCCAGCTACTAGGGAGGCTGAGGCAGGAGAATGGCGTGAACCTGGGAGGCGGAGCTTGCAGTGAGCCCAGATTGCGCCACTGCACTCCAGCCTGGGCGACAGAGCGAGACTCCACCTCAAAAAAAGAAAAAAGAAAATGAGCAACAGCCCTGACACTGCAGCATTTGTGCCAATTTCTGGTTGGGATGGTGGCAACATGCTGGAGCCATGTGATCACAGGCCTTGGTTTAAGGGATAGAAAGTTTAGGATAAAGATGGCAATGCTGCTTGAAGCTCTGGACTCCATCCTACCACCAACTCATCTAATTGACAAGCCCTTGCTTCTGCCCCTCCAGGATGTCTACGAAATTTGGGATATTGGCACTATCCCTGTGGGCCAAGTGGACACTGGGGTTCTCAAACCTGTATCGTGCACACTCTGCTCCAGTCAACATTACAACTGAAGTAATGTCTGTTAAAATGCACCATGAAGCTTTGAGTGAGCTCCTCCTGGAGACAATGTGGGCTTTAATGTCAAGAACGTGTCTGTCAAAGCTGTTCGTTGTGGCAACATCGCTGATGAAAGCAAAACCACCTACCTGTAGAAGCAGCAGGGTTCACTGCTTGGGTGATTATCCTGCATCCTCCAGAGCGAATCACACTGGCTGTGTATGCCCCATACTGGATTGTCACATGGCTCACACTGCTTGCAAGTTTGCTGAGCTGAAGGAAAAGGTTGACCAATGTTCTTGTAAGAAGCTGGAAGATGGTCCTTAAATTCTCGAAATTGGGTGATGATGACTATCGTTGATATGGTTCCTGTCAGGCCCAGGTGTGCTGAGAGCTTCTCTGACTATGCTCCTCCAGGTCATTTTGCTGTTCATGATATGAGATAGACAGTTGCTGAAGGTGTCTTTAGAGCAGTGGCTGCTGGAGCTGGCAAAGTCACTGAATCTGCCGGGGAAGTTCAAAAGGCTAAATGAACAGGATCTTTAATACTTTTCACTCAATTTTTTTTTTTTTTTTTTTTTGAGATGGGGTCTTGCTCTGTCACCCACGCTGGAGTGCAGTGGCACCATCATGGCTCACTGCAGCCTCAACCTCCTGGGCTCAGGTGATCCTCCCATCTCAGCCTCCCAAATAGCTGGGACCACAAACCTGTGCCATCACACCAATCTTTTTTTTTTTTTTTTTTTTTGGAGATGAGGTCTTGTTATGTTGCCCAGGATAGTCTCGAACTCCTGAGCTCAAGTGATCCTCTCACGTCGGCACCCTAGTCTTAATCAATGGTGGAAGAACAATCTCAGAAGTGTTCGTTTCAATCAGCCATTTAAGTTTAACAGTAAAAGACTGGTTAATAATGCATCATAAAACTTCAGAAGGAAAGAATGTTTTGCAGACCATTTTGTTTTTGTTTTCATGTGGCAGTTTTATTAGTTCTTAAAATCGTTACTTTTTAACGGAAACACCTTGACCAAAAATCTATCACAGAATTTTGAGACCTATTAAAACAAAGTTTAATGAGAAAAAAAGTTATAGCAGAATAATCAACTTAGAATGGAACATTTTGTCACCAGCTGATGATAAGTAACTACATCGCTGAAGAAGTTTACATCATATTCAGTAGTGAATCTAATATTATAGATGGAATACTACCAATAAAAATATTTTACTGTTTTGAAAAATCTGTCAACTGTAATACATATAATGGGCATTGTACATCCATCTGCAATTAAAATATGTTCATGTAAATTCTTTTGAATAAAATTTATATGGCATCACTTCCTAAAAAGCTTTTTCAGCATTCTATTTTCCTTTTAATACATCATATGGGAGTAAATTTCAAAATCTCTTAATCTTTGTCCTGTTCTGTTTGTTTCTCCTTACAAATTTGTGGTGACCTCAAAGTCTTCCTAAGCATTGGGAAATGCTTCTTTTCAACAGGATGGTTTAAAACTAAGTTTGCTAAATAACGTGATTGCCATCACACCATTAGCACCAACACCCATAGCAGACATCACTAATTAAAGAAGTAATTTCTCCTGCAGAGTATAGATTAGACTCAGCTGTGGAGCTCCAGACAGCTAGGAAAACCTATCTCTTGAACTGGTTATAGAGTTGAAGGAAGTCAATTCAGTTCTCCAAAGTCCCTCTCATTGTCTTATAATGGTGGTCTCTATTCTATCACAATCACTGTGAAGGTTTGTAATGCCCAGTTTGAGAAACGTGGTCATGACGTGATTCGCAGATGCTCTTCCATAGTTCTGTAAGAAAAAGGAAAAAGTTTTTACCTCTCCAATTTTATGAGCCAGAGAATTTTCCAGAATATTAATAGTACTGGAAGAGACCCTGAACAGTTAGTGCTGTGGCAGGAGGGTCCAAACGGCTGTAGAAGAAGCACATTCTGTTCCTTTTCATCACCAGCCAGCCAGACCAAATAAGAGTGGGTCTCCTCTCCTCTCCGGAGCCACATTCCAGCCTGGACAGGGGAGGTGCCCCCGACACACAGTGTTTCCTACTAGGAAATGCGCTAAAATTAACCGAAGTTCCTCAAGTCCTGGCTGGGGAGGTAGCACAGTCAGCAGAGCTCCCTGTTCCTTCCTCAGCACACTGCTTTCCTTACTATCTCTGGGGCAAGTTGTCTTTGGCTTCTTAAAGGATTTATACTTGTCGTGTCTTAAATGTGTAACTCGCTAGTAATGAGCCAATAGTGGAAATTTCAGTGAACAGAGCTTTTTACTCCAGTAATTCCAGGTGTGAACTACAAATAGAAAGGTTCTTTTTGTGAAATTTTCCTCTACAGGCCCTATCTGGTGTTTGCACCCTGAGTCCTAGGAAAGCTAACACGGAAATAAAGCCTCCCAGTGTTTGTGTCTGTTATCTATACGGCCTCCTAACTAATATTGCCCTTCTAGGACAAAAGTACCTTCCTTTCCAATAAGCTTTCTGCAGGGAGAATGCAGTGAAGGAGCCGGATCTTCTGAGACCAGTTCAGAGGTACCTCCTCTCCCACACAGCCTGGTGCAGCTGGGGCCGGCAGGCAGGAAGTATGCCCCATGGGATAGCAGTTGCGGTCCTGCAGGCTCCCTAAGAATGGCATTTGGTCTCCTCAGAGAGGTTGTTAAAGTCATGTTAGACCTCTAATGAATTTCCTCACCTACCCCAGGCTGACTCCAAGCCCAAGCACAACCTTTTCACTTTGGATCTCCTCCCCTCACCCACAATCCCTTTGGCCTGAGATGACTTCCTGCCCTCTGGTCAAGACTGGCCCTGGTGCCCTCGCCTCTCCATTACCAGCCTCTCTCCGGTGTCCCATGCAGACCCACAGACAGTCTTGCCTTCTGCTGACAAAACATGCCGGTGCTCTGTGATCCTTCCTCTCCATGGCTCTAGTCTCTTTCTGGATGTCTTCAAATCAAGATTCCGCTTCCTAGAAAGCAGGAAGGTGGGCCAAAGCATAACAATATGGCTGCCGGTCGAGCGACGTGGCAGGAGAGAAGGGTACGTGGGGTCAGAGGCACAGCCTGGGGAGCGCTATTCCTCACTTGCCTCCTAATCTTGGGCAAATCTCTTACCTGCTCTGAGGCTTTGTTTTTTCATCCTAAAAAAGATTATACTCATACCCCAGGAGTAATTAAATATTCTATTCAAGGCATTCAGTACTGGCCTGGCAACAGGGTGCTTCTGGGTATTAGCATCACTTGTTAACAGTGGCATTTATGGAAGTATCTCCTGAAGAATCTAATCTCATGATTCACTGTAGCAAATAGGGTTTATATTCAAATATGCTTGGGAAATGTGAACTGTGAACTGAAGCTTACCCCAGGCCATATGGAGATTTATAATGATCACAAATAGTTCTTCCCCTGGACAAGTTACTTAACTGCTCTGCCTCAATTTTCTCATTCATAACATGAACACTTTCTTCCTCTTATTATTTTTGTGAGCACTAAATTAGGTACCATACATTAAACATTTTGCAAAATACCAGCTGTATCACATATGCGCAACAAATGTTAACAAGTAGTATTAGAATTAAGTAGTAGTATTACAATTAAGTAGTATTACAGTTTATACTACTATCGCTGTTTAATGATACTGAAAATTCCTAAAATTAAAAACAACAAATAACACCGTCTTTTTAATGTTGCTGAACTGTTGCAATGTTGCAAACTTCATTTGGCCAGGGATCTCTTTTCTGGTGACCAGTGGGAAACACTAGCTAAAGAATTAAACCTTTGAGAGATACTTGGTTTGGAACAAAATGCACTTGAAGATATTGTGTCTTGATCCAAATAAGTTTTCAGCCTCTAGGATTTCCCCCTGAACTCTCCTTGGCATAATGGTTCATGCTGTGGGAGAAGAAATGCTGAAGATGGTGCAGCAGTGTCTGGCTTGTGAGCTTCAGTGTCCAGACAAGAGAGCATCCTAGCAGAGCCCCAAGAACATGGATCTAATGCTCCGACAGAACAGAGTCTAAATCCTCACTGAATATTCTTTATTATTTTGGAGGAGGAAATAAAGTGAAATTATTTAATCTCACGAAACTTCAGTGTTCTCATCTACAACATTAAAAATAATTGTACCTACCTCATAGGATGATTATGTAGTATAGTAAATGGCATGTAAATTAACCTCAATACAGTGTGTCTCCTGTTATTATCATAGTGTATTAGTCGTTCTCATGCTGTTAATAAAGACATACCCAAGACTGGGTAATTTATAAAGGAAAGGGGTTTCGTGGACTCACAGTTCCACATGGCTGGGGAAACCTCACAATCATGGCAGAAGGCAAGGAGGAGCAAAGTCATGTCTTACGTGGCAGTAGGCAAGAGCTTGTGCAGGGGAACTCCCATTTATAAAACCATCAGATCTCATGAGACTTATTCATCACCATGAGAACAGTATGGGGAAACTGCCCCCATGATTCAGTTATCTCCACCTGGCCCTGCCCTTGACACATGGGGATTATTACAACTCAAGGTGAGATTTGGGTGGGGACACAGCCAAACCTTATTGCATTATCATGAGGATCTTTGTTATTATTATTGCAGATTCTCTGCCTGACTGGTATGTGACCTTTCACGTGGTACGTTTGTATGTCTGGAAATTCCTTACAGCTTTTCAGGGTTGAATGAGAAAACGGATGTGAAAAGTGTGGCCTTGGAAAGCACTCACTGGTAGAACTCCATTCCTTCCCCTGGCTTGCAGGACAGCCAGTGTATTTCATTTTTTTACTGTGCCTCATTGCTTCTTATATGGAGACATTGTTTTGACCAGACTGTAAATCCTGAAAAACAGATTGAAAATTTCCTCCCCTTGCTCTACCGTTCTCTAAGTACCTGGAATATGCTGAGCTTATAGGAGAGTATCAGATTCACTGCATGCGAGGAATAATGGAAAGTCAGGTATTAAAGCTGACCAGTGTGGGAGAAAGTTTCAAACTACCATCTTTCTAGAATCCTTCAAATTAAAACCAAAGAGAAAAGCACATAAAGAAACTCTTGTCTGGCTTTGTGTCCCAGAAGCAGGCACCACCTCTTCTGTGGAAAAGGGCAAATTTAACTCTTGGCATGCTTTATTCTTTCTGAATTATTCTTTTTTTGGGGGGGTTGGCCTGTGGGGGGACAGAGTGTCACTTTGTCACCCAGGCTGGAGTGCAGTGGCACAATCTCAGCTCACTGCAACTGCTGTCTCCTGGAAAGCAAGGACTTCAACTTCTAGTATAATAAACTTTCTTTAAGAATACTTAAAATATAGAAATTAATGTGCGCGGCTTTGCCTAACCCATCTATTTCATGAGAAGGACCATATCTGAATTCTAGCAGATGGATAATATAATATGAAGTTTCTTATTTATTTAAAAAATCAATGGTGCCAATGTGTTTACATTATGCCACACACTTACTAAGCATTCAGTTTCTTGAGACTGAAAATTTTAATTTAGCAGCATTTCTTACAAGTGGACATGAATAATGAATTTGGGCCCATTTTATTATTTGTTTAATTGTTTCAGTTTGAAGTGAATAGAAATATGTGGCTATGTCACTTTTTTCAATATATTCCATGGATGTACGCAAGACACTGTGAAGGAAACACTGGGTCCAAAAGCAATACTTCCTAACAAATTTATTTTAAAAAGCTGTAGTAAGATAACATTTCGTGTCTTTATTATGTAATTATAGTAAATCCTATTAGTATTGCATTTGAGATTCCTATGCAGATCCTCAAATGTCCACCCAACCATATGGCAATATTGAAGTCCTCCTTTAAGTCTTTGGGTTGTTTTAGGAAAGAATTTACCACTCTCTTTGCAAAGTGCCAGATCTACCAGAAGAGGGCACTGTGCTCCCAATTCACTCCAAAAGAAGCAAACATTCTCACTTTGCCAAACAGCACCGTGTCTTGTCTTATCCCAGAAGATTCCAGGGGTGCAAAAGGAATGTTTACACCACGCGTCTATTGCATTTGGATGGAGATGAAACAGGGAAGCCGCAATGAGTTCAATACTTCCAAAGGCAAGAAAACAAAGGTGACAACTATTTACTAGTTTGTCACCACTTCAAGTCATTTTTCGTCCATGCCACACGATGGCGCCTCTTCATCAATTATAGCTGCGCTCCCGCAGGGAGCCCGCAGCACCTTAAGTCCTAAAACCTGGCGTTGACAATCAGCACTGTCGTTTTAAAAATAGAAATTTTTGTTTACATAAGTAGAAGCTTTATGGAGAAACTTTGTAACAGCTTAGTTTTCTTTTTTTTTTCCTCTACTTATAAAAATTTTATCTTTTAGAGAATGTTTTCCTGTTAGAGATGATCAAGTGTTGGTTCAATGAAACAGAGAGCTATTTTCACTGTATCTGGGGGATTTTCACTAGTCCCCGAACAGAGTCTCCATTCAGTGTAGAGAATTCTCAGCTGCACATTGTCACTTGTTTCCGCTACTAGGTTAAAATTCTCTCAGCAGAACTAAAGGAAAGCTTTATTTTAAGCAATCCATCCATAACAATCCACCTGTCCAAGCCATGAAAAAGATAAAATTTTAAGGAATATAATTGTATTACTCATGTTGCAGTTAGGTTTTCAATTATGAAGAGCTTAGCTGGATAATTTTCTAACTCATAATACTGGCTCTCAATTTCCATTTTGACTTGTACAGTCTTGTGAGCTTGAGACATTTCTGGGCTGTACTGCAGAACCTGGAGCTGCGGTCTCTCTTTGTCACATTAGAGTGGTGCACTTTCTAGAACGAAAAGAAGAGAGCAGCCTGGGTGTCAGTGGGTTTATGTAAGGAATGCAGGCTGATATAATGTCACAATAAGACTACTGATGAGGGCTGGGCGTGGTGGCTCACGCCTGTAATCCCAGCACTTTGGGAGGCCCAGGTGAGTGGATCACCATGAGGTCAGGAGTTCAAGACCAACCTGGACAACATGGCAAAACCCCGTCTCTACTAAAAATGCGAAAATTAGCCAGGCATGGTGGCATGCCCCTGTAATCTCAGCTACTCGGGAGGCTGAGGCAGGAGAATCACTTGAACCCAGGAGGCGGAGGTTGCAGTGAGCCGAGATTGTGCCACTGCACTCCAGCCTGGGCAACAACAGTGAAACTCTGTCTCAAAAGCAAAAACAAAAACAAACAAACAAACAAAACCAGACTACTGACGAGTTTCTTTAAAAACCCACCACGTTGGCTAGTTAATCAATTGTGAATGCTCTAGGCTCATCCTCTACTATCATGCTTCTGTGGGTATGAGGTGGGAACTGGGAATATTTATTTTTACAAAATGTGCCAGGTGATTCTCCCTCACTTCCAGGTTCGGGGATCACTGAAATGGAAACTATGGTAAAAGAGCAGATGAGAGATAAGAAGAACTTGAGTTAAACCTCTAATAGTGAGGATAGCAGGAAGCATTTAAGACACAGGGACAGATAGATTGTGAGGACTGGGTAAATGAATGAAATCTGTGGTAATTCCAAGTTTCTGACTATGTGAATGAGAAGACTGTGGTGCCAATTCACTAAAGCAGGAAATAGATAAGAACATAGAATTATAGAGTAAGATGAGTTCTATTGGGGCTGTAATACATTTGAAATGAGTGCATAACTCCAAATTGCTGTGTCTAGTCCAGTTTGGAGGTCAGGAATTATCAACATACAAATAATGTTGAACCCTCAGGAGAAAACAAAATGCTGAATAGCACTGACATTTAAGCCTGGAAGCTGCTGAATCACAAAAAACGTATTTATGGCCAGCTCAGAATTTTTTAAGTTAAAAAATATATTGAAGCCTCTACTTGAGACTTGTATTCTCCAATTTGACCAGGGATTCCTTTATTTCAAATTTTCTTGCAATCAACAACAATGCTGGCTCACATCACCTTCTAGACCACCACAGTTACTGAGTTTGCCAGCCCAGATATAAGGAGTGGACAGGGTTTGAGAAAAACTGAAAGACTGGGAAACAATGAGGAGAGAGAACATAACCAGGGGAGAAAAGTATGAAGCAGAAAGAAGGTTGCAGCAATCATTCTGTTGAATGCAACAGAGAAGTTCAATGAGACTGGTCTCAGAAGCAATTTGACTTTTCATCTAATAATTCATGAAAGAGATGCATTTATTCAACAAATGTCTGTTGAGCACCTTCTCTGAACCTGGTAGTATATTAGGACCAAGTGAGACGACAATAAACAAGATAGATGTAATTGATGTCTTTGTAAAATTTATAGGCCAGAGACCATAGAAAATATAAAGGGGATATACAGAGATGAAAACCTATGAAAAATGTGAGTGCCTGATGCTATCAGGGAATAGATGAAGAATGCCGGGAACAGTCTCCTGGAGGAAAGGACTTCTACTGCTGGCCCCTTCTGCTTGGGTATCCGGCGTCCTATGGCTAGGACCAATCTGGCTTAGCCTTTGGCTTTCTGCTCTTCTTTGGCTCTGCACTCTCCTGATCTTAGTGTTGCTTTTAAACCAGGCCCCATCAAATGGGTGGAATCTTTGTATTCCTGCCCTGGACCCAAGGAACCCCATTAACCAGGTAGATAAACTTTCCCCTTCTTTTATGAAAAGAGGAAGAATTCCAGTGGAAACCAAGTCATTTCAGATATTAAGCCATATGAGCTTTTTGACATGCAAGCTTATCAGTTTCATGAATATTAATTTAGGATATTACACATTGGCACCTAGAAGTCTGAAATGAGGAGACAGAGCTGAGATTATAGGAAAGCCAAGGCTGATAGGATTCACAGGAAGAGTATGAGAGAGGAGATAGATGCACGGAGAGAAAATTCCAGGAGTTTTCCTCATTAGGTATTCAGTTGACTACGAATCATTTCATGTGGAAGCCAGGGAGAAAACCACCTGAAAGGACTAGAGGAAACAGTGCCTGGAAGTCACACAAGCTGAGAATAATGCTAGCGCCTGTTCACAACAGCCAGAGTGGAAATCTCGCAATTTATCAGGTAGAATACTGAGATGAGTTTTGCTTCAGTGGTGGGAAACAATTAACCCTAGACTAAATGCTGCAATTTTCACCAACAAAGCATAAAAGTAGATTTGAGGATTAGACTGTTTCCAAGTAACTTGAGTGTTCCAGAATAAAGTTCAAGAATATTTATAGTAATATAAAAACATCTGGCAACCAACATGGTAAATATTTAAATGTCTGGCATTCAGTTAAAAATTACTGCAAAGAAGCAGGAAAATAGAGTCCATAATGAGAGAAAAAAAGTCAGTCAGTTGAAACTGATGTAAAGATGTCAAGGTGATCGAATTAGTAGACAACGGCATTATAATAGTTATTATATTTATAATATTATAATATAACATATTTCATATGTTAAAGACACTAGAAGAAAGACACTAGCAGAAAGATTGGGCATGATAAAGAGAAACATAGATGATATTTAAAAATTCAGTTAAAATTTGTAAAAATAAAAATTACAATGTCTTTGATGAAAAGCACATTGGACAGGTATACTTCCTGGTGATATTGCTGGAGAAAAGATTGAATTTAAAGACAGCTATAAAGACTTTGCAAAATGAAACACAGTGAGAAAAAAGACAAAACAAATAAATAAAACACCACTTAAGTATGAAACAATGTCAAGGTGCCAAATGTATTAATTGGAATCTCTGAAGGAGGAGGACGGCGTTAGAAAAAAAACTTGAAAAAAATCATAGCCAAAATTTTCCAAATATAATGAAAAATATAAAACCTTGATCTGGGAACCTCGAGCACAAGAAACATGAAAAAAGTTACAACAGAGCATATCATAATCCAGTTGTTTCATACTAATGGTCAATAGAAAGCAGAGAAAATACCCATTACATGCAAAAGAATAAAGATAATGATGACAAAATATTTTTATCAGAAACAATACAAAAGAGTAATATCTTTAAAACACTGAAAGAAAAAATCTGTGTCTAGAATTTGCTACCTGGCAAATATATTTTTCAAAAATAAGGTGAAGTAAAAATTTTTTAGAATACAAAAGCCAAAGAATTTATTACTAGTGGACTTTCACTACAAGAAATGTTAAAGGAAGTCTGACAAACAGAAGGAAAATGATACCAGATAGAAACCTGGATCCTGCACAAAGGGATGAAGATCATCACATAGTTGCTAATTGCATGAATTAAAATAAAGGCTTTTGCATATTATTTAAATTTATTTACAGATAATACACCTTAAAGCAAAAATATGTGTCATGGGGCTTATAACACATGAAGAAGTAAAATATATGACAAAAATATCAACAAGGTCTGAAGAGAAGAAATGGGAGTTACTGTTGTAAGTTTTTTGTGTGTAAAATAGTAAAATATGACTAGTAGGTAGACTGTGATAAGTTAAAGTTACACATTCTGAACCCTTCAACAACCACTAAAATAACACAACTAAGAATCACAGTCAGCCAACAAAGGAAATAAAATGGAACTATACATAACACTCAATCCAAAATAAAGCAGAAAAGAGAACAAAGGACGAACATACCAAATAGAAAATAAGATGATAAATTTTAACCCAACCATATCAATAATTGTATTAAATATAAATGGCCTAAATACCCCCGATTAAGGAACAAGTTACCAGATTATCTTTTTAAGAAAATCAAGACCCAACTATGTACTGCCCCAAAGAAATTCACTTTAAATACGAAGATAGAAATCAGTTAAAAGGATTGAAAAATATATAGCACTATTCAATATCAACTTACTACATGAAAGTTATTTTGTTATGAACAGGTGGCAGCCTGTTCATAACTGTAAGATGGATGAAAAGAAAACTTTATTTTGTTAGCATATAATCACATTTTATAGCATCTACTAAAAGAAATGAAGCTCCTAAATTGGAGAGCAGCAGTTTACATTGTTGATTCCAGTCACCAAGAGAAAACACTGTTACTCCTTTGTCCCAATATATACTGATAGAATTCTTCAAATGATGCTTAAGTTGGTAAGAAAGACAATTTCTATAGAAACTGAGAAGATCTGGTCTTTCTTTGGAAAACTGTTCTTTAGAAGTTCCATCAACCCTAGCAGTGACACTGGGATGCAGGAGCAGCCTTAGGGAATCCGGAGTGACCCTCGAAGTTCCAGCCAAGGGGGTCAAAGGCAGGAAAGGCAGCTCAAAGGGCTCCACTGATAAAAAGACACCAGCAGCTTCTGTCCTCAGTGTGAGTGCAGTTGACCCTGAGCTGGAGCCGAGCTAACTAACATTCTAGATTATGTTTCCTAACTCTCACCCTGAAATGAAACACCCTCCTAACACCTTGTGCTTTTCCACTGAGAACAGATCATAATTCTAATAAATTATTTGTGTGATTTTTTTCCAACATATACATAGTGAATTATTTTTACTTTCATTATTTAAAAAATATGCATGTGTACTTTTTATTTTGGAATAGTTTCTCACAAGAAGTTGAAAAATTAATACAGATAACTCTTGAGTATCCTTCTCTAGCTTCCCCTCATGATAACATATTAAAAGCAATTAAAATGACATTGGTACAATAAAATTAAACTACAGACCATATTTTGATTTCATTAGTATTTGCATGTACTATTGTGGTGGGGGCAGGGGGCAGTGTAGGTTACATAATTCTATGAAATGTTATCACCTAAAACACAGTCATGTAACTAGCACTACAGTCAAGATATAGAACTCTTCCACTATGTAGGGTCCTCCAGTTCCCCTGATTTCTTTCTGTGTCCTGATCAAAAATCACAGAATGAGTCAGGCACTGTGGCTCATGTTGGTAATCCCAGCACTTTGGGAGGACGAGGCAGGAGGATTACTTGAGGTCGGGAGTTCTAGACCAACCTGAACAGCATAGTAAGACCCCATCTCTAAAAAATTTTTTTTTTTTTTTTTTTTTTAGTTGATGGGCATGGTGACATTCACCTGTAGTCCCAGCTACTCAGGAGGCTGAGGTAGGAGGATCACATGAATCCAGGAGGTTGAGTCAAGGCTGCAGCGAGCTATGATTGTGCCACTTCACTCCAGCCTTGGTGATAGAGCGAGACCCTGTCTCTATTTAAAACAATAAAAAAAAACACAGAGTGCCTTGACCTCTCTGTGGCACAGACAGTTGCAGGTTTTTCCCAGCAGGTTTGAACCTGAATCAGAGCCTTGAACATTTTCAGGTACTGACTTCAGGCACTGAAAGGTATCTAGGTTGTTGCTCAAAGAAACTGGTCCTGGCTCTGAGCCAACTTCCTTTAATGCTCATATAAGCTCCCTACGCTGACCCCCTTGCTACAGACATACCCAGGCAGAACACTCCCTTTTTCTCACCGTATGTAAGCAGGTTCCCTTAATAAATGCTTTGCACTGATCACTGAGCGTTTAGTGCTTCTCTTTTTTTTTTTTTTTTTTTTTTTTTTTTTGAGACGGAGTCTCGCTCTGTCACCCAGGCTGGAGTGCGGTGGCCGGATCTCTGCTCACTGCAAGCTCCGCCTCCCGGGTTTACGCCATTCTCCTGCCTCAGCCTCCCGAGTAGCTGGGACTACAGGCGCTCGCCACCTCGCCCGGCTAGTTTTTTGTATTTTTTTTAGTAGAGACGGGGTTTCACCGTGTTAGCCAGGATGGTCTCGATCTCCTGACCTCGTGATCCGCCCGTCTCGGTCTCCCAAAGTGCTGGGATTACAAGTGCTTCTCTCTTTGGAACCCCAACCAGCCCCTTCTCTGGACAGTTTGGCGCTCTCCCTTGTGGGAACTCCCCAGCACTGCTTCTGGGAAGATGCCAGCTGTGGGTTCAACAGGGCAAGACACTACCACAAAGAGACTTCCTCATTTTATTTCTTTATAATCAAACCCTAGCCCAACCTAGTCCCTGGCAACTACTCGTATGTTCTCCATGGCTATATTTTGTCACTGTGATAATATTATACAAATGGAATCATACCTTATGTAACCTATTGAGATTGTCTTTTTCATTTAGTGTAATGCCATTGAGAACTATTCAAGTTGTTTTGTGTGTCAATGGTTCATTCATTTTTTATTGCTGAGTAATATTTCATTGGTTACATGTACTCCAGTTTGTTTATCCATTCATCCATTGAAGAACATCTGGTTGGTTACCAGCTTTCAGCTATTATTTTAAAAGCTGCTATGAGGATTCATAAAGGTTTATATATGAACATAAGGTTTCACTTCTCTAGTGTAAATACTCAGGGGTATGATGGTTGTGTTGTACAGTAAATATATGCTTAATTTTATAAGGTACTGTAAACCTTATTTCAAAGTGGCTGTACTATTTTATATTCCCACCTGCAATGTGTGAGAAATCTACAGATTACTACTTCATGTCCTCATCAGCATTTTCCAGTATTTTGTTTGTTTGTTTTAGTCATTCTGGTATATGAATAGTAGTAGTTGTGTGATTATTGTTCATTATTTTTCTCTCCAATGATGCTGTCAGGTCTAGAAGGTCAGAAAATGTGTATTATTTATGGCCTGGCAAACACTGACATTCAATAAATATGTACTGTCTAGCTGAGGGAGTGCAAATAAAAGACAGGGAAATGAATGGAGAAATGGAGCAGTAGAAAGGAAGGGTGGGGAGGAAACAAGGAAGAAGGAAAGACTGGTGAGGAATCTGTGGGTGTGGGGCCAGTGTTTGCTCACATTCTAGGCTGCTGCTCTGTCTGTGAGACCAGACTGCTGGGCCCTACAGGAATGATGTGTTTCTATAGCTGCCTGGCATCTGCCCACACAATGGGGACTTACATTCTTTAAAACCAAATAAGGATCTCAATGATATGTCACCTCTTCTGTTCTTTAGTAAAGTCACACCTACCACCGAAAGGGAGAAGGAGCATCTCTTATGTCTTATCCCATAATTTTGCTGCTTAATCAAGTCCATCTCTAGTTGCAGAAGACTGAAAGAAAATGTTTCTCTTGTGTATGGGGGTAGGGGAGAAGGGCATTTTAAAATCTGAATTCTGTTTACCCTCTTGTTAGTTCATGGACTCTCATTTTACGCTGGAATAAATATTTTGCTGCTTTTATGGATACCAAGAGAGAATCATTGAATGCAAATCATCTTGAAAATCTTGGATGTGCAGCTTATGCACGAATATAGTGCTAGCGTAACAAAAGGGACAGGAAATTGTCTTAAACTCCTTTTCAGCACCCATTGCCTTTGCAGGCAGTCTGGTTCATTTTTCCCCCGGAGTATGCCAACCAGTTCATTGCCTCCAGCCTTCCTATCTTCACCACATTCCCATTGTACTTCTTCTCTCTCAGGAAGAAATAACACTAAGATGTAATGTGTTGTCTTTCCCATTACCAAATAATGATGATCTACTTTTGGAATTTCAAGTAGCAGCCTGAAATGAGCACGAGTTTATCATCTATCCTGTAGGCTTCTCAGTTCATGAAGCTAAATCACATGAATGGTTATCGATTTTAACAAAGTGAACCCTGCCTGTAAGACATAGCCTCGAGCTAGTCTTATAGTTCTGTTTACTGTGTTTTTCTACCAGCAATAAGATGGCCCATGAAAGGCGTTTATATGGGAAAGCTTGATTTATTTAATCTGACATTACATGCTCTATATCACATTGATACAAAACACTCTAAATTCATATTTTTAAGAGCTATAAAAAGCATATTTATGCTAAGCCCCACTTAGCCTATTGGGCTTTTGGCAATGTACTGTTTAAAAGAAATTTTAAAAACATCCTTGGAGATTATCCAAAACTACACAATTTCATAGCGATTCAACTAATATTTATAATAAAATCACTCTATGCAATTGACTGTGCTAAAAACATTACAGGGGTTGCAAAGAGAAACGTGAAAGCTTTTTGGTTAAATCACATTAGATAGTCTAATATGCATACATTTTTAAATAACTATTTTAAAATGACTTTTTTTTAATTAATATTTTATTCTAGCTTCTTCATTGTACTCGGCTCAACTTTAAATCAATCCTTTGTTCATGGTAATGAAGTAAGACAAAGATTTAACGTCAGTTCTTCACATGAGAGTAAGTACTAAAGGTACTATTAGCTGGAGACTAAGCATTGTATAACAATTCCAAGTGTTTTTCTGTAGATATGCAAAATTAGCTACGGTACAGAATCAAGATTCTCCTTTTTCACAGACCCTATGCTCACTAATCCCACATTTCCCTTTCACTCCTGCAGGTAGAGTGCTCAGAATAATAATTTATAAATTAGGTAGAGTCGAATCAATCCAAATAATATAAAATAATATTCTTATTGGAGATGCAAACATATCTTACTTAAAGAAAGATCTTTTAAATTATTGGATGTAAACAAATTCTTCTATGTTTAGAAGAATTCTTCCACTTAAACAATTTTTTTAATTCCTCCCTTTTTTTTTCTACAAAGTGCATTCTCACCACTGCTCACAATCAGCTTAAGCACTTCTCAAGTTGTTATTAAAGAGTATATCTTCTTAAAATAACTAATATTTCTAATACAGAAGAATTCATATCTTTTCTATATTTTCTATTATATAGAAAATATGATAGTTCTAAAAATACCACTAACATTGAGAACAAATACAATACTTAATTGAACACAATATATATGTCAAAGATTATGACAAGTAAATATGTACACTATATGTGAAAAGAAATTATGCCCCATGGCCACCAGAACTGATGCTGTATCAGCTAAGTAAAGAGGACTCATAAATGAGACTTAAAAAAAATGTATAACTATAGTCTGTGTTTTCTTCACTAGATTTTACCATTAGCTTTCTTGTTCACTCATGTATTTCAAGTATGTAGCAGACTGGTTCAAGGGTGAATGATTGATGAAAAGTTAAAATTATTTAAGTGCTGCATACGGATTTCCTGCAGAACCCATATGTACAACCACATGTCAATTAAGCAAAGAACAGACTGTAGGAAATCTCTGTTAACGATAAAAAAAATGGAAGATTTTAAAAGAAGGAAAGGGAAAAGTTCTCTGTCTAATTAGAAATCACCAAATAAGAGGAGAAAGCTGGCAACTTCCAGAGAGGGCTTTCGAGAAATGCATTGCTCATTTCTCCAAGTGCACTGCACATAGACAGCTCCTGACTGGGAAAAGGAAATTGTCATAGTCTCCTCCAAACCCTATGATTTTGTCATTTGGAGACAATGGAGTATTAAAGAACACAGTTCTTCATACGAGGACTAAATGGTCTATGGGAAGCAATTCCATTCTTGCAATTCCAGTATCCCATCTGAGTGGTATCCCATGGTGCTTCTGACTCTAGCAAGATTAGCAAATGACTAGGCAAGTTTATTGCAGAATCCTCATTTGGCCTGGGAAATTCATTACAGGGAGCCAGCGATGTAAATGCAGGAAATGCAGGGAGTACTAAGGGAAAAAATTCCTTCACTATTTCTGTCTATAAAGTGCATTCTCTCCACTGCTCACAATAGGCACTTCCTCAAGCTGTTATTAAAATAAAGAAGTATATCTTCTTAAAATAACTAATGGGCTACATAATTAAAAGATTAGCAAAAAAAAAAAACCTGCTTAAAATGATTAGATTAGAATTAATACTGGAAATTAAATTTAAAAACAAAAAATTGAAGATAAAAAAACAAGAAGTTAAAAATCTAAGCACAGTAATCTCAAAATAGAAGGTGAAGTATAAAATGCAAGCTACAACAAACTAACAATTTGGAAAATTTCAAAAGAGGCTTAGAATCATTACAGTAAAAGGTTAGGAGACTTAAGGTTGATCTTAGAGCTCAACCCTCAAGAAGAATTATTTTAAAATTATTTAAAGGCTGCATACGGATTTCCTGTAGGAACCATCTGTACAACCACATGTCACTTAAGCAAAGAACAGACATTAGGAAATCTCTGCTAACCATAAAAATGGGAGATTTAAAAATCTTTAAGAAGCTTAAGGTAATATGAATTTAGAATTAGCAAAAAAATAAAGGCAATAGGCAAAGAAGTAGGTAGGCTGGGAAGGGCCAGGGCGGGTTCTTTGAGAAGTGTAACACCTCCAAGCCAGCGCTGGCAGGATTGATACCAGATATGCAGTAAGCCGTCTAATGGCTGTAAGGGAGAAACACATCCCTTGTTGAATACACAAAGTCCCCCTCTCCCCTTTATTTCCCATATGTTCTTTGTGATGGCATTATTTTGATTAGCAATATTTAATGGATTAAAAAATAAGAGGGAAACGTGTAATTCATGCTTTCATTTTACATTTGTATATTATTCCCCCCAAATTCCTTTTTGTCACATTATATCAATTCCGCAACAAATATTAAAGAAACTGGAAAAGAAATGGCATTATTAAATAAACCTTAGATTGGGGCCATAGAGTCCTCATGCTATTGTTAATCAAAGGACAATGAAGGGAACCCTACAAAACAGCTTTCATTAAAAGTTGCTTTTTTGCCGGGCGCGGTGGCTCACGCCTGCAATCCCAGCACTTTGGGAGACTGAGGTGGGTGGATCATGAGGTCAGGAGATCGAGACCATCCTGTCTAACACGGTGAAACCCCGTCTCTACTAAAAAAATGCAAAAAAATTAGCCAGGCCTGGTGGCGGGCGCCTGTAGTCCCAGCTTCTCCGGAGGCTGAGGCAGGAGAATGGAGTGAACCCAAGAGGCGGAGCTTGCAGTGAGCTGAGATGGAGCCAGGGCACCCCAGCCTGGGCGACTGAGCGATACTCTGTCTCAAAAAAAAAAAAAAAAAAAAAAAAAGTTGCCTTTTTAACATAAGGTCTTCCTTATGGTAAAGCAGTTTAGCAACATTATGATGACCAAACAAGTCACTGCAAATATTTTGTTCTTTGTGATGGACGACCTTTAGAAAGTGAAAAAGCTGTGACCTGTGAGAGAGTCACTTAGAACTCATCTGATGAATTTTGTTTTTTAATTCATCTGCTTTCGTTGTTGGGAAGTAAGGCAGGATTTTGAAATTTAGGATTCTCTTAAAGAATAAAATTACTTGTGAAATAAAGGTAGTCTGTATCTATAGGTCTGAAATGTTCCAAAGACATGCAGCTTTGTCAACATTTCTTAAATACCTTATTGATGTCAAATAATTCATTTTAGCATTTTCCTTTAGAAAATGGTAAATTGTTTTTCCATTTTTTTCTGTAAGTTGTACCACTCTAGATTAATAAAAAGCAGAGGGCCAGGCACAATGGCTCAAGTCTATAATCCCAGCACTTTGGGAGGCTGAGGAGGATAGATTGCTTGAGCTCAGGAGTTTGAGATGAGCCTGGGCAACATGGGGAGACCCTGTCTTTACCAAAAACAGAAAAAAAATATAGCCAGACATGGTGGTGCACACCTGTGGTCCCAGCTACTCAGGTGGCTGTGGTGGGAGGATTGCTTGAGTCCTCTCTCTTAGTAATAATAATAATAATAATAATAATAATAATAATAATAGAGGATGTGTTTGTTTATTGGCAAAATAGCACAGCAAATAAGGAATAGACCATGAACCTAAGTGACAGGCTTATGTCTGTTGGGCTATGTTTTATAGTTGCCCATGAACAGTTTGGAAGTTTCCAAGAACTTGTTAAAGAAACCTGGACATGCTCTGCTCAGAAAGTTGTGTGCCCCAGAGTGTGTTCCTTTGGGAACATTGCTCACCCACAACAGGGGTTTGGTGAAATGAGTTTGAGAAATGTTCCATACTATATAACTCTTCTTGGACTTTCAAATGCACATCATTATATTTAAGTCAGAGACGTCATGCAGTAAGCCTGTTTAAGTTTGTAACAGTGTTCCATGACTCTTCATATTTTCCATGGATCACAGCTCGGGCCTGGGGAGTAATGGATGCTGCCATGAGCCTGTTCAACTGACCATTTTCTACTCATGAAATACCGGTTTGACTATGTTGGATTTAGATACAACTGTCAGTTAAAGTCTTGTAGGGCTAAGATGATCAAAATGATATAAACTAAGTTCATAGTCCAAATAATCTACGGAGAAAGGATGGTCCATGATGATGATGTAAGCTTTCCGTAAAGCTAAATTTATTCAGTTTGAATAACTGATATTTATTTTGAATCCTTCCAATTTGTAAAATGAAATGTTGGTGATAGGAGGTTTAGTGTACTCAGCTATGGGGCTTCATCACAATTGTAAGCCCAACACTGTAGTACAGAGCATGGTTCAACATAAACTCGATACAATTTGTTGATTTATTAAATAAATAATAACTATTCTGTTTAGTATCCTATTTTGCCAAACATATAGTTGACAACCCTATGTTGGTTTGATCATTGTTTTTAAAACTCAAAAACCTTGGAATCATGTGAGTAGATGAAAGTCAATTTTACTGAAAATACATATTGCAGCAGATATTCCTTTCTGTAGTGTTGTCATTCTACAGGTACCCAGAGAGAGATGACATTCTTAGCCCCTCTTGCATTTCAATGAGATCATGTGATTTATTTTAACCAACATGGTGAAAGTGGAATTGATTTTTGCCTTTTCCAGATCAGGTCCTTCTCTATTAGCAGGCTGAATGCAGATGACCCTGAGGCCCTAGGAATGATAAGGCCACAGGATCCTGGGTCCCAGAACCACCACAAGAAGGAAAGCCAGTGACCAAATGAATCACACACATTGAGCAATTAATTGAATACAGAATAAACTTCATTGTGTTAAAGCATTGATATTTTGGAATTTGTTTCAGAAACTAGTGTTACCTAACATCTATATCTCCATCTATATATGAATACACACAGATACACACCTTCACGGACATATACTAGAAGCATATGCACATAAAAGTTAGAAGTGGGGAATAGAATTAACATATTTTATTTATTTGTATTTATTAACAGGTTTTATTTATTCTCTGGGCAATAGGATTAACAGATTTCATTATTTAAAAAATTATCATACTTGTCTAAATTTTCTTTAGCAAATGGGCATTATTACACATTAGGTTTATAATCAGGGGGAGAGCAGATTTCCAGCCTGCAACACCTCGTCCTTTTCTTTTTTTCTTTTTTTAGTTTTTGGGATTTTTCCTCATTCCCTGGGTCCCTCAAGCCCTCTGTTTTTTGGTTGGTTGGTTGGTTGGTTGGTTGGTTGGTTGGTTTCTTTCTTTCTTTCTTTCTTTCTTTCTTTCTTTCTTTTTCTTTCTTTCCTTCCTTTTCTCTCCTTCCTTCCTTCCTTCCTTCCTTCCTTCCTTCCTTCCTTCCTTCCCTCCCTCACTCCCTCCCTCCCTCCCTTCCCTCCCTCCCTCCCTCCCTCCCTCCCTTCCTTCCTTCCTTCCTTCCTTCCTTCCTTCCTTCCTTCCTTTCTTCCCTTCTTTCTTTCTCCAAACTGGAAGCACATCCTATCTTTAGTCTGAACTGACAAACTTGCAATCATCTCTGCCCTCTCTCAGGGGCATCTGAGGAGTAAGCACCATCCAGTTTCTCTCTTTACCACCTCAAAATGGAGCAATACTGCATAGGGAAGAAAACCTACCTGGATCACTGTGCTGTAGCTGGATCCTTCATGATGTGTTTTGCGTTTCTAGCTTTTTATTCTGAAATAATTTCAAACTTAAAAAACTGTGACAATAGTACAAAGAAATCTTATGTTCTCCAACTAGACTCACCCATTATTATCATTTCACATGTCTCTCTCTGTAGATAAATAGACAAATGCCAGATAGATAGATAGATGATAGATAGATAGATAGATAGATAGATAGATAGATAGATAGATAGATAGATATTTTTCCAAACCATTTGAGAATAAGTTAATTTGGCAATATTTCTTCAAAATTCTTGAAATATGCAATGATTATTTCTGTCATTCCACTTATTATGACCTAAATATAAGAAAATACTTAGCGATATAAAAAAGTTTTAATTTCAAAGCTGTTAAATCAGCAATACTTATATTAGAAATTGAAATGACTTTGATACCCAATAGTGAGTTTAGCTGAGCGAATTATACATAGCCATTACATACTGCTTCCAAATGTCCTTTTGTTTGCCAACCATCATTGGCCTCTGGAGCCATTAGGACAAAGTCCAAAACTATTAATATGTTTACCTTTATTGACTACATACTCTTATCACTGCTAGGACTCCTTTGATTCTGCCTGAGCCCCCTTCAGAAAAAAAAAAAAAAATCACCTAGTATACCTTCAATTTCACATGGCACTGATGAATATTGGTTTCACCAGATATGTCTTCTCCACACTCCCTGAACCTAAGGATCCAACCAGGGACCATCGTACATGGAGACCCCATTCTCCCCGAAGTCTCGGGGACTTGTGCCTGACAGCCTAGGCGTCAGGAGATGCTATTTAATCCAGGAAAGCAATTAAAAGCCTCTCTGAAAAAAGTGTAATAAAAAACCTGGCTATTCAGGAAGGTGTGCTCAACATAAGATCAAACAACTTAGAATATAATCAGGATTCTATAGAACTTACAACAGATAACCTATCCTAATTTGAAACAGAGTCTAGTCCTTGAAATCACATGTATTCATGAGAATTTCCAGAAGAATAATGTCAACTTTCTTCTTAGTAACATCAGTGGAACAGATTCCCTGGCCTGGCTCCATAAATGTAAGATTCCAAAGCTATTTACCTTCTTCTAGCTGGTATGTTCACCTTGCTTACCAAGAACAAATATAATATTACAGAATATTTGTTCTTGGTAATAACAAATATAATATTACAGAATCTCAAGAGGAAATCATTTGACGTTGATACATCAAATTCAGAAATTCTGAAGTAAAAATCAACATAAAATTTCAAATAGGGAGTATTTGGAATTATATTTCTCATATAAATATTTGAATGGAAAATCATAGAATGTGAAATAGCACTTATAAAATAAAACAAAAAGAAATAAAGTAAATTCAAAAATATACCTCATAAATATTAAAAACATTTCATCAAATGTACAAGTTCTAAGAATCAAGAAGGAAATACTCTGAAACATATTTATTTAAAAGGCAATATGGTTTGTGTTGAAGACATTGTGGGGCAAAAAGGGCTTCAAAATGGAATGGAAAATGCAACATTCTTAATTGACTTTTACTGTCAATGCTAGGACTGAATCACTTACTTTTCTTAAGGAGTGTATAAAATACCACACAAAAATATCATTTCATTTAGTTTATTAACATGATCCAAACAGATTTAGCTTAAGAGATGAGGAGAGGACATAAAAAAAGATTTGACTGAGTTATATAAAGAAAACCAAAAGAGTGACAAGATTTTCAACTGCTGACGATTTTAAGTCATTTACTAACTAATATAAAAATAAATCTACAGTAGAACCATGACTTAAATGGAGACAGTATGTGGTACATGTGTCACCCAACAATCAGCAAGGAATATTCAGAGAACTTACACCCTTCTGGACTGGCTCACACGGTTTGTCTTTGACCTGGAACCTCATACAAGTCCCCTCACAGCACTGGGTTTGCAGTCAGCTACATTTTTTTCTCTTCAGCCTATAATCAGTTATTAATGCATACCATTTCTTTGTTTCCCACAGCCTCTTTCTTTTCAGATAGTGACAGAGTGCTAGGAAAAACTCATCTGGCCAGTACTAAACAGGGAAGGTGAAAAAAAGTACTTTAAGATGGGTGTGGGGTCATTTGGGGTACCAACAGACTCAGATAAACAAGGGAACCAGAGTGGGCATCAACAAAAAGCATTGAGGTAAGGGGCCCAGTGGTAGTTCACAGAAAAGACCAGAGCTGGACAATGTTAAAGACAGGAAGAACGGTGTTACACTTGAAAAGTCATACTAGAACAACAAGAAAGAAGAAGAAAACTGGAATGAACAGTAGTCCCTTTTATATTTTTTAAAAGGAAGGAAATTTTTAAAGAAATACAAAAGTCAAGTCAAAAAGTGAAATAGCAACAATAAGTATTTAAATAAAACAGAATGTAGTAGGAAATAAAGAACATTCCCACATGATGGCCCAATTTTTAAAAATGGTTATCTTAAGTCAGGCCAGTTTTATTTTATTGACCATGCATATGTAACATCAGATATTTCTATGAAAGATAAGAGAACCTGATTGATGCCTCTCGTGTAACATGGAAAGGAAAAAGGAAGGAGGGAAAAGGGGGAAGAAAAGTCTCCACACTCTTCATGCCCAAAGTGGGCACAGTCTTTAACCTGTACTTCAAATGACAGGTTCAGATCATAGAAAATATTGTCAAGTTCAGCAGAATTTTGATCACAAGCGCTTGGTGCTCAGCATGCAGCTGAGTAGCAGAAGGCACACAAGCAAGTTGATGGAGAAATCTCTGTGCAGGGAAGAGGAAGAAGACGTGCCACACACCAAAGGCTCTGCTTTATAGGGTCTTTCTATATCTGGAGGTAATGCTGTCATTCCTTGAATCTGAAAACGGAAGCACAAAGAATGCAAATGAACATCTGATTTAAAGCAGGGCAGTGACCAAGCACGCTCAGCTGCCCACACTTCTGCAGGGGATAAGGAGGCACGAGTGGTTACCAAAGGAGTCACACACTGGGGGAGTCAGAAACCTAGGATTTAGGAGGCAACGGAAAAGAGGACCAGGCATGCCTTTGGAAAAGAATACAAAGCAGGCTCTATTGCTTTTTGCAGCACTCATTCCAGCCTGTTCCTGCTCTATCCCAACCTTAGTTTTAGAACTAATGTATCTCTTGAAAGGGGGTAGAATGAGGAGTTTTCAGTCAACCCAAGTAATCACTGAACAAAAATTATCAGACATTAAAAGGCAACTGGACCCCTGCATTTATGGATATTTGTCTTCTCCTTAGGTTTTCCTGTAATAGATTCAGGTAAAATATGTCATCTGGGTTGTCAGAGGTTAAAAAGAGCTTACCGACCACTCGGCATTGTCTGTCTTGGAACATCTCACATTCACTGGCAGGCTGAGGACCAGCTTGTTGAAGGAGAGACCTTCCTTTTTAGTCCATTTAAACTTATTCATAGCATCCATGAAAGAAAGGTTTTTATATTGCTTGGGGCTTTTGATAATGAAAGGCCAGGTCCTGAATTTAAAAGACACAATTAGTCATATTCAGAACAAATGCATTACATGTTTCCTTTACTTTTCAGCATCCTAAAATAGATCTCACACTTACTCATTTTCATGCACATAGATAACCTAATGCAAAACGTTAATGAGCTCATCAGCGATTACTAGAAGAAATGTACCAAATAAAATCTTTCTAAAGAATGATTTTTTTTTTTTAGTACCAGACTGGCAATAATTTTATTTTTAATTTTATATTTTTAAATACAGATGGGGTCTCGCTATGTTGCCCAGGTTGGTCTGGAACTCCTGGGAGCAAACAACCCTGCCACCTCCATCACTCAAAGTGCTGGGATTATAGGTGTGAGCCACCATGCCCAGTCAAAGTTTAAACAAATAATTTTGTCTCAGAAAGCTTCTACGGAGCCTCACAATTCTACACTAATTTGGTTTGGTTCTAGTTAACAAATTAACTGGTAAGTATTCATTTCTAAAGAGTACAATGCTAGTGGTGTAATCAAGAAACCTGCACGTTCCTAAAAGACACTGTGAGAGATGGAAAGTTCAAATCCATACACTATAAAAGCCTGACCCCTGCTGGTTGCTCTGTTTTGGTTTCGATAAGCGAGAAGATAAATACAACAAAAAACGTGATGCAATCAATGTTTCGAAAATTGTACTCATTTCTCAAAAGAAGACATACATAAGGCCAAAAACATGAAAAAATGCTCCACATCACTAATAATCATCAGAAAAATGCAAATAAAAGCCAGAGTGAGATACCATCTCACCAGTCAGAAGGGCTATTATTAAAACGCAAAAAAAAAAAAAAAAAATTGATAGTGGCAAGGTTGCAGAGAAAAGACAATGCCTATACATTGTTGGTGAGGATATAAATTAGTTCAGTCAACTGTGGAAGTAGTTTGTAGATTTCTCAAAGAACTTAGAACAGAACTACCATTCAACCCAGCAATCCTATTACTAGCTATATATCCAAAGGAAAATAAATAGTTTTAATTGACCACATGCATTCATTCATATGTTCATCATAGCACTATTCAGAATAGCAAAGACATGGAATCAACCAAGGTGTCCATCAAAGGTGGACTGGATAAAGAAAATGTGGTATATATACACCATGGAATACTATGTAGCCACAAAAAAAGAGAGAAATCATGTCCTTTGCAGCAGCATGGATGCATCTGGAGGCCACCATCCTAAGTGAATTACACAGGAACAGAAAACCAAAAACCACTTGTTCTCACATAGAAGTGGGATCTAATCATTGAGTACACATAGACATAAAGATGGGAAAAACACACATTGGGAGCTACTAGAGAGAGAGAGAGAGAGGGAGACAAGAATTTAAAAACTACCTGTTGGGTGCTAGGCTCACTACCTGGGTGATGAAATCATTCATACCCCAAACCTCAGTTTCACACAGTATACCACTGTAACAAACCTGAACATGCATCCCTTGAACCTAAAATAAAAGTTGAAATTTTTAAAAGTACTGAGAAAAAAAAAATACTGTATATAGAATTACACTCAGCCTTCACCTGCCACTCAAAAAATCACATGCTCAATATCCAAGAAAGGAGAAAGAAATCACAACAATGATATGAGCAGACAGAAAAAGTGACAGAAAAAGTGAAGTGAAAAAGTGAAAGACGTGACTTGCTTGAAAAGATAGTTTTCAGGTGTTGTCTTTCATTAAATATAATATTATTGATTCCTGAAAAACAGAAAAATGTAAGTGTTGGCATATCACAAAATTTTACATTAATCCATGGACCTTGCAGGAAATTTTCATGGTGCCTAGGAAGTATTTGGCACCCATAACATCCCAAGATGTTCCAGTAATTTCTATAATTACCAAATAATCTCAGCTGAAAAACATACATTAATCTTCACAATTTTTAAGTTTATTTACGCCATTTCTCTCTCTCTTTATCTCTCTCTGACATACATAACCCACTCAGGCACATTGAATATCATCTTCTTAAGTAAATTAAACATTCTTTATTAATTTTTTGGAGTTACAAAGATAATTTTTAAGTCTAAATTTGAAATGTTTCTTCCATATCTAATCAGTGAGACAATGAGGAAAATAGGTAATATATGCAGATCTTTACATTTTTGGTAACTTCCTTTAATTAGAATGAATATATATCTTTGTTGAGTTTTTAAATGCATAATTTTATACAAAGACCTTAAAGCGAAGCCCCATAAAGTAAGAACAATCAGCATCACATTACATAAACATACCTAGCAACAACCTGAAATCTACAGCATTTGAAAATTAAACATATTGTGACAATTTTATAGAGATACAATCCAGAATTAGTATAAAGCAAAAACTTGACTTGAAAGAAGTTTTTATATTCGCATACAATGTCCTTTTAAACGCTCTAAAAGCTACAGCTATTGATGATTTTAAGTCAATTATTAAAAATGAAATTTACTTTTCAAAAAGATAAAATGCCTAATTTGAAAAAGAGAAAATCAATTTTATAATCAGAGAAATGCTAGGGGAAAATCATCAGTCTGTAACCATCTGAAACACCAACACCACAAGGTGGCACTACAGTCTATACTATGGTGCTTAGGCGGCCTAAAGCCTCTGGCGCCTGGCTGGTTAGAGTGAATAGTGTGACCATTATACACAGATGAAATCTTAAAAAGCTTTGTTGCTGTAATAATTTAGCAAATTGCCTATTACTGAGATTGCCCAACATAAAGTGACACAAGAGGTGTAACCCTATTTGCCGGTTTTTAGAACAGATACGTAGAAGGGCCAAGCCCAATGGCTCGTATGTTGGAGACACAATGACAGAGGCTGGGTGACCTGGGGATGTGGTCATCAACCTTTCTGAGATGGCATCTTTGTCTCATATTTATCATCTCCTTTCCACTCCTACTAACTTGGTTTAGGTCCGTGTTCTATAATAACTTTATACTAATAAACATCCTACTTGTCATCTCTAATCTTCTTAGCCTATCCTACACACTTCCAAATTATCTTCTAGAGAAAAGAGCAGACAGAAAAAGTGAATATTTATCCTGAATACTTTTTTTTTCAAAAAGACTAAGCTTTAAACCAGAAACAGGTAACCTTAAAGTAGCAAGTATTTCTGCTTTTACTGGGTTTGGGGATTAGTTAGAAATAATTGGGAATGTTACAGAAATAAAAAGTTACATTTCTTCATATCTTGTCAGTGTGTAAATGTCTATCCATACATACATGTAAATGAATGGTATTATATATATATTACTGTAGTTGATAAAAAACAGTGTTACTATTATGCTTTAATATTGATGGGTAATTTTCCTTTGTAAATTCCATCTAAACTCTGAGACATGTTTTTCTAAGAAGATAACAAAGTTCACTGCAATACACCATGGTAGAGTAATTTTTTTAATTTTTAAGTGAAACATAAAGCTATTTATTCTTATAAATTCAAACTGATCAACGGAAATTTTAAAAGTTTAATGATTTTTATACTTGGTCCCCCTGTTCTACATAAACTGAAAAGCAGATGGAGAAAGATAATCTGTGGTTACATTTCTTATCTGAGCCTCTCTGGAATCCTGTTTTAAAAGTTTTATTGCTAGTGTCTTTCTTAGGGTAGTGAAGGAGGAGGAAGGAAGAGAGATGGAAGATCTAACCAAGAAACAGTGTCCATATACTTATAGCTAAATGAACTATATCAGACTCTCCATCCATCAAGCAAGTAAACATGTGATCAAAAACTAGCAAAAGGAACAAAAATTCCATAACAGACTTCCACTTTTGGCCATGTTGAAGTAACTGACACTAACTTCCTGTAAAAATCTCAAAATTCAACAAACCATATGAAACAGCTGGTTTGGACATTGGAAAATGGCATAGAACTATGATCCCCCAAAGGAAGGAAAGAAATAAGGTGTTTGAATATTATGTTCATCCCAGCTTTCTGCCTAGAAGCATTCTCTGGACCAGAATGCAGGAAAGGCGATTTTGAAACAGAAAATGACAATCTCAATAAGTTAAGGAGATGAAAACCAGAGTTAAGGGAGTCTGAAGAAGCTTATGTATTCAAGGTAGACTATTGCAGAGGAAAAATCTGTATAAGGATCCTCTGAATCAGTAACTAAGCAATAAGTCAACTATATTTAGGGTAAAATGCACAAGACTGGGCAATGAACAACTAGAAGATTGTAACCTAAACAATTCCCAGAGCCTGTATAGAGTTAACAGACATTTGAGCTCAAACTAGCCAGAGTGGAATGTCTCTGTTGACTACACGGAGTAAACATCTGTTCTAGACTCACACTAACAAGGCTCTTTAAAGAAATAAAAACAACCTAGTACTAATTAACACAACATGCATACTGCCCTGTTGTCTATGCCTAGTCAAAAATTATTAAACACATCAACAAGTATGTAAATGTGAATCTAAACCAGAAGAAAAAATCAGTCAATACTCCAAGATCTTGAAATGACAGAGATTAAAGAATTAGCAGACAAGGATAACTAAAACTTAAAAAAAAAAAAAATTAACAAAACGTGCAAAACTTCTATATTAAAAACCACAAAAAAGTGCTTACAGAAATGAAAGAACAGTAAATAAGTGAAGAGGCATACCATGTTCATAGATTAGAAGACTCAATATTGTTAAGATATTGATTCTCTCAAATTGTCTAGAAATTCAGTATAATCCCAATCAAATACCAACAGGTCCTTTTTTAAAAATGAAATTGACAAGTTGATTTAAATATATGTATGAAAATAGAATAAACCTACGCTATCAAAATAATTTTGGGAAAAAATGACAAAGTTTTGGAGGCCTACATTTAAGACTTCCTATAAAACTATAATAATTAAATTTGGTTTTAGAGTAAGACTGAACATATACAGCAATGAAACAGAATAGAAAATCCAGAAAGAACCAATTTATGGACAAATGATTTTCCAGCTAATATTCCAAAGTAATTGAATAGTAAAAAGGTAGTTTTCTTTCATCAAATGGTTCTTGCACAACTTGATATCTATATGAAAAACAATGAACGTTGGATTTACCTCACACTACACACAAAAATGTGTTCAAAATGGATCCACCTAAATGTAAAAGCTAAAACTGTGAACTTTTCAGGGGGAAAAACAAGAGAAAGTCTTCCCTTGGGTAGGCAAAGATTTTTTAAGCAGGATATGAAAAGCACAAAACAAACCAAAAAATGATGAAACAAACTGCAATAAATACAGCTATAAAATGAAAGTCAAACCACAGACTGGGAGAAATGGTCTGTAAACATGCATCCAACAGAGAACTTACATCCAAAGTATAAAGAACTCTTACAACTCAATAATAAAGCAAGTAATTAAATTAACAATGAACAAAAATTCTAATAAACAATTAACAAGAAATACAAAGTTGTCCCTTGGTATCCATGGGGGACTGAGGATTGCAAAATCTGTGATGTTCAAGGCATTATATAAAATGGTGTAGTAGTTACATATAACCTATGCACATGCTCCCATCTACTTTAAATTATCTCCGGGTTACTTATAATACCTAACACAATGTAAATGCTATGTAGGTGGTTATTATGCTGTATTGTTAAGGAATGATGACAATAAAAATATTCTGTACATGTTCAATATAGATGGAATTTTTTCAAACTTTGTTTTATCTGAAGTTGGTTGAATCCATGGATGCAGAATCCATGTTCTGCATCTGAGAAAGCAGAGGGCTGACTGTATACACACACACACACACATATTTATTTATACACACACACATATATATACACATATATACACATATATATGTGGGTGTGTATATATATATAAAACTTTAGGACAATTCTCTGAGTGGCCCTGGACCAATCCGATCCATTCTCATTTTTGCCTGTAGTTTTCAAGAATAACTATAGGATGTGCTAGACATGCAAAAATCTTGAAATAGGAAGGGACTGATTTGGAATAGCCCAGGTTCTGTTCCAGTACCCCCAATAGGGTTTGAATGTTCATGTCCCTCCAAAACTCATGTTGAAATCTCATCTCCACTGCAGTGTATTAAGAGGTGGGGCCTTGAGGAAGTGATCAGGTCAAGAGGGTTCCATGCTCATGAATGGAATTAGTACCCTTACAAAAGAGGCTTGAGGGAACCTTCCAACTGTACCTTCTACCGGTGAGAACACAGCAAGAAGATGCCATCTTGGAGTGGAGAGCAAGCCCTCAGAAGACACTGAAACTGCTGGTGCCTTGATTTTGGACTTCCCCATCTCCACAACAATAAGCAAGAATTTCTGTAGTTTATAAATTACCCAGTTTATAAATTACCCAGTCAATTTATAAATTACCCAGTCTAAGCTATTTTGTTATCACACCCCAAGGTGACTAAGAGACTCCCCTGGAAACAGAGTGTTTCAATTGTTAATTGAATTACTTCAATGCTTTAGCCTTGAATCTCACATTGCCCCGGGATATAAAACCAAGAATGGGCTGCTTTTCAAGCTGCAATGCAACTGGGACATGTACAGTAGAGGTTCCATCTATTCCAGGCAGATTTCCTGAGCTTTGGAGAACTGGCTTACAATAAATTCTAGGATTCTGTTTGTTTTTGCGGCCTATGTGTAAGCAATAAACCCATTTAATGTAACTTGTTGTGTATAAGTACAATCTTTCTTACTGGACTCAGACAACCTGCACAGTGAACCTGCTTTACAATAACCAATAAACATGTGAAAGAGGCTCAATATCATTAGTCACAAGGAAAATGGAAAATAAAGCCGTAAGAAAATACCACCAATACACATTAAAATGGATAAAATGCAAAATACTGAAAATACAAAATGCTGCCAAGAATATTGAGTAACAGGAGTTCTTACACTTTACTGGTAAGAATGAAAAATAAATCATTTTAAGAACATTTTGAGAGTCTATAGAGTAAACATAAACTTAGCCAACAGTCTCTCAACTGGAATCTGCTTAAGCCTACCGAACTCCCGAGGGCAGGGTTGACCAGCACCACAGCTGCCTGCTGTCTAAGCTGTTTGAGCTCCTTGGGAGAGGAGCAGCAGCCAGCGCTGGGACTTGCAACTGCCTAACATACTAAGCTCTCTGGGTGGGGGAAGGGCGACATCCATCTCTATAGCTCCAGGCTGTACTTTTCCCCTGCTGGAGCCAGAGAGGCTGGATGGCTTGGTCACAAGATTCGTCACCCACAGCCCCACACACTCTGTGGCAGTTTTCCGCCAGAATGCCTCTTCAGACTTGACCCTGACCCGTCCTTCCTCACTGGGTGGGGCTTCCCTGGAGGAACTCCAATGACTCCAACTGGAGGCTCAGGGACAGAAGCTGGATCTCCCTAGCCCTGAGCCCCTAGCAGGAGGGGTGGCCGCAGTCCCTGTGGACCAGCAGACTTAGCCTTTCCTCCTGGTAGCTCTGAGGAATCCAGGCAGCCCAGATGAGTGGGTTTTCTCCCAGCAAGGCACACCCCCTCCACCCAGGGACAAAGTGCTTTGTTAAATGAGTCCTGTTCCCTGTGCCACCCAAATGGGTGAGAACCTCCAACAGGGGTTGTCAGACACCCTGTACAGGCGTAATCCTACTGGCATCAGGTTGGTGCTCCTTAAGGTCAGAGGTCCCAGAAAAAGGAGCAGGCACTCATCTTTGCTGTTCTCTAGCCTCCTTGAATGACATCTCCAGGTGTGGGAGTAAATCAGATGAATAGGGCCTGAAGTGAACCCCCAGCAAACTGCAGCAGCCCTATAGAAGAGGGACCTGACTGTTGAAAGAAAAACAAGCAGGAAACAACAACAGCAGCATCAACGACAACAAAAAAAGCACCCACAAAAATCCCATCCAAGGGTCTGCAACCTCGAAGACCAGAACTAGACAAACTCATGAAGATGAGAAAGATTCAATGAAAAAATGCTGAAAATCCAAAAGGCCAGAGTGCCTCTTCTCCACTAAATGATTGCAACATCTCTCCATCAAGGGCGCAGAAATGGATGGAGGATCAGATGGATGAATTGACAGAAGTAGGCTTCAGAAGATGGGTAATACAAACTATGCTGAACTAAAGGAGTATGTTCTAACCCAATGCAAAGAAGCTAAGAACCTTAGTAAAAGGCTGAGGAGCTGCTAACAAGAATAATCAGTTTAGAGAGGAACATAAATGACCTGATGAAGCTGAAAAACACAGCACGAGAATTTCGTGAAGCATACACAAGTATCAACAGTCAAATCAACCAAGCAGAAGAAAAGATATCAGAATTTGAAGACCACCTTGCTGAAAAAAGGCATGCAGAGAAGACTAGAGAAAAAAGAATGAAAAGGAATGAACAAAGCATCCAAGAAATATAAGACTTCATAAAAAGACCTAACCTATGACTCATTGGAGTTCCAGAAGGAGATGGGGAAAATGGAAACAAGCTGGAAAACATGCTTCAGGATATTATCCAGGAGAACTTCCCCAACCTAAAAGACAGGTCAACATGCAAATCAGGAAATACAGAGAACACCATTAAGATACTCCACGAGAAGATCAACCCCAAGACACATAATCATCAGATCCTCCAAGGTCAAAATGGAGGACAAACTGTTAAGGGCAGCCAGAGAGAAAGGCCAGGTCACCTACAAAGGGAAGCCCATCCGACTAACAGTGGACCTCTCAGCAGAAACTCTAAAGCCAGAAGAGATTGGGGGCCAATATTCAATATTCTTAAAGAAAAGAATTTTCAACCAAGAATTTCATATCCAGCCAAACTAAGCTTCATAAGTGAAGGAGAAATAAAATATTTTTTAGATAAGCAAATGCTGAGGGATTTTGATACCACCAGGCCTGCCCTGGAAAGCTCCTGAAAGAAGCACTAAATATGGAAAGGAAAAACTGGTACCAGCTACAGCGAAAACATACCAAATTGTAAAGACCAATGACACTATGAAGAAATTGCATCAACTAGTGTGTGGAATCACCAAATGACAGCATGATGATAGGATCAAATTCACACATAACAATACTAACCTTAAATGTAAATGGGCTAAAGGCCCCAATTAAAAGACACTGATTGGCAAATTGGATAGAGTCAAGACCCTTTATTAGCGTGCTGTATTCAGGAGATGCATCTCACATGCAAAGACACACATAGGCTCAAAATAAAGCGATGGAAGAAAATTTACCAAGCAAATTGAAAGAAAAAAAAAAAAGCAGTGGTTGCAATCCTAGTCTCTGACAAAATAGACTTTAGACCAACAAAGATAAAAAAAGACAAAGAAGGGCATTACATAATGGTAAGGGGAACAATTCAACAAGAAGAGTTAACTATTCTAAATACATATGCACGCAATTCAGGAGCACACAGATTCATAAAACAAGTTCTTAGAGCCCTACGAAGAGACTTAGACTCCCACACAACAATAATGGCAGACTTTAACGTCCCACTGTCAGTATTAGACAGAACAACAAGACAGAAAATTAACAAGGATATTCAGGACTTGAAATCAGCACTGGATCAAGTGGATCTAGTAGACATCTACTGAACTGTCTACCTGAAATCAACAGACTATACATCCTTCTCAGTGCCACATGGCACTTATTCTAAAATCGACCACATAATTGGATGTAAAACACTTTTCAGCAAATGCAAAAGAACTGAAATCATTAAACAAACAGTCTCTCAGATCATAGTGCAATCAAATTAGAACTCAGGATTAAGAAACTCATTCAAAACCGTACAATTAATGGAAATCAAACAACCCGGTCCTGAATGACTCCTGGGTAAATAATGAAATTAAGACAGAAATCAAAAAGTTCTTTGAAACCAATGAGAACCAAGAGACAACATACCAGAATTTCTGGGACCCAGCTAAAGCAGTGTTAAGAGGGAAATTTATAGCACTAAATGCCCACATCAGAAAGCTAGAAAGATCTCAAATCAACACCTTAACATCACAGTTAAAAGAGATAGAGAGGCAAGAGAAAATTAATCCAAAAGCTAGCAGAAGACAAGAAGTAACTAAAATCAGAAAAGAACTGGTGGAGATAGAGACAAGAAAAATTCTCCAAAAAAATCAATGAATCCGGGAAGTGGTTTTTTGGAAAAAAAAAAATAACAAAATAGATAGACCACTAGCTAGATAATAAAGAAGAAAAGAGAGAAGAATCAAATAGACACAATAAAAAATGACGAAGAGGATGTCACCACTGACCCCACAGAAATACAAACTACCATCAGAGAATATAAACACCTCTATGCAAAAAAACTAGAACATCTAGAATAAATGGGTAAGTTCCTGGACACATACACCTTCCCAAGACTAAACCAGGAAGAAGTCAAATCCCTGAATAGACTAATAACAAGTTCTGAAATTGAGGCAGTAATTAATAGTCTACTAACCAAAAAAATCCCATGACCAGATGGATCCACAGCTGAATTCTACCAGAAATACAGAGAGGAACTGTTACCATTCCTTCTGAAACTATTCCAAACAATTGAAAAAGAGGGACTCCTCCCTAACTCATTTTATGAAGCCAGCATCTTCTTGATACCAAAACTGGGAGGAGATGCAACAAAAAAGAAAACTTCAGGACAATATTCCTTACGAATATCAATGTGAAAATCCTCAATAAAATACCGGCAAACCAAATCCAGCAGCACATCAAAAAACTTATCCACTACAGTCAAGTCAGCTTCATCCCTGGGATACAAGGCAGGTTAAACCCATGCAAATCAATAAACATAATCCATCACATAAACAGAATTAAAGGCAAATACCACATCTCAATAGATGTACAAAAGGCCTTTGATAAAATTCAACATCCCTTCATGTTGAAAACTCTCAGTAAACAAGATATTGATGGAAATATCTCAAAATAATAAGAGCTATTTATGTCAATGCCACAGCCAATATCATATTGAATGGGCAAAAGCCGGAAGTACTCCCTTTGAAAACTGGTACAAGACAAGCATGCCCTCTCTCACCACTCCTATTCAACAGAGTATTCGATATTTTGGCCAGGGCAATCAGGCAATAGAAAGAAACAAAGGATATTTGAATAGGAAGGGAAGAAGTCAAATTATCTCTGTTTGCAGATGACATAATTTCATATTTAGAAAACCCCATCATCTCAGCCCCAAGACTTCTTAAACTG
Organism: Macaca nemestrina; assembly: GCF_043159975.1. NCBI lineage: Eukaryota > Metazoa > Chordata > Mammalia > Primates > Cercopithecidae > Macaca > Macaca nemestrina. The sequence goes on from NC_092129.1 coordinate 36,980,601, forward strand.
ATAAGCAACTTCAGCAAAGTCTCAGGATACAAAATCAATGTGCAAAAATCACAAGTATTCCTTTACAGCAACAATAGACAAGCAGAGAGCCAAATCATGAATTAACTTCCATTCACAATCGCTACAAACAGAATAAAATACCTAGGAATACAGCTAACAAGGGATGTGAAGGACCTCTTTAAGGAGAACTACAAACCACTGCTCAAGGAAATAAAAGAGGACAAAAATAAATGGAAAATCACTCCATTTTCATGGATAGGAAGAATCAATATCATGAAAATGGTCATACTGCCCAACATAATTTATAGATTCAATGCTATTCCCATCAAACTACCACTGACATTCTTCACAGAATTAGCAGCAACTATTTTAAATATCTATGTAATCAAAGAGGACCCTGTATAGCTAAGACAATCCTAAGCAAAAAGAACAAAGCTGGAGGCATCACACTACCTGACTTCAAACTATACTACAAGGCTACAGTAACCAAAACAGCATGGTACTGGTGCAAAAACAGATATACAGACCAATGGAGCAGAACAGAGACCTCAGCAATAACACCAAACATCTACAACCATTAACAAACTTGACAAAAACAAGCAATGGGGAAAGGATCTCCTATTCACTAAATGGTGCTGGGAAAGCTGCTTAGCCATATGCTGAAAACTGAAACTGAACTCCTTCCTTACATCTTATACAAAAATTAACTCAAGATGGTTTAAAGACTTAAGTGTAAAACTGCAAACCATAGAAACCCTACAAGAAAACCTAGGCAATACCATTCAGGACACAGACATGGGCAAAGACTTCATGACAAAAATGCCAAAAGCAATTGCAACAAAAGCCAAAATTGACAAATGGGATCTAATTCAACTAAAGAGCTTCTGCACAGCAAAAGAAACTATCATCAGAGCAAAGAGACAACCCACAGAATAGCAGAAAATTTTTGCAATCTACTCATCCAACAAAGGTCTAATATCCAGAACTTACAGGAAACTTAAACAAATTTACAAGAAAAAAAATCCCATCGAGAAGTCAGCAAAGGATATGAACAGACACTTCTCAAAAGAAGACATTTATGTGGCCAAAAAACATGAAAAAAACTCAACATCACTAATCATCAGAGAAATGCAAATCAAAACCACAATGAGATACCATCTCATTCCAGTCAGAATGGCACTTATTAAAAAGTCAGGAAACAACAGATGCTGGTGAATCTGTGGAGAAATAGGAAAACTTTTACACTGTTGGTGGGAATGTAAATTATTTCCACCACTGTGGAAGACAGTATGACAATTCTTCAAGGATCTAGAACCAGAAATACCATTTGACCCAGCAATATCCCATTCTTGGTATATACCCAAAAGAATATAAACCATTCTACTATAAAGACACATGCACTTGTATGTTTATTGCAACACTATTTACAATAGCAAAGCCATGGAACCAACTCAAATGCCCATCAATAATAGACTGGACACAGACAATGTGGTACATACACACTATGGAATACTATGCTGCCACAAAAAGGAATGAGATCATGTCCTTTGAAGGGACATGGGTGAAGATGGAAGCCAATGTCCTCAGCAAACTGACACAGGAACAGAAAACCAAACACCACATACTCTCACTCTTAAGTGGGAGTTGAACAATGAGAACACATGGACACAGAGAGAGGAACAACATACACTGGGGTCTGTTGGGGGATGGGGGGTGAGGGGAGGGAATTTAGAGGATGGGTCAATAGGTGCAGCAAACCACCATGGCACTCATATTCCTATGTAACAAAACTGCACATTCTGCACATGTATCCCGTTTTTTGTTTGTCTGTTTTTAGAATAAATAGGTAAATAAGAACACTTTGTGTTCCAGGAAAACTTAATTCAGATGCTCAACACTAAAGTGTATTCAGTTTGACTTATGAATCCTACAGGTAAAGGAAAAATTATTCCATTGGTCCAGAGAGATCTCCCAAGGGAAAGAAATATGACCCCAAAATATTATATCCAGCCAAACTGCTGTCCAAATAAAAGCGTAGACATTCCCACATGTGAAAGAACTTGAGGCATAAGGCACTCAGAAGCGCTTACTGATTAAACAACTTGAAGATAAAATTCTAATGACTCAAATTTAAAAACTCGTTAATGTAGAAATCATAAAAATTAGGGTTATCATTGAATCGATTTATACATACAAGTCATGTTAAATATTCTGGGAATTACAGTTTCATAATTAAGTGTAAACATTAAAAATCTTGACAATATAGTAATCATAATATAAATAATAAATATTTGGTGGTATAGAAAGCAGAAGTGGGAAAAATGTGAAAGTATAAACATCTTCATCTTTCATGACCTAAAATTGAAACATAGAGTGAATCTAACAACTTGACAAAACCTATTTTGTCAACATTTGCAATCCTCTTTATAAAATATTATTTCTTGTGGTTAAAACACCACCAACAACATTTATTTGAACTTCAGCAAATGTTCAGTTTTACTTTAGTTTCTTTCTGATAAGTTAAAACAAAATTAAAATTCAATGGTTTTTAAAAATTACTGCACAAATTATAATCTTGTAACAGTATTTAATCAATTCATTTTATATAAATATACACATATTAAGATGTCTAGCATAACATTCAATCAACATGTTAGCAATGTTCATTTTGAGTAGAATTTGAGGTGGTTGCTTTTGCCTTCTTTGTAACAACTTGTTCTGCATTACCTGAACTCTTTGTAATAAGCATGTGTGAGTTTTAAATAGTAAAAACACAAAGTGATTTTTCCTGCACAGAGGAAGAGAAACAGCTATGGATGCTTTTTTAGGAACAGAACCAATAACACAGGAAATTTCCATTACTTATATCTCACCAGACCTGCATATTCAGTCTTGATTTATGGTACGACAGGGAATACACAATTTATCTAAACTCATTATCTATTTTGTTATTTGATCTTTGTGAGTTTTTTGTTTTTCCCTAAGACTTGCCAGATCTGTAGGAGGCAGACAGAAATAGCACCCCCGAGAACAGACAATAAAATTGAGACAAGACGTAGTTGTCTCATGTTTTCTATCAATCCTTCCTAGGATTGCTATAGAATGTTTAAAATAAATTATAGAACCTGATTAATCATTATATGAAAAGCACAGAATAGAAGATTTTTGTTCATGTTATATGATATTCCTTTTTAGTACTGTATGCTGAATACCAATTGGTGATATTCTTTTAAGCAAAACAGAAAAGAAAGCACCTAAGCCATTTTTCATTCTGATTTTTGAGCCAGCACCTTGTTAGTTTGGCCTTCACTATCATTTATGTCACTGCGGTGATGAACTAGATTTGAGTGTCTAATCTAAAGTCGAAACATGTATTTTTAAATAGAGGCTCTTTTTTGCTCATAATTTTGAGGAATAAATTTAACCATGAAGTTAAATGGGTTTTGTCCTTTTTTTTTTTTTTTTGGCACTGGAGAATGACATCTCAAAACTAGCCTTATTCTGTAAAGCAATTCTTCCTGTCTTTCCAAATGATGAAAACCCAACTTGAGTATTTCCTGAGGGAGACCAAAGTTACGGACACTGGCAGAGCCCATTGGGAAACAGGAGCTGAGCATTTTTAGAGGCTTCGTACCATTTAAACTTAAAAAAAAAATAAAATAGGCCATAGAATGCATTTCAATCATCTTGCAAACATACAGCTTTTAATATCCTTTTGTTTTTAACATTCTCTCAAATTAACCATCGATTAGAAAATTTCCATTCAATATGTAAAACATATTCTAAATGAGAAAAAGACTACTCAAAGCTAAGTAAGGAACAATATAACATCAATATTTGAGGACCAAGATTATATCCTAGTGTTTTTAAAATGATATTTTATGTGATGCTTGGATTTTTGTTGTTTTAATTTGTTTCAATATGTAATTATTTATTTGTTATATATTTATGTATATTAATACATTGACCTATATGTTCATATTGTATGGAGAGAAAGAGATCAGAGACTACATGCAAACCCCACTCTCCCTTTTATTATGTACTATATAGTGTTGAATAATTTCTTAATCTCTTGGTTTCTATTTCCTCCCCTATAAAGCTGGCATTACATGTCTTGCTCTACCTGTTGGAATTGTGTAAAAATGAATTAAATAAAATCATGCATACGAAAATACTTTAGTAAACTATAAACCAATTTATATAAGCATTTTGTTATTTGTATATCTAATAGGCATTTCTTCCAGTGGTTATTTTGTTGTTTGCATAAAAATCCAGTAAAACCTATCTATGAATGATAAATTTAATTCAAAAAGAGAGGTGAGTCTCAGTTCATAATTTATAATCCTGTAATATGTAGGCACAAAAACTTGATCATATTTCTATTCTCCTTCATCATCTGCATTTTACCATATCCTCACTGAATGTTTTTTCACTCTCTCCTTAAATACATGTCTCAAAACTCTATGTATGGCCAGGCACGGTGGCTCAGGCCTGTAATCCCAGCACTCTGGGAGGCTGAAGCAGGCGGATCACCTGAGGTCAGGAGTTCGAGACCAGCCTGCCCAAAATGGCAAAACCCTGTCTCTACTAAAACTACAAAATATTAGCTGGGCATGGTGACAAGCACCTGTAATCCCAGCTACTCAGAAGGCTGAGGCAGGAGAATCACTTGAACCCAGGAGGTGGAGGTTGCAGTGAGCTGAGATCACATCACTGCACTCCAGCCTGGGCAACAAGAGTAAAACTCTGTCTCAATAAAAACAAAAACAAAACCAAAAAAACCTCTATGTGTATATTTTCTCTAATTACGTAATTACATCAGTACCTTTCATTTTGAAAAGTAATGATCATTAGAAAATTCTTCTTTATATTAAAACAAATTCAGCCACCTCCAAATTTCCACCAGTCATTCTAATTCTTCTCACTGACATCAGTAAGAATAGATACATCAACCTTAATATATCCAAAACAGAATTCTCAATATCATCCTCAGGCTTGTTCCCCTAACGCCATTCACACTCTACTCTGTCCTTCACTGCCTCCCTGAGATGCCATTGATCAGCAAGCCTGTGGGTGCTCCTTTGAAAAGGTAACCAGAATGGAACGTGTCTAATCAGCTCAGTGTCACCACCTTGGCACAAGTGACCTTCATCCCTCAACTAGACAATCACAATAGTTTCCTGATTGATATTCCTTCCAGTCTAGCCCTCTTAGAGTCCTTTCTCAACATAGTAGCCAAATTGACTTTATTTATATCCTTTAATTGCTTCCCTTTGCACTTAAAGCCCCAAGGCCTTATGTTGCCCATAAAGTCCTAAATAATCTGGTCCCACCTGTTCTCATGTGTCCTCACTTATTCTTTACCATACTTCACCCTTCTCCAGACAAATGCACCCTCTTGCTGCTCCACAAACATGGTAGTTTCAGACTAACCACAGGGTCATGGGTCATTACACTGGCTCTTTCCTTTGCAGTATTTGCATATCTCTATAGCTGGCTCCTTATCATGGAGGTCACTGCTCAGATATCATCAACCCAGAGAGGCTTTCTTTATCCTATTGACAACAGCTACATACTTCCTTCACTGTTTTGTCTTCATAACATCTATTACTATTTAAAATATCATATTTATTTTTTTGTTTATTACCTCTCCCTCACTCCAGAATATAATCTCAAGAGGGCAGGGATAATATGAATCTTGTTTATTATATCTTAAATAGCTCCTATAATTGTACCTAAAGAGTACAATTGTACCTAAAGAGTTAACATAATAGGCCCACCTCAGAAAGGCCTGCTTGCAAGGATAATCCTTGGCAGGTGCCTGGAAACTTAAATAGTAGACGATTTCCTATATGGGCATAAACTTTCTTTAATGATAAGAGTGACTCATTGTGCCTAGACTGTGCAACAATGCAGTTTATGCTGAACACCTGCTTTCCATCTGGAAGTATGGAATTTTGGTAAGTGGTAGGCAGAGCGCACCTGTGTGACTAGTTCCCCCCAAAATCTTTGGGCACTGAATCTGTGATGAGCTTCCCCGATAGACAACGTTCCATACATGTTGTCAAATTTGATGATGGTGGAATTTGGTGCATTCTGTGTGACTCCACTGGAAGAGGGCTCTTGGAAGCTTGCGCCTGCTTTCCTCTGGACTTTGCTTCATGTAGCTTTTCCTTTTGTTCTTTCTGTTTTGTATGCTTTCACCATAATAAATGTTTTCCATGAATACAACTATTTGCTGAGTCCTGTAGGTAGTCCTAGCAAATCACAGAACCTGAGGGTGGTCTTGGGGACTCTGGACATAGTAATCAAAAAGATTATTTGGTCTCCCCAGTTAAAAGTAATCAAATAGAACAGAGTGCATAAAAATTTCTATAATGTGGTAATGGATACAGTATGACAATAAAGCCCATCTTCCTCTGAAATACATTACCCCGTCATGAAATACATTTACTACTTACGTGACTGGTCTGTAGATCTCCTTAACACCAATGAACTGAAGTTGTTCCATAATGTCTGGAATACTTGCACATCGAGTAAGATTGATTCTTGGGTAATAAAGAAGGTATGAGAGACACATTTCACTCCTGGTGCTTAGTCCTCCCTAAAAACAGAGAGTTTATTTAGCAAAGTATGTGGTCTACCAACTTTGACATTTAAAGTACACAAGTCATCAATGTCATACAGTTCCTTCCAGTATTAAAATTTAATAAACCTTAAAGCTGAAAAGTAAAAAAACTGGCTTTTTAAAAAGGTAGTGATACAATTAAAAATTAATAGAATTATTTCCACTTTTAAAATTTGCCTTTCTTAAATAACCTAATAAATTCTGCTGATGGGATGTAAACTTTTCAACACAGTGAACATTTCAGAGAATCATAAGGATGTTTAGTTAGCATAATACCAATCAATCAGGAATTTTTTCAGGACATTTTTCTGATTTAATTGAATTTTCTAGAATCTTGTCTTCATGTGTATAAACATTAGCAGCTGCATACCACAGGGGAGAAAGATTTCATGTTTTGAATCCAGGTAGTTGATTATCTATTAAAATTTGGAAAAAGATTAAAGACCCTCAAAAGAACAGAATCCAGAGTTACTACAACATATTATCTAATATGTCTAATTTCAACCAAAAATTATTAAGTGGGAAAAGAAACAGGAAATTATTGTCTATATTCAATGGAGAAAAGTCAGTAGAAATGGATTGTAAGATTGAGATGCTGGATTTATCACACGATGACTTGAAAACAGATAAAAAAATATGTTCAATAAAGCTGTTTTAAAAAGTGTTCAAAGAGTTAAAGAAAAATATGCTCAAGTAATTAAAGGCAAATATCTTAAAAATGAGTGAACAGAGAAGGAATGAAATCAGGAAAGAAAAACATTTTTAAAAATAGAAATTCTATAGCTGAGAGGTACCAAAACGAAATAAAAACTTCACAGGATGAGCTCAACAGCAGGTTTCAGATGAGCAAGGAAAATATCACTGAACTTGAAGATTAATCAATAAAAATTGTCCTATTCAAATAATAGAGAGATAAAAGACTAAAGAAAAGTGAAAATACTTCAGAGATCTATGGGACAATATTAAATGTTCTAGCATTTATGTCTAACATATACATATGTTTTCATTTATGTTAAATACATGTAATTGGACTTCTAGAATGAGAGGAAGAAGACATAAAGGTAGAAAAAATATTCAAAGGAATAATGCCTGAAATAATCTCCAATTTAATGAAAAACATTAACTTACAGACCCAAGACGCTCAACGAAAGCCAAAGGTAAATACAAAAAGAGCCATACCTAGACACATCACAGTCATACTGCTGAAAACCAAAGATAAGAGAAAATCTTGAAAGCAGCAAGAGAAAAATGACACATCACATATAGGTGAACAAGAATACAGCTGACAGCTGATATTTCATCATAAATGATGGAAGTAACAGATATTATAATTATATATTCACAAGTGTTGCAAAGGAAAAAGCAACTGCCAACCAAGAATTCTGTATCCAACAAAATCCAACTTTCAAAAACAAAGGTGAAAAATTTAATACTGTTTATATTCTAAATTAATGTAGGGGCTAATATACAATGATTTTACAAATTGCAAAAACATGACATTTTGCACTTGATGAGCAAGGTAGGATTAGGCAAAGGGAGATGCTGATCTGCAAATGAAGTTGCATCTGATGCCTCAGTAAACGCTGTATTTAATATATCCTTAAGTTAGGATGGCTGTTCAGAGTTGTACCAAATTGTAGAAAGAAAGCTGGGCCTTTGCAGCCTCTTATCAACTAGTCATTGACTGCTGGCTCTCCTGCTGTAAGAAGTATAATTTTAAGGAGTTATTCTCTAATACCAAGGGGAATTTTCATTGAGGTACACTCCTGTTAACTATCATATTGTCATCTGATATTCCCAGTGGCTGAGGTTTGGTTGTGTTGGCCCTGAAGAGGGTATCAAGACAGTGCACCAAAATACTCACTACAATAATAACTTATTAATTATATCTTTAGTAAAATATTTCAACAACAAAAATTATAAATAAGGCATGGGAAAAAAATAAAACCAACACCAGTATCTTGACTACTCCGTGTGTGTCCAGCTTCTAACCCTCTTCTTCCTATTTCAACCAAAGGTGATTACTATGTTAATATTTTTTCTTTCTGTTGCTTTTCAGTACACTTTACATTCAGTATATTGAAGTTTGTATCCCCAAATAATATATTGCTTAATTTTCTTGAACTTTACAGACATAATATCACACTATATATATTCTGCTACAAGCTCACTCTTTTCAATCAACATTATTTCTTCTTCAGATACATTCATGTTAATATAGGCAGCTTTCATTCATTAGTTTTCATGACTTTACACTGTTTCATTATATAATACCATATTTATTTGTTCTCCTTTTGATGGGTATTTGAGATATTTCCAGAATTTTTTCATTCCTATATTATTACATGTAACTATGAATAGCTTATATATTTCTCTCCTGAAACGCATTCTGCAAAAGTAATTCCAAGGTTAAATCTACATAGGAATGGAATTGAGTAGAGTATATATGAATCTCTAATTTTACTAGATAATGCCATGTTTTTACCCAAGATGGTTTTACAAATTCAAATCACTACTAGCAACATATAAGTGTTCCAGTTTCAGCACAATGGAAATGCTATTTTAAATTTTGCCAAACCGGTGAGTTCAAAATATCTTACTCTGGTTTACATTTGCATGATTTTGGTTTTAAACAAAATTGAGCATCTTTTCATATATTTATATTACCTATATGGGTTGGTATTTCTTTGAAATGCTTTTGTCTTATCCTATTTTATTGTATACTTCTCTTCTGTTACTGATTTGTGGACTTTGTTTTATAAGCTGGATACTAATGTCCTGTTAATCTATGTATTGCAAATATTTTTTCCCAGCTTAAAACTCTTTTTAATTTCTTAATAGTGTTTTATTTTAGTAAGCAAAAGCTTTGATGTAGTCAAATTCATTAATCTTTTATTCATAGTTTGTGCTTTTTATGTTTTGCTTAAAAAATTCTTAAGTACTCTAAAGTCATGAAGACATGTTCAAGTACTTTTTCTTCCAGTGGTTTTAAATTTTCACTGTTCACATTTAAATATTTAATACATCTGGCATTGATTGTTATGCATTTTGTAAAATTAAGACTCAGTTCTATTTATGTCAGGGATATCCAATAGTGCCAGCATCATCCTTTAATAAAAAGTTTATCCTTTTCCATTTATCTAAGTGCTATGTCTGTCATAAACTAAGTTTCCATCTGCAGAATTTGTAGGTCTGTTTCTGAGATGCCTCTTCTGTTCCAAGTCTTCTAACTTGGGACTCAAAGCATACTGTAATAATCACCAGTTTTAAAATAAGCCTTCTTATCTAGTAGATTGTTTTCTATTTTGTTCTTTTTAGTTTTGTCTTGCCGATTTTTAACATTTTGCTCTTCTGTGTAAATTTTAGAATCAACTTGCTCCACATAAAAGCTAAAACAGCAAAATATTTACCTAAATAAAAAATAGATGAAAATATTTGCAGCCTTGGTCCAGTAAAGATTTCTTAGCTAGGATACCAAAATCTCAAATTGTAAAATTTCTCTGATTTTTTTTTACTAGAAAATATCAAATTTATGGGCCAATTTGAATAGAAGTATTTTCTTTATTTTACTGAGCCTTTCTATCCATGAACACAGTATGTCTTACTGTCTTTAGGAATTCTTTAATGTTTCCCAATAAAGATTTATACTTTTTTTTTTTACAGAGATCAAACACATCTAGTGTTAGATTTTATTTCTGTTTAATTTTTATTTTAAATTGTATTTTCTTGAGATAATTTCTTATACACTGAAATGCAATTAATTTTAGATAGTATCAGTTTGGAGGAGGGTTTGATGCAGAAAACTACAATATCTGTGAATAATGTGTTTTGCTTGTTCACTTCTTCCTTTCTGAACCTTATATCTCATTTTCGTTTCTTTTCCAGTACAATGTTGAATACAAGTAGTGATAACAAATACTCTTATATTCTTCCTAACTTGACAAAAACACTTATGGTATTTCATTTAATTTAATATTTGCTATAGCTTTTTCATAGCTAACTTCTACCTAGTTAAGATAATTCCTTTCTATTTCAGGCTTGCTAAATGTCTCCCCTGTCAACAATAAACTTGAATTTTATGACTGCTTTCTCTACCTCTGTTGAGGTGATTATATGTCTTTTTCCTTCCATATCTTCATGTAGAAGGCTTTAATATATTTTCTAATTTAAATCCATTTTATATTCCTTAGCTAAACTCAAGTTGGTCTTATCATTAGATTTGTATATAAAAAAGGATTTGGTTTTTCAAGCTCTTGTCCAAGTTATTTCCAACGGTGCATACTACTGGCCCCTTCTATACTATCCTTGTGAAGTTTTAGTTTAAAGGTTATGTTAACTACATTTTATGACTTGGTGGGAGGTGTTCCCTCTTTTTGTGTTCCTGAAAGAGATTGAGTAAGACATGAATTATCTATTTCTTGAACGCTTGGTGGAATTCCCCCAATAAATCTGTTGGGACCAGATTTCTCTTTGAGTCAGAGGCCAAGAGGTCATGAAATTCATTCTTCCTTTGGAGGTCTGGATTTATCTAAGCCAGACACAAGCATACAGTCAATTAATGACCACAGTTCTTTTAAAACTATTAGATGAGAAAAATTAAAAGACTAAGGATAGCTTTTAATGAAAGAATCAATAAATTATACTCCAAATATTATTTAATACTATATCATTAGTTAATTTGAAGTCTTAGAAAATGCTAAAACATCTCTGATGTCACTTTTATGATACTTGATGCTCAAGATTTTTAGAACTTTTCTTTCCAAATGGAAATGGTTTTTACTTGTTTCTTCTAAAATCAAGTTTATTTCTTTTTCTCCATAAATGAACTTTATTAATAATAAAAGTTTTCTTACCCAAGTCATCTCAGCTCTATCTTTCGTGTTGTAGCGACATTCAGTAATTAGGTTATCTCCCTGAAACATAAAAGTAAAAGCTTTCAGATTGAAGTTTTATGCTGGCTTATTTATCAAATATATTTGTACTTCAACAGTTAATACTTGCTGTATGAATGGATGCACCAAGTAATTTGATTCAGCAGAAGACCTCTGATCTGTTTAATTCTAGGTTTGTTAATATAACAAGCAAGCAAACAAATAATACTCTCTGTGTTTCAGCCAGACTCCACAACATTCTAGCTGGATGACCTACGTATAACCCAGGCATAATTTGTTCATCTAAAACCTAAAGATAAAAATTGTTCTTATTTTTGGTCCCAGCGATGAGGCTCATGCCTGTAATCCCAGCACTTTGGGAGGCCAAGGCAGGTGGATCATGAGGTCAGGAGTTCAAGACCAGCCTGGCCAAGATGGTGAAACCCCATCTCTACTAAAAATGCAAAAATTAGCCAGGCATGGTGGTGGGCACCTATAATCCCAGCTCCTCAGGAGGCTGAGGCAGAGAATTGCTTGAACCCTGGAGGTGGAGGTTGCAGTGAGCCAAGATCGCACCACTGCACTCCAGCCTGGGTGATAGAGCGAGACTCCATCTCAAAAACAAACAAAAAAAAAGTACTTATTTTTTTCACAGCTGTTACAAGGAGATTAAATGACATAACACATAGTCATTAGCAGCAAATGAACACTTAATAAACCTTAGATATAGATAGTAGATATTGTGATCACCTCTTCATTTACATTATTTTCTTTAAAGCTCTCTAATCAAGCTTTTATTTCCTTACAATTGAATTGTGAGGAAAATTAATAGAAATTTATTGATCTAGTGTTTTCTACCCTTTTGTACATAACAATACACATGGAAAATGATAACATTTTTATGTCTCCCCTTTAAGGTAAGCAGATGAAGCTATTCATGGACCTGAGGCTGCCATCTTTGGGCTTTCCCCCTTAAATTTGACCTCCCTGCAACACCACTCAGAGGGCCCAGAGATTAGTATCTCATCGCACTTAAGCCATAATCATGGTACAGCAGTTAGGAAGCTCTGAGATAACACTGTTTGGAAAGCCCCGGAGACATCATAATAAAATAGAGTGCAGTCCTTAAGAACCTTGACAAGATCACTGTTTCTTAAACTTCTTCTTTCTACTTTCAGGATGTATCAAAGAATTTCTAAGATCCAAAGCTATGGATCTGTAAAAAGAAGATCCCTTTCCTCTTTATCACTTTCTTACGTTTTTTCCAACTTTCCTTTTATATCCTATTGTGCCATGTCTTCTCCTTGACAGTTCATCCCATCTAAAAACCCTATCTCCAGCATCACGTAGAAAAGATATTGCCATTACTCTCATTTAATAAATGGTATAGGGATCTAACTTTTAAAAGTAAAATAAGGGGAGAAAATTATACTACAATTAAACTTGATGGTCATGGAATAAAATTTGAGAAAACAAAGTATTATAACATTTTTAAAGTCTTCATTCTCTTCTCTCCTTCACCATAACCTCAAATATGTGTCAAGCTTGATCACACAGCAAAGTTTAATTAGCTACATCCAAATAGCTTTATCAGATAAAAGAATTATCCTTACATTCCTTCTTCCTGAAATGAAACTTCTAAAAATATCCTATCTTGTCAATGTAGCATAAATACACCTCTGATTTTACCGATGCAGGAATTGCAACCCAAAGAATCACTAACTGGAATGTCAAATATAAAAAAAAGAGTAATGTTTAGTCCTCAGAACCTGAGATTTTTGTTTGGGGTTGTTTTTATTTTTCAGTCAGCAACTTGAATTACTCCTGTGAATCATAAGAAAAATGAGTTTAAATTTTGGAAAACAGATCAAACACATTCTATCTGGGTTGTACAACACCCACAGTGGGTGGTGTTAAGAATACAGATACAAAGAAAAATTCATTTCACTAGTAGAAACCTTGCACATCTCAGCAAATACGTCTCATGACTTTTATAACAGTCAATGAAAAAGAACAAAAACACGCATACTGGTAAGATTGTTTGCTCTTCCTTTAGATACTGAAACTCCTGGAAATTGAAGTCAAAATCATCATCATAGGCAAGTAATTTCATTTCCTTCCCTTTTCGAAAATGACGCAGCCTGATGCCTCTGCCAGCCAGGTGAGCATGGAGAAGAACAGCAAACACATGAATTCCACTTGGCTTTTCGGCTTCCAGAGCCTGCAGGGGACACCGAGGAAGACCCGATTAGCCCAAAGAAATGCATGTTCAGACAGTTCACATTCAAACACACTTGGAGGGACAACTGAGATGAAAAGCTAAAGCAATTTAAATGAATGCTTGAGCTGCCAAACATTTTGAACTCGGATTGTTCAGTGTTCTCCTTGTGAAGCAACATATGCCGGGAGAAAAGGAGGGGAGCTGATGCCTATGAGGGGCCTCCCAGACAATCTATACATGTTATCCTCCTTTTTCCTTCTTTTAGGAGGATAAGAGGCAGTAAACACTCTTAGCAAAAAGATTCCAGTATGTTAGTAACCTGAAAACCCAAATTCTTAAAAGGAATATTATTCCCACTTTTCCAGATAAGAAAGTGAAAGTGGGTCAATGGAATTAAGTGAATCACTCATGGTCCTACAGCTTGTAAAAGAGGTCATGGCAATTTGAATTATGAACTGTGGCCTAAATAACTCGGAAGAGCATAATCTTTCCACTTCGCCAGTCTACCATACTGTCCTGAACCACAATATCATATAATTCATAAACAGTCTGATCCATGCTGAAATATTTTCATTAAAAAACTTTAAGTGAAAACTGTCATTACTAAATACTTATACTTTTCTCCTATTCAATGTCTTTTTTTATATTAGTTATTTTTGCTCTCTGGTGAAGGAAGGGAAGAAAACTATAAGGCAGAGAAAAATGAAAATAAATGATGGAAAAAATCAATATGGATAAAAGATAAACTAGAGAAAGGAAAAAGAGACTACACAAAAGTCGAAATTGTAAAAGATGATATAAAGCATGCAACATGCAACAAACAAAAAAGGTAGGAGTAAGAAGGAAAACACCCTGCCAACTATTTCTATCTTTAGAGTTCTACTCCTGTAGCTTCAAGACTTAAAAAAGCAGTCAAAAGTCCTACTAAAATTGCATTAATGGTTTCACAGTGTGTCAACAAAAAAGGAATCGATAATAAACATGCACAGAATGTTTCACACAATAGTTTCTAAGAGCATTGATGAATCTGCAGAGAGCAGCTCAGACTCAGATGCTGCATACCTCTTCTAGGCACTCCAGAGTACAGTGACCCTCAGACTGGAACTCAGGCATCCCTGGAGGGATGGTATGGAAGAGGCTCACCCAGAGGCCAGCCTCAATTACCCCAGCATCATATTTCCTTATATCCATGGTATAAAATAACCTCAGTCCAGAATTATCTATTAAGCCTAGAACAAAAGCACATAATTAAAGTGAGTTTCAGTTCTTAAAATGTTTTCATTCCCAAGAAAATTCTTGGTTTGAATTTTTTAAAGTTTTCATATTCTGTTGAAATAGGTTTATTTATTTTCCATAAATTGTCATGAGGGAAAGAGATACAAGCAGAGATTAGTGGCAGACAACATTCAGTTGCATAAACAAGAATTAAAAGATGAGTAGCCATATTGCCTGCAACCTTTGTGGACTCACACAGCATACCACAAGAGAAATGTTTCAGTTATCTGGCTGTTATATTCCACCAATTATCTAATATGAAGACAGAATGAAGATTCTAAAGTCATTCATTAGAATATAGAATAAATAACTCAATAAAAGTTTTACATTGTTTCAAGATGAAGTTCGATAACATTTACTTTGAGGTAAAAACTCCTTAGTTTAGAAACCATCTGCTGATGAAGAAAACTGCTAAAGATTCACTTTATTTCTTTAAAGTTTGTCACCATTTTCTTCTTCATTCAACAGCCATTCAATCAACACACAGTCATTAAGAATCCATTATGTGGCCGGGCGCGGTGGCTCAAGCCTGTAATCCCAGCACTTTGGGAGGCCGAGATGGGCGGATCACAAGGTCAGGAGATCGAGACCATCCTGGTGAACACGGTGAAACCCCGTCTCTACTAAAAAATACAAAAAACTAGCCGGCGAGGTGGCGGGCGCCTGTGGTCCCAGCTACTCCGGAGGCTGAGGCAGGAGAATGGCGTAAACCCGGGAGGCGGAGCTTGCAGTGAGCTGAGATCCGGCCACTGCACTCCAGCCTGGGCGACAGAGCCAGACTCAGTCTCAAAAAAAAAAAAAAAAAAAAAAAAAAAAAAAAAAAAAAGAATCCATTATGTAAATGGCACTGCATTAGGCACTGTGGGGATGAGAGATGAAGAAGACATACTTGTTGTTATGACATATTCATTACAGGGAGGGAGAGTATGAGCCCTAAACATTTCATAAATTCATTTCACTAACTTGGAAATTAATTGACTTCCTGCTGCAGTAACTAACAGATTGATTCCTTCCCCTCAGTTCCTTTTTTGTCTCATTTAAATCAATCAGCTTAATCTATTTCTAGTCGATCATTTTTAAACACAAGGTCTTTATATCAAATATTCCTCATTGTATGTTATACACCCCTCGGTCACGAACACACACACACACACGCACACACACACATTTAGAAGATATCCATTACTTTGAATGTTTTAGGATATAATAAGTTGTTAAAATTAAGTATTCCAACAATTATCCCAGGAAATTCTTACCTCTTAACCTCCCTAACAGCCTTGGAAAAAATCCAAGCTTCCTTTCCTGCTTCGTGAGTGTGTTATTGTGAACATAAAATAATTTACTATGTGTTTGTTGACTCCAGCTTGTTCAGATATTCAGGGTCATCACAAGGAAGCACTGTGATATGACAATTAAGGACACTGACTCTGGAGCTGACCAACCTGGATGCAAATCCCAGCTCTGCTGCCTATGAGTTATGTGACCTTGGGCAAGTGCTATGGTTAAATGTTTATCCCCTCCAAAAAGTACGTTTGAATGCTGTCAAAATTTAATGGCCATTGTGATGGTATTGAATGGTGAGACCTTTGAGAGATGTCTAGGCCATGAGGGCTCTGCCCCTGCGATTCGATGAATGCCATTATTTCAGAAGTGGCTTTGTACTATCTTGCTCTCTTTACCCTTCCACCATGTGAAGCCTACTGCCATGTTATGACACAGCCCTCATCAGATGCCAGTACCTTGTACTTGTACTTCTCAGCTTCCAAAACTGTGACGAATAAGTTTCTCTTCATTATAAACCACCTAATCTGTGTTATTCTGTTACAGCAGTACAGAACAGATGAAGACAGGAAGTTATCTAAACTGTTTGTGCTTCAGTTTTCCAGTATGGAAAATGGCCATAATAATAGCACTACTACCTCATAACGGTGATGTGTGGCTTGAACACGAAGTTCTAAGAACAGTGTTTGGCACAAATGAGGTGCTCAATAAATGGCAGCTAGTCACACATATAGTGGTCACACATCTACCAGGGTTTCAATCAATTGTTAAACAAATAAATCATAAAAATCAATTCTCCTTTTGTGCTATTATCAGTGCAGATACAAATGAGCATGATAACGTAGAACATCTATAGTGACCTTAGAATTTTCTCTGGACATATCTTGCAAAATTTTGTTTTGTGTTTTACATTTTTGGGACCTACCTCCTTATAATAGCTTGACAGGGAAAAAATATGAGTAGAAATTTCAGTTGCATTTAGTATAGTTAGGTTCATTAGTTGCATTAGCTGTTTGGACCATTAATAGATAATCTAGTAAATAAAGTAATAATTTCTTAAGCAAATATAAAATGATTATTAAAAAACTTTTCTGGAAACATAAATTTATATTATGCTATATTTATAAAAATAAAATTATTATAATCTAAAATTTGGTCTAATTATGTATATGAATAAAAATAGAAAGTACTAAAAATCCTGAGTTCTCTATTAACCTGTTAGGAAAATAAGCTTATGTTTCATTTTTACATTGAAACTATGATAAAGTCAACTTAATTGACAACAGAGAAGGCAAATAAATTAAACCTTCTACTTTTGTAATAAACACTAAAAGGAAGAAGTAGTTCACATGGAATTTCCAATTGGAGAAGTATCATACATTATATAACATATTTATTCTATTAATAATTTAAAATCAAAAATGTAAAAAATTTTTAAAAGAAAAGTTGCAATGTAAGACATATTCAATAATTAATCCCACTGTTATTGTGATGACAATTTTTATGTTTTATAGTCACATATAATTTCATGGAAAATCTAACTTTTAGAATTTATTAACAGGTTATTTTGCTTGGTTTATGAAAGTTTTAAACTTTATCATAGATTCATGGTTCAGAGTATGGGATATAATTGGTGGGTAGAAATTAAAGTGAATTCAGAGAGAAACTATTTCCTATTAATTACTTTAGGGTATGAACAAGATACTTCATTGGCTTGCTCACAAATAGAATAGCTTAACACCTACTTTTATAGAAACATCACTCTTCAAATATCATACCACGTGTGCTCTCTTCAAAATCTATTATTCATGCTGCAGCAGCCAGAGTGTTCTTTCCAAAATACAGATCTCAATATTTGATTCCACTGTATCAAACTCTTCAATTGCTTCTCATTGTCTTCAGGGTAAAAATCCTTAACAGGCCCTACAAGATCTTAGATGGTCTGCTTCAGCCTTCCTCTGCAGGTTCATCAGCATCTTTCTTCACTGCACCCTAACCCTTCAGCATCTCCAGTCACCCAGATGAACAGTTTGATTCTTTAACAAAGACTTTCTAGCCCATCCTCACCACCACACACCCCTGGCTGGATGAGGTCACTAATTAAATACTCTCATAGTGTCAGGTATCTCCTTTGGATCAATTGGCACATATATAATTTCATATGATTGCTGTGATCATTTGATTGTTTCTCTTTCCCACTGGGCTATAATTTCCATGAGGGTGGGAGCAGCATCTGTTTTTCACACACATTATATCCTCAAGCACAGATCTGGCACATAGGTGGAGCTCAGTATTTGCTAAAAGATTGCATGAGTCAATACAAAATAACAACTTGGAATTACTCCTGTTGATAATTTCATGTTAAATCTACCAATGTTGGGATTTGGAATATCATACAAATGATTTCAGAAATCAAATGCACATCCTTACATTTCTTCACTTCAATATCATATTACACGGTGTCACTGCATAAGTACTTTATGAGTATATCTATGATTTGCTTACCACACAACAAAATGCTTACACTTTTTAGTATAATAAATGGTATCTTTTTCTTATGTGCAGTTAGAAAGAAAATGTTCCATAAACACCATGTACTGGGACTAATCTACATCACAAAGGAAAAGTCTATTACTCTACTTTCTGGTAGGTAGTATGCAAGTGTTTTTGTTAAGATTAGTGACTGCATGTGCTCATTTACCTAGTTTGGTGCTGGTTAATGCCTGCTGTTACAGTATAATTATAAACAGTACCCATTTTCACTTCTAAAAGTCTCCTAATTTGAATGACAAATGTATAGGTTAATTCTTTCTAGCATTGGCTTCCATTTTGTTTCAACTCTGTTAAAGACATGACTTACAAGGTACAAAACTTTTTATAAAAACCATAAGTAAAATATGTGAACAATAAACTCACCTTCCTCATAAGTCGGATTGTCATAATGGACTTCTAGGAGCACATAATGCGGATCTAATGGAGTGCCAAGGGATAATCCAACATGAGGTGGATAAGAAAAACCCTAAATATGGAAAATGCCATGAGACAGTGTCCTGTGAAAGTCCCTGAGAGCTCTATTCCACTCAAAAACCCACCATCTTCAAGGATATTTCAACCCTCTGGAACCGCATTCATCTACAACTGATGAAATAAAATAAAAATAACTTAAAGAAAGGATCCCTTCCTATGAAAATGGAGTTAAGCCACCTTCATATCAAAAGTAGCATTAGAGCTTTACTCCTAAGTACTAATTTACTTCCAAGTATTTACTTCTAAGTAATAATTATTAATCATTAGCCCCACCTCTCCACCAATAGCCCAGGCAAAAATCACGGTTTCACAGGTGAGGAATGCATCGGGCATGTTGGGGTGATAGCACTCGTGGCCGGACTCCAGAACACTGTCGTTAAAGTTGCTGCTGCACTGATAGAGCAGGATGTGGTGCACCAGACTCTCGTGGCCTCTCTGTATCACTGGCTCAACCTACGTGAACATAAATGAGAGGGAGGACACAATAAATAAAACCATCCTACAACACCCCACAACAAACATGAAACTAGCATAAATTATTATCAGTTTCTCAAAGGGACATTCTTCTCAATTATGTCAAGGTTGTGTAGTTCAAGTCTAATTTGTTCTGGAGATAGTGACAATGGTAAAGATAATGATGATGACAATGGCAACAACAAAGATGAGACAACCATTTACTCCAAGAAACAGGACTCTACTAATCGGCTTTTTTGGTTGTTAATTCACTGATGGTGTCCCTTGCCCATTCTGCGGAGCAATTGTTTTGAAACTTGTTTGCTTTCCCCCAGACTTGCTCTTCCTCTTCCTCCTTCTTGCTTTTTTGTTTAAAAAATTATACTTTAAGTTCTAGGGTACATGTGCACAACGTGCAGGTTTGTTACATATGTATACATGTGCCATGTTGGTTTGCTGCACCCATTAACTCATCATTTACATTAGGTGTATCTCCTAATGCTATTCCTCTCCCCTCTCCCCTCCCCCCACCCCATGACAGGCCCCAGTGTGTGATGTTCCCCTTCCTGTGTCAAAGTGATCTCATTGTTCAATTCCCACCTATGAGTGAGAACATGTGGTGTTTGGTTTTCTGTCCTTGTGATAGTTTGCTGAGAATGACGGTTTCCGGCTTCATCCATGTCCCTACAAAGCACATGAACTCATCCTTTTTTATGGCAGGATAGTATTCCATGGTGTATATGTGCCACATTTTCTTAATCTAGTCTATCATTGATGGGCATTTGAGTTGATTACGTCTTCGCTATTGTGAATAGTGCTGCAATAAACATACGTGTGCATGTGTCCTTATAGCATTTTTTTCCACACACACAAAAAAAAGAAGTCAAGGCTGTGGGCACAAACGCTCTTAGTCTCCCTTTCTTCCACCTCAAAATGTTATCTTTACCCATCCCTACCAGAGGTAAGAGGTGAGATCTCATTCATCTCTATTAATGCCTGGTGCTGAGAAGAAGGCTAGGGCTTAATCATTTTTACTGATGATTTTATCATCAATAAAATTCAAGAAGAATTAAATTGTAAACTGACCTCCAGATTACAAATTGAGGGTATAGCCTAAAACACGAGGATTTCCGAAGAAAATGAATCCACCCAAGAAACAGCAAGGAAACTTGCTGCAAGTTTCCTTGCACATTTTATTTTTATTTGAATAATTAAGATCAAAAGCCAATAACAATTTTGTTATTAGAATTTGGAAGAGAAAAAATAAAACATTGTTAGCTATGTGCTCTAGTGACACTGCTCAAGTTAAAAGAGGAAAACTAGAAACAAGGAGAATGGGCAGTGAAATTGGTCCTAATGTGAAAAGCGTGATCTACATGAACATGCTCCTTCCACTGTTTGCTCTGTTAGTTCCCTTCATAACGCTACCCGCTTTAGTCTAAGAACCTAGGAATCAACTCAGAATGAGCAAAGCACACCCTAGCATCCCAGAGATTCTATATGCAGACCAAATGGAGCCTTGTACTTGGTGTAGGTGGGCTGTGGGTGTTGGCTTCAGTTAGAGCAGCGGTCCCCAATCCAGTACTGGTCCGTGGCCTGTTAGGAACTAGGCTGCACAGCGGGAGGTGAGCAGTGGGCAAGTGAGCAAAGCTTCATCTGTATTTATGGCTGCTCCCCAACACTCACATTACCGCCTGAGCTCCACCTCCTGTCAGATCAGCAGTGGCATTAGATTCTCATAGGAGTGCATATCTTATTGTGAACTAACTGTGCATGTGAGGGATCTAGGTGGCGTGCTCTTTACTAAATTCTAACTAATGTCTGACGATCTGAGGTGGAATAGTTTCATCTCAAAACCACCTCCCCCATCCTCCAGTCCATGGAAAAACTGTCTTCCATGAAACCAGTTCCCTGTTGCCAAAAAGGCTGGGGACCGCTGAGTTCCAGGGTTCCTTTTTCTCCCCCCCTCGGAGTTCTTTGAATCTTTGTTCAGCTGGTAAAGAAGCTCTGGTGTGCTCCTAAATATCCAAGAGTTTAGCCTTAGAGTTCATCAACACTTCTGTGTTTAGTCCTAACTACTCAAATTCAGGCACTGCATTTTGAAATCTTTGCTTGCTCTCTACTTTCAGCATGCACATTTACATGAAGCGTTTTCAGCTGTTTTTTCCTATGGCTTTGTTTTCCATTTTCTCCATAGTTTTTCTCTTTTTTGTAGGAAAATATAAGCAAATGGGGAAACGGTATGTAGTGGGTCGAGTCTGAATGGGCAGCCAAGGAATTCAAGTTTTTAAATCCAGTTTTCTTTTGTGTTACATAGTGAGTCATGGCACACCTAAGCCTCAGGTACATTTTCAACATCACATTCATGGAAAAGACATTGCACACGGTTTTGTTTGCACTTGTTTTGTCTCTAAAAGGTCGTGAGCCCTGAAGGCAGAAACTTTTCTGTTTTGCTTGAAGAGGGTAGTTATTGTTCAAGCATGATTGCATAATAACAATGATTGCACAGAAGTATAACCCAGCATTTCTATAAGAATTTCATTTCTATGTCTAGTTTGAGCTTCTGTCTGAGACTTGACATTTTTGGGTTCCTCAGTCCTCCAAGGGGGACAGGGCACTGCTAAGATGTCAACAGTAGAATATTCAGGCTCATGTGAGATTTTTGCTTTGCTAAGTACCTCATAAGTTCAGGCAGAACCTTAAGGTTGTACTGAGCTCTACAAGGTAGGTCTTGGAAATAAGCCGTTAGGGCAAAGGAGAGTTGGTTACTGTCACGACAGTTTCAGAAACTAGTGGCTTTCACTGAAGAGTAGGAAGAGGGAGTTAAGGGTGTGTGATGCTGGGTGGTGCTTGACTTTGGAGAGCTTCAAATAAACAGTTTGAAAAAAACTTTTAAGAGCAAGTGTTCTTTTTTTTTTTTTTTTGTCTTCATAGGAAGTGCTAAAACTAACACCAAACTGCAAAGCTACCAATTTATCCCTGGAATAATAATAACATCTATCTTTTATTTAGACCTACTATCTACTAGCCACATATGAATCGTTCTATGTATTTCATTTAATATTTACAACAAATTTATAAGAAAGATGTTATAACCTCATCTTACAGATTTACTGAAACTCAGAGATTAGACAACCAGCTCAAAGTACCACAGCTGGGAAATGGTAGATGGGATTTTAAACCAGGCTGGTCTGACCCCCAAATCTGTACTTTTCTACTGGCTACACATTATTGCAGGAAGCATGTTGGAGATGCATCAAGGACCCTGGAAGTTACTGCCAGTGGGAGGGAGGATGAAAGGCTTCAGTAAGGCAAGTTGCTGACAGCTGATAGCTGTCATCAACAAGGGTGATGACCTCAGGAGCCAATGCCAGAAGGTGCTTCTAGAAATCATTAGCAGGGACCACCACATGCTGATGCCCTCAGAGGTGCAGTGACAGACTGAGTGTCTTACACCTGGGGGAAGGGGCTCCTGGCCTCCCTGCCACTCTGGTCCCAGTGCCCCTGGGCCTCTAGGATGAGAAGACAGACCCATGGCCTTTCAAGGTGTTCCTTCCTAAAAAGGACAAATATCAAGGCTTCTCTCTGAAACCTGATGAGGGCTTCAAGAAGAATTAAACTGTAATCTGACTTTCCGATTACAGATTGAGGGAGCAGTCTAAAACATGAGGATTTCCTAAGCAAAAACATCAACCCATAAAACAACAAGGAAACTTGCTGCAAACTTGGGTACTGATCACGGGAGGAGAAGATAAAAAGGCTTAGAAGAAGCAAGCCCTTGGCAAAATAGAAACGATGTGAGCAAAGAGAGGGAAAAAAAAGAAAGAAAAAGAAGTGCTTGGAAATGATATGTAAGGATAAATATAAATTATGAGGCTGATAATATGGGAGAAAAAATTACCTGATTATCAAACTCCTGAAAAATAGAAGAATAATTTCTAGAGAGGAAATGTTCAGACCACCATGGGGATATTAAGTGAGACACCAAGAATGTTTCTTAAGGATGGACATAACCTGTTTAGTGGAGGGTACAACTCGAGGAAATGGGAGTACTTTTGATCAGTGCAGGACAGGGCTATTGGCTCAAATATTTAGCACAGGATAGGATTTCCCACAACCCTTCACGCCATGCTTAGAGAGCCTGATGAAGCCAGGGCACTGCTACCAATTCCCTAATGGAGGCTGCTCATTATTTTTCACTCCCACAACAAGTTCTACAAACATTTTAAGCAGTCAACAAACTTGTGT
This sequence comes from Macaca nemestrina, assembly GCF_043159975.1. Taxonomy (NCBI): domain Eukaryota; kingdom Metazoa; phylum Chordata; class Mammalia; order Primates; family Cercopithecidae; genus Macaca; species Macaca nemestrina. The sequence continues at coordinate 37,004,605 of NC_092129.1, forward strand.
TTTAAACTCTGTTATGATCTTCTTCTTTAGCCAAAGCACCGTCTGAGGAAGCAGAGTGAGGCACACACAGAGCTCCATGCCCCCTTGTGCTTGTTGGCTGAATGCGGCATTAACCTGACTTTCTGATGTGCTGGGCAACCGTCCACAGAAAAGACAAGACTTTTGCTTTTGTATTACTACATTATTTGTAATGACGATAGAGTTATACATTTTTAAATTAAAAATACTAAGACTGTTAAGTATCAGTATATTAAAGAGTAGCACTTAAAAAGTGTTCCTTATTCTGGTTACTTCACACATTCACATTATTATCACAATCACAGGGGGAATGCCAAGAGTTGCCTCTATTCAAAAATATTAAAATTATAGGAATTATTAAAGAAAGTCATGGCCATAGAAAGTATACAAATATAGATATATTGGTATTCCTGACACTGGAATGAACATTTAATTTAATCTTACATGTAGCCTGGCTATATGATGACAGAAGAAATAAATAAAAAGAAATATAAAGCAGTACATACGGAAGTGGAGGCAAGACACAAACGTGGAAATTCCCCTGATGACATCAAATTGTGTTATTGATCCCACATTTTCTACAAAGGTGGGGTGTACAGACCCAGAACGGTGACAGGCCTGTGAGCTTACCTTCCTATGGCAAAACAGACCAAGCAAGGAGGGCCTGGCAGCTGTTACAATCTGTAACTGCTGTACGTATTAAAGGAACAGCCCAGAAACCAGAACACAGATAGAAAGGGAAAGATTTCAACCTGAAAGAATCTTTTAAAGAGGAAAACAGTCTCCTCCGTTAGATCAAGTAACTGGAGCTTTCAGATACACTTGAGGTATCTTAGCAAGAAAAGAAGAGAACAACAATAAACAGTTGCTCAAGAGTAGCCAAAACCAAGGTGGAAATTAACATTGACCATAAAGTTGACCTTGGCAATGACCGTTTTTCCTAACCTCATCATCTCTTCTTACGCACTTTATCCACGTCAAGTATGCCTAACATAGCCCCTGCAGCACAAAGAGTGCTTAATAACTATTTATTGAATTGAAATAAAATGAATACAACCCTTTCCATGAAGCCAACATCAATGAGGCTGAATCACTAAATTCATTTGCCTCTTAGTTTCTTGGTTATCTCCACTATACTGCATCCCACTTCAGCTACAGAATCCCATTGTCACACCCTGTCCTTGTAATTGTCCATGAGTACACTACCTCTGAAATTCTCTTTCTGTGCCTCTTTCCTTCCCTGTTAGCTCTTTCACACTTGTCCAGTTGCTCAGCCTGCCATTTTCTCCTGGGAGGTCACTTGAACTTATCACTCATCAGCACTCACAACTGACCCAAAGCTCACATGGTGAATCACTCCTGTAATCTGCTACTTCTCACCCTCCACTTAGGACACTGGAGATATACTTTACACAATCATTCGCATAAGACTTCAAAGATCATAACTCACACTTTTGCCTCAGAACATCAATCTTTCTTTGGTTTTGCTCTGCATTCTGTTCATCTCTCTGAAGTGGCTATCCTAAAACCTTTCCCAATCTATGCACACCTCCTAATCAGTTCTCAGCAAATGTCTTCATTATTTTGGTGGGAGAGGAAAGCATTTCTATCCACTCTGTAGTTGCCTGAGGGCAGAGCTGGGGGGATGGAATTTGATGCAAAGGACACAATATGATTGAAAAAATCTTAAATGTCAGCAACTCATTCTATATATTCATTTTTTACAATGTAGAAAGTAATGAGATGATTCAAAGAATCTACACTTGGTGACATCTTATTCTACTTAACTTGAGCTATACAGGGTGGGATGAGACATAGAGAACCTAAGACCAAGTGACTGAGTATAGTGATAAGACCAAAAGAATTCCCTAGAACTTAGAACAAAGAAAATGTTTCAGAATTTGAGGCAAGAAAATCTTAGGGGAAATGTGTATTTCCCTTCAGTGACTGAAAGAATGAGATCTTTGACAAAACTGTGCCTACATGCTGATCTCTCTTCACCAGCACCTACCCTGAAAACAGATTCAGTTCAGAAAGGGCTTTTTGTGAAAGACACCGAGTATTGGCAAACAAAAATCCGTATGGTTTTGGAGGCTTCAAATAGCCAATTACCTAAACAATAACTCTGGCTGAAAGAAACTTTTTTTTTTTTTTGCTTGATTCCCCTGTGCTGGGTCGAACAGTGTCTCCTGAAAATTCATGTTTACCTTGAACCTCAGAAGGGGACCTTATTCAAGAATAGGGTTTTTGCAGATGTAATTGGTTGAGAGGAGATCATACTGGATTAGGGTGGGATCTAAATCCAATGACTTGTGTCTTTATGAGAGAATGGAGAGAGAGATTCAAACACAGATACGCACAGAGACAGGATGGAGGCATGAAGATGGAGGCGGAGGTTGGAGTGTTGCTGCCATAAGCCAAGGAATGCCAGAAGCTACCAGAAGCTGGAAGAGGCAAGGAAGGGGAGCTTTTGGAAGGAAGTTGGCCCTGCCTATATCTTGATTTCAGACTCCTGATCTCCAGAGCTGTGAGAGAATAAATTTCTGCTGTTTCAAGCTATCCAGCTTGCAGTCATTTATTATAGCAGCCCTAGGAAATTCATACATTCTCAATTTTCTACCACAAACTAACAATTTGGAGATTTGTACATTTATACCTAGGTCATGGTTGTCCCTGTCATTGTTTGTGACATGAACTCATCACAAATACACATTTCTCATACATGACTGAAGTTAAATAGGTTTTTTTAAATTTATAGCTCAATATATGTGTGTCATGCTTTAGTTATTAATTTTGGGGGTAAAGCTGGAGAAAGAATCTTTCTTGTCTTGTCTGATTATACTCAGCAAAATGTGAGAAACACAGAGGTTACTAGCGCCCCTTTGAACAATTTTCCTGTACTCATTCTTCCAACTCTACCCATTTAACCTGTGGCTCCTTGCCTGTTAAAACATGACTGGACAAGTGGAACATAGCTCTTCAAAAACAACTTGCAACTCAATAAATTCAAAACTAAAACAAAAGGAGAGAGGTGATGGGTGTAATCTGTAATGAGCTGGAAATTTTGTAAATTCCCATCACTTTTCTTCCTGCCTGTTCTTGTTCTTGGCACCCAGCTTTATATACCCACCTGAGGCACAAGTTGCTGCCCACATAAAAGCCCGTAATCCATCTCTGAAAAAAAGTTATCCAAAGGTCAGCTAGCTCCTAAAGTGATGCTGCCTATGGGAACATTTCAGCCAGAACTAACTGTGTAGATGGGTGAGCATATGATCATGCCGACATGCTCATGTGACAATGGGAGCACAGAGGTATCTGCTCCTCTCTCTCCGTGTCTCCTGCCATATCCTCATCCCTAACAGGAAGGACTCTTTTAGCATGACAATATATCCGAGGTATGAGAGGCAACCAAAATTAACAAGGGAATGGCATCTTTGCACCACAGACACTCCACTCTGAAGAAGGTAAGTGTGCAACGCAAATCCTGACTTGCTGATGTGGTGTCAGGGGGCCACAGTCAAAGGGCCACAGCATGAATGGACCTGTTAGCTAAAGCACACGAGGTGATGGCAAGAAGAGATGAAGTGGGAAAGAGATGAAGAAAAAGAAGGAAAAAGAGAAGAAATGAGGGCGAGGAGGCTTCTGGGAAATAACTCACCCCTTACTTCAATCCCGAATTCTCACGTGTCTACCATCTTCAAACACAACCTTGCCCTACCAGCCACAATTGATCAGTTCAGGGAAGGGTGCCCAGCCTATCTTGGAACTTTTCTAACGATGAAAAAGAATTCAACCCCCTCCAAAAACTGAATATGTGTTGTGAGGCTCAGCAACCTCCAGGGATGATGTTTCTGAGCACATGAAAGAAGCCAGCATTCAGTGAGATACCATCAAGCAAGCACACAGAGAGGTACCAGAGACAAGATAAGACAGGTTTGACAGAGTTCGAACACTTCACTGAAGCCGTTCCTGAAACCAGTTGCATCTCTGCCAACTGTGGTTTATTCACTCAAGTTTTCCTCTTGATAAATGAGTCGATACGTTCCTTTCTTTTTCTGAAACAAGTTCAGCTTGGGTTTCTATTACTTGCAAATAAAAGTCCTGATTAACAATCTAACACAAATAAGTATAAATCATCAGTTCATCAATATGTATGTGCGATCATGCATGGCTACCTGACATATGTTTCTTCACATTGGAACATTGCCACAAAAAATACTTTGCTTTTGTTTTACTCTTCCAGTTTATTTGCTCTTCTTAATTGGACTGGTGTAAGTTAAAAATAAAGTTACTTCAGTAAATGCCCTTGAAGAGTGATATGTTGGGAGAGAATCACTTCCTCTACCCTACATACTGATGTCTTTCTCCCTTGCTTACTGATTTCTGAATTTCCACCTAGACACTTAGGATTAAAGCTGTTTGACTTGATGAATATGCAAGTACCCTTGGAAAGAGGTAACATGTTATGATTTACAGCCATTATTTTTAAATATGAGCGAATTAGGTCCTCTGGCCAAACACTTCAATAATATAAAAACAAACAAAACAGAACATTACTTTTAAGACAGTTTATAACACAGCATGCTTAGTGTATATATTGTTGTTTGAATTTTTAATAGATTACTCATGAACTCTAAGGTACCTTCTGACCCTATGTTAGCATATATATTAATTTTCAATTACTTGAGATATTCAATACATCAGAGATCACCTAGAACTTTATGAAATTTTGAAATTAACATATCTATGGCCAGCAAGAAGTAGTCAATTTTAAATTAATACATACATGGCCAGTAAGAAGTAGTAGTGTCCTGGAGGTCCCGTCTTGGCTGTGCAACTAATCAGCTGTGGGACATGCCATAAGTCAGTCATGTGATAATAGCTCTGCTTCCCATCCAGCTCTAGTCTACGTACGGACTAGATGAATATATACATTCATGTAATCGTCAAAACAACCTTACGTGTTTAGGTAAAAGAATTACTCCACATTTCACAGATCCAGAAAATAAAGCACATATAAGTTAAGAACCTTGCCCAAGTGTCACAGCCCAGATTTGATTTCAGCGGTCTGGATCGAGAATGTGCTCCTAACCACCACATGATATACTCGCATCTTTATTACCAGGATCACACATGGGACAGCATCAGTGATCTACTAAGAACACTTCAGACCCCTGGAGCCTTTTCCGTGAACCCACTACCCAGGTTCTGTTCTAAGTTTCTCATTTCTAATCACTTGCATCTGCAACTTTCCTCGGAGGACTATCTTGCAGAGAGCTAGTGCCACAAAATATACATTCCACTGGGGTAGGTGAAAGGTATGGAGATGGGGATGTCCCGCAACCTTGCCCATATGGGACATGTTCTCCATGGGTTTGGGTTGAGGCTGGAACTGCAGCAGAATCACACTCTTGCTCAGCTTCTTCTTCCCTAGCCTTACTCTCCCTACCAGCCAACCCCCGACCCAGTGTTTTCTCCTGGCACTTCCTTAGTAAATCAATTATACACAAATCCATGTCTCAAGGGGCTACATTTCAAATAAGACAAGCAGCATAATGGTGGAATATTTTTCCGGAACACATTTTATTGGGTTTGATTCATGATTTATTATTTTCTGTCTCCATTCCTTTGTTGTTTAACTTCTCAATTCCTTTAGGAGTAAATTAGTGATAACGAGGCTTACTTATAAGACTATTTAAGCATTCAATGGCTGGTCCATGTGAAGCAACAGATACCTTGTAGGTTCTCAAACAATGGTACTAGTATTACTATCTTAAGTTGGATTCTGAGTTTTTAAATGCAATTTTAACATTTTACCCTCACAGACAACAAGTAAATCTATACGAGTAATCCATTCTCAAGTTCCAATATTTCAAAATCTAATTTTAAGGCTTGTATGCCACAAATATTCAGGCAAAAATATTTCCATAAATATTAATGTTATTGCAAACTGTGTAATCACGAAATATATATTGGTGTGTGCTATCTCAATATATTAAGGATTTGATTTTCTAATTTTTATGCATAAAACTTAGCCATATTTTCTCTACAGAGATCTTTTTCTGAAATACGGCATCCCTCTTTTCTCAAAGGAAACTTATCTACGTTCGCTCATGTATGTTTATAGTTTTAAGTATAAATTTTCCTTATCACTTTGATTTAAAAGTGTTCTCTTTCAAGAGATCTTTCTATGAATGAATGAATATTCATTCATGGACTCAACTGACAACTCCCCATCTGCCAACAAAAGCCCCACCTATATCTACATACTATGTGCTTTTTGTTAGGTGCTGAGGGAGGAAATAATGATGCATCACACATGAATCTGACAGTCTTACGGGTCAAATTCTAGAACAGTAGAGAAGCTAAAGCTAGAGAATAATCATTTTCTGTTGCCTTTCAGCGTTAGTTCCTCAATATTTTCCTATCAGGAATCCTGAACTTCCGAGCTACAGCTTTTGGCTAAGAATGATCACCAACTTCCTTGGGTGGCCTAAACCCACTTATGTAATCCCATCCTTGATATGAGCTGAAATTGATCCAATCACAAGGAATCTGTAGACTTCTACACGGTAGCTAAAAACTATCCTCTCCTTTCCCCTGGATGTGAAAGAGAAACTGTGCTATATCAGAAGTCTGTGCTGCCATTTCTCTACCATGAGGCAAAATAGCCTAAGGATGAAGACAATACAATAATACAATATTGAGGGCAAGCTCAAAATGAAGTTACAGCTCTTTTTTATTTTTTTTCCTGTGATGGAGTCTTACTCTGTCGCCCAGGCTACAGTGCAGTGGCATGATCTCGGCTCACTGCAACCTCCGCCTCCCAGGTTCAAGTAATTCTCCTGGCTCAGCCTGACAAGTAGCTGGGATTACAGGCACGCACCACCACACCTGGCTAATTTTTGTATTCACCGTGTTGGCCAGGCTGGTCTCAAACTGGCTGGTCTCGAACTCCTGACCTTGTGATCTGCCCGCCTCAGCTTCTCAAAGTGCTGGGATTACAGGTGTGAGCCACTGCACCTGGCCAAAGCTACAGCTCTTGAAATATCATGAACCTCTAGGCTAAGGGATTTGCTTCAAATAAATCCAAGCAACACTCAGTTGAAATAAAAATGGGTTTGATGATGTTAATAACTGTCAATGACAATTATTTTCTTCAATCACCCTTTATTTGTTTCTTCCCCTTTTCAGACAAGCAATGAAGGCTGAGGTGACTACTCAAATCTGGATTAACCCATTTCTTGTTTGCCCTGAGAAACGAGTACTGGCAGCAAGCTACATTTTTTTTTTTTTTTTCTAAACAAGAAATGGGTTAAGGTAGAAATTTTGTTAATTCAGCTATCTGGAAAAATATACATATAAAACAAAGCATTCCCAAAATAGCTAATAGCTAAGCCTGGTTCTATAATGTGCTTGAAAAACAATGTTTTTAAGAGAACAATGAGTATTTAGAACATACTAAAACAACCAGACTCATCTTGTTTCCCATTTCTCATCTTCAAAATGTCCTTTAAGTTGCTTTATAGTCACAGCTATTATCCTAATCCACATCTCTCATTAATCCTATAGGAATTATATCAGTAGTCATCTACTTATCTTCTTGGATGTTGCTATTGGTATGTGTCCCCCAAAAATTCTTATGTTGAAATTTAATCATCAATGTGATAGGGTCTTTAAGAGGTGATTACATGGATGGGATTAGGGCTGTTATGAAAGGGTTTGAGAGACTGAGTTCATTCTCATGCCCGTCTACTTTCTACCATGTGAGGACACAGCAACAAGGTGCCATCTTGGAATCAGACAATAGCCTTCACCAGACAGCAGAAACCAATGACAGTGCCTTGACTTTGAACTTCCCAGCCTCCAGAACTGTAAGAAATACATTTCTGTTCTTTATACATTACCCAGTGTAAAGTATTTTGTTATAACAACACAGACTAAGACAGACATTTAGTAACTTGCCTTTTGGAGAACACTCTATATCCCAAGCAGATGATCTTCCCAAATCAGCACTTTTCACCTTGTTAATCTGACCAATCATATTCAATGGCTCCACATTGCCCATCCTATAGCTGATAAAGGCAACACTTCTTTTTCTGACATTCAGGGCCCACTGTCATTAGCTGCATGTTACCTCATGGTCCCATATGCATGAATTCCAGTCATAGAAATCCCTTCCTTTTATGCACTATGTTCATTCTTACACTCATGATTTCATTCATGCTGTTCTCCTTATCCAATAAGTCCCCCTTATGCAACTTTGCTTATTTAAATTCTATTCATTTTTGAAAGCTCAAGTTTTGTTTTCCCTGGATGCTTATTTGATTATTTTGACTCACATTTGTCCTGTCTCTCTGAACTTCTTTCAGGAGGCAGTACTAATGTGGTAGCTTAAAGTCAAAGACTTGGTTTGGAATCCAAGGTCTGCCCCTTACTAGCTGTGTGACCTGAGGCAAATTACTTAACCTTACTGAAACTCAGTTTCTTTAGTTATAATATAGAAATACAAATCAACTTTTTTTTTCTTTGAGATGGCGTCTCGCTCTGTTGCCCAAGCTGGAGTGCAGTGGTGTGATCTCGGCTCACTGCAACCTCTGCCTCCAAGATTCAAGCGATTCTCCTGCCTCAACCTCTCAAGTAGCTGGGATTACAGGCATGTGCCACAACACCAAGCTAATTTTGTATTTTTAGTAGAGACGGAGTTTCACCATGTTGACCAGGCTGGTCTCAAACTCCTGACCTTGTGATCTGCCTCATCCTCCCAAAGTGTCAGGATTACAGGCGTGAGCCACCATGCCTGGCCCAAATCAACTTTTAATCTATTATAAAAATGAAAGCAGAAATGTATCTAGCACATAATTTGTTGTAAACATTAGTTTAAAACTATACTAAGTTCTGTACAATTTATCACATACATAACTTTTTTACTGAATGCAATTATTTCATACGCGAATATTTTTCTCCTTAGCTGGAGTAACAACTCATTGTTTTACTACTTGCTGCCAATTCATTACATGGGGCTGACTTTTTCAAAGCCTTTGTTATTTGTGTATGAGTGTCTGTGTGTGTGTAATTAAGAAAACATAACATGAACATTAGATCTTGCCATTCTTTGACATGCTATTGCTTACATCTCTATACCTATGAGCTGTTTTTAAATGATACACGAATTGATTTTTAGTTTAACCCGTATTTCAAATTCCAGCATTTCATAGAGTCAAATGCACATGCAGTTCATATAGAGTAGATATATGTGATTTTGCTTTTTCATGCTGCAGAAAAAATGATTCAGCAAACTTTTCCAATAGTTTTTTGGGGGTTTTGTTTGTTTGCTTTGGTCAATACATGTGCTTCAACTCAGCAGTACATCAAAGGGGTGAGTATATCTGAATTTCTTCCAGACCTATGCAGGATAGATAGATGCACATGGACCAACATGTTTTAATGGAGGAGGAAAAACTGCAGAAATGGGCAATATACAGGAACATAACTCCACATCACAGAACGACAAGGGAGACAGAACTATGCAGTAAACAAATGCATGAATACTACAACTTTATTTTATGTGACCCATCCTCCTATCCTGGGGAAGTAAAGATTAAGAGAAGAAACTGAAAGCAACATTAAACTAAGGAAAGATAAGTAAACATTAAAGTACGAAAACAATGGAGAAATTATTTGCAACACTTACATCAAACAAAAGGTTTAATTCCCTTCATATAAAAAAATTCTGATAAAACAAGTCAAAAAACAAAATTGTGAAAATGGGCAAAGTACATGAATCAAAAGTTCATGGAAGGCTGGGCACGGTGGCGGCTCATGCCTGTAATCCCAGCACTTTGGGAGGCTTAGGCGGGCGGATCACCTGAGGTCGGGAGTTCAAGACCAGCCTGGCTAACATGGTAAAACCCCATTTCTACTAAAAATACAAGAATTAGCTGGGCATGGTGGTGCACACCTGTAATGCCAGCTACTCAGGAGGCTGAGGCAGGAGAATCACTTGAACCCAGGAGGCGGAAGTTGCAGTGAGCCGAGATCACACCACTGCACTCCAGCCTGGTCAACAGAGTGAGACTCTGTATTAAAAGAAAAAGAAAAAGAAAAAGAAAAACAAAAGTTCATGGAAAAGAGATCTACATGGTTACAGAGAAAAAGGTGTTAAATAAATATATTGAATTAAATATACTGAAATGAAACAACAATGACATACCTATCAGTTTGGCAATATTCTTCCATCAGATTGGCAACATTTAAGAAGTCTGTTTATAGGCAATTTGAATAGAAAGAATATAATAGCATAGAACAGGAAAAAATTTAATATTGCTAATTAAATTATATTAAATTCAGATATTCATACAAGAATAAAATGGATCTATACATACTGAAGAGGAACATTTTCCAAAAGGTACTGTCAAATGTTAAAAGCAAGTGTCAAAATACATAGCTTAATCCTATCAGGATCTAAAAGTTAAAACAAGAAAGTTATACATACATACAAGATATATGAAGTTTTTTCTATATCTATAAAGAGAAAGGAATGAAAATATAAACAGAAATAGACATAAAGGTAGTGATTTCATAAGTATAGATAATTTCAGAAAAAATACAAGAAAATATTAATGATGGCTTTATAAGCAGTGACACTTGAGCTGTATTAATAGAAGTTAGGGAATTTTACTTTTCACTTTACAATCTTCTATATTTGAATTTTTACAGTGGGCAAATATTACTTTTATAGTGTATTTCTAAAAATTCTGGTTTCATCACTTACTAACTGAATGGTCCATAACAACTTGACAACTTAATTAACTGTATGAGTCTCTGTTTCCTACCACACAAGGTGATCATGAGGATTGCATGAGATAGAAAATTCCATACAGGACAAGAAAGTCTTCTTAGTAAATGACCTGAGGACAGTTGGTTATTCATATGGTGGAAAAAATCAGTCTTGACTCTGATAGCAGCAGGAGGCAGACAAATTCCTAGGCAGATAGGGGCAGGTCCCTGATGACACCTGACCTTCAAACTAAAGACAATTTAAAGCTGGAAGACCAAGCCACAAGTTTTGGATAAATCCACGGACTGGATTGGGAACCTCTGTTCCCATTTGATGCACTTTCCTCTGATTGATCCCCACCCATCACCTATTTTACACATATCTACCGTTCCCTAATTGGTGTTTTACACTGTTGTACCATCTTTGAGTGGTGTCTTTATTTTAGCCTTTTTTGCATACTCACAAACCAATCTGCACACATTCTCTTATTCTGAACCCATTAAAGTCCCAGACTCAGCCACATTGGGGGACTGTCCACCTTTGAGTCATGAGCACTACCCAACTTTGGGTAAGTGGGCTGCCCAACTCGTATCTTCCTCTCTGCCGAAAGCTGTCTCATCACTCAGTAAAACTCTCCACCCTGTTGACTCTTCAGTTGTCCAAGTAATCTCATTCTTCTTGGACACGGGACAAGAACCTGGGACCTACCAAATGGCAGGTGCAAAAGGAGCTGTAACACAGCTGCCCCATGTGACAGGAAGCAGCAGCAGGGTCAGGCCAGCCCAGGGGCCATGGTCCAGAGTGGGGCAATGGTAACAAATGATCAGAGGTCCCACCAGCCACAGAATTTTCTCGCTTGCGAAGTGGCATCGAAAAACATCTTGTGTCATTTCCTACCCCACACTATAAACTATAAAATATCAATTGCAGGTAAATGTTAGATTTAAATGTAAAAGCCTAAAATAATATTTGTAGTAGATGACATAGAAAAATACTATCATGTTGTTGGATTCAATGTTATAGTGTTTTTGAGAATTTCTGTGTCTACATTTATGAGGAATAATGGTCTGTAGAGTTATTTTTTGTGATGATTTTGTCTGGCTATATTATCTGCTTAATGCTGGCCTCATAAAATAAATTGGTAAGTTTTTCTTCCTCTTCTAAAACAAAAGAATAGAAAAGAAAAGAATTCAATACAGTGCAGGGTACATATAAAGCATTTATCCTATTAATTCTCAAAATGTTAGTTCTCATAATCCCCATCCCTTATCTGTCTATAATATTTCCTTGAAAATTACACTCATATTGTATTCGTGGTAAGCTATCATACTTAATTAGATAATAGTCTCCAAAGACCTTTGAAAATATTTACTTCCCTATTACTGAGTCAATGCAACATAATTTATCTCCTCTTTTTTAATGTAAAATTTGTATTAAGAGTAATAATTGACTAGGAAGGATTTCAAGCTGGGTTTCTAGAACAACAGATATTTCTTCTGTAAACCCAATTATATCCTCTGAGTTTTTAGGCCTTTAAAATAACTAAAAGAGTCTCTTTTTTTTAAATCTAAATCTGCTGTCAAGATTGACAGACCAAATAACAGATGTCAGTACACGTGGCTTTACCTCTGACCAGTCACATCTCCTGATGGGGGGATCCCAGCAAAGATACCAAGACCCTTCCTTGGTTCTATATCAAACTGTTTCTCTGGATTATATTTTACTTTTTTGGTCTCCTTTGAAGTTATAGCTGTGGGTCTATTTTTTTGTTGTTGTGTTGTTGTTGGGGGGGATTTTTTTTAATTATTTCAAGGCCTAATAATTCTATCCAAGAAAGGGCAGAACTTAATTACTAACACATGATTCTCATGATAAAATGCCAGAGCCCAAATTAGAAGAAAGAAAAAAACTTAGTTTTTTACTTAGTCAAATATAACTTACATATAAAAATAATCAATTTAAATATGCATGTCCTTAAATTCCTTTAAAAAAAAATTTTCGTATCCTGAAACTTCTAGTACCTGTGCTAATATGTAATTTGTCATAATTTTGGCAATTTTAAATAAAGTATATTATTTTAGCACTTATTCATCATAATTTAAGGATTTTATTTAATGAAGAAATGTAATAAATTGCCCATCTTTTTTTTTCTAGGAGTAGGGAAATAACATCAATGACATTTTTTTATTTCTCTGAGCATAGTCTAAAGGCTAAATCTAATTGTGGGCAATACAAATTAATAATATTGCTTCATGCAGAATTCTATGTTGCTTTTTATCCAAAGGTCTAGAATTCACTGGTCTTTTAAATGTCTGCAAAGTAAGTTCTGTTCTATCTGGTAATGAAAGTAGGAGAAATTGATGATAAGTGGTCTCTAAGATACAAAATAAATTTGCTTTAGAACTGATAATAAGTCTAGGTCTTTAAATCATATTTTTTTGCCCTTTCCATGAACTATCTACAAGTAGCACAGCAGAGCGGTTTTTCGATTAACCAGATGCATAATCCACAGTGCCACTCATTCAAAATGCATTTGTCCCAGGAACAAAATAAATTTTTTGAACATCATTTACAACTCCCCATTATTAGCTTGTGTCTAGATTTGAGTCACTCATCCAACAAGCATTTACTAAACACTATAATAAACTGTACCCAAGGCTGCAGATCTAAGGCACAATTGAATCAGTTGTCAAGGAGCTAAAGTTTCATGGTCAGGTAAAAGATAAATTCCACTCAAAAAGGTGCTAATATATCAATAATAGCAATCATTTGTGAGTATTTACATGTACCAAGGACATTACACAAGTTATCACATTTAGTCTTTATACAACACTGAGACTGGTATTACTGTCTTCATTTTGCAACCAAGAAAATTGAGGCACAATTAAGTAAATGGAAGACATTAACACATATTCTTAGTGGCAGGCTTGGATTTGTACCCTGGTCCAACTGGTTTAAGTCTCATTCTCCAGGTGACTGATTGTCTACCTTTATTATCTGTACAGGATACAGTGGAGATACAAGAGAAGGAGCTATGGTCAGAAAAGGAATTAAAATAAGGTTCAAAATAATTTTGTACTTTAATTTTGTAGGACTGTTTCAAAATGTCATTTGGGCTGGGTGTAGTGGCTCACACCTGTAATCCCAGCACTTTGGGAGGCCAAGGCAGGCCGATCACCTGAGGTCAGGAGTTAGAGACCAGCCTGGCCAACATAGTGAAACCCTGTCTCTACTAAAAATACAAAAATTAGCCAGGTGTGTTGGCAGGTGCCTGTAATCCCAGCTACCTGAGAGGCTGAGGCAGGAGAATCGCTTGAACTCGGAAGGTGGAGGTTGTAGTCAGCCAGGATCATACCACTGCACTCCAGCCTATGCGACAGAGCACAACCCTGTCTCAAAAAACAAAACAAAAAAAAATTGATTTATTTTATGGAGTGTTGCCCTCTAGTTGGAAAAGGGACAACAAAAAAATTTAAAAGACTATGCTTAACTTCTCGCAGAATTTGTGGTGAACCATCGCTACAATGAAGAAATAGTCTTTTATAAGTCATGAAAGTTAAACAAATAAATGAATAGGAGTGGACAACTTTTTTAGTTCTCACTCTTCTCTCTCTTTTTTTCTCTTTTTCTCCAGTTGTTTGAACATGAGGCCCCCATTTAAAAAGTTCTCATTTATAGAACAGTTCCATGTAAAACAGAAAACAAACTAAACTAAGGCTATGGCTGTGTTAAGTAAACACTGGCCTTCATGTCTGTAGGTGAATCTCCATCCTAGGTAGACTCCCTGACTTCAGGAAGTCTGTTTATCTTAGTAAAGAGGTTCACACTGAACTTACTTTTTCAAAGCTCCTAAATCTCCTGTTGCTTTCCAGATACTGTATAAAAAAGTCTTCTCTTATAAATGTAGGTTTCTTGAGAGGAAGGCAACTGTCTTATTAATCTTTGGGTTTATTTGATTGTTTGCATTTTGTTTAATTTGCAAAGATAATAGAAAAAATAGTGTAACACCATTCATATAACAACCACCCGGGATTCTGTCATTTTTACTTTGCTGTTTATCTTCCCCCCTACTGAATCCAGTACATTTCAGTGTTCCCACTGGGTACGCAAATGTTGTAGTGACCTGCCAAACTCACAGATCAAGGTAGGTCCCAAGGACAAACTCAGGGGTCATTAGTCTTAACAAGTCTGATGTGTTTTTTCCCTAAACTTGTCAACATCTCTTTTAAGTTAAGCCTAAAATAACTTTTGCAATTAATACTTTTTATCAGAGTTTAAATATTGTCAGTATGCAGCCATAAAAACTACATTAAAATGGATGTATGTATGAAGAAAACATAAAAAACATGGGTGATTTATTCCATATTGGATTAAAACCACACTTAATCTAAATGTCAAAATTCACAACCTGCATAAGTTTTCAAAGAAAAATTTACAGTTTCAGGAATGTGGCCAATCTCTTTTCTTGGCAAACAAAGCAAGAAATCTAACAAAAGATCATAAAAATCAAGTTATGATAATGGTTCCAAAAAAGACTGCATCGTCTTCACTCCCCGCTAAACCAGCATTTCTTTTTGGATTTTTACTAAAGTCCTAACCCCTAACATCAAAGAAGCTGCCAAGTCTTTCATCTTCTACCTCCACAGTAACCCTTGTGTGTATTCTCTCCTTATTTATTTTTATTTTATTTTTTATTTTTCCAAGGCTTACAGGGGCGCAGGTAGCATTTGGTTACATGAGTAAGTTCTTTAGTGGTGACTAGTGAGATTTTGGTGCACCCATCACCTGAGCAGTATACGCTGCAACCTATTTGTAGTCTTTTATCCCTTGCCCACCTCCTACCCTTTCCCCCAAGTCCCCAAAGTCTATTGTATCATTCTCATGCCTTTGCGTCCTCATAACTTAGCTCCCACTTATCAGTGAGAACATACGATATTTGGTCTTCCATTCCTGAGTTACTTCACTTAGAATAATAGTCTCCAGTCTCTTCCAGGTCGCTACAAATACTGATAATTCATTCCTGTTTATGGCTTAGTAGTATAACATCATATATATAGGTATATTCCATCATATATATATTCCATCATATATACATTCCATCATATATATATATTCCATCATATACACACACACACCCACACACACACACACATACACACACCACAGTTTCTTTATCTACTTCTTGATTGATGGGCACTTGTGTTGGATCCATGATTTTGCAATGGTGAAATGTGCTGCTATAAACATGCGTGGGCAAGTATCTTTTTCATATAATGACTTACTTTCCTCTGGGTAGATACCCAGTAGTGAAATTGCCAGATCAAATGGTAGTCTACTTTTAGTTCTTTAAGGAATCTCCACACTGTTTTCCATAGTGGCTTTACTAGTTTACGTTCCCACCAGCAGTGTAGAAGTGTTCCCTGATCACCAAAACCTCCTGTTTTTTTTTCTTTTTTGATTATGGCCATTCTTGCAGGAGTAAGGCAGTATCACATTGTGGTTTTGATTTGTATTTCCCTGATCATTAGTGATGCCGAGCATTTTTTTTTCAAATGCTTGTTGGCTATTTGTATATCTTCTTTTGAGAATTGTCTATTCACGTCCTTAGCCCACTTTTTGAAGGGATTGTTTGTTTGTTTTCTTACTGATTTGTTTCAGTTTGTTGTAGATTCTGGGTATTAGTCCTTTGTCAGACATACAGATTGTGAAAATTTTCCTCCACTCTGTGGGTTGTCTGTTTACTCTGCTGACTGTTCCTTTTGAGGTGCAAAAGCTCTTTAGTTTAATTAGGTCCCAACTATTTATCTTTATTTTTATTGCATTTGCTTTTGGGTTCTTGGTCATGAAATCCTTGCCTAAGCCAATGTCTAGAAAAGTTTTTCCAATGTTATCTTTTAGAATTTTTATAGTTTCAGGTCTTAGATTTAAGTACTTAATCCATCTTGAATTAATTTTTGTATAAGGTGAGAGATGAGGATCCAGTTTCATTCTCCTACAAGTGGCTAGCCTATTATCTCAGCACCATTTGTTGAAAAGGGTGTCCTTTCCCCACTTTATGTTTTTGTTTGCTTTGTCGAAGATCAGTTGGCTGTAAGTATTTAGGTTTATTTCCAGGTTCTCTATTCTGTTCCATTGGTCTATGTGCCTATTTTTATTCCAGTACCATGGTGTTTTGGTGACTATGGCCTTGTAGTTTGAAATCAAGTAGTGTGATGCCTCCAGATTTGTTCTTTTTGCTTAGTCTTGTTTTGGCTATGCAGGCTCTTTTTTGGCTCCATATGAATTTTAGAATTGTTTTTTCTAATTCTGTGAGGAATGAATGATGGTGGTATTTTGATGGGGACTGAATTGAATTTGTAGATGGCTTTTGACAGTACAGTCATTTTCACAATATTGATTCTACCCATCCACGAGCATGGGATGTGTTTCCATTTGTTTGTGTCATCTATGACTTCTTTCAGCAGTGTTTTGTTGTTTTCCTTGTAGAGGTCTTTGGCCTCTTTGGTTGGTATATTTCTAAGTTTTTGTTTGTTTGTTTGTTTGTTTGTTTGTTTTGCAGTTATCATAAAAGGGGTTGAATTCTTGATTTCATTCTCTGCTTGCTCACTGTTGATGTATAGAAGAGCTACTGATTTGTGTACATTAATTTTGTATCCAGAAACATTGTTGAATTCTTTCATCAGTTCTAGGAGCTTTCTGGAGGAGTCTTTGGGGTTTTCAAGGTAAATTATATCATCAGCAAACAGTGACAGTTTGACTTTCTCTTAACTGGTTTGGATGCCCTTTATTTCTTTCTCTTGTCTGATTGTTCTGGCTCGTACTTCCAGTACTATGTTGAAGAGGAGTGGTGAGATTGGGCATCCTTGTCTTGTTCCAGTTCTCAGAGGGAATACTTGCAACTTTTCCCCATTCATTGTTACGCTAGTTGTGGGTTTGTCATAGATGGCTTTTATTATATTGAGGTATGCTCCTTGCATGCCAATTTTGCTAAGAGTTTTAATCATAAAAATATGCCAGATTTTGTCAGATGCCTTTTCTGCATCTATTGAGATGATCAGGTAATTTTTGTTTTTAATTCTGTTTATTTGCTCTATCACATTTATTGACTTGCCTATGTTTAACCATTCTTGCATCCCTGGTATGAAACCCACTTGATCATGGTGGATTATCTATTTGGTATGTTGTTGGATTTGGTTAGCTAGCATTTTGTTAGGGACTTTAGCATCTAAGTTCATCAGGGACATCAGTCAGTAGTTTTCTCTTTTGGTTATGCCCTTTCCTGATTTTGGTATTAGGGTGACGCTGGTTTCAGTATTAGGGTGATGCTGGTTTCATAGAATGAATTAGGGAGGGTTCCCTCTTTCTCTATCTTGTGGAATAGTGTCAAAAAGATTGGTACCAATTCTTCTTTGAACGTCTGGTAGATTTCTGCTGTGAATCCATCTGGCCTCAGACTTTTTTATTGTTGGTAATTTTTAAATTACCATTTCAATCTCGCTGCTTGCAATTGGTCTGTTCAAGGTAACTAATTTTTCCTGATTTAAGCTAGGAGGCTTGTATTTTTCCAGAAATTTATCCATCTCTTCTAGGTTTTCTAGTTTATGTGTATAAAGGTGTTCATAGTAGCCCCAAATGATCTTTTGTGTTTCAGTTATCAGTTGTAATATCTCCCACTTTGTTTCTTAATGAGGTTATTTGGATTTTCTCTCCTCTTTTCTAGGTTAATCTTGATAATGGTCTATCAACTTAATTTATCTTTTCAAAGAATCAGCTTTTTGTTTCATTTATCTTTTGTATTTTGTTTGTTTGTTTGTTTCAAATTCTTTTAGTTCAGCTCTGATCCAGGTTATTTCCTTTCTTCTGCTAGGTTTGGGTTTGGTTTGTTCTTATTTCTCTAGTTCCTTGAAGTGTGACCCTAGAATGTCAGTTTATGCTCTTTCAGTCCTTTTGATGTAGGTATTTAGGGCTATGAACTTTCCTCTTAACAGCACCTTTGCTGTATCCCATAGATTTTGATAGGCTGTGCCATTATTGTCACTCAGTTCAAAGAATTTTTTAATTTCTATTTTGATTTCATTTTTGACCCAATGCTCATTCAGGAGGAGGTTATTTAATTTCCATGTATTTGCATAGTTTGGAAGGTTCCGCTGAGAGTTGATTTCTAGTTTTATTCCACCGTGGTCCGAGAAAGTGCTTGATATAAATTCAATTTTCTTAAATTTATTGAGACCTGTTTTATGGCCTATCACATGTCCTATCTTGGAGAAGGTTCCATGCACTGTTGAAAAGAATGTGCGTTCTGCAGTTGTTGGATGAAATGTTGTGTATATATTTGTTAAGTCCATTTGTTCCATGGTATAGTTTTAATCCATTGTTTCTTTGTTGACTATCTGTCTTGATGGCCTGTCTAGTGCTGTTAGTGGAGTATTGAAGTCCCTCATTATTATTGTGTTGTTGTCTATCTCATTTCTTAGTTCTATTAGTAATTGTTTTATAATTTTGAGAGCTCCAATGTTAGGTGCATATATGTTTAGGATTGTGATATTTTCCTTTTGGACAAGGCCTTTTACCATTATTTAATATCCCTCTTTTTCTCTTTTAACTGCTGTTGCTTTAAAGTCTGTTTTGTCTGATGTAAGAATAGCTACCCCTGCTTGGTTTTGATGTCCATTTGCATGAAATGCCTTTTTCCACCCCTTTACTTTAACTTTATGTGAGTTCTTATGTGTTAGGTGAGTCTCCTGAAGGCAGCAGATAGTTGATTGGTAAGTTCTTATCCATTCTGCAGTTCTACATCTTTTAAGTGGAGCACTTAGGCGATTTACATTCAATGTAGTATTGAGATGTAAGGTATCATTGCATTCATTGTGCTATTTTTGCCTATGTACCTTGGATTTTCTGGTTTTTGTTTTTGCTTTTTAAATTGTATTTTTGTTTTACAGGTCCTATGTGATTTATGCTTTAAAGAGGTTCTGTTTTGATGTGTTTCTGGATTTGTTTCAAGATTTAGAGTTCCTTTTAGCAGCTCTTGTGGTGCTTCCTTGATAGTGGTAAATTCTCTCAGCATTTGTTTGTCTAAAAAAGACTATATCTTTCCTTCATGTATGATGCTTAGTTTTGCTGGATATAAAATTCTTGGCTGATAATTGCTTTGTTTGAGGATTCTGAAGATAAGGCCCCAATACCGTCTAGCTTGTAGGGTTTCTGCTGAGAAATCTGCTGTTAATCTCATAGGTCTTCCTTTATAAGTTAACTGGTGCTTTTGTCTCACAGGTCTGAAGCTTCTTTTCTTCATCTTAACTTTAGATAACCTGATGATGATGTGCCTAGGTGATTATCTTTCTATGATGAAAGATAATCTTTGTGCTTCTTGTATTTGGATGTCGATGTCCCTAGCTAGGTCAAGGAAGTTTTCCTTGATTATCTCCCCAAATATGTTTCCAAACTTTTAGATTCCTTTTCTTCCTCAGGAACACCTCTTCCTTATTATTAGATTTGGTCATTTACCATAATTCCAGACTTCTTGGAGGTCTTGTTCATATTTTCATATTCTTTTCTCTTTGTCTTTGTTGGATTGGGTTAATTTGAAGACCTTGTCTTCGAGCTCTAAATTTCTTTCTTCTACTTGTTCAATTCTATAGCTGAGACTTTCCAGAGCATTTTGCATTTCTATAAGAGTGTCCAAGGTTTCCTGAAGCTTTTATTGCTTTTTCTTTAAGCAATCTATTTTCTTAAATATTTCTCCCTTCACTTCTTGTATTGTTTTTTGGATTTCCTTGCCTTGCTCTGGTGCCTCCCTGATTAGCTTAATAAGTAACCTCCTGAATTCTTCTTCAGGTTAACCAGGGATTTCTTCTTGGTTTGGATCGATTGCTGGTGAGCTAGTGTGATTTCTAGGGGGTGTTAAAGAGCCTTGTTTTGTCATATTACCAGAGTTGGTTTTCTGGTTCCTTCTCATTTGGGTGGGCTCTGGCAGAGGAAAAGTCTAGGGGTGAAGCCTATTGTTCACATTATTTTGTCCCAGGGGATGTTCCCTTAATATAATACTCTCCCCTTTTTTCTATGGATGTGGCTTCCTGTGAGATAAGCTGCAGTGATTGTTATCTCTCTCCTGGGTGTAGCCACCCAGCAAGTCTACCAGGCTCCAGGCTGGTACTGGGTGGAGTTTGTCTGCACAGAGTCCTGTGATGTGAACTGTCTGTGGGTCTCTCAGCCATTGATACCAGCACCTGTTCCAGTGGAGGTGGCAGGGGGGTGAAATGGGCTCTGTGAGGGTTCTTACCATTGGCGATTTAATGTTCTATTTTTGTGCTGGTTGGCCTCCTGCCAGGAGGTGGCACTTCCCAGAGAGCATCAGCTGTGGTAGTATGAAGAGGAACCGGTGGTGGGTGGGGCCCTAGAACTCCCAAGAGAATATAGCCTTTGTCTTTAGTTACCAGGGTGGATAGGGAAGGTCCATGAGGTGGGGGCAGGGCTAGGTGTGTCTCAGCTCAGACTCTCCTTGGAAGGATCTTGCTGCAGCTGCTATGGGGAATAGGGGTGAGGTTCCCAGGGCAATGGAGTCAGGTACCTAGGGGGATCATGGCTCCCTCTGCTGAGTCATGAAGGTTGCCAGGGAAGTGGGGGAAGCAGTCACAGGCCTCACTCATCTCCCACACAATCCGAAGGGCCAGTCTCCCTCCCGCCATGCCCCTCCCCCAACATCCTGTTTCCAGGCAGTAGGTGAGCAGGGCTTGAGAATTTGCCCTAGACTAGCCACTTCCCAGGTGCAAACGAAAAGGGATTTGGTTCTTCCCCCACCTGTGGAGTCTGAGCACCAGATTCGTGCCCTTCCCCAGGTTCTGGCCAGGAGGCTTCTCACTGGGTTCAAACTGTTATAAAGTTCAGCTGGGGCCTTCCTTCTCCCTGTGGCATTTTACCCTGTGCCTCTGGTCACCCTCCCAAAGGATCCCTGTGGTACCAAGCAGGGATGGCATGCTTAGGGACCCAGGGAGCTCCCAGGTCCTTTCCCGCTGCTTCCTCTACCCCTGGATTTTGCTCGGCTCTCTAAATTGACTCAACTCCAGGTAAGGTTGGAAACTTCTCCCACAAACTAGAACTTCAGGGGTTGGAGACTATCACCATTCTCTGGTGAGTAGGCTGGGCCTGCTTCTTATGGCAGGAGTAATGGCGTGCTAATCCCAAACTAAGCCTCAAGTGGCCTTATAGTTTCTACTGTCTCTTTTGGAACTTTGCCATCACCATTTGAATAAGCCCAGTCTAGACTTCTAGAGAACAAGATACTATAAAGGAGAGCCCACTTGTTCAGCTGAGGCCTCCTAGACCTGCTTACAAAGAGCTGACTCCCAACCAGATGAGAGAGCCCAGGCACCATTAGAGAGTTGCATACCCAACCCAAGCTGGTTGCATACCTGTTTGTAGCCCAGTTACAAACACAAGAACCACCAGCTGACTTGTAAACTATAACATGGGCTTCTTCATTTAAAGCTTATTTAAAGCTGTTGAAGTTTGGGTTGATTTGGTTCATAGAAATAGCTAACCAATACAAATGAATAAAAAATTCTGATATGTTCAGAAAATGAAATTCAAAGATGAAAATGAACACATTATTTTCTACAAACAACATGGCCAACTTGCACATCCTGTTAAGCAAAAAAAGCCAGACGCAGAAGAACACTAGTGTTTCTATCTACAAAAACTTCACAACAGGCAAAATTAGTAAAGACTGATTTAATCAGCAAACTGGTGACCTCTGGGGACAGACAGTACCTGGGAGGGGATTCAAAGGACACTTCTTAGTTGATACTCTATTCTTGATCTTGATCCTGGTTTCATGAGTCAGTTCACCTTATGAAAATTCAATGAGTTGTATACTGTTTTTGCACTTTTATGTAGGCAATTCAATAAAAGAATGTTTTAAAAAGAAATAGGTAAATGGTTGAACAGCAAATTGACAGAAGAGAGCATAAAAAGAGCATCACCCTCACTAGTAGTCTAAGGAAAGCAAGTCAAAGCAATCAGAAATATTAGTTTTCACCCATTAATAGGCAATAAATTTAAAAGACTAAAATATCCAGTGCTCGAGAGGGGATGAGAAAATATTCACATATGGCTAGCATGTGAATTTTATAAAGTAATCTTACAAATATATTAAAGTTTGAAAAACATGTAATCTTGATTCAATCCATTTATCAATCTAGCCTATAGAAATGACACCACCAATATATAAGGATATACTTACAAGAACATTTACTGAAGCAATGTTTATGGTAGCAAAAAGCTTAACATCTTGAGGGTGCATCAAAAGTAGATGGCTGCAAAAATTGTGGTTTATACATGATAGGAGATTAAACTATGTAAACATTAAAAATAAAGTGTTACAATATTTTGTCCAGTAATGATAAGGGCATTAATTTGAAAAGCAAAATTCAAAGTAATAGATATAGAGTGATTCTAATTTGTTTAAAAATAAAAGTGATTAACCCAAAAAAATCCTATGTAAATGTTGCAAATGTTTTCTTCAGCATAAAACTTTAGGAAAACACAAATAAATCTGTTAGCATTAGTCACCTCAAGAAAGTGGAATTTGGACAAAGAGGACACTACTAATTTTTATTTTATATATTTTTTACTTTTTTACTTGTCATAACAAGTATATATTACATTGGAAATGAAACAAATACACGTTAGAAAATATTCTCATATTACAAAATAAAGTGTTCTCTAGAGAAACGAACTCCTTAATCTTTCAAATGAGGAGAGATAAAAACTCAACAGTTGTGATCTCTTTGCAAGATTGTTAAAAGTCAGTCCAGAAGCACATCATATCACATATGAATTTTATCTGATTATTAATTCAAGCTGAAGAAGAAATAAATTACCCCATAAAATATCTCTTAGCACTTGGAGTAAATACAGTTTGAAAAAAATGTGACTGAACCAACAATCTGTTGGAAAATTCTATTTGCTATATGAGTGGAAAATATTACTCAGAGTACTGACATTTCCTGTTTATCATTGAAAAAAGAACTTAGTTGTCTAACCTTGTAAATGTAATTCAACTGTGAATCTTACAAACGCTTACAATAAGAGTTCGCCTTACTAAACAAATAAGGTGCATTTGGCGGTCTAGTTCTTAAAGGAACTAAACTTTATCTTAAAAGTAAGTATAGAAATAAGAAGGAAAGATAGTAAAAGTAATGAATTCCAAGTTATAAAGGAACTAATATACCATATTAAATCTAGTTAAATATAAATATTTCAATTTTTCCCTCTTTTAAATGTCTCGGAAAAGTCAATGAAATCAAAGTGAGTGTCCAGCTGTTCTAAATTACTGGATAACAATATCCAAGTAATTTAGAGCTTTTTGAAAAGCTTAAAACTGATTTAATTATAGATTGTTAAGAGACGATAAAATAAAGATCTAAATCTTAGGTGTATTTTTTACTTTGAAATTGTTTTATATTTCATATTTTGAAGGAGAGATAGAGATAAATAACAAAAATTTATGACCTAAATTTCAATCTCAATTTCAATTAATTAACTGGATGAGAAAGGCAGTTTTTTCCTCTGGACTTTATTTTCTGCAACCATGAAATAAAATGTTGACAAAAGCAAACAGAAGGTTTAGACTGTTAGAGGAAAGAAGGGTTACCATAAAATGACAATATTTCACATCTATTGTACCTCAAGTGTTCTATAAACATTTTTCAAATAATTTTACAGTAGTTGTATGCATAGGTCATATCTCCATTTTACCAATGGGAAAACAGATTCAGAAAAGTTCCGTAAGTTACTCAAGGTCATATAAGTGGTAAATGGTAGAGCCCGGATTTGAAATCAGGTCTATGTGACCAGAAAGACAGAAAGGGCCCTTCAAACTTAGGTTCATATTGGTAAAATAAAGTGTTAAAGCTCCCCCTACTAGACTAAATAAATGGTGTTCATAATACACGTACTAATAACACCTATGTGTGTAGCACATTTGCACTGAAAAGAGTTCAACACAGTAATTCAGATCTCGGGCATTAGAATTAAACAAGGCTAGGTTCCCACCCCATGTTTACCACATCTGGCCCCATGACATTAGAGATGACATTACATTTTTCTGAGCCTGTTTTCTCATCTAGAAAATGGCATAGTAAGTAAAGCACAGTGTTTGGTACATGATGAGCAATTCATAAATACTTGTTTTCTAAAATTCAGTATTTTAAAAGCATTTTCAAAGTAATCTTGAGAAGTTAGAAATTGTTATTTTTATGTTATATATGGGTATATACTAACACCAAAGTCACAAAAGTTAAGGGAAAAGTAAAGGGACATATTCAAAACCAGGGCATGATATTGATTATTATGATAAAAACCCTGTGTTTAGTTTCCATCCAAAAGGACCAATTTTACCTTGAAGGTATGAGGCTAAAATCAGCTATTATGGAGAAAATACCCAATTTTATTAATAAAGGTAATTTTATAAAGATTATGGAAGATTTTGATAACTAAGAGAAACAAACATACATCTTTGGAGGATGAATTTAAAGCAGTATTTTTTCAAAGCTTGGGCAATAAATAAATAATTCCTCGAGACCTTTTATTAGGCCCATGTTTTAATAAAATAGAAAACAAAATGAGACAAGCCTTTTCTATAAAGAAACCCACATATATCACATACCTTTAAATTATTAAGAAAACACAGCTGACGTTAGCAATGGAAAGGGACATGGCTCTAACAAACTCCACTGTCAAGTCACTAGCTCTAGGGAAGCCCTTGTCATTTCCACAAGAACTGAAAGGTCATCATCCTCTTAGGAACTGCCTGCAGCTTTCCTTTTGTTTTGTTGTTGTTGTTGTTGTTTGTTTGTTTGTTTTTCTGAGACAGGATCTTGCTCTGTCTCCCAGACTGGAGTGCAGTGGTGAGAAAATGGCTCACTGCAGCCCCAAACTCCTGGGCTCAAGTGATCCTCTCACTTCGGCCTCCCAACTAGCTGGTACCAACTAAATGTTTTAAATTTTTCTGTAGAGACAAGAACTCCGTCTATTGCCCAAGGTGGTCTCGAATTCCCCTCCCAAGATGCTGGGATGACAGGTGAGAGCCACTGCACCCGCCTAGCTTCACTTTAAAGAACTAAATTGTTACTTGCATATGTGTGGAATTAAGAGGTTGGCTTTATTTCTATTTTAGAGAATATGATACAAATTGCCAGAGTTTTAACAATAAATAAATTTTTTAAAGCCACACAAGAGTAACATTCAAGATAAAATCAGTGACCCTATTTAGGTATTAAAGGCCTCGGACTTCAGTTCCCCCATCAGTATTACACACTGGAGACTTTGGTATGGTTAAGGCATTCTCTGATCAAAAAATCCATTTATCCTGACAACAAGTAACTGCAGGGATTCTGCATTCTAATTTGATGTATTAGACTATGGGTTTAAAATTTAGCCAGCAGCTGTTAGCTGGTTTTAGTATGGGCAGATGTTGGTCGTATCAAGTATTCTTTGCCACATGTGGGACCAAGTGGAACTTCCTCAGAGACCAATGTGTAATACTTCAGAATGTTAATGTTGAAGTCAGGGTCCTTTTTTTTTAGTCAACGAATGCTGTTTTCTGTAGACCTAACAGTCATGTTGGAGGCTAAACCAGCCAAAGTGTTTATATCTCTTTTCTTTTTAGCTAGATCATATTCCCCAGGGAAAGGAATCCTAAAGGAGAACATTTGCAATGGGCAAATTACTTAACCTCTCTGGGCTTCAATTTCCTCATCTGTAAAATGAGAATAGTAACACTGCCTACATCATAGGTTGTTTGTGAGGACTGACAATCCACAAAATGTACAGTGCTCTCAATAAATGTTGGTTCTTAATATCCAATTTTATTTTGATGCTTAAGCACATAAAAGAGAGGTTGCCTCTGTTTATGCCTCTGCACTCATCCTCACCACATCACTACTTCCCCCTACCTAAAATTTATCTCCTCTGTGCTTTCCCCAAATTATTCTTTCCATATGGCATGGGACTGTGCTCAGACAATCATGGCTTTCTCCTTTCTTCTTGCCCTTTACTGCCACTATCACACAGCTTGACACGAACGTTCATTCGGCAGCCTTGGGGGCTCTCTATTATTTATGTGTACATCTCTTCCTGCCATCCAGACTGTGAGGTCTTTGGGGTGAAAAACTACGTGTTATATTGCTCTATATACAAGACATAGCACTGAACGCTGTCCAAAGCAGACACTCACTAGATACTCTTTGATTCTTCTTCATGATTTGCAGATGTAGTGTGAAGGGATGTTTCCAGCTGATTCAGATATATGGTGGGCATATCGAGTACACATCTGAGTTCTGAAACATACCATAAACCAAAGTGTCTCTCCTATATGTTCAACATTTCCTCAGGACAAGCTAAAGACCGAGAGGCTATGGGAGCATTATTAACAGTTATTTACATGGTCTTGCCTTCACTTAATTTTTAAAATTCCACAGAGAGCAATTCATTGAGATTTCAGTGGTGCAAAGATCTCTCTTTATTGGTAATAGGATACATTTTAAAGTCAGTGAGGTGGTTTTCAGTGTATGGTTCCTAAAATGGACCAATTACATTATAAACATGAATGTATAGCATTAACTTCCACGTATATATTTCACTAGAACATAAATCTTTTTTCTTTCACAGAAGAAATTATCCCTTCTATCTGAATTAGTTCAAATTTTATCATAAAACTCAGCTGTGGTTCCAGGAAACAGCTGGGGTTTTTGCCTCTCCATTTTCACCAAAAAATAGCAAGCAATGCATCAAGGAATACACTATCTCAAAACCATAAACTGCTTAACTCTTCTTCATGTGCCTGCAACTAACATAGTATATTTTGGTAGACATTGAATGTGTGTTCACTTTTTACCATATTTGTCTAATAAAATAGTTTATTACTATAATAAGATGTATTCGTGCTACTTAATATGAAGGGCATTTTACTAGGTGCTATAAAATGTAACTTGACAAATGCAATCTCCTGGGAAATTTTAATATACATTAAACAGTTATTTTCAAACAAAGGGTTTATATCAGAGTCACTTGGGGAACTTTTCCCAAAAAACAGCAACAACCACTATATCACAAAAGCCTGGACTCCATCCCTAAAGACTCTGATTCTAACATGCACCCTAGGTTGTGAATCAAGAAAAATACAATAATGGCTCAATGAAGCAAACCTCAACCATAACATCTTTGATATGTGTAGTATTTTTCTTCATAAAATAGATACACTATTAAGCTGATATATAATCTGAATTTTTGATGCACAAACACATTCATGTTAAATGACCCAAAGACAGTCTTGATACCTTAAAGAAGGTATTGATACCTCAGTAAAGGTGTGAAAAAGTATCCTCTGATTTATGAGTTTTATAAACTTGAATACAAAATATCTCACTTATCAAAAGTGAGTTTCTACATATAATTTTTCGTGCTAATCACTAAAAGCTCCATTTATAAAAACTATTAAAAATTTCATTGTTGTATCATAGGGCAATAGACATCTTCCTGTTTTGATAAGTATACAAGTGTTTACATTGAAAATAGAAAACATAAAAATAAAATTGACCTGTTATATCCTATGGCAACACACAAAAATGATCTGAATTCCTTTCACCATTTTAAGAAAATCTTTTATTATAATTTTATTCATATATATTTATACATTTATTCTATAAATTTCCAACTTTGTCAATTCCAATAATACAATGAAAGAAGTCATAGAATTTTAAGGGTTAAAGATCACTTAGAACAACTTCTCAGTTATACAGATTTATAGTCTTTGAGTTGTGTTATTAACATGAATTTGGTCTCTTGAGAGGCACTGTGGTGCAGTCACATTAATTTTCAGCTGACCAAAGGTTAAGGTAAGATTAGAACCCAGACTGTCAGCCTGGTTCTTAGGTCTTTTCTGAGATGCCAACACTTCTAGTTTTCTCCCCAACAACATATATCTCTTCGTGTTTTAGAGCACTTTAGGCATTTTGTCATAAATTTAACTGCCAAGTGAAAAATGTTAGTATTTCTTCTCACGAGTAGCTTTTTACAGATCGTTATAGCAAAGGGGAATCAAACAGTCCATTACCATTATTTTCACTTAACTCCAAAAACATCTTAGCTTGGCTTAAACAGAAAGCTTCTGGCTTACTTCCAGCAATCTTTATGCTACAAGACGTGTCCAATAAGATTAGCAGGCTCATTAACTTCTTTCCACTGAAATTATTTCCAATTCCTTTCTCCCTAATATCATCTCCAAGATTTAACATGAAGCCTTTTTGCAGCCATATGCATAATCTTTAGCCTAATCATCTTAACTCTAATCTTACTTAAACGACTTCCTAAATCACAAATGAAACTTCGTATGTGTCATCCATTCTTAATGAGCATTTGTAACCCCCAAGGGTGAAATCACCCAGCCTCTGTGTACTCATAGGTGACTGGATCTAAGTTTCCAGGATCTCTGGACTGATGTCTCTGGAAGATTCTGGTGGGGTCTGCTCACACAGTCCTGTGTCTATGCATTAATTCTGTAGGACTCAAAAGTAGTCCAGCACAATATAGTATTGTGCACTTCCAAATTTGTTGAGCGTAAATCTCATCTCATGTCAAATGTTCTTACCACATAAAAAAAAAAAAAAAAAAAAAAAGAGAGAGAGACACAAGGAAACAAGGGAGGTGATGAATACATCTATTACGTTGGGTGGTGATGTCACTATAAGTGTTTGCATATGTCCAAGCTCATCAAATTGTACAAACTAAAACTGTGCAGCTCTTTGTATATCTGTTATACCTCAATAGAGCTATCAAAAAATAAAAAGTAGCTCAGGTTCTGACAAGTGCACTTAAAGAACTCATGGCTGGATATAAGCTATCAGACATCTTCTACACAAATTATTTTTCATTGTAACGTATGGATCTTGAAAAAAATCTAAGGCCTGAATAGATATTTAGAAGTAGAAGGCTAGCAAAATTGTATGGAGAAAGCCCCATTAGTATTGCTCAGAAGATCTGCATTCAAATCTTGGCTGTACTTCACCTAATTTGTGTAATGTTGAGCAAGCTACATAAGCTTGCTATGTCTCAGTGTGTTCATATGGCAAGTGGTGGTTATTCAACGTACTTTGTGGGAGGCTGTGAAAACCTAGTGAGATAATGTATTTAAAATATCAAAAAAACCAAGAAAGTATTTTACCTACATAGTTCCTTGTATGTAAGTAAAAGTCATTCATAATTTAATGTTACCACACCTCTTAATCCCATTGTGTTATTGACATCTAGAATTCAACATAAATATCTTAGTATTGTTTCAATAAAGTGCTGTTAAATTATTTACTAATTTTTATAAAGAATGACTACCAAGAAATATGCTAGTGCTTTTCAATTTTGTCATCTAAACTTTTGTACTACCTGAAAAAGATATACAAGGTTGGAGTAGACTTGGGTGGTAGAAGAAAAACTAAAAAATAAAAAAAAAAAAAGGTTTCATGTAGGTTGAAATGGCATTATTTTAAGGCCATGGAATGGAAGACTAATGGGTGACTTAAGAATGTGAAAGATTATTTCCCAGAGGATAGTCACCAGTTGGTTTTTATCCTTACTTAGACAAGAACAGGAGGAAATTAGCTTAAATTTCATTTGGGTTAGAGTAATGGAAGCAAGCTATGAAATCTAATTCCCAGGGAATCTTTTCTTCAAAATAAAATAGAGACTTACTGCCTACCATTGTTTCAGTGCAGCCCTGACTCCAAGAATGAGAAAACACTAGATGAAGTTTTTGTCGTTCATCTCTATAATCCCCTGCAAGGGAAGAAAACAAGCAATAACGAGCCTATTATGCAACAGGTGTTTTCACTTGTTTTCATTTCATTTTTGCTGAAAATTATTTTCCTTACTTTGCAAGTCAAGATGCAAGCTATGAGCATTTAGTCTTCCCAAGGTTATCGAGTGAATGAGAAAGAGAGTTTGAACACAACTGCTACCTACCTCCAGAACCAATTCTTGTACATTGCACCAACTTATCTCAGTAAAGTCTTGCTCACCCTGGCACTCCTAATTTTTATCTTTATTTTAAAATGACATTATCTCTGTGACTTAAGAGGTATCTGAAAACTGAAGCAAATTGGGAATACAGCCAGTACTTATTGAGCTATCTAATACATTGCCAAACATATAAGCACTCTACAGATACTGCCTTCATTTGATGACAGCTAACATACGAGGCAAATACTGTTATTAGCCCTATGTACAGATGGAACCTAAGGCTCAAGGAAGTTAAATTGATTGCCATGGATTCCACACTAGTAGGCTGAGGAGCCAAGATTCAAACCAGTTGGTCTGACCCAGTAGGCCATGGTACAACCACTAGATAATATGGATATTATAAAGATTTGTGGTTTCAGAATTTGATTTGTTGTGAATACCTTACATTTGCAGCCTTTCTGTGTTTAGAACCAGCTGTTACCAAAACTTAATAGCCATTAAATAATATCAGTAACAAGTTTAGTTAAGTGCGTGGGAATTTAGAGATCAAAAAGTGAGTGTTGTATAGCCCAGAAATAATAAAGTCTATGAGCCTCTTTTCAAAACATCAAGTATTTCTGTCAACAGACCAAGCAGCCACACATGTCTCTAGACATTCTGGATTCTCCTGGGGATTCTGGGGCACTTTGGCATGCTCTAGAAAGGACTAAGATGCCTCAAAACTTATGCTCCAAGTCCATGCTCGAGGTGCTAAAGAAAGGGGCCTTTTTAACTTCAAGGGAGGCAGTGGCGTACTCAGTATTTTCACCTCAGCGTGCCCCGTGACTGAAAAGCATGCACGTCAGGAACTCAGACCACAGGGCAGCAGCCAAACCCCAGCGCAGACTTCTCTTTTTGTTTTCATCAAATCACAGATATTTAGAAGTAGAAAGAGCCTATTGAGGTCATCTGGTCCAATCCCTTTATCTTACAGACAAGGAATTTGAGGACCAGGCAAGGTTAAGTACTTTCTCTAGGGTCAGAAAGCTAATTAGTGACAGAGTTAGCAATAAATCACTTCCATGAAAAGACATGCTTTCAAAGCAAATTTAATTACCTTGTACTCTCAAGTGACTAATAAGAACACCCATGTAGCTAGACGATCTCCAGTGTTTCCATGAAGTAGATGTAACTCAAGAGGATCTTGAATGAACTTTCTACAACATTGAGTCAGCAGTCTTTCAAATGCACTAATTTGAGTCAAATCATTACTTTTAGGGGAAGTGTTCCTACCATCTTGTTTTCTGTACAAAGTTACAGTTTCAGCCACAGTAAATGCTCCAGTATTTTCGTCTCTTGTCTAGTAGATAAAAAATAGTAAAACTTAAGATACATTTAGAAATGAGGAACAATTTTTCGCATCCATAAACACTGTACCACAAATTCTTAAAGGAAAATATTCTTTTGATTTTATGGCATAACTTTTTCTCTAGATGATCAAGAATTATCTATTTTGTCAATTGATGACAAAACCCAGAGATGTAGGGGTAATCCATTGGTGTTAATAATTTCATAACCAAATAAAGTGTTGCAAAACATTTAAAAGAAATGGAAAGTATTTTCATGTAAGATAGATTATGAAAGTTAATTTCTTTCAACATGAATCTAGCTAAAAATCCAAAAATTTGCCTGTAGAAAATAAATAGAGTTAAATAAGAAAGGACAAAAAGGAAACATCACTAAGTAAAAAGAAAAAATTCTAGAGATGAAATGGATATGGGTTAAAAACACAAATAACCATTAAGTCAGTAGTCAACAGCAAACACCTAGTCTTCCATATGAAAAAGTGAAACAGAAGGTGAACACATGAAAAAACAGTGAGAACTAGACGGGGCAGTCTGTGCAAATGCAGGCTGATAACAAACCAAAATGCTGCTTCCATTAGCGGGATAAACTGCATCAATTAAAATATGTCTTGAAACATTATTTCAGGAAAGAAGGAAAGAGATATACTGTCAGAGAAGAGCTAATTCTGACAGCCATAAAAGCATGTAGTTTGACATTGAGAATGCTCAAATTCCCACAGTTTACTAAATTTAACTCCAAAGACGTACACATTCTCAGAAAATAGAAACCCTCTATCACATTTAACATTTCAGAAATGTGTTAATGATAAGGTTTTCCATTTGACTGTGTCTTTTTAAGTGAACTCAGTAGAAAAACGGGCAGCAACGTCCATTTGACATGTTGTATTAAGCCTAATGTTCATGTTATGTGCCTACTATAGGAAAATCAATTTTTGAGGGGCTATTTCATGGCTCTACAGTAATCTGGCTTCAAGGACATTACATGGCTGTTCAATGTCAATTATTCTTAAATTTTCATGTTCTAGGAAACACTCCTCAAATGAAATCATTGAGATTTATGAATGCTACCAATCGAAGAGAACAGAAGCATGGATGTTTCATGGAGAAAAAGAGATGTTCTGATCAGTATCAAGTAATAAAGCATAGCATTTCTCTTCCTGTAGCAATTGATGATGAAGAGGATGATGACAGCGTTTTACCTCAACTTCACATTTCTCCAAAGCTGAAGATTTTCTAGATGACCTCCCTAAATGAAGTGATGGACAAGCTAGGTTTTCTTTGGAACTCTGACTGCCTAGAAAGGATTGACTTCTTTGGGATTCCTCTGTGATCCAGAAACCTAACAAGATGATCAACAGATTAGCAATTGTGTGTTGCTAGTGATCTACAAAATTTTACTGAATTTACTTACTTTGTTTAATAGAAACTATGTTCCCAGCACTGTTATAAATACTTTACAAATATTAAACTCATTTGATTCACTTAATACTCATAGCAATCTTGTTAGGTAAGAACTATTATTATCGCCAATTTCCAGAGGAGGAAGCTGAGGCAGACAGAGGTAAATTAATTTGCCTGAGGTCACATAACTAGTAAGTATAATCCTCTCTTAAAACTCAGCAGTGGTCAACCTTTTAGCTTGATGCTGCATCCTTTTCTGGGCCTTCTCACTAAATGGTAGTTTTCAATGAAAAGTCATTCAGGGAGCCACATTGAAAATGAATAGTTGCCTGATCATAATAGTTGAGTTTATTAATACTTTACTAAGTGTCAGATACTGTGCTAAGTGCTTAAAAAACAACAACTCCTGTTTGATCCTTAATGTAAGCAATTCTATTAGGAGGTACCACTTGCATTTAAGTGAAAATACTGAGCTGTGGGTGGCTAAGAACTTTTCTGTCAATTACATGGCTAATAAATGGAAAACAGGAATTCAAACCTGAATTATCCATCCAGTCATGGAACCCATCTACTGTAGCATGAGGTGTACTGCCTCCCTATTAAGGAGCTAGTCGTTTAAGGAGAGAGGACTAAGGGATAATGATTTTGGCTGACTGTTTTTCTTTTTTCTCCTCTTTGCCATAATAGGCCATCAGCAAGTTTTCTATTAAATGGAATGAGCCACATCACATTTAAACAGATAGATTAGGAGTGTAGTTCATCTATGAGAATTCCCTGACAATAAAAGCCCCTCAAAAAAAACAGTGTGTTAAACCAGTTCAATAACCCCCATCTCTAGCAAACTATATCCGACCATGACTAACAGCCATGACAATGCCATTACTGTTGACTAAAGAGAGTGGTAGAGTCAACCTTCTTTAAAAAATTTTAAATTTACGGTAAAGTCACATCTAAAATAAAGCTTAAAAAGAGTCATGCTGCAATATGGAGAGGTGGGCTGCAGAGTGGTCTCATGTTCCTGACACAGAGATGATCTCACATGAGAAGTACAGTTTAAATATAAATTACCAAGAATATTCTTTTCTACAATTTCCATATTCACCTGCAATGTGATATGCTGTCATCTGATAATACCCGCACTTTCAAGCCACAATTTTAAACATTTTTTTCAAGACTCAAAATACAAATAAATTGAGATCACAAAGGAGTTGCAACAGCCAATAATTTTATTATAATCCTATCTTTTCTAGAGATAAAATCATTTATGTTTCTTTTATATTTTAGTATTTTTAGAGATTATTTATCTTATTTTATAATTTTAGAAGCAAATAATTTTTACATGGTTAAAATTTAAATTTTAAATGTAACAAATATTTTTAAATTTAGTGATTCTTATCAAACTAGTGATATATTTTCTTTGCTTAGTCTTATAGTTAACATAAGTATAAAATGTATGCAGTAGTCTTCCTTCATCTGAGGGGAAAACATTGCAGAACCCCCAGTGGATGGCAGAAACTACAAACTCTATACATACTATGCTTCTTCCTATACCTGCATTAAAGCTTAATGTATAAATTAGGAGATTTCTAATACTTTATTGTAAGAGCTTGACAACAATAACTAATAATAAAGCAGAACAATTATAACAATATGATGTAACTAAAGTTATGTGAATGTGGTGTCTCTCTCAAAATATCTTCTCATACTGTACTCACCCGGAAGGTGAGTACACCTTCTCTGTGATGTGAGATGATACAATACCTACATAATAAGATGAAGTGTGAGGAATAACATAGGCATTGTGACACAGTATTAGGCTACTACTGACCAGAATTTATATTCCTGAATCTCTGCAACTATTCCTCACTTGCAGTAAATGACTTGGTGTCACTCATTTCAGGCGATCCCTTGTTGAAGTCTTTGTATAGGCTCAATGCTTTCTAGCGCAGCACGCTGTCGTCAATCGGAACACGTTTCTGTTCATGTCTTCTACCCATAAATTTAATGCCTTTTCCGTTTCAACAAACACTTATCATGCACTGTAGCCATAGCTTTTGCAGTCTGAAGTGAGACAGCAAAACTGGCATGAGTCTCTTTTTCCTTCTTCACAATTTCACAGAGAGACGATTCATTCTTAGCATAGGTCTTAGTAACCTTATCATTTTTTTTTCTTTATTAAGTTGAGAGCTTTCTCCTTTTCACTTAAAGAAGCACTTGATGGCTTCTCTTGGGCATATCTGAATTGCTAGCTAGCATCACTACTCTTGTGCTTTGGGGTCCATTGTTAAGGAAAATCAGGGTGACTTCAACACAAGAACTCCGATACCATGACAATCTGATAACTGCAACAGTAAGTCTAATAACTGAGATGGCTACTAAGTGACTAAAGGATGGGCAGCGTTTCCAGTGTGAACATACTGGACAAAGGAATGTTTCACGTCCCAGCTGGAATGAAGCAGGACAGTGCAAGATTTCATCAAGCTACTCAAAATGGCATGCAACTTAAAATTTATGAATTGTTTATTTCTGGAATCTTCCATTTAATATTTTCAGATCACAGTTGATCATGGGCAACTTAACCCCTGGAAGCGCAGATAAGTTGGTCTAGGCACTATCAACATTTAAACTGCAAATACAAACGAATTCTTTGTGTGAATTAGACACAAGAAAATGAAACTGATTTCTCACAATTCAACTGTAATCGATATTCTTACAACTCACTGCAAATGACACACCACACAATACGATATAAAATCAATCTTCTCGTTTCTGTGAAAGTACCTTTTGTTTGCAGCAGAAAAGGACTGAGGCTTTTTGATACAGTGATTTATGGAACTTAAAATAAAGAATAAGGAGAAGCCCTTAACTGATGGCTTTTCAAAACATAGGAGTCTTTAATTTTATGAAAACAATATATACTTTTCTTAAATTATTAGAAATTATCTCTACTAGAAAAGAGAGCATGGAAATCAGACAACTTAAGGCAATTCCTAGATTTATGAGTTCTACATCATTAGAATTTTGTTGAAACCTTGAATAAGTTGCAAATGAAAACTGGTTTTGAAAGGCTGCCTTAAAACCACTTACATATTACGAAATATTTTGAATTTATTTTTTCGGTAGAGCTCTGTTTTTTGAATAATATCCTATTTGAGTTCATTTTCAAGGAAAATGTTTCATAATACTTAATAAACTTTAAAATATTTTAAGGTTTACCAAGATAAGGAATCTATACCATAAGTAGTATTCTCACATAATAATAGGATTTTAAATTCTAGCCACCAAACCTCTGTCACCTGTAACAACAAAAGTTTGTATGGGCACTCCCTTGTGACCTACTGTCCTTCCCTCAAATCCCCTCTTGTTCAAGGTAAAGAATTTTTGTTGTCTAGAAGACCTCCAAACATTGCAAAAAATGCTCCAATGCCTTTCATGTTGATACAAATGTCTACTAAAGACAGCTATGTGTTCCCAAAAGTACTTAATTATAAGTTCGTGTACCTGAGAATTACTTGATATGCTTTTTATAGGAAAGTTTATCTCAGTATTATTTGATATGCTTCATACAGGAAAGTTAGTGAAGAAAGATGAGGTACCAAGCAAATATCCTACATAGAGGGTTGAAACATACACTGACCTCTCTGAAACATACATAATTAATTTATATCATTCAACTCAATTATTAGCATTAACAATGGCAAGAATAAAAATGCATTAACAGTAAGTGGTTAAGAAATTTACAATTAATGTTTGCCAAAAAGTGGATAAAGGACCGATTGTTTGAAATACTTGTTTTTATTTCTGAATCTACAGTTTTACATTTGTCTCTTAAGCCAGGTTCCAATTAAATTTACCACAAATGACATACAGTATATACAAATGAAATATTCTCTTTCCTGAGAAAGACTTCTCATTGGTACAAGGGAAGGACTTAGGCATGGTATTAATTACACAAAATTAGAATTTGCATTCCCCTTTTCCATACACAAGGTAGAAAATAACTTACTGCACAGAGGTAAATGTGCAGTAACACTGTTGGTAAGTCTCCTGTTTGCAAAAATATCCTATAAATATTTAGGACTACCTATTAACTCAATAACATTCCCTAAAGCCAGCCCCTTTGCCTCTGTATGTAGTTATGAATCATTTTGTAAACTAAAGGCAGAACTGTAAACAAAAATATTTGTAAACAAAAGGAAACTAGGGAAATATATTAGAAATTAACAAATTTAAGCCACAAACAAACTTATCAAATGTGCTCAGTGTTTCTATCTCTGCTAAAATGTCTTGAAGTTGATAGGAAAAGTGTTATGACTGTCCACCTTTTACAGATGAGAAAACCTAAGGCTACAGCATTACCCCAGAGTGACTTACCTGAGAGCACATAGTTTAATTAAAGGGTGGACTTACGATTTTCAAACCCATGTATTTCCCTCTAGATTCCAGAGTCTGGCAATTCATTCCTTATCCACACGGCTTCATTACATAGTCTGGGGACTGACAGAAAGGGAGCAATGTCTGGCCTTCTGAATGTTTACAGTGTTCCGTATGCACTATTTAATTCTATCTTATTCTTTCTTGTGTCTTGGCCATGTCTCCCCATTCACTGTAAGTTCTTTGAGAGCATGCGTCATACCTTTGGCCTCTGTGGAACTGTCAACAATTACTAGCACAAAGCCAAGGACTTGTAACTTTTAAAAAATATTTGTTCATTCACTAAGTAGATGCAAAAGTTCTGGAAGGCCTGTTCCAGAAGGGTGGAAAATAATTGTATGGCACAGGCAAATTGGGTTTATCTACTACCCAATTCTGTATTTTTTTTTTTCTGTAGAAATTCACTAATTTTCTTTCTTCTATTTTCAAAAAAATATTATAACTGTTCTTTGATGACAGTATCCAGTGTTTTCAATGAAGCAGATGTTCTCAAACATTATTGGTGAGGAACGTAAGCTTTATGGGTATAATTTATCAATATGTAAACATGCTACTTTAAATGCAATTCCAGTAATTCCAATTGTAAAAATGTTGCCTAAAATAATAATTAGCAGTGTTCACGTGCATACCAAAACTTGTACCTTTGACATGTAAAATTAGGAAATAACCAAAATATTAGCTATAATCCAAGCTTTCAGACTCTTGAAACAGTATGCAGTTGAGCCAAGCCAGCTCTTTTTTCTCTAAAAAACTTTCAAATAATTGAAAAACGTTTCTATATTTTGTACTGTTTTCATTATATTAACAACATCAGTTTCTTCTTCCATTCATGCAAATTAGTTTTAGCCTATGAATGAGTCACATACCTTTATTACATGATGCTTTTCTTGGAACACAGGAATCTTAAACATTTGGCACCAATATGTTGTATCTTTGTTTGGGATGGGGACCTGTCTTAATAAAAAGGGGAGGAAGACACAAAGTCACCTTCTCTTAACATGCGCCTGAATACGATAATGTAAGCAAAAATGTTCATATACACTTTGAATAAGCCCATCCCTATAATCATAAAACCTGAAAACACTTACGTCCTGATTTACCAGATCAAAGTACTGTAAGGCTGCAGACAGCACACTGGTTTTCTCAGGATTCAATAACCGCAAACTCTTGGTGCCCCTATTGGAGTCATGGTACTTGGGACCAGCTTCTCCTGCATCTTCATGGTGGTAGGCCCAGATCACTCTCACAGTGCTATCCTGGGGATCAGACATGGGCATGGTTAGGTCTCATGAGAGCACTTTCTTTACCACTGAGTTGAGTTTAAAGAACTCTATTGTAAACAAGATATAGAAGTGAAGAAAAGACAACAATGACATTTGGAGTTCTCAACATGGTCTCTAATATTAATTGCACAAATTTGATTAATTCATTAAGGATCCAAATATATGAGTCACTTTTTGGAAGGAATCATCTCTCAGCATGCAAGATTATGTGTTCCAAAACATACTGAAGGACAATTGACTCAGTAATTACACTTTTAAGTATATGACAACAAGAAATCATTGTCATGCCAAAACTTTAAACTTGCAACTGGTAGCTTCTAAACAAATATTCTTGTTCAGCAGCAGAGACTTTGGAAAATTAAATGCCATGGAATATTTTAGGGAAAAATAAATTAATACAACAAAAATTAAAATTACCTTAGACTTTTCCTTTTACAGTAGATGTTTTCCTAAGCACTAGCCTAGTCATACATATAAATTTACAGAAAGTATAAATATAGAAGGATTTCTAATTCTGGATTTTTTAATTACACTACCGTTAATCTATAGTCATTTTATGAATCCGGGGAATTTCCTAGGGACTGGTTTACCACAACTAAGGAAAGTACTGTCAGATGAAATTGGTTTCCATTAAGCAACCAAGAGAGACTGCCCAAAGGGCTATGGGGTGGGGAGGGTTTGAGGGGTGTAAAGAAATTGTTCAATCTTCCCACAGATAAAGGTGTTTTTGCCAGATCTTTGTAATAAGAACTTTGAAAATAAATAATAAAGCAAAAGCTATTTATTTTAAACGTTCTCTTTGCTATATTCTTTCTTAATAAGTCAAATGACTATAATTATTATTCCAATTAAAGTATAATTGCACTGTATATTGCATAAAAAGTAATCCCTCTCTTTGCATGCATTTTTTCTGCCTCGTTTACTCTTTACGCTGAATGTTAATCAGAACTGCTTCATACTTTTTACATTCCCATTTTTGAATCTTTAATCTACAAAAAAAGGTAATTGTATTGGTCTATACAAAATAAAATTAATCCAAGCAATTCATGGACATTTCTGAAGTATTACATATCTTCTAAATATTTAATTTGAATGCACATAAAGATATTAATTTTTGCATGAAGTCTGAAAATAAGAAATCTCATTTAATGTGCCAGTGGGCAATTATAATCAGCCACCTATTCATCTTGATTTTAGAAATTTACAAAGATGAGTCCATTACAAATCAGATGAATTATATCCTAATATTCAGATTCATAATTCTTTCTTGTGTAATGCATTTCTTTAAACATTTATCTGTTGTGTATTTTCAAACTTTATAGAGAAGAAACCAAAATGTATTTATGGCTAAATCATACAAATTTTAAAGGGATCTTCAGAATGTTAAACTCACACAAAAAATGGATTTTATTGAAATTTATAGTCATACATTTTTGGCTTCTAAAAAAAAGTAAAAAAGAAAAAACTAAAAAAAAAACAAAAAAGATTTCAAAAATATTACAAAAAAGACTATATGACTTATTTCTCTTATTCTTTAAAGTGCTTCACAAGTGTAAATATACAATTTTTTCATGCATGCATTCACTCATAGATGCCTTACCGTTATACTCTTGTCATTTATGTCACATGTATGCAGCTCTCTGGTAAATTCAATTATTGTGTGTGTGCTATTTTCCATGGCATATTCTAGACGGTAATCTTGCTGAGTATCTTTTTTCAACTCTCTATTTGCATTTGTAAAATAATCCTGTGGAAAATATGGAAAAGAAAAATCAGGATACCTAAATACAGACAGAAAAGAATTTATAGGACCTTTATAAACAAAGTCTTGTTATCTAGAGTTATTTTATAAATCCCGGGAATTTCCAAGGGGCTGGAGTACTCCAATTGGGGAATCAGGTCCTTGGGAAACTAGTCCATCTTTGAACTTCTGACCTTTCAGGAAAGCATAGTGTAGATTGATAGTATCATAGAGCATCAAGAGATGGAATGAATGAACATTTGATACTATCGTGTGCCTTTCCTTCCTTGTAAAAATTAAAAGAGGGACTATAGCACTATGAAATGTCTTACCGCAAAGTTAGCATGTATACAAAAAAGTTTAACAGCTAGTTAGCAGCAAAGCCAGAATCGGCCCTAAGGTCATCACTCTTTCCATTACAACTCCTGGTGGAGCCCCACTTCACCGTTCACAAGAGCAAAGAGATGTGGGCAAGTGCGGATTATAGGTTGTTTCAATATGACTGTTAATGGCATATTCTTAATAAAATGCAATGGGAAATATGCAAAGAAACAAAACTAGTTGAATTACACGATATCGAAAAACTAGGGAAGTTTGTTTTGGGGGAGTAGCCATAATTTGCGTACTAAACTTCTTCAACGGTGTACCTATCACTTCTTTTTGAGACGGAGTCTGGCTCTGTCACCCAGGCTGGAGTGCAGTGGCGCGACCTCTGCTCACTACAACCTCCACCTCCCGGGTTCACGTCATTCTCCCGAGTAGCTGGGGCCACAGGCGCCCGCCACCACGCCTGGCTAATTTTTAAATATTTTTAATAGAGACAGGGTTTCACCGTGTTAGCCAGAATGGTCTCAATCTCCTGACCTCGTGATCCGCCCATCTCAGCCTCCCAAAGTGCTGGAATTACCGGTGTGAGCCACCGCGCCGGGCCAGTGTACCTATCACTTCTGGGAGGCAGACCAGTGCAGCGGAGAGAACATGGGATTTGGAAGAAAATGACTAGGATGTGACTCCCAGCTGTACTCTTAAACAGCCTTGAAGAATTGTTGAAGTAAAACTCTGAAAGCTTTAGTTTTAACATTACTAAAATGGGGATAATATATACCTATTTTATAGATTTTGAAAAATAAACAAATGAGATAGCATGGGCAGGGGCATAACTGCCTACATGGTTAGCGCCCATTCGATACATATTTTCTCCTTTGCACCATAGTTTGGTTTTATCCCCAAAATATCTTCTTATGCCTTTTACCATTCGCCTACTCTGTTGAGTCATCAAAATCACAGTATTAATTTTTGTCACTTATAAAAGACACAAAATTTGCCTTAATGACAGCCTTTCTGTTTTTCAGTACCTAATGATATTTTATTTTTGAGAAGTTGTACAGTTGATTTAGAATATACATGCTGAAACATAATTATAATTACTTTTACTAACAGTAAAATTGTACTTGAAGAACTGATTGCTATGTTTGACTGAGAAAATGCAATATACAAGACAAAACCTCACATTGTCTATGAAAGTCATAGTCAAATAGATGGCATTTGGCATTTTTATTCCTAGCACCTTTGTATGGTAATTATCAAGTGTGCATGTATTTCCCATCCAGGGTACCACATCTAGATTTTCTTTAGTATCTTAAAATCCCAAATTATTGGCAATGCAGAGTCTAACTCACCTTTCTTCACAATGTTAACAATAACTACAGCTTCTTATATGCACCAGGCCCTGTTTACACCTGTTACATGTATTAACTAAACTAATCTTCAAATCAAATCTATTAGATAAAACTATTTTTCTATTTTACAGATGAAGATATCAAAGAACAAAGAGGCTAAGTGACTTGCCCAGGATTTACAGCTGATAAATGGAAAGGCAGGATTCAAACCCTGGCACTCTGGCCCCAGAGTCTGGATCCTTTTTCACTCATCTACAGTGCTGGCATAGGATGGGTACATTTATTTTTGTTTATTTTTTCTGTCTCCAGAAATTAGCTATGTCAGTTTTTCACATAAAATGTTACTTTTCTTCTGCCAAAGTTGAGGTTTGTCAAAATTCTTATTTTGAGAACTGGGTTGCAATTGTGAAACCAATTTAAATGAAATACTCCTGTGAATCTGTGATTTTCCCATTTTTCATCACATAGATTTTCAATATGTAAATGAAATAACAATGTCTGTAGACAACGAGAAATTTCGATTAGTTAACTGTGCCTTTTCACTGAACTCATACTTCATTACATGATCCAAGCAATCAGTTTTTGCAATACAATACAAACTGTAATCAGTTCAAAGAGTAGAATAATTATCCGACTCTTGCAAATATGTTTCCAAAACCATTATTTCCACAAAATATCCAGTTGGTTTGCCAATTTTCCACTCATTCTATTTCCACTCAACAATAG
This sequence comes from Macaca nemestrina, assembly GCF_043159975.1. NCBI lineage: Eukaryota > Metazoa > Chordata > Mammalia > Primates > Cercopithecidae > Macaca > Macaca nemestrina. Next base: position 37,048,023 of record NC_092129.1, read on the forward strand.
CAACTCCTTCCAGCTATTCCACCTTTTTCTGGCTTTTCAGATGACTCAGTTATTAGAAAATGAGAGAAACTTTGCTCAACTTATATTGATGACCCCTTGCGCCATCTGCCCTGTGTAATCAAGTGAGTGCTTAATATTTAGAAAAGACAGCTGTCAATTATTTCAAAGTTCTGAACTCCTGGAAAAATGCAGTTGTCTGAAAGAAGCTCATATCTTCAACATTCCTGAAGGAAAATATGGTTGGATCTTATTTTAAATAAAATTTAAATATGAACTAACCTAACCACCATGGTAATTCCACTATAATTTTTCTCACAGGCTGGACGCAGTGGCTCATGCCTGTAATCCCAGCAATTTGGGAGGCCGAGGGGGTTGGATCACCTGAGGTTAGGAGTTTGAGACCAGCCTGGCCAACATGGTGAAACCCTGTCTCTGCTAAAAATACAAAAACTAGCTGGACGTGGTGGCAGGTGCCTGTAATCACAACTACACAGGAGACTGAGCTGAGGCAGGAGAATTGCTTGAACGTGGGAGGCAGAGGTTGCAGTGAGCCAAGTCTGCGTCATTGCACTCCAGCCTGGGTGACAAAAGCAAAACTTCATCTCAAAAAAAAAAAAAAAAATTTCACATTTTCTAACTTTGAGGTCCTATTTTGGAGGCAGATCTTCAGATCTGATTACAATACACCTTAGTTATCCAAATAATATTATTATTTAACATGTTTACTTCAGCTGGGCCCTTCTAATGGCTGGCAATCCATGTTAATCTCTTGCTATTTTCTGAAGACACCTCCCAAAACAAATATTCTAAACCTTCTCTATGCAAGATTCTGACATTTCCCCACCCTCAGCTTGTGATTACACATCTCAGTTTATTGAGAGAATTTCAGTTATGAGATATGAGAGCTCCCATTTTCATGCTTTTTATCCTAAAAAATATCTACTTCATGGAATAAAAATAACAATAATGATTTTAAAAGAAAGCAGAAAAAGAGAAAAAAAAATAAAGAGACGATGGAATAAATAGAAAATAGATGTCAATGAAACATCACAATAGATTCTACAGACACTAAAAGGTTAATAATATTATGCTTATCTTGAAGCCAAATAATTGGATACTTTAGATGAGAAACAAAGTCCTGACAAGACAAAAACCAGCCAAAGTCATTCAGAATAACAGAGGTACTCTGAATAGCCCTATAATCTACTCATGGGTAAAGACCTTCCTAAGAAAATTCTAGGCCAAGATGCTTTCACTGGGAATTTTACCAAATATTTAAGGAAGAGGTAATACCAACTGTTCACAAATTCTTCTAGAAAATGAAAGAGGACAGAACACTTCCTAACTTTCTTTCTTTCTTTCTTTCTTTTTTTTTTTTTTTTTTTTTTTTTTTTGAGACAGAGTTTCATTCTTGTTGCCCAGTCTGGAGTGCTGGAGTGCAATGACATGATCTCAGCTTGGCACGATCTCAGTTTACCGCAACCTCCACCTGCCGGGTTCCTAATTCTTTTTTTTATACCAGCATTATTTTGTCACCAAAATTAAAGACACTACCAAAAAAATCACACACCATATTACTCATGGACCTAGATGTGTATTTCCTTAAATATAGAAATAAAAATACTTCTTAGCAAATAGAAGCCAGCAACATAAAAAAAGAATAATACAGCACGATTGTGCAGAATTGTCTTAACATTAGAAAATCAATCAATACGACTTAGCACATCAAAAGTCTAAAAAAGAAAAACCATATGATGAACCCAATAAATGCAGAAAAAAACCAGTTGATAATATTCATTCACTGCAGAATGTCTCAGTAAACTAGCAATAGAAGGGCACTTCTTCAGCCCTTTAAAGGGCACCTATAAAAAACCTACAGCTAACATACTTGATGATAAAAGACTGAATTCTTCCCCTTAAGTTTAGGAACAAGTCCGAGAAACAAAGCAAGGCACATTCTCCACATGGAAAGCCCTACAGTGATTGTCCACCTTGAACAGTTTATTTCTGTTATTCCCTGGCTCTATTTTCACCTCCCATCCCCTAACTAAGGACCTCAAAGTTCTGTCCTTAAAATTATATTTCTGTCTTCATATTTCACCATTTGGGAATCTCATCTGCTCCAACAGTTACAAATCATTACCTTTATTCAGTATCACATATTCAAAAGTCTTTTTCACTTGGAAGTCTTATTGTCATTTCAAATGCAATAGATCCAAAATTGTATTCATATTTTACTTGTGTTCCTAAATTTCTTTAATTATACTGCCATTCTCCTAGCTATCTAAATTCAAAACTGTAGTCTTTATTTTTTTTTTCTTTTTTGAGACAGGGTCTCACTCTGTCATCCAGGCTGGAGTACAGTGGTGGAAACACAGCTCACTGCAGCCTCATCCTCCTGGTTTCAATTTTATTTCTTGTAGAGACGAGTTTTCACCATGTTGCCGAAGCTGGTCTCAAACTCTTGAGCTCAAGTGATCTGCCTGCCTCAGTTTCCCAAAATTCTGGGATCACAGGTGTAAGCCACCATGCCCAACCTGTAGTTTTCTATCACTTCTTTCCTGTGACTCACATCTCCACACGTAGCCCCTGCTTCTATCAAGTCTTCCTTTGAAAATGAACCTACCTTTTATTTCTATTTCATTTTGACTTCTCCTATCTCCCACAGTCTACATTTACATACTCTGTCATAGTCTTCCTTGAAAAATCACTCTCAGCATGTCACTGCATTGTATTCAACTGTATATAGTACAAAGTCTGTAATTTAGAGTCCAGGTTTCCTCACATTGAGCCTAACCTGGCTTTCCAGGTTACCTATTATCAATCTCACCACAGCACCTGTACTAATTGCTCCCTTCAATTACTCTGCCTTTTCCCAGCTCTTTGCTTTTGTTCACATTCTTCTTCCCTATCCCCCCCACCCCACTGTCTTCATTCAACTAAGATATACTCTTCACTAACTCCACCTACTGAATCTCTTTTTTCTGCTAAGGCTCATGCTTCTATTTCCCCTATGAAGTTTTCCTTGATCATTCCAACCAGAAGTGATGATTCCCTCTCTGAATCCCTATTCCTCTATTTACATTCCCATGTAGCATGCAATCTATTCTAGGCATTGCCTTATCTTCTCAACCATGTGATAATTGCCTAGAATTAAAAAGTTAATCTGAGTATTTCAGTTATAAAGTTGTGCCTTTAGAATACTTATTTACACTGTCAATGGAACAAAAAAAAGCGGGGGAAGAAAATTATTTTCCCATTTGCTCTTAATTATATTTACACATGGTTAAGACCGGATATGGAATGTGTTTAACCAGATGCTAGAATGAGTTTAGGTCTGTATGATCTGCCATACAGACACATCTGGCACTGAAATCTGGGAATGTTATTGTGACCTTTTAGCTGCTACATGCACATGAATCTTAGGAGGCTGACATTAGTATTCAGAAAAAAGAGTTTATACATGCAACAACTATTTTAAATCCTTTTACACAAGGAGATAATACCCTACCTATTTTAAGTAAATAAGAAAAAAGAATAGATCTAAGAGGGAGAAGTCATGTTTCAGAAGGAATTCTGATGTTAATTTACATCCTCAATACCCAACGCAGTGACTGGCATGTTGAAGATGCTCAAGAAATACATGCACATACTTTGAAAAGGAGCGTCCTGCTTTTCTTTCTGTTAAATCTAAATAAGGAGAAATTTTGAAAGTAAAAGATAAAACACAAGAATCTATCATCTGATATTCACGGCTTTGTGGTACAGAAATAGTTTAACTTAATGGGACCAAAGTATTCCCCAGTAGTACCTTATTTCTTCTGTCCGTATTAAGAAAATACATGGACTGTAATCAAACACAGCTTTAATGCTGTCAATATTATACAAAAGAAGTGGTATATTGGCCAAACTTAAAAGCACAATTAAATGAAGTAAAAGAAGAGAAAAAGGCAAAAAAAAAAAAAAAAAAAAAAAAAAAACCACCAAAAGACAACAACAAAAAAACCAAAACTGGAATCCTAAACTTCATAGCATTCAACTATTCTTGCCCGGAGGATGAAAAGCAGAAAAGAAAAGAGGGAAATAGAAGGAGAAAAAGAAAGCAAGCCACTGAAAGAATAGTCAGCAATAAAACCATCAGTCTTGAACCAGATTTAGATTGGTTAAAGCTGACAACAAGTGTTAAATGAGTTTAAGTTTCCTGACAGTCTGACAAAAGGATAAATGTTATTCAAGTGGATAATCAATGGATACGTTATTGTGTTACTATCATCCTCTAGGAAAAATACTAGAGAATGAAACAGACACAGTAAAACACTGACCAATTAAGAGTTCGAACACGGGTAAAGTCACTTAAAAGTTTATATTCACAAAACCATACTGGATAGTACTTAGGAGATATTTAAGAAAACTTCCTAGATCATTTTCACTACATCTGATTTCACCTTTAGAATTAGAACTAAATGACATTCTCACCCACTCCTCATTTTATTTAGCGAATAGAATCAAATGCAGCCCTATTATGCACTCATGGTAAAGGCCATTCCTCAGCTATCTTCCTACGGTGCTTTATATTCCAGGATTTTAGAAATAAAAATAGAAATGTTGATCACTGTGCACTCTTATTATTGTGGCCTGATATCACAGTCATTATAAAAATGTAATTGTATAATATATCTATTTAACATATCATATATGTATCATAAATATACAATATTGACAAAAGTCACTCCAATTAAGAATCATTAAAATTAGGCTTTATGTGGGTAAGAAGGATGGAGAGGATTCAGAGAATCATGATTCTGCATAAATTTTGTAAGAATTTAAGAAAAAAACATGTAGATTTTTTAAAAATGTAAATATAAAAGCTGATACACACAAGTCATTCTCACATTTATACAATATTAATTATCTGCAAAGTGAAATATACTTGAGGTAATGTTATTCTATACAAATGGCTTTATGTGGCTCTCAATCATATTCTAATTCAAATACTTTGATTTAGATCAGTTTCAATATGAATCATCACTGAGGTATGATTTTTGGTTTTGTGATTATTTTGATTATGTATTTAGCTTGTTTATACATGTTTAGATAAAAATTACTTGTTACACCTGAAAATATGAGTCAATAATTAAATTCCAATAATAAAGCTAATTTTCAGTTGTTCCATAGACTATTACTCCTGAAACACGTTGTCACAAGATATTTTTTCTTTTGAACACTTCGTGCTTTGAAAAACGTATGAAATATATACTTGAGGTTTTGAAATGCTGTGTAGCAACAGTAACATAAATTGCCATCAGAAGCTGGTGGTAAGTTGACATCTATTATTTAGCATGATAGCATGAGTACTTGCTGTCACTTTCAAACTGAGATAACATATACCAAAAAACCTTGCTATGACCTCTTGTTTAAAAGTATGATGACACAGATGTTAAATTGATTCTCACTCATTGTTAGTCTATTTTTCTCTCAAATAAAATCTGTGACTGGTGCTGTGTTACACAGGAGGAAGTAAAAACTCTTACGGGTGTAATGAAAGATATGAATAGACCTTGGCTGAGCTTGGAAAACTGAATGTAAGCACAGCTGCAGGGAGATTCTTGAGAAAAATGTTACCATCTATCATCATTTTCTTCAACAGGTGCTTGTAGTTTTTCTTTTTCTAAATCTCAAAAGCCTCGTTACTTCAAACATTTGTTTATAATATTAATTTCTATAATAAGTATTATGGTGGTTTAGTAATATTGATAGTATAATAATAAATATTTTGTATTAAAGGGAATCTTTGATCCTAAAATATCATCGAGCTGTATAAACAAATTATATAAACACAATCTTCAGAGTTCAATATAAGCTGATCTTAATAAGTTATTTCTTCACTAATCTTAGAAATTTAAGTGGAATGTCAAAATAGAAGGTGCTTACCTTTTAGAAACCACTTCAGATAAAGCTGAAACTGCCTGTGTCTAATAAGGGATCTGTTAAATACCTACCAAAATGCCAAAATATGAACGCTGTAGCTAGTGTTCCAATGAGAAAGAGGCCCACCTGAGCAACCTGTTTGTTCTTTAAGTTGTTGTTCACCTAACAACAAACATCCTGAATTTTCTCCCATGCCAACTGTCTCATTTCAGTTGTCACGTAGGATAATGTAATACCTTGCTATAATTATAGAATCATGAAAGATACAGAATAAAATCAAATTTTTGACTCTTCATTTGGAATAATATATTTCAGCGGAAAAAACAATTTCAGACTACACCATGCGAGTAAGATGCTATTTTGCCTTCATCCTATCCTTCATCCTATCACCTTAATTTTTAAAACATTTGGATGATGGCTGGGCACAGTGGCTCACACTTGTAATCCCAGCACTTTGGGAGGCCAAGGCGGGCGGATCACCTGAGGTCAGGAGTTTGAGGCCAGCCTGGCCAACATAGTGAAACCCCATCTCTACTAAAAATACAAAAATTAGCTGGTCGTGGTGGTGTGCGCCTGTAATCCCAGCTCCTCAGTGGGGTGAGGCAGGAGAATCACTTAAACCCAGGAGGTGGAGGTTGCAGTAAGCTGAGATCATGCCACTGCAGTCCAACCTAGGCGACAGAGCGAGATTCTGTTTCAAAAAAAAAAAAAAGAATTATCTTAACTGGTTATGTCTATTTTTTGCAAGGAACAAATTTTTAAGTTAAAACTAGTTCTTTTCCTCTCTCCCTTCCTTCCTTCCTTCCTCCTTCCTTCCTTCCTCCCTCCCTCCCTTCCTTTCCTCTGTCCTTTCTTCCTTCAACCCTCCCTCCCTCCCTTTCATTCTTCCTTTCTTCCTCCTTCTCCCCTCTCCTTTCTTTCCCCAGCATATACTTTATTGAGTGACTATTCTTCAGACCTTGTGTAGGCTTGAGGATACATGACTATACAGGACAGTAGACAATGGAACTTATAGTTTAGTTGTGGGTGGGGGGGCAGACAATTTCTGAAGAAATTTAAATAATAAAATATCCAACAATGTTTAGAGAAATACTTACAGAAAAATAAAACAGAGATAACAGGCGAATCAGAAGGCTATTTCAGGGTGAGTGATCAGAAAAGTCACCACTGAGGTGCTGATACTTAGGCTGAGACCACAATTAGGAACCGTCCATGCAATGTGTGGAGAAAGTAGTTTCCAGGAAGAGACAGTAGCTATTGAAAAGGGCCTGGACAGGAGGTTGGGTTATCCAGTGTGATGAAGCAAATAAAAGCTAGTGGGACTGAATTACAGTGCCCAAAGGGGTCCCTGAAGTTAGCAGAGATCAGATGAGGATCCAGACATTGTGATAACTTATATGCCATGGTAGGGAACTAAAAGCAGCAAGTGGCATAATGTATATCTATATCTGTATCTCTATATTTCTGTGGCTTCCATGTGAAGAATGAGGAGAAGAAGGAATAGGAGTGGTGGTTGGAAGACACTTAGGAGCCTGGCAGTGGTCCTGCAGGTTCAAGCTTGAGTGGTAGTATCACTGGAGAGAGGTAGGCAGGTGTTAGATTTAGTTTCGAGGAAGAGTCAATAGAACTTGAAGATCGGTTTTATATATTGGGTGAAGGAAGGAGCAGAAAGAAGGATGGCTCCTAATTTTTGACTGGAGCTAAAGCTAACAAGAAGTGCCATTTGTGAGATGGGGAAGCCTGGGAAGGAAACAGGTTGGAGTTAAGTCAGGTCAAGTTTCAGATGCCTACCTAGAGGGAAGGCCAGGAAGCAGAGAACATGTAGACTGTTCTTAGGTCAAAGCAATGCATCACCGGGGAGGGGCTCAGGACCTCGGAAACTTCACATTCAGCTTTGCTTTTGAAGCCCTCCACCTTCTTTTGAGTATATACCAGTCAGAAAACATTCTTTTCCCTCTTTTAATTATTTTTTCAGATTTCAAAACTTATATATAACAACTATAGAGAACTCAAAATATACTGAAATTATTATTATTATTATTAGTTATTATTTGAGACACAGTTTCACTCTATCGCACAGGCTGAAGTTCAGTGGCACGATCATGGCTCCCTGCAATCTCCGCCTCCTGGGTTCAAGCAATTCTCGTACCTCAGTCTCCCAAGTAACTGGGATTACCCGTGCCCGCCACTATGCCTGGCTAATTTTTGTATTATTAGTAGAGGCAGGGTTTCACCATGTTGGCCAGGCTGGTCTCAAACTCTCGAACTCCTGACCTCAAGTGATCTGCCTGCCTTGGCCTCCCAAAGTGCTGGGATTACAGGCATGAGCCAGTGCACCCAACAATATACTGAAATTAAAAACAGGAAAAGAGATGAAATACTCTCATAACCTTTGTAATGATTCAATGTATGTCTATCCAGAGACCAGGCGAACTTCTTGAGGCAGGTGAAAAAACAATATAGATAGTTTTATAGTTGTTAATGGCTTCCCCTCCATTCATTTCTTGAATAACCTGAAAGTGTAAAGGCAAAGTAATTTCAGCATCACACATAAGTTGGAAGATAGGCTGAAGGAAACTTAATTCCAGCTCCCACCAAAGGAGAATTTGTCTCAAAAATGTTTTAAGAAATGATCACATAGTATTCAATACTTCCAGTGACAATGCTCATGATCTCACAATCTTACAAGGCAACCCACTCAATTTTAATAGCTCTGGTTGTCAGAAATGTATTCCCTATAGTAAGCTAAATTATTCTACTCTTTAATTATATTTATTGGGTCTTCTTTCTTCTGGGGCCTACTAAGTAGGAACTAATCCACCTTTCCTGAGCAAGACTGTCCACTACTACTCCAAAGACAATGGCCATGTCTTTCTCGTTGTTCTTTCTCCAGGCAAAATATTGCCAGCTGTTTTTCATTCCTCAGGTACTCAGATTTCCCAAGGTTTCAACCATCCTTGTAATTCTTTGATATGCTCCAGTTTATCCACATGTCCATTAAAAGCTGTTTCCAGAAGGAGTCCTCTGGTGTGGTCAGCCTAAGATAGGGTGCTATGTCAATATTACTTCCCTTGATATGAACAGTAGAATTTTAGGCTAATATTGCATTTATCAGTTTGGCAGCCACATTGTATTGAGCTAATACAATATGAGCTAATACTTAGAGCTTTTTCATATGAATTCCAGTTAAGTACAGTTTTATACTGTGTACATGCATGGATCATTTTTTAACAGAGTTGTTGAACTTTACTTGTATTCCCAATGAATTTTTAACTTTTAGTTTCCTTTTATTATTTTAGATTGTCACTATCTTTTAAGTCCTCATTATGTAATCTAATGTAGCTAGTCTATTAATAATGAGTTTGGAGCGGGGCACAGTAGCTTACGCCTGTAATTCCACCCGAGGCAGGTGGATCACTTGAGGTCAGAAGTTTGAGACCAGCTTGGCCAACATGGTGAAACTCCATCTCTACTAAATATACAAAAATTAGCCAGGTTTGGTGGTGCACGCCTGTAATCCTAGCTACTCTGGAGGCTGAAGCAGGAGAATCATTTTAACCTGGGAAGTGGAGGTTGCAGTGACCTGAGATCGTGCCACTGCACTCCAGCCTGGCAAAAAAGTGAAACTCCATCTAAAAAAAAAAAAAAGAGTTTGGGGTATGGGTTTAAAATATTAATGATTACAACTAATTCAACTTTATTAGTGCATCCTCTATAAGGATATAGTGAGAAACCCTGCAAAATACCTTACTGTCACTCAGATGCACCTATATTTAATACCCTAATCTACAGGTCCAGCAAATCAAATGCAAAATAAAATGCAGTCTTGTATAATCTGTGTGTACTGAAACCATGCTGGTCTCTAGTGATTAATGATTACAAGGTGTTCACAAACCAATTACTTCAAGTTTCACTTCGAATTTTTTTCAAAAATTACTATAATCTCTCCTACCTATACATTTAGTGCAGACCTTTTCCCTAAGTTCAAAAGCTGGAATATTTGTCTTCATCTGGTCTTCTGACCATCCTCTCATTATGCTAAGCAATTGATTCATTATAATATCTCGTATTTATTAAATATTTTCAGTGTGTCACACGCTCTACTAAGAGTTTTACATGCCTATTTCATTTAATCCTCATGAAAGCCCATGCATTAAATATGATCTCCCTTCTTCACAGAAAGAAACTGTCACTTAGGTTAAGGAGTTTGCCAAGGGCCATACAATGAATAAGTAGCAAGCAGTGCAGGGATTCATACCCAGTCTAGAAGATTTCCTGCTCTTCACTTCTCAGCAGATATTTCTTGAATACCTGCCAACCACATGGAATTATTCCTGGTACCTCTAGAAGATTTGGCAGCATTGACACAGTCATCAACTTGCAAATGTTCCTTCATACTCTAATAAGATACTAATTATCCACCACTGCTGTTACTCTTCCTCCTCCTCCCTCTGCAACTATAGCTTGAGGGCATTTCACTGCTTATTAGTAACCTTGGAGAATGGAGACAAAAGGGAAGGGGTATCTATTTACATAACTGGAAAGACGCTGGAGAATTTTTCAGAATAAAAAGGGGGTCCATTTTGTTACTGTGAATTCTAATAAAATATTTTGGAGAAGAATACTTCTCTTGGCTTAAATACAAGCCTAGAATTACCTAGGACTTTCATTTACTAATGAAATGAACTAACATTGCTTTGACGCCCTGTGACCACACACAACTGTTAAATTTTAAACTCTGTGTGTGCAGTTATTCATGTTGCTTAGAAATAGAGCAGCTGGTACCGGTTGACAAAAGGTGTGTAGGAATGGGAGAGGGTTATGAGGATGAAAGAAAGACTCCTAGTTCAGAAAATTTTTAAACACACCTCTACCCTCAGTTCAACAATTGTTGTCTCAGTCCATAAATTATTATTATTATTTGGGGGACAGAGTCTTGCTCTGTTGCCCAGGCTGGAGTGCAGTGGTGCAATCACAGCTCACTACAGCCTCAAACTCCTGGCTTCAAGTGATCCTCCTGCCTCAACCTCCCGAGTAGCTGGGATTGTAAGTGTCAGTCACTGTGCCCAGCCTTCACTATATAAATTAGTGAAAATACTTACCCATTAAGCTTATCCTAGAAGAGTTTCCATGTCAGGAAAACCCAGCTTATTTTCCTATCTAAAAAAATAATCTTAAATGTGCAAGCACATGCTAGCCCTTGCTTAAAACATCAGATGGTCACTCTGAATGGCTGTGTATGGGAATCTTGCTTTGTATCCCCATGTCCTATGCCTGGAATTTTCCAGGCTTCTGCAGGTTGAGTTGCCTGATTCCCACCAAAGAACCTAACCACATAAGGTCAGTAGTTACTGTACTTGCCCCACATCAGAATCAAAGGAGAAACTTGAAAAATATATTAATGCCAGTGTCCACCTCCCAAGGATTGTGCTTTGACTGGTGGGGGACGGGGTTGCCTGGGCACTGGAATTATTAAAACATCTCCAAGTGATTCTAATGTGCAGATAAGCTTGAAATTTTGACATAGGAATAAAAAGTATCTTTCTCAGTTCTCACTTCTCTATTAACTCTGACTGCTCATGACTGGACTGCAGTCTGCCATAGCATGAACTCATCTTGGCCCTATCCAAAAGGATCTGGGTCTCCCAAGTACCAGGAGGCCTAGTGTCTACCTGGTTACATCTATCATGAGTTTCCTTTTATAAGTGAGATTTCAATGTATAAACTTCATAGGGGAAAAAAGGCAGAAATTTAGTTTTTCCTAAGAAACTTGAGATTTCAAAGTTTTAGTTTAAAAATTGTATGAAAGATGGAAATCTTCCCCAGATATACATTTTTTATTGATCTATCTTCTCAAAGGCCTTTAGCTCTTTAATATTATTGAAGATGAGAAAGAATACAGAACATAAGAGAAATACATCCATGCCTAGTACTAAGAAAGAAACTTCTATAAAATCACCAAGTCTCTAGATCAAAGCTTGAGCTTACTCTAGCTGAGCTTACTAAACATCTGTGTAACAATCCCACAGAAATAGAAAAGAGAGCTCATGCAGTTCAGACACATTTGAAAAAACATTAATTATATTTTCCTCAGGTAGGTAGTTTCCTGTATTCAAGGTCTACTGAGTTCTTTGATGCCCATGCCAGATAATCTTCTTCATAGTACATAATGCTTTGAATTGTACACACTATGGTTAACGTCGAAAGACAATCTTCAAAACTTGGGACACTTGTTTTCTTTCATGTTTTGAGTATCGGCACCCTAATCTCAAATAGCCACACAGACACACTGCTTATCACGTCACTCCGTTTTAATTATCTGCACAGCACTTAGCACTTTCTGATGTTTCTCTTGCTTATTTATTTGTTGACTGCTGCCACCCCACTCCCCACCACAATACGGGCTCCTTAATACCAATGGTTTTATCTCATTCAATATCATGTCCCCAGCATCTAGAAGTGTTCAATAAATATTCAGTAAATATTCAGTAAATGAACATTCCAACATTCTGAGTATCTTCCTGAAACAGTCATATGACAGCCACAGATGATTTCTATGCTGTGTGACATGGAGCCCCAGGTTTATACACCTACGAAATGAGAGTAATAAGATATCGACCTCACAGGACTATCATGAGAATTGCATGAGGACACACTGTAAGGACTTATCACAAGGTATGGCATATGATGAATGAAAAATCATAAACATCATGTTATGGAAATGTGTAAGTGTGCCATTTATAGTGGAATAAAAGCAGTAAGAGAAATGCCATGATTTCATTTTATGAATTTGTTTAAAATGTATCTGATTATACATGTTCTTTCACTATTTAGGAGGAAAATTAACATATGTTTTTATGTAAGTTACAGTTTGCTTTCAGGAGAAGAAGACCACCAAATTGGACCTCAGAGGAATAAATCCAGGCTGCTGATCTGTATGGCCCTAGTAAGCCATTTAACAGTTACCTAAGGTTTGGTTTTCTCACCTGAAACATTGAAGGGAGAGGCAAGGAACAGTAGGAGGTTTGAGGGCAATCAACCAAAGTATGAGCTCTTAAGAGGCAGCAAGTAAATACACAAAACATCAATATTTAGCTCATAAAAGCAGGAATGGTGTCAAGATTTTCTCACAATGTTTGGCTAAATTAGACATAAGACAGACCTTCATAATAAATTAAATCTGATCCATACATTACTCGTATGATATTCAGATATATAATCCCTAGCTTACAGTTAATAAAAATTATCCATTTGAAATTATTTTTGCAGACATTTTTGCGTGTATGCTATATGGTGTCCTTATGAACAGCTTTTTTCCCTACTGAAATTTAACAAGTTAAAAAGAAATAGATTTAGAAGAAGCTTCCTGGAGAAATGTTTTTCCTGTTTAAAAGTTATTTACCAGTTATTTTTTTAAGTTACAATAAAAAGCATTGTGAGTCATCCATATGCAGTTTTTTAAATTACATATGGATCAAATACTTACAGAAACATGACAATGTGTAATAAATTCATCCCTTTCACCAGTAACTTTATTTTAACAGGGCTCTATTACAAATGAAAAAATCAATAAACCACCATTCAGTTTCTTTGAAGTAGACTCTTGCCTCTCCTTCCAACACTCCAGAAATATGCCATTGGTTGCCTAAAGCCTTGAACTTTGTTTGTCAATTCAGGTGCATTGTTTCCTTAGCGGTTAGGTCTGCCTGTTTCCTCGGGCTAATTATGAAATCATCTGCTCTGCCAGTGAGAAGCATACAGCTGAAGAGCATCATCCTGTGTTCCAGCATTACTCTGGAGCATGTGTCCTTATTACTAATGCACAAAGCATGATGCTTGGAGAGGTCCCTTCGTTGTCTGGAAATCGGGGGGCATAATCCGAAGACTTATAAATATCTCTTAACAAAGCACCAGCTGAGCTGTGTCAGGGTTGCACACTCTCTTCATCTGTCCCTTACAGCCTTTCAATTTGCTTTCCAAACATTTCTTTGTTGCCGTTGGCTGGGGTGTGCTTAAAAGAAGCACATCGTTAACCACAAAGAATGCTGGCTGTTTTCTGTGATTTCAAATCAGTTCCAAGCACTTCCTCAGCAAGTGGCCCAGCAGCAATTACCCTGCTGCTGAAGGCACTTCGCATCACAGAAGGCCTCAGTTTTTGAGACAAGCAAGCAAGGCTGTAAGAAGTAATAACATATGTTTCAGTCTCCATTCACCGGCAATTTATACCCCCATAAGAAGGGTGAATCAATTTTTGTGCAAATTCAACAGGCATATTCAACAACGTAGCTCTCTTCTCTAATTCACACAAACTCAGCATTCATCAGCTGCATTACTTGCCTCAAATGGGCACTCACAGTTGCTAAATGATTCGGGTGGGGGTAGAGTTGCTCTGTGTCAAAAAGGGGCAAACAATAAGGAAAGGACATGAATCCTTCAGGGCAATGAGAGTTGAGCTGATTCACTAAGACAAAATAGTGAGGTTTTGAAAAGCCAGTGCAAAAGGAGATGGCTTCCCACCTCACCCCGGCACTTCTGTGAAAGATGGCGTAGAAACTGACCTTGGCAGCATTCAAGGAAAATGTTTCCACAAGCATGAGCTGCTCCAGAACAACTTATCCAATAGATTATGCTGAGATAGGCTTCACTTTACAACCACACTTCTCTCTTTCTTTCCCATTTTGATCATACCTGTTAATATCCTCTTTGCAGAAATATCTCCAGAAGGAGTCAGAAAGATTAAAATGGGCAGTGCAGATTTCCATATGCCAGGTCCCTGGATATAGTTTTAAAGGGCCTGTGGCCTTAAGTAAAATCTGATTTCTTAACTCCACAAGTCTGCAGGTAAATGTCACACTGCCCTCTGGAGGTAGTCTCATTGGATCTAACCCCGAATTAGTGATTGCCAACTACTGAAAAATATATGGTTGCTGAATTTCGAAAGTCTTCTTCTAGGATGGAGAGGGTATGGAATAGTAGGACAGTTGAAAAATTACCAACTGCTTCCAACTCCTTGCGAGCGGAGTGTATGTTTGTGTGTGTGTGTGTATGTGTGTGTTTGTGTGTGTGTTTGTGTGTGTGTGTGTGTCAGAGAGAGAAGGGGGTGGGAAAGGAAAGGAGAATAAGTGAAGATTGCTCCCAATTTCAGTAGTGCCAAGATAGAATGGATGCCTGTAGACAGGTACTCAAAAGTGGTAGTAGGGAAGCTTCAAGATGGCTGACTAAATGCATCTGGTACTCACCTTTTCCAGGGAGATGAACTAAAATAGCAATTAGATAATCACATTTTAAATAGATCATCTGAGACAGAATACTGGAATTCAACAGAGAAGTGATGGGAAGCACTGAAAGCAAGGAATAAAAAGGAAGCAAGGAAGCCAGCTTGGCTGGGATCAGCTGGGAACCTGGAGAGGCTCCTTATGTGAGGAAAGGGTAAGTGAGAGACACCAAGTGGTCCACATGCCTGCCACAGAATTCTACAATGCTAGCCACAGGAGAGCCCCTGGACTCTCATGGGCCCTAAGACTCACAGAGAACTGCCTGGAGATCACACGACAGCATTGCTCTAGAGAGGGAGCTCATGCTGAGTCCTACAAACCCCCAAGTCCTAAGCAGCTGCAGCACAGTGCCATTATGAAAGCCCTGCCCCAGACACAATGTGTCCTGCCTGGGGGCCCAAGAGACCCTGCACCTCCATATCCCTGGTGCCCAACTGACACTCATCACTCACAGACACCACTGTTGGGCTGAGGCAGGAACCACTGGAAGTGACCTTGCCACCCCAACAAAAAGGCAGCTGTACATTTTCATGTGCCATCTGCAGGACTGAGGACCAGCTCGCCCAGTTCATCATGGACATCACCAAACCAGCACTGACCACGTGGGTTCCAGAAAGTTGTCCCACCACAGCTACTGCCATTGCCACAGCATACCTGCTACCCAGGAGTATGATAACGTGCCCACCCTCCTGACCCACCCTGATATTCCCAACACCTAGAGAGGCTAATGCTCAACCCACTGCTGCCACCACTGAGGCCCAAAGACTGGCCCACCTAATGTCCTAGTTCCCAGCAAAACTTCACCACAACCTCCACTAATAATCACACCCTAAACCACTGAGGAAATCACAGACACCACTGACACTGTTTACAGCTGGAAAAATTACACAGAGACTATACAACCATCCACACCTAGAGTCAAGGCCAAAGTGCCCTACCCAGCCAATGCCACAGATAAATCTTCAAAAAATGTCATCCCCTATGAAAGCAAATTCAAAAAATTGGAGCAACCGTTACATCAGATGCACAAATGATAAATGTAAGGACACAAGAAACATGAAAAAAAATAAGGAAATATGATATCTCCAAAGGCACACTATAATTATCCAGCAACAGATTCTCATCAAAAAGAAATTTAAGAAATACCCCCCAAGAAAGAATTCAAAATATTGATTTTAAAGAAGCTCAGTGAGATACAACAGAATACTGAAAAATAATGCAAAGAAACCAGAAAAACAATTCAGTAAATAAATGAGAAATTTACCAAAGAGGTAGATGTCATAAAAAAAAGAGCCAACAAATTCTACAATGGAAGAATTCATTGAATTAAATACAAAATACATTCTAAAGCTTCAACAATAGATTAGATGAAGCAAAAGAAAGAATCTCAGAACTTGAAGACAGGTATTTTGAAATAACTCAGACAAAAATAAATAAAAATGATAAAAAAAAAGAATGAGCAAAGCCTATATGACATCATAAAGTGACCAAATATTTGAATTTAGGATCTGAGAAGGTGAAGAGAAAATGAAGGAGTTAGAAAACCTATTTAACAAAACAATAGATAAAAACTTTCCAAGTCTTGCAAAAAACTTTAGACATCCAGAAACAAGAGGCTCAAAGGTCTCCAAATACATACAATTCAAAAAGTTCTTCTTCTCAGCACATTATAGTCAAAATATCAGAAGTCAAAAACACAGAGAAAACTCAAAAAAGCAAGAGAAAAACATCAAGTCACTTATAAAGCTACCCCTATCAGACTAGACTAATAGCAGAAACCTTATAGACTAGGAAAGAAAGGGCCGATATATTCAAGATGTTGAAAAGAAAAAAAAAAAAAAAAAACTGCCAACCAAGTATACCATACCCAGAAAAGTTATTCTTCATAAAATGAAAGAGAAATGAAGTCTTTCCCAGACAAGCAAAAGCTGAGGGAGTTTATCACCACTAGACCAGATCTACAAGAAATGCCAAGGGAGTCCTACACCCAAAAGTGAAAGAACAATATCTAATATCATTAAAACACATGAAATATAAAAACTACTAGAGCAAACATACAAAGAAGGAAAAGACTAGAATGTTACCACTACAGAAAAGCCACAAAACCACAATAATGAAAAATAAGAGAGTAAGAAAGGAACAGAAGATACACAAAACAACTAGAAATCAATTAATAAAATATGAGGAATAAGCGCTCACATATCAATAATAACCCAGAATGTAAACAAATTAAAACTTTCACTTAAAAATACAGACTGGCTGAATGCATTAAAAAACATGACCTGACTATACACTGCTTTCCATACTCATCTCACCTGTAAAGTCACATACTAACTGAAATTAAAGGATGGAAAAAGAACTTCCATGCAAACAAAAATCAAAAGTGAGCAAGAGTGGCTACACTCATATCAGGTAAAACATACCTTGAGTAAAAAACACTAAAAAGTGACAAACAAAGTCATCATGTAATGATAAAGGGATCAACTCAGCAAGAGCTGCATGTATATTTAGAAATACAACAATTCTAAATATATATGCAGTCAACACCAAAACATCCAGATCTATAAAGCAATTATTACTAGATCTAAAGGGAGTGATAGACTCCAATACAGTAATAGTTAGGAACTTTAATAGCCCACTCTCAGCATTAGACAGGTCATCTAAACAGAAAATTAACAAAGAAACATTGGATTTACATTGCACATTAGACTAAATGGACCTAACAGACATTTACAGAACATTTGATCCAACAGCTACAGAATATACATTCCTCTATCAGCACATTCAACATTCCTTAGGACAGCCCATATGTTAGGACACAAAACAAGTCTCAATAAATTTTAAAAAATCAAAATCATACCAAGTATCTTCTCAGACCACAATGAAATAAAACTGGAAACCAATAACAAGAGGAACTTTGGAAACTGTGCAAACACATGAAAATTAAACAACATACTACTGAATGACCATTGGGTCAAAAAGAAATTAAAGAGGAAATCAAAAAAATTCTTAAAACAAATAAAATGGAAACATAATATATCAAAACCTATAGGGTGCAGTAAAAGCAGTGCTAAGAGGAAAGTTTATAGTAACAAACACCCACATCAAAAAGTAGACAGATTTCAAATACACAATCTAATAATTCACCTAAAAAAACTAGAATAACAAGAAAAACCACAACCAAAATTAGTAGGAGAAAATAAAAAATAAAGATCTGAGCAAAACTAAACAAAACAGAGACAAAAAAATACAAAGGATCAATAAAATGATGAAAATTAGTTTTTTGAAAAGATTAACAAACTTGATAACTTGCTGGAACAACCAAGAAAAAAAGAAAGAATACCCAAATAAAATCAAAAATGAAAAAATAGACAGGTATAAGTGATACCAAAGAAATGCAACAGATTATCAGGGACTATTATGAACAACTATACACTCACAAACTAGAAAACCTAGAGGAAACAGATAAATTCCTTGACTCATACAACCTACCAAGACTGAATCAAGAAGAACTAAAAAATCTGAATAGACCAATGATGAGTAATGAGATTGAATCAGTAATAAAAAGTCTCTCCCAACATAGAAAGTACAAGACTTGGGGCTTCACTGATGATTTCCCATGTAACTGTCTTCCAACGTGATGTTCAGATAAGAGTCTACATTCCCTCTTGAATCTAGTGGGCTTGTGACCACAGCGAAAGACTAAGTCATAAAAGGCTATACAGTTTCCACCTGGCCTCTTGGTTCCCTCTTGGGACCTGCCACTATGCTGTGACGAAGTCAAGCAGCCACACAGAGAGGCTATGATCCTACCACAGCACCAGGCAAGGTCCCTGCCCAGAGCCAACATCAACTGCCAGCCATAACTTCAAGGAAACAAGGCTTCATATTCTTCCAACCACCCACCTTGGAGTTGTCCCCACCAAATTTCGGACTTGTGAGCAAAAGAAATTTGTCATTGTGTTAAGCTACTCTGTATGGAGATGGTTTGTTACACAAGAATAGACAGCCAAAACAATGCGCAAGGCCCCCAATACTGTACCCATTTCCTGGCACAGAATAGAACTGGCCTAAAAAGAAATGGGACTTGCCTCTCTGCCTTTCATGAATTTTCATTACTTGGGTTGATTCTTTATTAACATTAGACTTTCTCTCCGAGTCCCAGATTAGGCTGTCTATGAGATATAACCCAGCTGAAATTGTGCGTGTGTGTGCACGCACACTATATGATGGTTGAATTGCTGCCAGTATTTAGTAATTAGAAGATTTTTATATAAACACACACACACACACACACACAGAGAGAGAGAGAGAGAAAGAGAGAGAGAAAGAGTAGAGAGAATCTAAATTTTTGTCTTCTCTCAAAAAAAAGAACAAACAGAAGATCTGGCAATACTGGATTTACATTCCCTTTTAACAGTAATTCGCTCACAAAACCCCCGGTTCCCTCGGTGCCATCTCCTCTCAGTTGCATTACATCCTGCCTGTTCCATTCAAGCTCTCATCACTCTTTTCTTTTTCACATTTTTTAATTTGTATCAATGTATGGGTTACAAGTACAGATTCTTTACACACGGAGATTGCATAGTGGTGAAGTCAGGGCTTTTAGTGTATCCATAACTCAAATACCATACATTGTACCAAATAGTAATTTCTATTCCTCCACACCTTCCCACTCCTTCACGCTTTTGAGTATTGTCTATCATTCCACACTCCACATCCTTGTGTACACATTATTTATCTCCCACTTATAAGCAAGAACATGCATCTAGTTTGTTTCACTTAAGATAATGGCTCCCAGTCACTCTTAGATTTATTTCCTTACATCTATAGACATTTGGGCTTGTGACCTCTATTAAGACAATGATTCTCTACCTGATCGATAAAAATTTACACTTACATAGTTCTCAAGGAGTTAACACCCTTTTGAAAAGAAGAGTTTAATATACTTAGAAAATAAAAGTCAGAATAATTTTTAAAAACTAAAGTTTTAGTTTAAAATTAAATTTAAAAGGATAAAATAAAATATATGCAAAAAAGCCACATGATGAGGTGACTAGGATAGCAACTTACGTTATTATCATACACCCTGGTGTAATTGTCCAACTCTTAGTGGCTGTTGTGCATATATTGATGCCCCAGAAGCCAGTGTTTTTTGTGTCATTTTTCTATATAAATGTTGTTCTCACCAGGAGCAAAATTGCATAAAACATAAAGTCTACGGTAGAATCAAATATGCTACATTTCAGAATCCTATTTATGGCCAGGCACGGTGGCTCACGCCTGTAATCCCAGCACTTTGCGAGGCCGAGGCGGGTGGATCACCTGAGGTCAAGAGCTTGAGACCAGCCTGGCCAACATGGTGAAACCCCGTCTCTACTAAAATACAAAAATTAGCCTGGCGTGGTGGCGGGCGCCTGTAATCCCAGCTACTTGGGTGGCTGAGGCACAAGAATTGCTTGAACCTGGGAGGTGGAGGTTGCAGTGAGCCGAGATCGCACCACTGCACTCCAGACCGGGTGTGCGACAGAGCGAGACTCCGTCCCAAAAAAAAAAAAAAAAAAAAAAAAAAAAAGAGAATCCTATTCACTTTTTGGTATAGTTGCTGAAAATACCCTTCTCACACTAGTGTATGAAGAATCTTAAATAGTTTCTAGAGAGGAGATTGAATTTCGAGCATTGGAGAATGGAATCATTCTGCCTGAATAATAAAACTGAAATTGATACATTTATTTCATTTATAGTATTTGGTGTATTTCATCTTATTAAACAGATTTTAAGTAAACTGTCTTTCCATTCAATCGAATAGCATAATTTTAATGCATTTTATATGTCCTAAAATGAGTAGAATGTTTAGGGAAATGGAATGGTAAAATATGTCAGCCAAATAAGAAAATGATCATCCTTTACGTGTAAAAATAATTTTATTTCCTTCGTAATAAAAATGGAGGTGAAATCCTATTCATTGCTCATTAAATGTATTGAGAATGCAGCCAGTCATAATTTATCTCATAGTGATGTGTATTCACTAATTACTTTAAGAAAATATCTATGTTTGAAAATCAGTCTAAAGAGTACTTAACTAAGTCCTATGCAATCTTTATGAAGAACCACCAACAGGATGAAAACACTGAGTTTAACCAAGTTTATCTTTGTGCTGGGCCTATTATGGCACGTAGAATCAGAATTCTACTCGCGGCCTTTCATTTGACATACAGTTGGGTGGGCTTTCTAGAAATGCTACTCTTTGGGGGAAAATAATACGGAGTTAACATTCAAAATGTGTCCCATTGTATAATATTAGTATAGTAAGAGTTACGCTCCCTTTTGTAGAATATGCAAGGAGAGTTAAGGGGCATACTATACTCCTCACCCTAAACAAACAGTCAAAAATTTTTTTTTAAGAAAACGTTAAATAGGTATTTATATAAGGTATTGTCTACTTTATATCACAGGAGAGTAAGTCATTCCCCTAGTGAGGCCTGCGTTTGTGGTCAAATACTTGGTTCATAAAGTTAATGTCTGAGATGCTGCAGGAGGAGAATATTTATACATCAGTGACTTCAGCAGAATGCAATCCTCATAAAACTTTATTTTATTGGAGTTGTAAAGTTACTTATTTGGGGAAAGAAACGATTAATTTATGAAAAAATAGACAATAGAGTGGTTTTGAACTTTTTATTTTTGTCACTTTATTTCCTGCCAGAGTTAACAGCTCAGTGCCAGAATCAGGGTTCAAATTTGATGGCATATCTCAGTCGAAAAGGTGTGGAAATCTAACCGAGAACTTGGGGATAAAATCACTAGGAAGTGCACTCTAAATCCACCGAGAGCACTGATTTAAATACTATCACAAAGCCTTAATGCAATGCCAGAACAATTCGGAGTTTTCATCTGGATCAAGAGACTTTTAGCAAAGGCCAATATGTTCGGATGAATTTTTACGAGTAAAAAACCGTGTACATTCACCGTCATCCAAACATTGGTCACGATCAAACAAGGATGTCCAGTAAACCTAACCACCTAATCATTCTGGTCATCTCACAATCTCCTTCTTCCTTTTTTTTTTTTTTCCCTATTTAGTAAGGCACCCATGAACAGGCAAGGTGGTTACTTAGACTCCTTCAAAGCAATCAGCAGCGGTCAAATTGACTTTGTTGGTTATTAAAGTAAGCCAAAGTTTTGCCACTTCATAGGATATTTTGCCTGGGGACCTTCGATTTCGGTCTCTAAATGTGGCTTCCTGAACGCTCTCGGAATAGCAAAGTCCCTAAGCGATTCTTAGGGACCCTTCATTCTTCTGGAGAATGGCGTAGCTGACATAGCTGACATCAGCCCCGCGCCTGGGGGCTCCAAAATAGCCACGATTTGTAAAGTTCTGAGATTTCTACTCCTAGATAGCAAGTCCGCGAAGTGCTAAAGCGCTCTGTCCCCTCCCTCCTCTGAGAGCTGTCTCGTTAGGTTCCCAAAGCCAAAGCCTAGGTCCTTCTCCCTTCCCATCAGGGATGAAGGGGGGTGTGTTGCAAGTGTGTAGGCTGGGGGGCGGGGGGCTCTATTAAGTGGGGCGCTGGGGACAGGAAAGTGTTCAAAGAAGGAAACCTGCCTGGGGTCACCCGGGCTCGGCTTCTCTACCGCGCGCCTTTTGGGGTCCGGGAGCGCAGGCGCTGCCCGCGGAGGTGAGAGTGAGCGTGTCTAGGGGCGCGGGGCTGCGCCGGGTGAGAGGGAGCTGCGGTCCCGGGGACGCCCCGCACCTGCGCCCTCGCTGGGGTCCGGACGGGACCCGGCTCGGCCGGGGGAGCTCCGGGAGGAGACGCGCTTACCTGGAGGTAGGGCCGCCCGTGGGCCACCCCGCCCACGACGATGTCGGCGGACGCCATGGCCCCGGTGGGCGAGAAACCGAAGCCCACGTAGCCTGCAGTGCGCACCTGGAGGCGGAAGGCGATCTGGCTGCCCCTCTGGCTCCAGTCCAGCCAGTACTTGCCCTCCGAGTCCAGGAGGGTCCGGTGCGGGTAGGTCCGGCCCGAGACCCCCGCCGCCACCCGGGGGAGCAACCCCCACAGCAGGAGCAGCGGCCAGCAACACATCCTCGGGCGCCTCCTGCCCGCTGGTACCGGCCTCCAGCTGCTGGGGAGTGAGGAGCAGAACGAGGAGCGGCGGCGGCGAGCGGGAGCCCAGGGACCGCCCCTCGGGCCGGCCGCGCGCCCGCCCGGGAGGGGCAGGACCCGCTCTCCCCGCCCCGGGCGGCCTGCAGGGCGCGCCCCGTCCGGTCCCGTCCCGTCCCGTCGGGTCCCCGCCCTGCCAACTCTCACCCTGCCCGGCCGCCCGGCCCTTCCAGCGGATCCACCTGCCTCCCCCAACCCCTGACTTGGTCCCCGAAGTCGGGGTTCGGTGGGAAGGAAAGCGAAGGGCTTACCGGAAAGAAAGGGAGGAGGAGGCAGACGCTGACAGAGGAGAAAAGGGGGCCAGAGGCAGAAGGAAAAGGAGGAGGGCGAGAGAATCCTAGAGCGGGAAGAGCGTGGGCTCTGCGGGACGTGGGCGAGAAGTTCCCGGGGAAAGAATGGACATTGACGACAGAGAGCAAGTTTAGCCTGGAGGGGAGGAATGGAGTGAGCAAAGTGGGTAGTCTGGGGTGCGATGGACACAAAGCCCCGTCCAGGGTAACCTTCACGTTTCTGTATCCGTTGCTGTCGACTTTCCAGAGCCTTTGTTCCCAGTGACGTCCCTGCTTCCATGGAGGGACACAGTTCACCTTCCCCCACCCCGCTTCCAGCATTTCTTTCACCCTCCCACCCTGCGGGGCCCCAGAGCTTGCTCCTTACAGCAGGAGTTGGAGCCCTGATGCTTGCCTTCACCTAGATTTTGTTTGGTTTGGTTTGGCGTTGATGGGACAAAGTCAGCCAAACTACTTTGCCATCAGCAGAGAAGGTAAGGGGTGAATCGTCATTTGAGAGTTATATTTTAATTTAACATTCTCTTTTCTTGCTATTCCAAGTTCTGACCATAACCATGTTTATCAAAATATGTTTTGTTTTGGTTTGCCTCTACCTTTGACCACTCCTGTCAATGCTAAATACAATATGGCCACTAAACTTTACCTTGCTTATTTATTCCTTTATTTATAATCTGCCAAGTTTCCAAAAAAGTTCGAAAGTTTGTATCTATAAAAATACAAACAATGCAAAATAGAAAAACAAATAAGAGAGAATATCAGATGAGAAATATGGGTAAGAAGAGCAGGCGCCACACTAGCCACCTCCACTCCTCATTCACTCTCCTCACCTCGTATTTCAGCCTATTTTTCCCCCTACTTATCTTTTCCCAAAACTTTTCCAAAGTTACCGTCTTGCATCTAATCTATATTCTTCTAAAGATACAGGAATATTTAACCATGTCTGGAAGGTGACCTGTAGGTGGATCTGCTTACCAAAGTGCTCAGGGACTTGCCTGGGAAGGGACTTTTCCCAAGGAGTGATTGGATTAAGGTCCGCAGGGCTGGCCAATGGCAATAGGCCAGCATCAGAGAAGAGTGATGTTGGAACCTCAAAATAAAATGAGAAATAAAAGAGCCTGCAAAGCCTTACAAGAACTGGGCATGGAGACTGTGAAATATAAGTAGCTGGTGCCTCACCTCCACCAGGACCCACTGGGCAACTGTCAAGGGCAGTAACAGCCATACAACAATGTAAGGGTGGCAACCTTAGAATTGGGTTTCTACAAGCACCGCACCAGGGACTTGGCTTCAGCTATGAAGAAAGGAAGGAGGATATGGAGAGAAAGAGGAACAAAATAGGGGGAACGCAGTCCCAGAGGAGTGGCTCATGGCACCAAGTGGGACACACTCACTATCCTCTCACTATCCTGGGCAGGGATTTCGGGAAAGTTAAATTACTGCAGCGTGATTAAAGGCAAACTTTCTGTTTTGTGACTCTACTTTTATTCCTAGCTTAGAGGAACCTGGAACAAGCACATTGCTACATCTGCTTCCTAGGGTTCATTATATAAACCCCAAAATCACATCTATTAGGACATTTTGTCTGCTTATTAAAACAAAAAGAGGTCATGCCTTCCAGAATTCTTCCCCCATGAACTGTTTTAGCTTTGCCTTCCATCACTTCCATCTCACTCACCCACTGGCCTCTAAACCACATGAAAACTCCCTCTGGAATCCTCAATGGACAGCCGTGCCATTTTGCATCACTGTGCCTATTAGGATTGCTTGCTCTGCAGGGTTTGTCACTTCTCCCCTCCTTCCTTTGAAGTATGTTCTTGTCCTCCTTCTCACACTTCACTGTAAGATAGCATCCTATCTGTGGATACTATCCACAGTAGTCCCTATGGAATGTTCTGCCAGACCTCTTATGGCACCCCTGACACTTCAGTGTACTTTTCATCTATAAAACAATGTACTTGTTTTCCTCCAGTAGCCTCTTTAGGTCAGGAACCACATCTGGTTTCTCATTGCCTAGAATGTGGACATCATGCTACAGGTGCTTAATGAATACTTGTAGGAAGAGTGAACAGATTCATGCCCAGATCCTCCTGTAAGCATCCTCGTAACAAAGTTGTTCTGTGGGGGAAAGCTTGGCCCCAGATGTAATTGAGTGTTCTGCTCTGCATTGGTATTGAGGGAAAAAGAGAAAAGACCACACATGAATATACAAAAGAGAAAGTTTTAAATTGTTTTCATTTATTATTTTCATTGAGTGTGAAGTTATTGTCTTTTGTTGTAACTGGCATTACATCCGAAACACCCTGAGCACTCAAGAAACATTAAAACTAATATAACCATTTTGAGATGAAGTCAACAAACAGAACATTAGCATAATTCATACTCAAAACATCCACTCTGCTTTGGCTTGAATCACCCCAGTAATTTGAGACAGAATAGAAAATTTTATCTATGTGTGCTTTGTACACTGCTTGAGTTCTCTGGATTAAAACCAACTCTACACTTCAGTTGCATAGAGGACTCAGTTTTCTGACTCTGGAAATCAATTACTGCATTGCTGCTTGTCTTAAATTTGTAAAGAAGGCAGGAAGAAAGCATAGGTCTGTTAAAAACTTAGGGAATATGGCAAAGAGGAGAATGAAATTAATGGTAAGGGTTTCAAAATTAGTTTTTAAAACTATTGTTTTTGTGAAAACTGAAACTTGCTGGTTATTTAAAGAAAAAAGCCAGGAAATGCCGAAAAGTGTGAATAACAAACTTAAAAATTCACCTGAAATTCCACCATCCAAAAATAACCCTTGTATGCATTCCAGGAACATCATTCCAGAACCCAGTTCCGTTAAAAGATTGGAGGAGCAGTCTGTTGGGCAAGCATTTGCAGAGAAACAGGTGAATTAGTTTTGTAAGACTCTGCTTGAAATAAACAGAGCGACATTAAACATATTAGTTACAAGCACATTTTTTAGGCTTCTTCTCTCCACATATATCCTTTGGATACATGAATAGACAAAAGAAATCAAACAGACAAAACTAGCTATTCAGTGAGGTCTTACTTAACTTCAGAACATTCAACCAAATTAGTCATTCCTAAAATGAATCATTTTCTCACACTTTTCAATCAAGGATTTGAAATGTTATATTTATTTTAAGTCCTCACTTTGATACCTAGCTTAATATCTGCCAGTGTGACTGCCCCCATGCTGAGTTTCCTTACCTCCAAACCCTCTGTTGCTAAGGTTTATTTATGTTTCTACATTAGTCAACTGCAAGGGGTTGGGGGAAGGAGTGAGGAAAAAGAGAAAACCCAAGGGACAATTATAAGCCAATGCAGTGTCCCTATATGAGCTAGGATGGTCTAAAATAAGTGTTTCTTCTTGAGAGTATCATAATTTTCCTGTCTACTTGTACCTAAGGTTCAACAATAATACTAAATATTTATAAAGTTCATGTCTTCTAGGGAGCTCAAAGAAAAATATTTATGTAAGTGATCTCAGCAGTTCTCCAAAATAGGGAAGCTGAAGCATTTTCTCACATTAGTCTATAAACTAAGTCACTTGTGTGGCTAGGTGACTGGTTCAAGTTCATACTGTGAGTCAGTGGCAGAAAAGCCAAAAATAGAACAACGGTGTTTTGAGTTTTTTTTAATTACATACTTTCTCCAGCTCTCACCTCATCTCCAATAAAAAAAAAATTAAAGCTATTAGGTAGTCATCATGACATTCTTTCAGCAGGGATGATATTTTTTACATGAGCAAGATGCTATGATCTACTATTAGCTCAATGTTATATATTCATTTTAATAACAGATGATACTGATGATAGGCATGTGGATGGAGAAGGTGAGGATATAGTGCATTTACTCATATTATCAGGAAATTGTGACTTGCTTAACTGAATTCTTGAGGTTTCTTTGAAATTGAGTGCCAGTTGGCACTGAAAATCGCTCTTAGGTTCTTCCTTATGCAAATCACAGCAAGCAAACCACTTTCTCTGTACAAATCCTACACTTTAGTATTATCTATAAACTATGCTTTCAAATAAAACTTTAACTAAAAATAGTCTGTGAAAAAAAGGAATGTTCTTTTTTTTATCACTAGTGATCATCTGTTATAATTTCCCTTTATAGGGAACCATAATGTGTATAAAAAATGTGGTAGGGAAGAAATAGATTTACTAAATACTCAGTCTATATTAATGTAAAGCCATGTTTAAAACGTTGTTTAGGGGATGTATTAGAGTAATGGATGCTGAAATTGTACTCATCAGAGTGGTCTGTGGCACAAAACAAATATCAGTGCCCTCACACTTGGGCAAATCTCACTTATAAAAGGGCAAGCCAACCGAAGCTGCCAGTGATTATAGTAACAGAAACTAGGAGTAGTAAAATGTGCTGAATTAGTTATAAGGATGTCAGTCTTGCAAAGATCCTTAGAGACTCTCTAGTCCATACCCTCATCTTGCAAATAAAGAAAGTGAGTCCTAGAGAGGAGTGAATTGTTTAAGGCTACAGTATTTTTAATAGATAAAAGCAGGAAGGTTGGTGGCCTGACATAATTAACAACAATGCCTGGCTCCCCCACATCCTCTTCTTAACAGCTGTTCTTTTGGGTGTCTCAGGTCACCACTGGAATTACTTTTATCAAGCTTTAGCTTCTATATACATGTTGAGAGAAAAAGTAGAAAGGAAGAGGGCATTGTGAAAATAGTGATATTCTCTCTGAGTAGAACTCCCTAGAAACCACCCTTTTGATTATTCCATAGACTTGGCCCTTAAATACCTGTGCTTCTGTATGCTTATAATTCTATGGCCATTAATTTGACAAAAAGTCTAGACTTCGTCAAATTGGCCAACCAGCATCAATTCAAAACTAAAAACAAATTTAACTCCAAACTGAGAATAAGAGGATTCAGTCACTTGATTTCAAAATCCCACATGTGGTTTTGGGGAGCTTTAAAGATATTTCTACTATGACAAAGAAAACATAAGGACTAGATATACAAATATAAAAATTTAATTTTCCAAAAATCTAATTGAAGTCATTACAACCATTACTAAGAATAACAAACAATGACTAGAGGTTTCCTTAATTGAAAAGCTGAAATAATTAGCAATTATTTTTCATATGGAAACTGGCAAATATGACATATTCTGGGAATGGGTGTTAAGCCTTTGAAGCTTCTAATCAATACATGAATAAAGAAGAAAATGTGTATGTTTATTTTCCATGCTGCAAGATTTTATTTTCTTTTATTTCTAAATCTAAGCTCTCATCTCAATTATTTGAAAATTTCCACATTTAAAGATCCAAATTAGATAATTAACTCAGCTTTACAGAAATACTATTTGATCTTCAAAGGCATCTTTTCCCTTACTTAAATACTTAAATAAAAGACTGTACATGTTAAACCAAATAATCAGGTTGACTGTCACTGCTATAATTGATCAGATAACTTGTGTTACTTCCCTTAAAATAGTATTGACCAGACAGGGTCTATCAAAACCCCAGACCATTAGAAAATTAACCTTAGAAGTTAAACCGTCACTAATAATGATAACACAGGAACATAACCAGAATGATAATTTTGAAGGAGTCCAGACTTGGAAGAATATCACCATATTTACAATGCCCTCTTCCTCTCTACTCTTTCTCCTTCTCAAATGTTTATGGAAACTTGTACTTGGCAAAACCAATCCCCACAGTGAAACTGAGATACCAAAAGAATAAAGAATAACTTTTAAGAGGGGGATATGGAAGGAGTCAGGCATTGTTATCATTAGGAATAAAACCATGACCATAATTATAATATGCTTAATGAGAGGTACAGGTGTGTTACATAGATTGTCTCATTTAATCTTTACAACAACCTTATGAGGTCAGTGTTGTTCTCTCCATTTGGAGGAAACTAAGGGAGAAAATTGTTTTTCAGTTATTATAAAAGCAAAGACAACAAGATATTTTCTCAATTGTGAAGGAATTCTTTTTTAATATTACATGTTGCAGGACATGGTGGCTCATGCCTGTAATCCCAGCACTTTGGAAGGTTGAGGCAGGAGGATCACTTGAGGCCAGGGTTTGAGACCAGGGATCACTTGAGGCCAGGGTCTCAACATGGTGAGACCCTTCCCTAAAAAGGAAAAAACAAATTAAATGTTTCACAAGTTATTCCATATCTTATTAAACAATTCTATTGGTAGTATTTTTGTTAGACACAAATAAACCACAGTGAGTCAATTTGCTACACATGTTTGGAGAATTTTTTTTGACACAAGTTTCTAAAATTTTATGTGCTTACTGAGTTCCCAGAGGAGTGGCTATATACTGAAATTGGTTATATAGCAATGGGACATATAAAAATTTAGTGTTAAAAAGGGCATCGTGGGGGATGTGATGTGGAGAGGGAAAATGATTTTGAGCGAAATCAAAGAAAGAGAGTCATCTTTTTTCTTTTTCCCTCTTATCCTGTCACTCCATACACACACACACACAGACACACACAGACACACACACACACACACATTAAAGTAAGTTCAATTATTCTTGTTAGATGAAATGGTAATAATTATTTTTCTCCTCTTTTCAAATGTTAGGAAAAGGAGAACTAATCATGTAGAAAATTTAAACTTTATGTAACATAAAATGAGAATGGATATTTTTTAAGGAGCAACTTAGAAAAAAGTGATCTAGCTATCTTTTTCAAGTATATCATCAGTGCTTAGAATATACAGCAACAGAAAGTTACGGAGAAAATTGCCATGATTACATTTGTTTTAAATTGTGAGTTTATCTTGTGAACCCTTGTGTTATTAGAGAGTACAGGCACTTAGATAATTCAGATCATGACTACAAACATAACATTAACTAATTAGTGGGCACAAAATATTTTGAAAATCTAATTTTAAAAAGAAAATTTTCCAGGCCTGGTGGCTCATGTCTGTAATCCCAACACTTTGAGAGGCCAAGGAAGAAGGATCACTTAAGCCCAGGAGTTCAAGACCAGTCTGGACAACATAGTGAGACTCCCATCTCCACAGATTTTTTTTTTTTTAATTAGCCATGTGTGGTGGTGCATGCTTGAGGTCCCAGCTACTCAGGAGGCTGAAATAGGAGGATCAATTGAGCCTGGGAAGTCAAGGCTGCAGGGAATCATGATCACCCCACTGCATTCCAACCTGGATGACAGAAAAAGACCATGTCTCAAAAAAGAAAAGAAGGAAAAGAAAAGGAAAACAGAAGGGAAACTTGTTTTCCTTTTAAAAACTGACAAATAATATTTATTTTTGCTAGTTACACTGTAGAACTGTTAAATCAGAAAAATAATCGAACCTAAGAGAGTCAAAAGGTATCATGATTTGGTATCTAAACCGGAGAAATCCAGTATTATTTGTATATTTAATATATTGTTAAAAAGCCCTTTTGACTAGTAGAACCAAGATTTTGATTTGAAAATATTTCAAAAATATCTAATCTTGTGATTTATCTTGTGTAGGTTCATCTATGTAAAGAATATTTAGGGGGCCTAAATATTCAAGGAAAGGAACTTTGACTTGACCTCTAGGAATCACTTTCATCTGCCTCTCAGAAAGAGGAAGCCAAATGACCAGCCAACACAGACCATGTCCAGCTCTGAGAACTTCCTCTTTAAAAGTGATCTCTTACTTCAGTGTTGCAGAAATTCCTGGATTGATCTGTTTCCCTAGGGAATAATAAGTAATAGTGAGGAAAGCACATTCATTCTTAATTCTTTAATTCACAGTGAACAAGAGCAAATGCCATGTGGTAAACTGCATGTTATTTAATAAGAGTGGTAAAGTTAGACAAACTGATTGATCATGTGATAGTCATTCTTAAAGCACATTTATTGTCCAATCTGCATTACCTAATGGAGCAAATGACTCCTTTAATATAAAGAAATTACCTGAAAAGCGTGTATTTAAGGTAATGTCAATTCTGCATGTTTCTTTTGGCTGAAAAGAGAAAAAAGAACTGGAAAAAACAGCAGATTGAATTCCTCTGAATGAGTCAGAAGAGTGGGAGATGTGTAAAAATCAGAACGAGGGTGACAGTGAGATACCAGAGTCCTACCTACATCAGTCCCATGGCCTCAGCCCATGTGATCCCTACTTCCCTCAGATATCACATTTCAAGGTAAATTTCCATCAATTACGGCCACTGCATTAGTTTGGCTAGTTTGTAGCATTTCACAAGAGAGCTTCTAAACCTGGAGAACAAGGGCTTGGGTCATTCCAACAGACAACAGAATTTAACCTAAATAGATTATCCAGGAAAGCTCTGCCCAACTGAAATAGACATTGACGAGAGGGAAGAGAAGCTAGTGCAAAGAGATGATAGTAGCAGTACAGCTGATCTAACACTCCGGCCTGAAAAGGAAGGTTAAAGATTAAAAAACAGTTTAAATATATATGAGATACTATGTCAGATTTGTGAGCAGTTTTCTATGTGGTTGTGATTAGAAGAATAATATTCATCTATAGAACAAATTTTAGTTGAGGGAGCACCACAGCTTTAAAACCAGAAAGTCTAAGAATATTGTGATTTTATGGAAAGAACACTTTAAGAAATAGTACTCAAATATTTAATAGAAGGAAATGTTCACAGGATTCATTCTATAATGGAAAAATGTTGTTTTCTAAAAAATCTGCCTTTCGTAGTTACCATGAGTTACAAATCTCTCTACTTTTATAAATGATTAAAATTATTAAAGTAGATGATTTTCATGTAACTAGAGAATGTCTAAGCAAGAAAACATTTAAAAATTTCAAGTGTATTGTGAAGCAAAACCTTTCTAAGAAACCATCCACTTCCTTAATTCATTGGGATTCATCCGTTTGTGTATTTTGTTTGCTTGAAATTTGTGAAATGTTCACTTAGTGATTGCAATGCAGGATTTTACTTTATTCATTTATTTGCAAATGCATTTGAGAATCTGTTGTGTACCTATAGGTTGTAGGGACTGGAGATGTGCTAACAATACTCATTTGTTCCCCTCGTGGAGCTTGCATTCTAGTAATTTAAGTAACTCAGGAAATATTAGAGGTAGAATCAATATAGAGGTAGTCACAAACCTGACAGATTTTTTCCCCTTTTGAATTGGACATGAAACATTTTTCTTTAATATAAAACCATTTTTGAAATATTATCACTTTGTTATTTTGAGCCCCTTCAAAAGAAAGAACAAAATAAGGGCCTCCATTCCCCTAAATAAATAAAGTATGGTGTGTTTTCTCCATGTGGCAAGAATTATTGGAACAAAGTAACTAAAACAAAGCAAAAATTTGAGGGGAGAGTATTTATATAAAAGAGAACAGTATCAAGATACTCTTATGGAGCCAAGACACAAAATTTAAACCACCATAAAGAAATAATGCATCCACACACTAAAGAAATGAAGAGAGATGTGTCATTCTGAGCAAAGCTTGAGTACGGTGTTCACCAAGGTCTGAAATGCCAGTGCATTCCATTATGTGATATCCCAAATACCTAAAGCATAGATGTTTAAACCTATCAACTTAATTTATTGGGAAGAAAATTCAGTCAACAAAATCAATGTTTGGGTATGTATGGAAGTTTTTTTTGGTTTTTTTTTTTTTGGTTTTTTTTTTTTTGGTTTTTTGCTCCCCTGTGGGATCCAAGTATGGAACATTTTGAATCTTTGGCTTTCTTGCATAAATATTCTCAGCCTCCTCCTTTCTTGCATTCACTCAATGGAATCTACACATTCACAATCATTCTTTGAGTCTCACTATTTCAGCTTCATTTCCCAGCTTTATTTCCTCTGTAGCGTGACATCACTGTCCAGGACCCAGGCTCCACAACACACACAAGCACAGAATTAAAATACATCTCCAATTGTGTAGTATATTTCATAATCGCATGTTATGGAAAAGCTGTATTTGCTTAGAAAACATACATTCTCACAGAGCATCTCTCTAATATCTATTTAACCCATTTTTTGCAAAAGTTAAGACTCAGTTACTGAGTCAGCATATTGAAACAGAATATAATTTTTAGGAACATAGTAGAAACTTTCTTCTACTATATAGATTGTTTCCTTAGATATTGAGAAGCTTTTGAATATCCTGAAAAATATGAAACAACTTCTTTATTCCCCCACACTCCTAGTCTACCAAGCAAATTAAAATGTCTGATTTAAAGCAGATGCAGATTTTAATCAATCATTTCTCTGTTTTCAAGTGCAGGCACACTTTATTTTGCAGCATATATAAGATTACATTGGAAGCATTTTTTTTCAACTGGCACATACTTTGTTTTGAATTAAATAAACCCAGCTTGTGATGATAGTGGCGAAAGTGACTGATCATTGAAATTTATGAATCTCTTTTCTCCTCCCTCTCTCTCTCTTTCCTATCTCCTTCTCTTCCTCCATCCCTTGCTCTCCCTGTGTCCTTCCTTCTTTTTCTCCTTCCCCATCTCCCTCTCCCTTCTTTTCTTTCTTCCCTTTGTAATTTCTATAGGCAGAGCATACCTATAAATAACATGTCATTTTGGGGGAAAAGAAAGAACATGGACTTTGGCAAAGAGGATTGCCTGCAATTGAATCTTGGCCCTGCCACTTACCAGCTATGCCATCTTAGGAAAGTTAGTTAACTTTTCTGTGCCTCATTTTCATCATTTATTAAATGTGGATAAATTAGTAACTATCTCATAGGATTGTCAGACTTAAAGGAGCTCGTATTGGTAAAGTCCTTAGAGCCTGGAACAAAGAAGTGCTGTATGAGTGTGCAGTAATAAAATAAATCAATCAGCCTAAAGACAAAGCTCTTCTTCATTTCAAGAAATAATTTCTCCAGAACCAAGCAATAGAAAGTGAGTTAAGCACCTAATTTTTGTTTACCTCCCACATTGCATCTGTTGTTGTGTAACAAACACATTCTATTTCAAGAAGTTGAAATGCCTTGCTTTTTGTCCATCTAAGTTTTCTATTATTTCTATGCCATGGGTCATTAATGAAAGGCAGGATTCCCTCTGAAATTACACAGTGAGGAAGTCAACTGGAAAGAGAGAAAAGTGAGCAGAAGTGACTAAAAGTGAAATACAAGAAGCAGAAGAAAACATTTAAAAACCCCGTAATTAAAAGCATGCACAGAGTCCTGTTAACCTCGGCTGACTCCAATAACATGGTTACAAGAGAAATGGTCTACTCCAGCATGTCGTTAGCCATAAATACAGAGGTAAAGTGGTCCAGGGCAAATAACATCAAAGGCAAAGGGAAAGTGGGATGGGCGAAGGAGACCCACCCAACCTCCCTGGATGAGCTTAGCTTAACATAGTTTTCCAGCAGACTAACCAAACCAGCAGCGTTGACCTTAAATATGAATTTTTCACCATCGCTGGCAGATGAGTCTGTAAGTGGCGTCAGAGGCGGTTACTCCCGGGACCAAGGGGCCCACTGAAATTAGAGACAGACTTTTTATTCCCCTGTCTCTTGAGTGTTGACTGCTTGGGATCCTTAAATTTGACTTGGATGAATAAAGGCCCTCTCAGACTTGCAGATTCCCCCTAAGGGTTTTGACATCACTTCCAAAGCACTCGCCCCTATCAGCTGCATCATGCTGACCTCTGACCAAATGGAAAGACCTAGTTCCTGAGAGAATTCTGAGATGGCTATTCATTTGTAAGAAAGTTCAAACACAAGTCTGTGGGCTTAGGAAATCGTTTCGAACTACTTATTAATTCTGAGAATTTAAAATGTGAATACATCTTGTTATTTTGTATTGCTCTATAATTACGTTTACTAAATTGCTTTTCAATATCTACTCTCCTTAAAAAACAAACAAATGAATAAAATTAAAGGAGTGGTAAAATGTAAAAATGTGTAGCAAAAGGCCAAGAAGTATTTTTATTTCTATTTGTATTTTGAAAGGATAGTAATTTTGCTTGAGCTCAGGACAAATGTGATTTCTCTGTGTGATGGAGACAGGTGGTTCCATATGGCTACGCTAACTACGCAGTGTTGTTATTCTCTTTACCAACAGCCAACCACTGGCCTTGCCCTGGTTGTCCCTATTATTTAGCATAAAATTTTCTAAGTAATTAATTTAAATTATGAAAACTTTCTGCCACATAAAAACATATAAGGAATACTATAACCTACTTCTGAATAAAGGTGTTCAGCTGAACACCTGATTTGCATGGACTCCCTCCTGAAACCCACCAACATAAGTTTTTGGGGCTCTAAACCCACAAAGAAAAAGAGAATACAAGGAGGAAAAGAGCAGCAAACTTTTGGGGAACTATAAAGCCTATGGATCGATGGCAACCTACTTGGCAAGTTGAGAAAACTAAATATTAACTTGGTAGTAGAAATGTTTCAGGAGAAAGGTGATTTAAGTCATAAGATCTTCAGATGATGAAATACTGGGGACTCAAGAGGGCCCTGCAAGTGAAGGTGAGGGAGTGGGGAAGTGTCTGAAAACTTTAGAAGAAGTCAGGGAATCAAACTCCCCCCTCTGAAATGGCCTTTTCAAACATTATAACAGTGAGAAAATTATAACAGTAAAAGGAATCTGACCTAACCAACTCCATCTTGTCTTTACCCTCCAAACTGCCCTCGTTTATTCCTGGGCATAGACAAGGCTACCTTTGGGAAGAATTTAGTTTATAATTTAACTTTGAAACAAAGATAATAGGCCTTCTCCAAAACAAACCCCCTTCTTGCTTAGCGACCAGACCGCCTTTGTAAAACCAACAAATTAGCCATAAGATTAGAACTTATGGCTTAGGAGTCATGCAGCCGGAGATCACAGGATTCCTAACTTCCCCAGCTGCTCCAAAACATAATATTACTATTGTAAAATCTAAGATGGGTGTTTGAGTTATTTTTCAGACCCTGCATTCTGATGGATCAGCTGGTGCCACCCAGACAGGTAAACTGGCTCATCTAGTCTTACGGTCCCCACTCAGGAACTGATTCAGCGTAAGAGGATGAGGATGGTTTCAACTTCCTGTGATTCCCTCCCCGACCCAACCAATCAGCATTCACCATTCCTTAGCCCCTTCCCCACCAAACTATCTAAAAAAATAAAATAAAATAAAATAATTTCACGGAGACTGATTTAGGTAATAATAAAACTCTGGTCTCCCATTCTTTCTCCACTGCAATTCCCCTGTCTTAATTAACTGGCTCTATCTGGGCAGTGGCCTAGAAGAACCACTGGGTGGTTACACCTCTATTCCACTCAGCTGCTCTAATGATTCTCTTCTATTCCAGGCCAAAATGAAGGTTTATTCTGCAGAAAAGATAACAGAGAAATTTTAATTGGGAGAGACAGGGACCATGCAACACTGAAGACCAAAGTCCTTTAAAGGAAAGAGGGAGAAGAAATGAAGTGCTGAACGTCAAATGACTGCCCCTTCTTCTCCACTAGCTCCTAGAACCCTAAGAGCTGACTCAAACCCTCCAGACAGGAGATAGATTACTCACTGGAGGATCTACTCAGCCTAAAGATATTAATGTTGGAGACTCCTCAGTAAAAGTGCCAAGTCCGATCCCAGGATGAAGCCCACAGTGTACAAGTCCCACTAGGCCCTAGAATTTCCTATTTTGCTGTACAGCTTTCAGTACGAGTGAACTTCAAAGAATCTTTAGGTATTTGAGGAAATCTTCTACTGTTTTAAAATGAAAGTCAGAGACCAAAACAGCAATGAAAAACTAACAAAGGAAAGTAGATCATCCGAAAAAAAAAAAAAAAGCCAGCTGAGAAGGAAAGTATGAGGGAGGAACGAAGAGAAGTTTGTTAATAGGTACAAATATACATTTAGATGAAAGGAATAAATTCTGGTATTTGGGAGTGCAGTAGGAAAATTATAATTAACAATTTATTGTATATTTCAAAATATCTAGAAGAGAAGAATTGTAATGTTCCCAACACTAAGAAAAGATAAATGTTTGAGGTGATGGATATCCCAGTTATCCTGACTTGATCGTTACATGCTATATACATGTATCAAAATATCACATGTGCCCCAAAAAATGTACAACTATAATATATCAATTTAATAAAAACAAAAATTTCAACTTGAAAAAGTAGATACTATCCTGAGAAAACAAAACATAACAAAACTCGTTCATTGATATACTCAGAGAGCTAAGAAATAATATAGCATCAATTAAATAATAGCAGGATACTAGAAGAAAGAACAATTTTATAATAAAAGGAGTCTGAGAAATTAACAATAAAATATCAGCAATGAAAAACTCAAAAGAAGATTAGGAACATAATGTTGAAAAAAGAAATGCTCAAGAAAGTAAAGGAAAAATAAGAAAATAGGATTTTAACTACTTGATCAAATTAGTCAAGTAATTCCTATCCAAATAACAGAAGTTCCAGAAGACAAAGCAAAAAGATTTGGGAAGAGGGAGAGAGAGATCAAATAATTTACAAAAATCTCATGGAAGTGAAGAAATGAGTCCACTGGGCCAAAAATGAAAATGAAATTATAGAAGATCATCATGAAATCACTGCACGTGGATGATTTCCAGAGAAGGAAAAATTCATTAACAAAGAATCAGATTGACTGGAACCTCTCAAAAGCTAATTGGAAGCCCGCATTCATTAGAATAAAGCCATCACAATTCTTAAGGAAAGTGATTTCCAACCAAAAAATAAACATCCAGCTCAGTTACTGTATCAGTCCATTTTCACGCTACTAATAAAAACATACCCAAGGCTGGGTAATTTATACAGGGAAAAGGTTTAATGGACTCAGTTCCACGTGGCTGGGGAAGCCTCACAATCATGGTGGAAGGCAAAGAGGAGCAAGTCACATCTTACATGAATGGCAGCAGGCAAAGAGAGAGTTTGTGCAGGGAAACCCCCCCCTTATAAAACCATCAGTTCTCGTGAGACTGATCTGCTATCACGAGAACCGCTCAGGAAAGACTTGCCCACATGATTCAATTACCTCCCACAGGGTCCAACCCACAATACATGGGAATTGTGGGAGCTACAGTTCAAGACGAGATTTGGGTGAGAACACATCCAAACCATATCAGTTACCTATTGTGCATGAGAGTAAAATAAAGAATTTTTGAATTTGCAAAATCTTAAAACTTATCCCTAAGCATCCATTCTCTGGTATGCCAGAGCAAGAAAGAGGATTATTATGGAGCCATGAATCAGAGTCCCAGACACAAAAGAAACAGAGAACTTCCCAAAAGTTTGATGAAGAGAGATTCAAATATGTTGACTTAGTCGTAGAAATAAACTGATACACATTTGCACAGCACGAAAACTCCAGGAGAACTTTCAGAACACTGAAATTAACGGAATACAGAGTGTGTTTGAGATATTTCATACATCTGGGAGAATTTAAGGATAGATAAATGCAAATACAAAGAAAACTAAGCAAACAACACACACACAGGGCAAAAAATAAGACATTTAGCTCTTACATTTAGCTCTATCATCTATTTTAATTGTTTTTTGTGTATGGTATGAGGTAAGGGTCTAAATTCCTCTTTTTGCAAGTAAATATTCATTCGTACCAGATTATTTTTTGAAAGGACTATCTTTTCTCCCAAGGAATTGCCTTGGCATCTTTGTTGAAAATAAATTGACCATAAACTTAAGAGTTTGTTTTAGAACTTAAATTCTATTTCAGTGATCTACGGGCCTATTCTTATGCCAATACAACATCATCTTGCTTATTGTAGTTTTGTACTATCTTTTGAAATCAGGAATTGTAAGTTCTGCAAGTTTTTCTTTTTTTTTTCTGAAACTGTTTTAATATTCTGGGTTTTTTGCATTTCCATATATATTTTTTAAGACGAGTTTGGTAATTATTGCAGTTCTTCTGCTAGGGAGAATTTGAAGAGAATATGCCATCTTGATATTGAGTCTTCCAATCCATGAACATGAATTATTCCTCCATATATTTAGATCTTCTATATATTCTCTCAGCAATGTTTATATATTATAGTTTTCAGTGTATCTGTCTTTCACTTTTTTTGTTAAATTTGCTCCTAGGCATTTAATTGTTTCAATGCTATTGTGAATTGTTTTCTCTTCTTTCCCTTTTTATTTTATTTTAAGTTCTGGGTTACATGTGCAGGATGTGCAGGTTTGTTACATAGGTAAACGTGTGCCATGGTGTTTTGCTGCACCTATCAACCCATCACCTAAGTATTAAGCCCATCATGCATTAGCTAGTTTTCCTGATGCTTTCCCTCCCGCTGCCCCACTTCTGATAAGTCCCAGTGTGTGTTTT
Source organism: Macaca nemestrina (assembly GCF_043159975.1). Lineage (NCBI taxonomy): Eukaryota > Metazoa > Chordata > Mammalia > Primates > Cercopithecidae > Macaca > Macaca nemestrina. Next base: position 37,087,925 of record NC_092129.1, read on the forward strand.
TCCCCTCCCGGTGTCCATGTGTTCTCATTTTTCAGCTCCCACTTACAAGTGAGAACATGCAGTGTTTTGTTTTCTGTTCCTGAATTCGTTTTTGAGGATAATGGCTTCCAGCTCCATCCACGTCCCTGCAAAGGGCATGATCTAATTCCTTTCTACAGGTGCATAGTATTCCATGGTGTATATCTACTACATTTTCTTTATCAAGTCTATCATTGATGGGCATTTGGGTTGATTCCATGTCTTTGCTATTGTGAATAGTGCTGCAATCAACATATATGTGAATGTATCTTTATAATAGAATGATTTATATTCCTTTGGGTATATACCCAACAATGAGATTGCTGAGTCAAATGGTATTTCTAACTCTAGGTCTTTGAGGAATCACCACACTGTCTTCCACAATGGCTGAACTAATTTACATTCTCATTGTATGAAAGCATTCCTATCGCTTCACATCCTCACCAGCATCTGTTATTTCTTGAGTTTTTAATAATCACCATTCTGACTGACGTGGGATGCTATCTTATTGTGGCTTTGTTTTGTATTTCTCTGATGATCTGTGATGTTGGGCTTTTTTTCATATGCTTGTTGACTGCATAAATGTCTTCTTTTGAGAAGTGTCCATTCATGTCCTTTACCCACTTTATAATGGGGTTGGGTGGTTTTTGTTTTTGTTTTTTTTTCTTGTAAATTTGTTTAAGTTCCTTGTAGACTCTGGATATTAGACCTTTGTCAGATGGATAGATTGCAAAAATTTTCTCCCATTCTGTAGGTTGTCTGTTTGCTGTGATGATAGTTTCTTTTGCTGTGCAGAAGCTCTTTAGTTTAATTAGATCCCATTTGTCAATTTTGGCTTTTGTTGCATTTGCTTTTGGAGATTTCACAATGAAATCTTTGCCCATGTCTATGTCCTGGATGGTATTGCCTAGATATTCTTCCATCATTTTTATAGTTTTGGAGTTTGCATTTAAGTCTTTTATCTATCTTGAATTAGTTTTTGTAGAAGGTATAAGGAAGGGGTCCATTTTAAGTTTTCTGCATGTGGCTAGCCAGTTCTCCTGGCACCATTTATTATATAGGGAATCATTTCCCCATTGCTTATTTTTGTCAGGTTTGTCAAAAATCAAATGGTTGTAGATGCACAGTCTTATGTCTGAGATATCTATTCTCTTCTGTTGGTCTATGTATCTGTTTTGGTACCAGTACCATGCTGTTTTGGTTACTGTAGCCCTATAGTATAGTTTGAAGTCAGGTAGCATGATTCCTCCAGCTTTGTTCTTTTTGCTTAGAACTGTCTTAGCTATATGGGCTTAAGGATTGTCTTGCCTATATGGGCTCTTTTTTGGTTCCATATGAATTTTAAAATAGTTTTTTCTAATTCTGTGAAGAATGTGAGTGGTAGTTTCATGGGATAGCATTGAATACATAAATTGCTTTGGGCAGTATGGCCATTTTCATGATATTGATTCTTCCTATCCATGGGCCTGGAATGTTTTCACATTTGTTTGTGTCCTCTCTTATGTCCTGAGCAGTAGCTCTTCTTGAAGAGGTCCTTCACTTCCCTTGTTAGCTGTATTTTTAGGTATTTTATTCTCTTTGTAGCAATTGTGAATGGGAGTTCATTCATGATTTGGCTCTCTGCTTATCTGTTATTGGTGTATAGGAATGTTTGCGATTTTTGCACATTGATTTTGTATCCTGAGACTTTACTGAAATTGCTTATCAGCTTAAGAGGCTTTTGGGCTTAGGTGATGCAGTTTTCTAGATATAGGATCATGTCATCGCAAACAAAGACTATTTGACTTCCTCTCTTCCTATTTGAATACACTTTATTTATTTCTCTTGCCTGATTGCCCTGGCCAGGCTTTCCGATACTATGTTAAATAGGAATGGTGAATGACACCATCCTTGTCTTGTGCTGGTTTTCAAAAAAAAAAAAAAAATGCGTCCAGCTTTTGCCCATTCAATATTCAGTATGATACTGGCTATGGGTTTGTCATATAACGCTCTTATTATTTTGAGGTATGTTCATTCAATACCTAGTTTATTGAGAGTTTTTAACATGAAGGAATATTAAATTTTATCACAGGCCTTTTCTGCATCTATTGAGATAATCATGTGGTTTTTGTCTTTAGTTCTGTTTATGTGATGAATTACTTTTATTGATTTGCATATGTTGAACCATCATTGCATCCCAGGGATGAAGCCAACTTGATGGTGGTGGATAAGCTTTTTGATGTGCTGCTGGATTCGGTTTGCCAGTATTTTATTGAGGATTTTTGCATCAATGTTTGTCGGGCCTATTGGCCTGAAGTTTTCTTTTTTTGTTATACCTCCTCCAGGTTTTGGTATCAGGATAATGCTGGAATCACAAAATGGGTTGGCGGGAGTACTTTCTTTTCAATTGTTTGGAATAGTTTTGGAAGAAATAGTATCAGCTCCTCTTTGTGCCTCTGATAGAATTCAGGTATAAATCTGTCTGGTCCTGGGCTCTTTTTTTTTTTTTTTTTTTTGGTTGGTAGGCTATTTGTTACTGCCTCAATATTGGTTTATTCAGGGATTTGACTTCTTCCTGGTTCAGTCTTTGGAGGGTGTATGTTTCCAGGAATTTATCAATTTCTTCCAGGTTTTCTAGTTTATTTGCATAGAGGTGTTTATAGTATTCTCTGATGGTTGTTTGTATTTCTGTGGGATCAGTGGTGATACCCCCTGTATCGTTTTTTATTGTGTTTATTTCATTCTTCTCTCTTTTTTTCTTTATTAGTCTATCTAGCAGTCTATCTATTTTATTAATTTTTTTTTCAAAAAACCAGCTCCTGGATTCATTTATTTTTTGAAGGATTTTTCATGTCTCTATCTCCTTCAGTTCCACTCTGATTTTGGTTTTATTTCTTGTCTTCTGCTACCTTTGGGATATGTTTGCTCTTGGTTTTCTAGTTCTTTTAGTTGTGATGTTAGGATGTTGACTTGAGATCTTTTAAGCTTTTTGATATGGGCACTTAGTGCTATAAATTTCCCTCTTAACACTGTTTTAGCTGCATCCCTGAGATTCTGGTATGTTGTCTCTTAGTTCTCATTGATTTCAAAGAATGTCCTAATTTCTGCCTTAATTTCATTATTTACCCAGGATCAGGTTGTTCAATTTTCATTGTTTTTCAGCTCATGTAGTTGTGTGGTTTTGAGTGAGTTTCTTAATCTTGAGTTCTAATTTGATTGAGCTGTGATGTGAGAGACTGTTACGATTACAGTTCTTTTGTGTTTGCCAAGGAGTGTTTTACTTCCAATTATGTAATCAATTTTGGAGTAAGGGCTATGTGGCACTGAGATGATTGTATATTCTATTGTTTTGGGGTGGAAAGTTCTATAGATGTGTATCAGGTCCACTTGATCCAGAGCTGAATTCAAGTCCTGAATATCTTTGTTAATTTTTTGTCTCAATTGTCTGTCTAATATTGGCAGTGGAGTATTAAAATTTCCCACTATTTTTCCTTGGGAATCTACGAGACTTCTTTGTAGATCTCTAAGAACTTGTTTTATGAATCTGAGTGCTCCTGTATTGGGCATGTGTATATTTAGGACAGTTAGCTCTTCTTGTTGAATTGAAACCTTTACCATTATGTAATGCCCTACTTTGTCTTTTTTTGATCTTTGTTGGTTTAAAGTATTTTTGTCAGAAACTAGGATTGCAATCTCTGCTGTTTTTCTGCTTTCCATTTGCTTGGTAAATTTTCCTTCATCCCTTTATTTTGAGCCTATGTGTGTCTTTTCAGATGAGATGGGTCTCTTGGACTACAGCACACCAATAAGTCTTAACTTTTGATCCGGCTTTCCATTTTGTGTCTTTTAATTGGGGCATTTAGCCCATTTACATTTAAGGTTAATATTGTTATGTGTGAATTTGATCCCATCATCATGATGCTGGCTGGTTATTTTGCAGACCTTTTAATGTAATTGCTTTATAGCAACTGGTCTGTGTACTTCAGTGTGTTTTTGTAGTGGCTGGTAATGGCTTTTCCTTCAGGAGTACTTGCAAGGCAGGCCTGGTGGTGACAAATTCCTTCAGCATTGGCTTGTCTGAATAGGATGCTATTTTTGCTTTGCTTATGAAGCTTAGTTTGGCTGGATATGAAATTCTGGGTAGGAAATTATTTTCTTTAAGAATGTTGAATATTGGCCCCCAATCTCTTCTGGCTTGTAGGGTTTCTACTGAAAGGTCTGCTGTTAGTCTGATGGGCCTCTCTTTGTAGGTGACCTGGCCTTTCTTTCTGGCTGCTTTTAATATTTTTTTTCTTTATTTTGACATTGGAGAATGTGATGATTATGTATCTTGTGGTTGATCTTCTTGTGGAGCATCTTATTGGGGTTCTCTGGATTTCCTGAATTTGAATGTTGGCCTGCCTTGCTAGGTTGGGGAAGTTCTGCTGTATGGTATCCTGAAGTGTATTTTCCAGTTTGGTTCTATTCTCCCTGTCTCTTTCAGGTACCCCAGTTAGTCATAGGTTCAGTCTTTTTACATAATCCCATAGTTCTTGGAGGTTTTGTTTGTTCCTTTTTATTCTTTTTTCTCTAACCTTGTCTGCTTGTCTTATTTCAGCAAGACAGTCTTCAAGCTCTGAGATTCTCTCCTTCACTTGGTCTACTTGGCTATTGATGCTTGTGGTTGCATTGTGAAGTTCTTGCGTTGTGTTTTCAGCTCCATCAGGTCATTTATGTTCCTCTCTAAACTTGTTATTCTGGGTAACAACTCCTGTAATGTTTTATCATGGTTCTTAACTTCTTTGCTTTGGGTTAGAACATACTCCTTTAGTCAGCAAAGTTGGTTATTACTATTACCCACCTTCTAAAGCCTACTTGAGTCAGTTCATCCATCTCAGCCTCAGCCCAATCCTGTGCCCTTGCTGGGGACGTGTTGCAATCATTTGGAGGAGGCACTCCTACTTTTTGAATTTCCAGCATTTTTGCATTGATTCTTTCTTATCTTCGTGGGTTCTCTGAGTCTGCTGACCTTTGGACAGCGTTTTTATGGGGTATTTTTGTTGTTGTTTTTGCATTCTGTTTGTTTGTTTTTCTTTTGACAGGGCCCTCTTCCGATGGGCTGCTGTGGTTTGCAGGGAGTCCACTCCAGAACCTATTTGCCTGGGTGGCTCCTGAACTTGGAAGTGTCACCAGTGGAGGCTGCAGAACAACAAAGATGGCTGCCTGCTCCTTCCTCTGGGAGTTCTGTCCTTGAGGGGCACCTGGCCGATTCTGGCAGGAACACTCTTGTATGAGGTGTCTGATGATCCCTGTTGGGAGATGTCATCCAGTCGGGAAGTACGGGATCAGGGGCCTGCTTAATGAAGCAGTCTGGCTGCCCCTTGGTGGAGCAGGTTCACTGTACTAGGGAGAATGCCCCTCATCTGTACTGCCACTAAGCAGAAAAGACTATGTCCCCTGAACTGTGGAGACTACAGCCTCTCCTCCTGCCAGGGGCTTTTTCCCGAGGAAATCAGAGTTCTGTCTGTAAACCCCTGGTTAGAGTTACTGAAATTTCTGCAGGGAGAAATAAGCACATCAGGTATTCTCCTGATGTGCTTTTTCACTAGCTAGTATCTTCTCTTTTTCACTAGTTAGTACATTCTCTGGCCACCCTATCTAAAATTTCAAGTTTTTTTTTTTTTTTCATACTTTCTATTCTCTTTCCCTTCTGTTTTTTATCTGCCTTACTACTTATCACTATTTGAACATAATAATCACTTCATTTATGTTAATTGTCTATATTCCAACTGCAACATATACTCTATAAGGGCAAGGATTTTGGTCTGACTACTTCATTGCCTCATCCCATGATACAAGAACAATACCTGGCAAATAGTTAAGTGTCCAATAAATATTTGTGGAATTAGCAAAGGAGTAGATGAAATTTTAGCCTGAGCTTCAGTGAGATTATCCTGATAAAACCTTCCCCTATTATACTCTGCTATGCCCCCAAAGCTTTCATGTTCATTGGTTATTCTTCACTAGAATGAAAGGTGTGTTTGTTATTATAAATATTAAAGTGGAGAAGAATGCTAGTTTCCAAATAACAATAATGTGATCTTATTGGAACTATTCCTTCCTCTTCTCTTACAGATTTTTGTTGTGCCAACACAATACCAACCAAAGCATGGCCATTTATTGTATTAAAGGAATACAAAGGAATAGTTAATTTAAACAATATTGCCCTTAGAAATACTGTAAGGAAAGTTTACTTGGACAGAGCATGGAGGGGGGAATTATGTCTGGTTCCTAGAACATATGGATGTTTTAAATATGCCATGAGACTATCATTTGGCTGACTAAAGTCAGATCTCCACACGGCAACTGAACTCTGCCAGTTGCACAGAGAATACTTGGTGCTTTGAAATGAATTCAGCTGTCAGGGTGGCAGAGCAACGAAACATTCAAAAATCACTTGAAATCCATGGTCTACCTACCAAAATTGAATACATTTGTAGTTTTCCAGGATGTTTTTCATAATATAGAAAATTTAAGAAGAAAACACATACCAATTTTTATAGTGTATTCTAATGATGCGGCCACTATTGTTATTTTCAAGTTAAATAGAACAGTTAATAGTTTTTACAATTCACAATTACATATGAAAATCCTAAATTCTCCTTTCTTTGAGATAGACGTATCTTGTTTTATTGAGACCAACTCTGAAATGAGTTTAGAGTCTGCAATTCACTAGGGAGAACGTTTTTCAGGGTGTGTACAGGGGCAAAGAGCAACGTGTATGTGAACCTGCTTGGAGGTAGGGAAGGAGCGCAGATGAGCCTGCCTTTCATCCATCCGTCTAACCTGCAGCCCTCAGATGGAGCTGGCAAGCTTGTATCTTCTCAGCACATGGAACCCATTTTGTTGAGTTTGTAAAAACCTAAGTACATGTAATTTTCCTGGAGAAATGTTTCCCAGGACACCTGTGCCTGCATATGCTATTCCAGTAGGTATTCAATTCCAGACTATTTTCTTCTGGGAAATCTGAACTACATTAATTTAATAGTAATTAATGCAAGAATGTATATACAGATAATAGAGTAATAAGCGGTTGTTTTGAGGTCACAGGGACAACAGCCACTGGGAAGACAAAGAGACTCAGGTCTCAGTGGAATATGAGGAGGAAAAGACTATGCTAACCTTTAGAGAATCCCTAAACTTGAGTGAGGAACATGAATTTGGACTGATTCTCTTTATTTATATACCATTGGAGATAGCAAAATTGTGGAAGGGATAGAGTATTGCAAGTGAAAAGGGAAAGTCTACAAGACAAGACCAGAGACAAGCAAGACCCCATGCCCTTACATGCAAATAACTGATTATTAGCTCTCTGGGCCCCTACTTCCTCCACACTTAAGCCTGAGAGGAGCTCATTATGTTAATTTCTTAGGATATCTTTCTAAATGTAGGATAAAAGAGTTAATTTCCTACTCCAAGGGATAGTAACTCTATATACCTACTCATATTGCATCCAACATATTTTCACTCCTAGCTGTATTTCCTAAACTGTGGGTTCTGGAATATGAGTGTCTGAGACACTTTATCCATCATACACACTCTGCTGCCATCTTCAAATGGAAAAAATAAACACATATCGCCTGCCTACATATTACTCACTCAATAAATATGTTTTGAATGTAAAGAGTGAAGGGTAAAAATATAAACATGGAACTCAGTCCCTAACTGAACAACCTCATTCTGCTATGAATTTTTTAAATTTATTTTTATTGACATATAGTAATTGCACATATTTATGGGGTACAATATGAGTTTCAATATATGCATGCATTGTATAATGATCATGGTAATTAGCATATCCATCACCAATTTATTGCTTCTTTGTTGCAAGAACATTAAAAAAATCCTCTCTTCTAGCTATTTGAGATATACAATACTTTACTGTTAGCCATGGTACCCCTACTGTGCAATAGGGTATCAGAACTTATTCCTCCTATCTAACTGTAACATTGCACTCATTGACCAACCTCTCCTCATCTCCCCTCTCCCCCTCCTCCCAGTCTCTGCTTACCACTATTCTACTCAACTTCTACGAGATCAAGTTTTTTTTAGGTTCTACATACAAGTGAGATCATACAATATTTGTCTATCTGTGCCTGGCTTATTTCACTTAACAATTCCTCCAGGCTCATCCATGTTGTCACAAATGACAGGATTCCATTGTTTTATGGCTGAATAATATTCCATTGTGTATATATACCACATTTTCTTTATCCATTCATTTGGTGATGGGCATTTAGGTTGATTCCATATCTTTGCTTGTTTTGAATTTTTTAAAATTCTGAAGTCACACATCTATATCCATAATGTATCTTGTTGTACACAAGATTTAATACCCTATTTTACATAAGAAATTCAATAGATTAACTGGGTAAAATATTTTTATGTTTTTCCTTTCTTTGTGTATTCTGGCTATAAATTCATGATTTGTTACTCTATTCATAACTTATTTCCCAATTAAGAACCTATCAAGTGTTCATCTTTTTGTTTTAAAATCATTTTTAAGTGGGGAAATGTTTTGAACTTAAGTGTAATGCAAATGAGAGTTAAGACTGTTGTCTGCTTTGGACATATGGCTTCATTTAGCATGTTTATAGTTATTGAACTTTTGGAAAAATATAATTGAAGAGAAGTAATATGAACATAGAATACAGTTTACTTAAGTCTTTATAGACCCCTTTAAACTCATTAAAAACAATCTAGAGTGAACTTTCTTAATTGTAAACAATGTTGATTTTCAAATGTCAAAAGTCGCTCACTCTTTTCGCTTATATTCTTTCTTCAAATGCAGCCAAATGGTGTAGTCATCACCATTGTACAATATAATTTTAAACAAAATCTGAGGCTGCAAACAGAAAATGTCTCTTTATTTCTATTCTTTAAAAGTTAAGTGTTAAGAGGTTTAGAAAGCGAATTTGGTGTTTCCTAGTATTTTCTTTTTTGTGATCCTTATTCTAAATATTCAATGTCTCTTAGTTCTGTCATTTACTGGTTTAAAATATGCTTTTCAATATTTAGATATGTTATTTGCTGGACTAGTTGATTGTATTGTTTTTTCTGTGAAATCATTTATATATATATATATATATTATATATATAATATATATATCCATTTTTTTTCCTGTATTCAATTGAATCAAATTAGATATCAAGTAATGTGAGATAGAAAAAATTTTAAGACATTTAATTTAAGTATTTTGCTTAGGAATAAACAAATAAGCATGCCATTCAACGTTTCAAGTTCTGCTTTAGAGAAAAATCATGGCATTATAGTTGAAACTAAAATGTGTGTTAATTGTGTGTTTGGTTTACTCCATTCATCCTGCATGAGGCTGATTCTTTGAACATAAATATGAACATAAGTATGTTTAAAAATAATACCACAAATACCCTCAAAATTATAAGCCAGTTAAAACAAGTTTTCTGATACACCAATGCTAAGATTATAAATTAATTTCTATAAGCATGGCTAGACATACCCAAGTCAGGTACCTCCACAGGAGCCAGAAAGCATTCCTCAAAGGGGTTAATATAAAGGTGGGCCTGCCTGACACACAAGGCTGGTGAACTGCATCACCAGTCAGGTGTCTGGATTGAAGAATCAATTTACTCATTGAAGCTTTCTATTGAACCAATAACCTGTTAAATTCCTGGGAGACTCCCTATTGAAGCTGAGAAGAGAAAGCATCTTTATCTCTGCTAAACACACTGCAATCTTCTCTCAAGTGGGATAGCATATACCACAGAAGAAATTTCCATTTTGAAGTAAAGGGAGCCAAAGGCTACTTTCAGGTCAATGTGTTTGATTCACTTTTTAAAGCTGTTGTCTTATTATTACCATTATTATTTGAGAGATGATAAACTCATTTAACCCATAATGCCAATTGATATGGCTTGGCTGTGTCCCCACCCAAATCTCATCTTGAATTGTAGCTCCCATAATTGCCACGTGTGTGGGAGGGACCCAAGGGATGTAATTGAATCATGGTGGCAGTTTCCCCCATACTATTCTCATGGTAGTGAATGAGTCTCATGAGATCTGATGGTTTTACAAGGGGTTTCCCCTTTCACTTGGCTCATTCTCTCTTGCCGGCTGCCATGTAAGACATGACTTTGCTCCTCCTTTGCCTTCCACCATAATTGTGAGGCCTCCCCAGCCATGTGGAACTGTGAGTCCATTAAACTTCTTTTTCTTTATAAATTACCCAGTCTCGGGTATGTCTTTATTAGCAGTGTGAGAACAGACCAACACACCAACCAAGCACTAATACATAAGGATGATGTCATAAGAGAGCACATGTTCACCCTGGAATGTTCACAAGATGTGTAGACGGGAGAGCACAAGTCATGGAACCCAGGTGAGTCCCCTTCGTCCCTGGGGCAGGGGAGTATTGGAGCTGCTTACCTCAGTCACAGAGACTAGTATGCCCACAAATATTTTGGGAGGAGGGGAAAAATCACAATTCATCTAATCTTCTGTTGTCAAGTAAAGTGCTTTTCTAAATGTATTAATAGATGGAGATGAGAAAATCAAATCTCTAATCATTTAATTTCTGGAGTTCTCGGCCAACTTTTGGCAAAAGTGCAAACAAATTGTGCCTATATTGTGCACCAGTCTGCATTTGAATTTGAAAGTGATGTATATTAGAGCATCCCCACTATATAAATATGTACTTCCATGCCCAGATATATGGTGTTGATCTTGATTCTTCACGCTGATTTTTATCTTCCCAGAACATGGTAGATACATGCAGAAAATCAGTGCCAATTTTATTCTGATTTTTTGTTTGTTTTAATAAAAAAGTTAACTGATGATGATTTTTCATAGGGAGACTTCAAGAAGCAGGCCAATTTGGAATTTGTGAAACATAACTGACAGTCTCTTTCAAATAAATACTATTGTTGGATGAATGATTCAATCAAGAAATGGGAAACATGCTGTTTTCTGGAGGTTATGCAAATCTTTTTAGTATTTTGGTAAATTAAAAAGGAACTTTAACATATAATTTATTTGCTTGTTTTTGTTTTTCTATATTGAATTGGGGCAGGGTGCCACAAATACAGGTCAAGAGGAAGAGACTATAACCATATGTCATGAGAGGATTGTGACATAGAGAATGGTGATATTTTGGCAGGGAAGTCATTAGTGAATGTTATTGATCCTCCCCAATTTCTCATGCCTCTTCCAAAGGTAAGTGAGCAGAGGACAAATGTGGGGAATGCTTGAGAGACATATGGTACGGGGTCTAGTTGCTGAACTGCGGAGCTGCAGAGCTACAGCTGCTTCTTCATAGTATTTTTTTAAGTCAAGCAGTGCTGTAAAGCACATGGAAAAGCAGAAGTATAAAATTCAGAAATCCTAGGTTCCTAATGATAATGGGCCTTAGATGACAAACCTGAGGTGCAAAACCAGGGAGGGATGCAGAGCCAGGGAGGCAAGAGCCAGCCGAAGCACTAGTAATGCAGGAGGAAGGGAGGGGGTGAAGCCTGGCAAGGAGACAATGTGATAGGGTATCATAGTTCTGTGAAATTTTCTGGGAAGGTTAGCAAAATAAGATTCCTGGACCATAAAAACAGGGATTTCTGATGCTGTGGGTTTCCTACAATCTCAGGAACATGCTTTCCCCGCCCCCCGTCCCCCTGCAACTCCACCTCCCGGGTTCAAAGGATTCTGCTACCTCAGTCTCCTGAGTAGTAGCTGGGACTACAGGTGTGTATCACCACGCCCAGCTAATTTTTGTATTTTTAGTAGAGACAGGGTTTCACCATGTAGCCCAGGCTGATCTTAAATTCCCGACCTCAGGTGATCCACCCCCCTCGGCCTCCCAAAGTGCTGGGACTACAGGCCTGAGCCACCACGCCTGGCCAGAAACCTGCATTTTAACAAGCACAAGAGGTTATTTCGACTGAGGGTCTACCAACTATACTCAAGAAATCCTAGCTTAAGGGATCAGAGGCAATATGGCCTTGGTCTTCTGGCAACAAGGTATGCACTTAAATATTTGTTCAAGGAGTGGGAAAAGTTTCTGTCCTAGTCCTTATGCATGATCAATTTCTATCTTTTGAGAGGTGTGTGGGTCCAGACTCTGGGAGTTATGAAGCTGACACCATTTGCACTTAATTGTAGCTCTGACCATTTTTCACCATCTGAGGTAATAACCCAGGGAGAAGAAACTCCAGGCAGCATGGCAAGCAAGGAAGAAGACCAGGAGGCAGACAGCAGTCTTCTCAGGAAGCTTTATTCCTTCTTTCAGAACATACAACTACATAATTGACATTGTTGTAAGCAAAAGGAGCACATCATTTCGCATATACTTTATTTATACCATATCTTTAACATTATTTCATACTTTTATGAAATCTTTATATTTGCATAATATGCAATTAAGTACATTCAATAATTTGTACAACTATACCACAATGTTGAGCATAACTTCTAATTTTTTTCTATGACATATGTTTGCAATTAAGATATTTAATGATATAGCATCTTTTCTTGTTTCCTGGAGTAAATACCCATAAGTCCCAGGACACAGGTTGGGACACTGGTCAAATGCTGTATACATTTTTAGTTGCATTGCTAAATTGTGATAGTTGTTTCAGAAAAATGCAGCATAACCTTTTTTTCAAGATGATTCCATTTGTAGTCAAAAAGGACTGTCACGAAATCATCTTTAGAAGACAGTGGTTCATAAGTATAGGAATTCATTTTCAAAGCTTCTGTGACATTACACCAGATTTCTCAAGATATTTTTTAAGCATCTGGGATAGGGTGGAGGAAACTAATATTCCATCTGGACCTGCACATTTTATTAATTCACTTGGATGTTAGAAATTTTTTTTTTTAATGGCTGAATGCAGTGGCACATGCCTGTACTCCCAGCACTTTGGGAGGTTGACGTGGGCAAATCCCTTGAGCCCAGGAGTTTGAGATCAGACTTGGCGACATGGTAAAACCCCATCTCTACAAAAAGTACAAAAATTAGCTGAGTGTGGTGGTGCACGCCTGTAGTCCTAGCTACTCAGGAGGATGAGATGGGAGGATCAAATGGGAGGAGTATTTGAGCCCTGGAGGTTGAGACTGCAGTAAGCCATGATTCCATCACTGTAGTCCAGCTTGGGTGACAGAAGGAGACCCTATCTCAAAAATATATATATATATATATATGTTTTTTATGTCTTATGGAAGGGATAGAAATAGAAAAGATTGGTCAGATCAGATATGGGTGTCCTTCATACTTTATTTCAATTATTTATTTATTTATTTTTGAGATTAGGTTTTGCTTTGTTTCCCAGACTGGAGTACAGTGGTGCAATCATGGTTTACTGTAGTCTCAACCTCCTGGGCTTAGGTGATCCTCCCATCTTGGCCTCCCAAGTCACTGGGACTACAGGTGTGCACCACCACACTTGGATAATTTTTTGCATTTTTTGTAGAGACAGGGTTTCATCATGTTTTCCAGTCTGGTCTCAAACTCCTGGGCTCAAGCAATCTGTCCGTCTTATCCTCCCAAAGTGTTAGGATTACAGGTGTGAGCCACTGCACCCGTCCCATTTCACTAGATAACTGCATCTTTGCTAAAACTTTTTGTGTGTTTTGTGAAGACAAATGCCTTTGTGACAAAGCTCTACAGCATCTGCATTCATGTTCAGGGACTACACTTAGCTAGCTCCTTGCTAATGCACAGTTTGACCAAAGTTGCCTAGCATATCATATACAAAATCGCCCATTTGACATTTCTGTGGCCTCTCAGATTTTCCCATGTTTCGTGGAGACTGATTTCTAGAGTTCTCCAACAAGATGCCCTTATAGGAGAAGAAATGTTTTTGGCCTAGGGAAACATGTTTAAAAAGGTAACAGAAAAGTAATAGAGCTTAATATAGACATTGATTTATCTTAATGCTAAGGTGAGTCTTAAAGGGAAATTAAGGGGATCAGGCTTATTTAAGATTATTAAGGTTAGAATGGCCAATGGGGGGGGTGGGGGGAGAAGAAAATCGATTTGGAAGGAGATTTTAAGAATAAAACAAAATAAATGTTTTGAAAGAGGAATGTCTCAGTCCATTTATGCTGCTATAAAAAATACCTAAGACGGATAATTTATGAAGAACAGAAACTTATTTCTCACCAGCTGGAGGCTAGAAACTCCATGATTAAGGTGCCGGCAGGTTTGGTGTCTGGAAAGGGTCTGGTCTTTGCTTCCAAGATGGCGCCTTGTTTCTGGATCCTTCAGAAGGGAGGAGCACTGTGTCCTTACATGGTGGAAGGGTTGCAAAGTCAAGAGAGCCTCCCTTCAATCTAAGTCCTTTTATAAAGGTGCTCATCCCATGTATGAATGACCAAGCTCCCAAAGGCCACCTCCTAAAGACCACACCTTTTAATATTTGTGCACTGGGGATTACGTTTCAACATGAATTTTGGAGGGGAGATCATCATTCACAGCAATGGAAATGTATACCACAGTAAAGGCTGTAGCTGCTACGTAGGATGTGATCCAAATGGGACTAATTTTTGTGAAACACATTAACGATCACTAGGATGAGCAGCATTTATATCCTTATGAAGGCATGAGGGCAGAACAGCATAGTGATTGAAAACATGAACCTTCAGAGCCAGACTGCCTGAGTTTAAAACTTAACCATACTTTAGTTAGCTGTGTGACCATGGATAAATTAGTCTTTCTTAGCTTTGGTTTGCAATATGTAAAATAATGATTATAATAATAACTACTTCCCATGGGTTATTATGCAAATTAAATAAGGCAATGCATAAAAAGTCCTTAGCATGAAGACTGGCCTCTAGCAAGCATGGTGTGAATGTTAGTCATTAAAGATGATATGTATCATAATGGTAATTGGTAATAATTGCCATAAATAGCACAAGACCAATTACTATAACCAAGAAAAAGTTAAATGTAAAGCAAAATACGAACAAGAGTTAATTTCCATACCTTCTCCCTAAACCCCAAACCTTCAGTAAAATTTAATTTCACACAATAGCTGGACACTGAAAAATAACGTGAAGAGGCTGGCAAACCTTCAGTAAAATTTAATTTCACACAATAGTTGGGCACTGAAAAATAACGTGAAGAGGCTGTGTTCAGGTTTTGAAGAAAAGTAAACCAGAGAGAACCTGGGGCAGTCATCAGGGGTAAGGAAAAGGCAACAAAACCAATAAGCAATTAAGCATGGAACAAGAATCCAGAGTAAGAGGTAATAACCACTCTACCAGCGTCCTCCTGGGGAACTGCTGGGACAATTGGAGGAAATGCTAGATTCTCAAAACTACCTAGGATAGGGACTCAAGCTATTTCATTCAGATGGCTATAGTAAAAGGTGGTTCCAATGTCCTGGGGAACTTAGGAAGATTTGAGTTATGCATATATAGATATAGATGTGTATGTCTATATGGAAAAAAATTATTGAATGATGTAAACCAAACTGTTAAACAATATTTATTGGAGAGCAGGATAACTGAAAGCTTTCAGTTTTCTACTTTCTATCTTTAAAATAAGCATGGACTATCTTTATAAACATGAAAACATGAAACATAAAAATCAATGAAGACATTTTTACGATCATGATGTTTATGAATGTAAAAATCATAACCCAGTGATAATTTAGCTGATGGTGTTGTTTATAAGGTATAAACTTTGTCATTCTCACTCCCTCTGCCAGCTGGTCAATAGGAGCATGGAAGCATCCATCATCCCTGCCACATGTTCTAGAAGACTCCTGTGAGAAACAGAGTAATAGCATCTCCTTATTAGCCACTAGAGTTTGACAACTGCAGAACGAGGAACATAGAGTTGGGCATTTCTTGGTTTGGAGGGAACCAGGTGATTCTCAGTAGAAGTGTCTCTTTCCTGAAGAATTCTTACTGTGACGGCAATTCAGAATGTGCCATCTGATGATCTTCAAAGTTCCACCAACAGCAGTTTCTAGTGTAATTACTTTTACCTTAAATTTGAAAGATTAATAGCCCCAGTTTGTCAAGTCACAAAATGTCAGGCCCTTCCTTCTTATACCTGTCTGGAATTCCCAGGAAACGGAATGTGTGTTGCCTTCAATGAGCCAGCTCATTGGTCCCTTTGCAACAGCAGGTGCCCTGCCCTCAGAAAAGCCATCTGCACCTGCATCTCTAGCACCTTAAGCAAATGCCCATAGGCATGATAGGGGACCCACAGGGTCTTAGTGACTTCAGTGTCATTTCCTGGGTGTCTACTTTCTCACTACAACTGCCTTCAAGTGCCTGGACTTTAGAAGGTGCTGTTTAACTAAACTAAGAAACGCCCATGACCATGCTGTTGGGGCCTGGCCCATGCTGCCCTAGGGCACCTTTCATGCACTCACTGCAGCTCTTTTCTGAGATCCCATCTGCAATATGCCTCCTGATCCCCAGTGTTGACTGTTCTTTCTGCCAGTTGGAAAAGTTATCTCCTCTTTGTGTCTAGTCCTTTCAAAGGGAAGTTACCACAGCAGAGAAGCAGACCCAGTGGCAATTCTTTCTGCTCTTCTCTTTCCATCCCAGGGCAGCCTCATGTTATGAAACAAACCACCAAACCACTGTTACGTCCTTATGCTCAATCACTACTGATGAGTCTAATTGCAGTTCAATTATGACTAGGGATTTTTCTCAAAGAGCGCTGTTGTCCCTCCCTGCTATCTGTTTTCCTTCACTTCTACACTCTCCATCCCTCTCACCCTACTCAATCTGGCCATTGGCATATCTCCTTTTAACTAAATCCAAACTCTGAATTGACTGCAAGGATTTTTGTAGGGATGGCATGCTAATGAGTACTTGTGGCTAATTGCCTTCTAACATTCTGAGACAGGGAAGCTTTGAGGCTCTGTTTGGCAATGTATACAAGACACCCTCCAGAGGGATGGCAGCTGTGGTAAAGTTACAGGAAAGGGGTCCTGATCCAGACCCCAAGAGAAGGTTCTTAGATCTCATGCAAGAAAGAATTCAGGGCACATCTGCAGTGCAAAGCAAAGTAAGTTTATTAAGAAAGTGGTGAAAGAACAGCTACTCCATAGACAGAGTAGGAGGTTCCCGAAAGTAAGAGGAGGAACATGTCCACCCTAGGTATAATGTTTGTGGGCATATATATATATAAAAAAAATAAAACGAGATGATGGTAAGATGTGCTCTGCTACAAGGGTTTGTGATAAAGGATTAATTTTCTTAATTACTGCATTTCACAAGAATAAATATTATCTTTAAAGCAAAATTAGGAATGCTTTTGTTCTCAAGATATCGGGATATTAGGACACTCCCAAGTCTGGGTCTGTTTAATAAACACCATCAATCTGTTCCCTTAACTGTAAACATCTAGAGGCTAGAAATACCTTTCTCTCAGGGATGCGGCCCAGCAAGTCCCAGCCTCATTTTTCCTGCTGTCACTCAAGATGGAGTCGCTCTGGTTTGAACGCCTCTGACAGTAAGAGGTGGATTTATAGATTTACCAGGTTGTTAATGAAGCTTAATCTCCAGGGCTTGTCACTTGCACTAGCCCATTCTAACGCTTGTTGTGTTCTTGGGGGTAATCACGGAAGAAGCACTCGCCCCAGCATGCACAGGCAGCATGAAGTACAAAGTATTGCCCAGGCTGGGAATTACCCTCTGTAATCTGGGCAGTGGTACAGGGACTGCAGTAGGACTAGTAGGCTGTTAACAATACCTCCATTAGGCTGGGCGCAGTGGCTCAAGCCTGTAATCCCAGCACTTTGGGAGGCCGAGACGGGCGGATCACAAGGTCAGGAGATCGAGACCATCCTGGCTAACACGGCGAAACCCTGTCTCTACTAAAAACACAAAAAATTAGCCGGGCGAGGTGGCGGCGCCTGTGGTCCCAGCTACTCGGGAGGCTGAGGCAGGAGAATGGCGGGAACCCGGGAGGCGGAGCTTGCAGTGAGCTGAGATCTGGCCACTGCACTCCAGCCTGGGCGACAGAGCGAGACTCCGTCTCAAAAAAAAACAAAAAACAAAAACAAACAAAAAAAAACAATACCTCCATTATCAGCTGAGCTCCAAGACACAACCTGAGCTTCAGGACCCAATCTTTGACCTTAAACGAAAGGAACAAGGACATGCCTCCCTGCTTGTAGGCCACTATGACCAAGGATTAAAGGCAATTTTTTGTTCCTCTCACTCCTCTTCTAAGGTACTTCCCAGTAGGAATAGGAGGCAGAAAAGACCTAACAAAAGCAGACCATATGCATAGTAGCAGCTATCAGTGTCCATAAGCCATGATATCAAAGAGCTGGAGTTTTCCCATTTCTTTTCTGAGCACTGCCTGAACCAGAAACTCAGATGTGACAGTACCAGTAATGAGTGGTGAAGCTTCAAGAAAGTTTCTGAAGTTTCCCTTTCTATCCATTGTGCTAGAAAGAAAATTGAATTATATTTTCAATCTCTAGAGAAAATGTTAAAAAGTTTTTCATATGAGGAGATAATCAAAGTGTGCAACCCAAAAATGTAGAAAACAATTGTTACAGAGGTGACAGGCAGTTAATTAATAACTTATTTTTGTGGATTTTGTGATGTTTGTGCTATTTGTGTGCTTTTTGAAAAACACTGTCATTTTGTGATTTCCTCATTTTAAATACTCATTTTCATAGCTAATTTTACATTCATAATTTCGTGTTCTTTTTCTTAAACAAGGCCCACCCATCTGGCTCTGGTCTGTCCAACACAAG
Organism: Macaca nemestrina; assembly: GCF_043159975.1. Classification (NCBI taxonomy): domain Eukaryota; kingdom Metazoa; phylum Chordata; class Mammalia; order Primates; family Cercopithecidae; genus Macaca; species Macaca nemestrina. The sequence goes on from NC_092129.1 coordinate 37,106,663, forward strand.
CTGATGTCTGGCTCCCATTTGGGCTGTTATGTATTAAAGGCTAACCTTTCTGGGATAGACGCAGAAGGCACATCTCATCTTTATGAGGTCCAAGTTAATTAAATCAAATGATCATAAATGTAAAGATTTATATCTGAACTCTCAAGTCTCTTTCATTGATCTGTGCCAGTTCCTGTGCCAATACCACACTTTCTCAATCGCTGTGGCTTTATAGTAAATTGTGAAATCATATGTATAAGTCCATCAGTGTCAGTCTTTTTATTCAGAATTATTTTGGCTACTCTATGTCTTCTGCATTTTTCCATAAATTCTACAATCAGCAAGTCAATTTCTACAAAATATTTCTATTGGGATTTTGATAGAGATTGCATGGAATCTGTAGATCCATTTGGAGATATTTGCCATCTTGACCATATTTAGCTATCAATAAATACCAAACACATCTCCAGGTATTTAGATATCTTTTGATATCTCTCAGCAATATTTTATAGTTTTCAGTGTACTTCTTTTGTAAAATTTATTTCTAAAAGTATTATATTTTTTTGATGTTATGAATCAGTTTTTCTTAATTTTCTTAATTTTATTTGTAGAATATTAATAAGAATAAAATTTTAATTTTATTTGTAGAATGTTCATTGCTGGTGTACAGAAATATAACAGATTTTGTATACTGACCTTGTATCCTACAACTTTGTAAAACTCAGTTAATCTATTTGCTTTTTTGTAGACTTCTTCTTATGCTCTACATAAACAGTCATGTCATCTGCAAGTAATGAGTTTTACTTCTTCATTTCCCATCCAGATACCTTTTGTTTTCTTACCTTATTGCAATGGCTATAATCTCAATGACAATGTTAAATAAAAGTAGTAAGAATGAATGTCCTTTTCCTATTCTCAATCTCAGAAGCAAAGCACTTTGTTTTTCACCATTACAGATGATGCTAACTTTGAGTTTTCTGAAGATACCCTTTATCAATCAAGCTGAAGAAATTTCTTTTCTTTCTAGTTTGTTGAGAGTTTTTTTTTTTAATCATGAATGAGTATTGGATTTTGTCAAAAACATTTCTAAATCATGTGGGTTTTTGTTTTATTGCATTAACATAATGTATTAATCACTTTCAGATATTAAATCAACCTTGCATTCTAACATGTGTTTGCTTTCTTCTTTTTTTTTTTTTTTTTTTTGTAGGCAGAGTCTCACTCTGTCACCCATGCTGGAGTACAGTGGTGCAATTTCAGCTCACTGTAATCTCTGCCTCCTGGGTTCAAGCAATTATCCTGCCTCAGCCTCCTGAGTAGCTGAGATTACAGGCATGCTCTATCATGCTTGGCTAATTTTTGTATTTTTTGTAGGGACAAGGTTTCACCATTTTGGCCTGGCTGGTCTCGAACTCCTGACCACAAGTGATCCACCCACCTCAGCATCCCAAAGTGCTAGGATTACAGGCATGAGCCACCACTTCCAGCTCCTAACATGTGTTTTTAATGTCTACACCTAGTCTTTCCTCATTTTTTTCCTACTATAACTAATTTTTATGAGCAAATACAGAGCTACATCAACTGGGGATCCTCCAAAATTGACAGTAAGAGACATGCTGTTGCATTTGCAGGCATGCCTACGGTCCAGATAAGTATGCATAAATATTGTGTTGCCATAGTAATTAAGGGCATTCTTCCCAAGATGATTTGACAACAGCAAATCTGTTATAAGTACCTTCTCTAGAAGTATTTGGCAATGATCCTACCACTTCTCTGAATATTCAGTAGAAATACAGATGAAGTAGGATGGTCTAGTAATTAAAAGTATGATCTCTGCAGACAGGCAGGCTCCCTAGTTCAAATTCTGGCTCTAGCATCTACTTGCTGTGTGACTATGGGTAAGTTAAACTCTTTGAGCCTTAGATTTCTCATCTGTAAAATCCCTCTTTGGTAAAATGGGACAATAAAAGCTACTCCAAAGGATCGATGGTAAGATTGCCAGTAAATGTAAGTAGAACATACAGCTCAGTACCTGGCATGCAGAGCTCAACAACAAACAGTAGCAATTACAACTAGGACAGCTTCAACATTCCCCTCAGCTTGATTAAACTTTAGAAAGGTTTCTTCGTGAGCATAGGCCCCTTTTCTTAGATCATTTACTTTAGAAAACTTGCAATTATAATTTCTTTCTCTATCTCTTTGTAAAATAAGTCTTCTACAACCCAGGAGCATCTTTCTCCAAAGCCTAAGAACCATGCCTTTGAAATGTAATCATCAAGAAAAATTGCACCTCTATTTCTTTGTATCTGTGGGAAAGGAGAAGCCTAACTTCAGTAGGTGCCAATTAGCAAGCACAGATAGCCTGACCCCATTTACCAACCTCACCCCTAGTGTCTTTCGGTACTAACTCACCTCAATTCTTAAAATTCTCCTATCTTTTGTTTCAGTGTGATTGAGTTCAATTTCTCCCCCATTGCAATAGTCTTGATCTCATTTGCAATAGTCTTGAATAAAGTCTTCCATCCCCTGTCTGACTCATTCCGTGTAACTTTTCTTATATTATAATGGTTATTACATGGAGAAAGAAGCATAGGTTCTCCTTCTGGTTGTTTCATCTGTGTAACTTTAGTCAATATCCACTGGAGAGAATTTCAATAAAAGAAAGCTATCTCTTTGTGGGTTAAAAGGGAAGGGCATAGGGGGGCAAAATAAGAAGCACTGTGGTTCAATTACAGTGTTCTCATTTCTTCTGAAATCCTCTAGTTGAGTATTGTAATTTAAATGGAACAACTTATCTCCCTAAAAGACCGATTTTGAAAGACTATTTTCCTTTCCCTGTTAACTGCCCCTAACCCAACAACCATTGTCATTTTTAAAAGAATTCTAAGGGCAAAGAAACTAAGAATCTAAGAGAATGTAATACAATTGATGACTCAAAGAAAAGCAGCACATATTAAATTGCGACTTAAATGCTATTCAAAACATAAAATTGTGCCATTGTAGTACGTGTGTGCCTGCGTGTCTGTGAGTGCCTTTATTTCTCAATGATGAATTATGTTTCAATGAAAAAGAACAATGACTTCCAAGTAATAGTATCATTATATAAGAGACAATTATGCCACTAAATTTAGATAATTCAGAAATAGTCTTAAGGAGAGAAACAAAAATTAGAGAAAAAGTACGGAAATATAAAGTAAGGAACTGAGATGTATTGTTTTTCTCAATGAAGATAATATTTACTTTTGCTTTAAGATCTAGATATGACAAATGTTTTCTGGTTAACAATTTATCCAAAAAGAAAAAAGAATGTCAACTTTTCTCTATTCCAGAGAGCTCCAGAAGGTTTTTAGGTTTAAAAAAGAAAACAAAAAAACAGTAATACTACTCAAATGTCATATCAGAATTCTTAGGCAAGAGCTGTTGGTCTTTTAATTTGTTCTTAATACCATGATCAAAGAAAAAAAGGGAAAATTTTACAAATCATTAACAGCTTTGAGGATGAGGGAAGAGCAGATTTTCAAGCATTCTTCTTTATTTAGTCAGAAATGACAGGCTCAACCTCAGCCTACTTCTCTGAGGCACATTCCTACCAACTCTTGCATATTAAATTTTGCCAGAGCAATGGGCCTGACATGGCCTTTAGAATCACAGTGAATCACAGTGACCCTTACCCAACTGAATGTCTCCTCCAATCATGTTTAATGTACAAACATTCTACAGTGCCAAGATTCAGACCTGCATTGCTTTTTTAAAATCCACATTACCTTGTCACTGTGTAAGACAAAGATATATTTAGGATTGAAAGGTGCTTCTTATTAGACCTATTCAGGAAGAAAATAAGTCTAGAGGAGCCAAACTCAAAACATACTCTTCACCATACATAATCAAATTCCTCTCAGAAATAATATTCTTCTTCTCCATCTATACTTTGGAAAATTACATGAAAATCAGTAGGTACTTGTAATGCAATCAGTGCTGAATTAATACCCAACAAACTGAGTCTTTGAGGGCACCAGCAAAATAGAGGAATCAGGAATGACCAAGAAAAGTTTAACTTTCATGAATTTATGTAGCATCTTGAAATAAAATATAAAAATGAAGCCATTTTCATTTCAGTATTCATGAGTTTTATAACATTTTTAAAAAGTAAATTTTCTTTTGAAGATTTTATAAATTACACATGGGGTTATTACAATCTCTTCAGTGTTGAAGGTTTCTAAAATTCTCAATTCAGCCCTGGATACAAAAACTCTAAACACAGAGGGTTAAGGTATTAAAGATGAAAGCTACTACCCTTACAACTATTTATATTGCAAAAGCTTTGCCCTCCTGCAAGAACATGCAGTTTCCCAAACAGTAACCTCTCTTTACAAGGTTATGCTTATTAGCTGGGATTTGAAGCTCAATAGAAACACTGTTCATCCATGGTTCAATTCAGATTGTAATTTCTTTTTAAACTACCTGACCCTTATAATCATATGGTGAGTTGGTCTGATCATTCATCTTCTCGAGGCCAAGTACTTGGTCTGAACACAGAGTCACTTGTGTTTCTGAAGCCTCTCTGCATCAAGATGATTGGGGTGAAAAACTGTCAATTGAAAAAAGTTTGAAAGAAACCTTTTATACAATGTTTTCATTGTCTTGTTCTTTTTCTGGAACTACAATTTCTGATTGGGAAAACAAAAGTCTTCCTAGATACAAGAATGAGGTTTTAAGAGATAATCTTTGTTTCTAATTAAGTGTGGAAGCTATCAACTATTCCATTGTCCCCAGTGTCAGAATATGCTGAATAAGATTTTGCTTTTTCTCAGGGTCTAGCATTTATTAAGCACTCAGCAAATGCTTACTGAATGAATGAATGACTCTGCCCAAGCTCGTGTCTTTGTCTCGAAGCTGTATCTTCCGTCACAGTATTAAAATGTTCTTTATGAACGTGAGCATCTGGCTTCACATACAGAGCAGCACATTCCACATGTTGCCCTAACTGGATCACCAATTGGAGGAAAGTAAGTCGCAAGATGATTGCTTAGACTGGGTTTTTCCCCATCTCTGAACCAATCTCTGAGGCAAAAGGAATGTTATTAGGCTGACCGATTTATAGAAAGCAGTGCCTATCGTTTCTGCATTAGGATGGAGTCAATTCCATCCAAAGCCAATAGAAGAGACAATACTCTAAAGGAAGGCCTAGGAGCCATGAGTAACTGCCGAGGGTACCACAGATGCTGGGTTAGACAAGCAAGAAATAGTGACGATGTGACTTCTGTTTTTATGATGGCTCAGTGGAAAACTAATACATATAACCAGTGTGTTAGAAATAATTCCACAACTCCTAAGATTTAAAGAAAATCTTTACATTGGTTAAAAAGATACTGATAAGTTTTTGGGTATAACATTTGATACCAGGCTTTTGTTTTTAAGTTAAAAACCTAAGATGCAACTTACTGTGCAGTGGAAAGAGTGTTAGGACTCACTAGACATTGATTAGCTGACTGACCTAGAGTGTTTATCAGTCAACAAAACTATTTCCAGAGAGGTTTTAAATAAAACAGTTGGCTTTATGTAGATTATGGTTAATATCTTTTGCAGATTTTCTAAGAAATATTTCACTATCAGAAGTCCTCAAAACATTCCTTTATCATTTTCCTTCTAAATCTTTTATACATGCTTAAGGAAAATGTGCATGCTCTAATTTGGGGGAACATGATCCTTTAGGTATTAATTGAATCAACTTTGGTTACCATGTTGTTCTATTTATTTTTTGTTGCTTTAGCTAAAAACTGAGTGACTTCAAATACAATATAATAGTTCCATTTTGCTCTATACATTTTTTTACTTTAATAACTTTGTTTAGAACTGTTATACCTACTTCAGTTGAAATTTCTATTAATTTTGAGAGTCTCCTTATCCCTATTAATGCTTTTCACTTTAATATTTGTAAGGCTAATATTGATAGCTATCCTAACCAGGTATATTTGCTTGTTTTACTTTCCCTAATTCTACTTTTTGTCTTTCTCTGTCCTTGCACTGGCTTTTGTAAACTGTATATATTGAATAAGGTAGACTTTTTTTTATTAATCTGGTGAGATAGGCGATTTATATTTATTGTAACCATTTATTATATACTATGCCATTTCTTTGCTTTTTCTATGCTTTTTCTTCCTTTCTTGCATTTTTGTGGTCTATCGGAGTTGGCATTTCTAAAATGTTTTTCCCTTATTTCGAAATGTTTTCTCTCTACTGGCTTGAAAGTTATATTGTATTGCTATTCTTTAATGGTTATCTGAAAATTTCCTGTTAAGTACTTAGATTAACAAAGTCGAAAGTCATTCATTATCTTAACTTCCACCCTAAAGAGTATCCGGATCTTGGAGCACTCACACTAACTTCTAAGTGCTCCCAGACACTTTCCCATATACATTTTCTGAGTTATGTAAAATGCTGCTAGTATTTTAATTATGCTCTTTCTTACTCCACAGAGTAACTACTTCTTTTTTTTTTTTTTTTTGAGACAGAGTCTTGCTCTGTCACCCAGGCTGGAGTGCAGTGGCCGGATCTCAGCTCACTGCAGCCTCCGCCTCCCGGGTTCACGCCATTCTCCTGCCACAGCCTCCCGAGTAGCTGGGACTACAGGCGCCCACTACCTCGCCCGGCTAGTTTTTTGTATTTTTTAGTAGAGACGGGGTTTCACCGTGTTAGCCAGGATGGTCTCGATCTCCTGACCTTGTGATCCACCCGCCTCGGCCTCCCAAAGTGCTGGGATTACAGGCTTGAGCCACCACGCCCGGCCGTAACTACTTCTTAATATAGACAGTATTTATTTACATTTCCCATGATTATTGATTTTTTAGCTCACCATATCTTCTTGCATCTCAGATTTTCCTCCTAGTCATTTTGCTCTACTCTAAAATTCATCCTGATTCTTGAGTGAAAGTCCATTGTTTGTAAATGCTCATTTTGAGAAAAAAGTGTTTTTAATATACCCTTGATTTTGAGAGATAATTTCACTGGGCACTCATTCTATTGAGTTATTCTCTCAGTACCTTAAAGATGGTATTCCATTGTCTTTTGCCTTCCAGTTTTGTCTCTGAAAAGTCCCGTCGGCCAGGTCCAGTGGCTCACACCTCTAATCCCAGCACTTTGGGAGGCCGAGGCAGGTAGATCACCTGAAGTCAGGAGTTCAAGAACAGCCCGGCCAACATGGCAAAACACAGTCTTTACTAAAATACAAAATAATTAGCTGGGGGTGGTGATGCACACCTGTACTCCCAGCTACTTGGGAGGCTGAGGCAGGAGAATCAATTGAACCCGAGAAATGGAGGTTGCAGTGAGCAGAGATCACACCACTACACTCCATCATGGGCAATAGAGCAAGACTCTGTCTCAAAAAATAAATAAATAAAAAGTTTCCTGTCAATTTGTCATTCCTTTAGAAGTGGATAGTTATTCTGGCTGCTTTTAAGATCCTTTGCCTTTGTAAGTTTGACTATAATGAATATACATTGGCTTCCTTTTCCTAGTTGATATACTTTTTGTTTCTTGTGTATGTGGATCCACTTTTTTTTTTTTTTTTTTTTTTTTTTTTTTTTTTTTTTTTGAGACAGGGTACAGTGGCACCATCATAGCTCACTGAAGCCTTGAATTCCTGGGCTCATGTGATCCTCCTTCCTCAGCCTCCTGAGTAGCTGGGACCACAGGTGTGTGCCACCATGCCTGGCTAATTTTTGTATTTTTTGTACAGATGGAGTTTCACCATGTTGCTCAGGCTGGTCTTGGACTCTTGGGCTCAAGTGATTTTTCCACCTCAGCCTCTCAAGTAGCTGGGACTACAGGTTCATGTCACCGCAACTGGTTAATTCTTAATTTTTTATTTTTTATTTTTGTAGAGATGGAGATAGAGTGGGGGCTCTTGCTTCATTTCCCAGCTTGATCTGAAACTCCTGGTTTCAAGTGATCCTTCTGCTTTGGCCTCCCCAAATGCTGTGATTACAGGCATGAGCCACCACACCGGGTCCCAAGCTTTTCTTAGCTCTGGAAATTTGTCAGCAATTACCTCAATTTTTTTCTGTTTTCTACTTCTTAGACTCCAATTAGCACAAACTAAACCTTCCCATTTTATCCTTCAGGTCTCGTAATCTCTAATTCATATTTTCTATCCCTTTATCTGTTTTTGCTGCAATATGTTGTTTCCTCAGTTAAAACTTGATAGTCAACAATTCCTTTAGTTGTGATGAATCTGCTCTTAAACCATTCATTATGTTATATATTTCAAGAATTAAATTTCATGACTAAGTTGTCTTTGGTTCTTTTTAATATCTGCCTTTTAACGTATCTTTTATTTCATGTTCATTTTAATTCATACATTATTTATTTAAACATACAACTGTTATTCTACTTCTGCTAATTGCAATACCTGAATTCCCTGAATATCTAAATCTACTGTTTCTCAACGCAAATGGTGTGTTTCCTTGCATGTGTGATTAATCTAGAAGCATTAATTAGGGAGGCTTTCCTTCAGAGGGGATTTTCATCCACTTCTTAGAGTAACCACCAGAGTCCACTGACTTAGGACTACTTTAATGCTTTAAAGCATTCCTGGTTTTATGAAGGAGTCTTAGGTTCACTTTCTTTACTTTGCCTGGAGTCCATGGCTTAGTCTCAGAGGCACAGTTTTCCTGTTTCTCAACTACTTTAATTTTAGCCCACTTTCATTGGTAATAACCTTTAGTGATTATCTTTCTTTCTAATGAGCCAGGAGATGAACTAATATTATGTGTGTTGTATTTTATCCAAGAACTAGTTGTATTTTAGCAGAAGGATCCTTGAGTATACCTAGTCAACCATATGGCAGGAAGCAGAAATCATCTACACCTTAGTTGATTTTGGTAATTTGCATTTTTCATATAAATTATTCATTTTCTGTTTTGTGATATATTGGCATAAAGTTGTTTATAGTGTCTTATTATTTTAAAATCTATGTTTGGTTATTTATCTGTATTTTCATTCCTAAATTTTTTATGTCTTCTATTTTTTTCCAGATCAGTTTCACCAAGTTATGTGTACTTTATGTATTTATTTAAAGAGACCAACTTTTGTTTAACTTGATCTTCTCTTCTACAGTATGGGTTTATACTCCAGGGGATCAGCCAACATTTTCCGTAAAGGGCCAGAAATTTTAAAACTGAAAAATGCAGGAATCAATATGAAACACTTAATTGATAGGCTCAATAGCAGAACGGAAGCTACTGCAGAAAGAATGAATAAATTTGAAGATAAAACAAAGAAACAAAGATAAAACAAAGAAGGCAAGACTGAAAAAATTCTTGAAAAAAATGATGGCTGAAAACTCCCCAAATCTGGCAAAAGACATAAACATACAGATGGTGAGAAGACCTCAAATATAATAAAACCCCAAATCTACAAGATACATCATAGTTAAAAACTAAACACAAAGAAAAAAAGAAAAAGAAGGCCGGGCGCGGTGGCTCAAGCCTGTAATCCCAGCACTTTGGGAGGCCGAGGCGGGCGGATCACAAGGTCAGGAGATCGAGACCACAGTGAAACCCCGTCTCTACTAAAAATACAAAAAATTAGCCGGGCGCGGTGGCAGGCGCCTGTAGTCCCAGCTACTCAGGAGGCTGAGGCAGGAGAATGGCGGGAACCCGGGAGGCGGAGATTGCAGTGAGCCGAGATCGCGCCACTGCACTTCAGCCTGGGCAACAGCGTGAGACTCCGTCTCAAAAAAAAAAAAAAAAAGAAAAAGAAAAAAGACAAATGACACCTATCTACAGGAATCAAAACAATGTAAAAAACTGGATTTTTCATGGGGAACTATGAAATTTTCTTTCCTTTTTTTTTTTTTTTTTGAGGAGTCTCATTCTGTTGCTCAGACTGGAGTACAGTGGTGCGATCTCGGCTCACTGTAATCTCCGCCTATAGGTTCAAGTGATTCTCCTGCCTCAGCTTCCCAAATGGCTGGGATTACAGACGTGCACCACCATGCTGGCTAGTTTTTGTATTTTTAGTAGAGGCGGGGTTTTGCCATGTTAGCCAGGCTGGTCTCTAACTCCTGACCTCAAGTGATCTGCCTGCTTCGGTTTCCCAAAGTGCTGGGATTACAGGCGTGAGCCACCCCTCTCGGCTGGAAGGGGCAGAACAATTTTCAAGTGCTGAAAGAAAAGAACCATCAACCTACAAGTCTATGTCCAGTGTAAATATTCTTCAGATATGAAGGGAAAATCAAGACATTTTCAGATGAAAGAAAACTAAGAGAATTTGTTGCCAGTGGAACTACAATAATAATAATAAGGCTAAAGGAGTGCTCTAAATAGAAAGGAAATGATAAATGAAGGAGTTTTGGAATATCAGACATCAAAAGTCTAACAGAAAGTACAACCAAAAACTCTACATATAAATCTGACAGCTTAGATGAAATGGACTAATTCCTCTAAAAATACAAACTATCACAACTCAATATGAAACAGATATATTAAATAGCCATATAACTGTTGTAAAAGTTGAAATTATAATAAAAAGAACTCCCTCCCCAAAAATCTCCAGGCCCAGATGATTTCATTGGAAAGTTCTATCAAATGTTTTAAAAAGCACTGACACCAATTCTATACAATCTCCATTAGAAAACAGAAGAGAAAGGAATATTTCCCAGTTCATTTTGAAGCTAGTACTACCCTGATACCACCAACCAGTATGTCTCATTAAAACAGATGCAAAAATCCTTAACAAAACATTAGCCAAAAGAATGACACTATATATACAAATATACCCTATGACCAAGTGGAGTTTATCTCAAGGATGTAACAGTGGTTCAACATTCAAAAATCAATCAATGTATCTACCACATTAATGGGCTAAAGAAGAAAAATGACATGATTATATAAATTAATGCAGAAAAAGCATTTGACAATTCAACACAAATTCATAATAAAAATTTGCAGAAAAAAAAGGAATAAAGGATAACTTCCTTAACTTTAGCAAGCATCTGCTTTAAAAACCTACAGATAACATTATACTTCATGATGAAACACTGAGTCCTTTCCTCCTAAGACCAGAAACAAGTCAAGGATCTCTACTCTCGCTGCTCTTATTTCTGCTGGAATTTCTACCCACTGCTTTAAGGCAATGAAAGGAAAAAAAGGAATACAGGTCAGAAATGAAGAAATAAAACTATTCATTATTTGCAGATGACACGACTGTCTATGTTTAAAAAAAAAAAAAAAGTCCCAGGAATCAATCAAAATCCCTTAAAATGAGTAAGTGGGCTCATTAAAGTCTCAGTATACAAAATAGAAAAATTCACTTTATTTCTATATACTTAGAACAGACATGTGAACATGGAAATTCAAAATACAATGCTATTTGCAATCTCTCTCAAACATTAAATTGCTTAGGTATAAATCTAACAAAAATGTACAGAACTTGTATGCTGAAAAACCACACAATACTGATTAAGGAAAACAAAATTAAAAGAAGTGAAGTGATCCTATGATCATGAACGGGAAGGCTTAACATGGTAAAGAAAACAAAATTAAAAAGAAGTGAAGTGATCCTGTGATCATGAATGGGAAGGCTTAACACGGTAAAGATGTCAAATCTCCCCAAATTGATGTATAGGTATAACATAGTTCCTATCAAAATCCCAGTAAGATATTTGAATAGATACAGACAAGATTATTCTAGAACTTATATGGGAAGACAAAGGAACTAAGTGGCTAAAACAATTTTGAAAAAGAATAAAGTGGAATAAATCAGCTATTTGATTTCAAGACTTACTACGGTAATCAATATTCTGGTCTTGGTGGAGGTAGAGACACATAGTCTAATGGAAAAGAATAGAAAACCCAGATAAGACCCACACAAATATGCCCAATTGATTTCTCGTTAACTCATTTTTGCTCAACTGATTTTTGACAGAGGTGCAAAAACAATTCAATGGAGAAAAGAGAGCCTTTTCAACAAATATCATGTTGGGGTAATTGAATATCCATAGGCAACAACAAAAAAAATGAACCTAGACCTAAGTCTCACATTTTATACAAAATTAACTCAAAATGGAAAAGTAAAATGTAAACTATAATACATTTAGAAAAGAACATAAAAGAGAACATTTTGGGGATCTAAAGAGAGAGGCAAAGTTCTTTATACCAGAAGCATGATCCATAAAAAGAAAAATGGACAGAGTGGACTTCATCAAAATTAAACACTTCTGCTCTGTGAAAGGCCCAGAAAAGAGAAATGAAAAGACATGCTACTGACTGGGAGGAAATATTTGCAAATCACACATCCAACAAAGGACTAGTATCTAGAAAAAAAAAACACACACACACAGACACACGGACACACACACACATTATTTAAAAGCCCTCAAAACTCAACAGAAAAAAATCCAATTAGAAAGAGAAGACATGAAGAAACATGTCACTAAAGAAGAGAGGTGACAAATAAGCATATGAAACAAAGATGCTCAACATCATTGCCATTAGCACAGGGTAAATGGCAAATCAAAACTGCAATGAGCTGTCACTATACACCTATCAGAATGACTGAAATAAAAAGTAGAGATAATGCTGAAAAGGACATGAAGCAACTGGATCACTCATACACCACTGGTGGGTATACAAAATAGTACAGCTACGCTATGTAACTTTGGCAACTTCTTAAAAACTAAACATTCAACTACTATATGCCGCAACTAGTATATAACTGCTGGGTATTTGACCCTGAAAACTAGATTATGTTCACACAAAAACTTGTACACACGTTTATAGCAACTTTATTTATAGTAGCCAAAAACTGGCCCAATGTCTCTCAGCAGGTGAACAGTTAAACAAACGGTGGTACATCTAAGCTAAGGGATTCTATTCACACTAAAAAGTACCTGTCAATAGACTTGATACACACAATAAGCTGGGTTAATCTCCAGAAAATCATGCTAAATGAAAAAAAGCCAATCCCAAAAGGTTACATATTATGATTCCAGTTATATAGCTTTATTGAAATTGAAAAAAAAAAAAAAACTATAAAAATGGAGAACAGAGTAAGGTTGCCAAGGGTTAAGAAGGGAGTAGGGATGGGAGTGAAGTGGGTATGGTCATCAAAGGCAAGATGAGGGATCTCTGTGCTAGAAGAAGTTCTGTGTGGAAACGTTCTGTATCTTAGCTATACCAGTGTCAATATCCTGGGTATGATATTGTACGACAGTTCTGAAAGATGTTCACTGTGTGGGAAAAGGTACACGAAAGAGGTCTCTGTATTATTTCTTTATTTCTTTTCTTTTTTTCTTTTCTTTTTTTTTTTTTTTGAGATAGAGTCTCACTCTGTTGCTCAGGCTGGAGTGCAGTGGCGCGATCTCTGCTCACTGCAACCCACGCCTCCCGGGTTCAAGTGATTCTCCTGCCTCAGCCTCCTAAGTAGCTGGGATTATAGGCGTGTGCCACCGCGCCCAGCTAATTTTTTGTATTTTTAGTAGAGATGGGGTTTCACCGTGTTAGCCAGGATGGTCTCGATCTCCTGATGTCGTGATCCACCTGCCTCAGCCTCCCAAAGTGCTGGGATTACAACCGTGAGCCACAGCATCCGGCAGGTCTCTGTATTATTTCTTACAACAGCATGTGAATCCAGTTTTCAAAAGTTTAATTAAAAATACTAGCATTATACATATTTTACACTTATAAAGAATGGGATCTTTATTTCAAATGTCCATACCATTCCAAAGGAAAGTATTGGTCACATACTCCATTCTAGATTTAAAGAAAATTTAAACAACATAGAAAATTTCTGAATGACTAAGAAAAATGTTTGACCGCCGATCAGGAAAAGACATAAAGACAATAGGGTAGCCCTAATTTTGAACAAAAAATGTTTGTGTATTGCCTCCAAGATAGAACTAACGTGAATTTCTTGAACAAGAAGTGTTTATTTATTGCCTCCAAGATAGAACTAACGTGAATGTTATATAACTAAGGTTATGTTACTATTAGCAAATTTTGGTATATACCCCACTATAAAATAGTACTTAAATGTTAAAACTATGATAACCTTTATGAGGCTGAACATTAAATGTGGCCCTGGAAAGAGGTTGGATGTGGTGAGGCACATTGAAAATGCCTCAAAATGAACTCAAAACGACCACAGCACCTAGGTTTGAAATAAGAATAAAATAAAATATTCCCCATTAAAATCTTGTTTTATTTTTAAAATCATTACTGACAGAAGGATCAGCTTTGATCTGAGAGCTTTTCACCATCTAGTTTTTAGCTATACAAGTTATTAAAAAAGCAAAAGCTTATATCTTACTTGGATTAAAAACCTAATTTCTAGAAAATAGGTTCTCTTCTTTCTGTTCTGAGTTTAATATTTCAGATCTCCCATTAAACAACTGATTAAAAAACTTTCAGAGGGCATTAGAAAGTGAAATTAGGTATCAGAAAAATCTTAGTCTAGGCTAAATAACTGTATTTATAAGTTTTCTACCAATGCTATTAGGTGTTGGAGTTAGTAACTACTGTCTAACGATACTTACAGTAAACACTTAAAAATCTGTACTTTGGGTTGGCCAAAGTGGGAATTAATGCCCTTTCAAGTTTATTTAAAGATTCAGTTCAGTTCTAGAAAATTCCCTCTCCAACAAGTAGAGGTGTTGTGCGTGTAACGACTGCACAGGAAATCTGGTTTTGCCTTCCACCACTTACATGTTAAGCATAAATGCCATCACTGCACAAAACCTACAGGAATCCCACTCTGAGTAATTAAGTGACCAACCTCTTAAAAACCTGCCAGAAGCAACAGTGTCTATAAAAACCTATTTAGTGTGTTATTTAGCTCTATTTCTGCATTTAAAATTAGGATTTGGAGAAAAATATTATGTAATATTCATATTAGCCAAATGATTACCAAAACAAAGAAATAAAACAAAATTGATAGGGTATTCTTTATGCCTATTTGATTTAGAGGAAAAAGATTTGTCAAGGGACGGGGTACGGTTAAATTAAAAACATTTTAAGATACGTTTCTTATATGGAGCATACTTACTGTTTTTGCTTTGAGTGTATTCTGATGAAATATAGATTCCAAATTCCCTTTGGCTCTCACCCTTGTCTAGTGCTTTGCCCTCTATTTGGGGCAGTAATTCTATAAATATCCTGTAAATGTCTGTCCTGATGATCAGGATGCCCAAGCTCTGAATCCAACTGCTGCCACCAAGAGAGCGGCTCCTTTTTGGAGCCATTACACACAGATCATCACTCAAATCAGTAGTTTCTCTTTAGAAAACTAGTAATTTTCTGGTAGTCTGTCAATTAAGAAAAGAAAATGAAATTCGGTTACTTAGTAAGGAAAACTGGATAAACAGGAGGCTCGTCCAAAGGGAGATTTATACTTAGACATTTCCTTTCTTCCTTGCCTCCTTCCTTTCACACAGGTACTTCCCTCCTTTTAACACACCAAGTGCTTTTCATATGCCAAATAACAAAACGTAAACTCCCTGAAGGCAGGAAGGTTATTCTTTTGGTTCACTCTTAGAACACCCTGTGCCCAGGCATTTGGTAGCCCGGCAAAACACTGGCCCCAAATAAGTGCCAAATTAAGTATTTATTAAGGAACTACTATGGGAGGGAAGGAAGAAGGGAAGGAAGGAAACTGTGTTAAGTCTTGGGGCCCCAGAAGCTTAGTATACGTATTTTTTATTTTGGTTGGAAAAAAATGACTTGCTTACCATCTAGAGCCAATGCTTCTACATTTTTCCATGAAATAATCTTTAATGAAAGTGAAGAAAATTCTGAGGCTTCCACTTCATGTGGTTTGAACTGTACATCTCAGTGCTCGTTTCACAATTATGCTAGACTGACAACTCATTGCTCTTTCTAGAATGTCCTCTGCAGTGCAGGTAGACCAGAAACCGCACTTCCCACAGACTCCTTCTGTCTCTGGTTCTAAGTTAGAGTTGACCAGTGACAGGCATTTCCAGGAGAAAAGGAGAGACCATCTTTCCTCAGAGGCCACTGCGGGCAGAAGTGTAGGCAGGCAGCGGACATGAGTTCCACAGCAGTTTCAAAATCTCTTGCAAGGCACTGGCTTAACAGCTGACAGCTGGGGACAGCTCCCTGAGACACACTGTCAGTGGATGTTCTCAAGAGCCACAGCAGTGCCTGGGCCAGCTCCTGAGATCCACCCACTTTGCAGCTGCAGACACCTCCCTCACCCACCATTTTGATGTCTAGTTCCCTATGTTAAAACACTTTGTACTTATAATCCATCAAGTGGTTTCCTTTTTTCTAACTGAATTGTTAAAATACACAAAATTCACATTAAAGAAAAAGGTTTCCTACCTATCTTGTGATCTCAGTGAATGAGATGCTGCTTCATCCAATCTACTGACTTTGGAAAATCCAGCTGAAATGAGGAAAGATAATAGTGCATATCTGGCAACTAAGTAATTTCTTGTCCTATCTCTCATGTCACAGTATTTTGATGACACAAATTCCTAAATACTCAGAAAAAATGGTTTTTATCTTAATTGATTTATAAATTATGTTAGGGTAGCTGTTAAACAGATACTTTTGTCAAAGAAGCAGTATATTGTAACACTTTCAGGCTCCCATTGGCTTAAAATTTGATTTCTTTGCTGATGAGTCAAACTGTTCAAATGTTATGGAGGACTAAAAAGGCCTGGGATTCACAGGTTTATTTTTCGTTTTAACTGAATCATGAAAATACACAACTTTTTTTTTTTTCCAGGAAAGACAGATGTTATTTACCAACGAATTTTTATCATATTTAAATGAACTTGAAAATGTCATTCCACTCAAATCCCTCAATCAATTTACTTCAGCCCATTCTGAAACTTTATATTGCAGCAAACCAGCCATGTGAAAGAAATAAATTCAATTTTGACCTTCAAAAAAAATAAATGCTGAATAAGTTACCTTGTGAACCTTAGCTATTAAGGTGGACAATGACTTTATTTTCTTTACATAAGTTTTATATTTTATTATGACATTCATTTTTCTACATGAAGACACAAAAATTACACCAACTACATAAACTGTTTTGTACTTTCCTTGCTAAACCACAGATGTATTTCAAGGAAAGAGGGGCCTTTAAAGGCACTTATTTATCATTGTAGGTGTGTCTAAAAAATTGATATTCAAAAACACAACTTTTCTGTTTACAAAATTTTACAATTTTTAACAAAAGCAGTGAAGACACTAAACGACCCTGTGGCGACCTCTTCAAAGTGCAGTGTCCTTGGTCACCGATGCAGATGCTACTGTGGCAGCCAGCGTGCTCAGAGGGTCCAACTCCAGACACTGCATCCACAGCTGTCCTGGACTGAGCTGTACTTCTAAAAGAGATGGTCCCACGTCTACTAAAAAAACAAGCTACTCTATATCAATATGACATCACTCTTTTACCATCAATCATATTGCAAGACCATAGTATTTAATGACAAATACAACAGCCAAATACTTAATGCCACATTGTCATTCAATTTACCTGGCTGGTTAATATCAATCTGTGTTTGAGAATTTCTTTTGAGCACACAAAAACAAATGTATAGTCACTTGATAAGGAAATTCTTCAGTTTGACTCAAATGGACTCACCATGCCATCAGTTATGAAAACAACTCTACTTTTATTCTCCACAGGGCAACCTTCACTTTTCACAGCAATTCTAAAACTGACCTACAGAAAAATTCAAATTTTTTTTTTTTAATTTGGCTACCACACTATGTTTCTTATTTAATTTTTTTCTAATCAATACTACTCTTACGTTCCCAATATTTTGTGGGAAGTTTTTCCCTCAAAATTAATGTTTCTTAAAAGAATTGAAACCACTAAAGTTCCTGTTTAAACCACTGATCACTGCCCCAGTTAAAATAATAATAATTTAAAATGATTACACTTCAAATAAAGGTACTAAAATCATGCCCCCCCCAATTTTAAGTGCTTTTGTTGTTACTGGGTACTCACTGTGAAATGAATAGAAGTAAATGTACTTGACCTGTATGAAAATAAACATTTTATCAAGTACAGCGAAAAAACTGAACTGATGGTGAAAGCCATGGGGCCGGGACTTCAAAACAGCAGTAAGATGCTGGTTTATCACCAGAAACCTCATGTGCCTCTGTGCACTTGAAGACCACATTCGAGCAGGCCTGGTGGGCTGGCCGGGCCTCAGAACAGGTGCTGTTTGTGTGAATTCTCCTCCCTGCATTGTCCATTCTGTTCTAGGGCATTCTGATTCTGGCAACAGGAGTCTCTGGGTTCCAATCACTTACTCACAAAAGAGTTTTCTGTAATCCCTTTTGTGGAAAAAAATGGAGTTTTCTGACATGCAAAGAAACTTCTATCAGTCTGACAAAGTAGGTAAAATCGGTGACACCCTAAAATAAAAACCTGGAGTGAACTGGTGCTCCAGAAAGATGCTGAATGGCCACAGTGCATGTGGTGATGTCTCCATGCTGAGGTTTCAGGCAGCGCAGCACTAAATATCAGGTGACCTGTGGTCCCACCAGAGCATAATTCTCATGAAATAGGCCTAACCAGATACCTTTTAACTCATCTTTATTTTGGTTGCAAAGATATGGTTTACTTAGCTACTTACTATTTGTTCCCATTTGAAGTCTCAGAGCTTGCTAAGTTAAGCATTGCCTTCAGTACTGAACTGCTATACAAGAACATTATAAAATACAAAGTATAAACTAAGATAATCCTCTTTACAGAATTCAGATTAGTGCATTAAAACAACATTGATTTCAAAAGGGAAGTGAGATAACTGGCAAACATCCAATTGCTTTTCTAATGAAGGATGGCACAAAAGGTAAACACTAAATTTTAAGTGTCGGGCGCGCAAAAACAGTTAATTGTGGGAAAGTTACTTTCCAAAAGTAATTTTGACCTAAAAATAGTAGCCATTATTCTATAAGACATAAGGGAAGGTAAATAATGGCCCACAAAACCAAATGATATGGTTAAGATAACTAGGTTAGTGGAATAACAAACTGGGATCTTTAGAATCCAAACACGATAGGAATTGGTATTGGTTTTTCATACTCTTCTTCCAAATGATGTTAAACATTTATAGTAACTATACTTTCCCCAGTAAACATCAGACTTAAATAGGCCATATGTAAAAACAACCTGTCCTTAGTAATTTTACTAGGCAATCTACAGCAAAAGCTTAATATATACACAGAAGGAGTATCAAATAAACTAGAAAAGTATTCACCGACTTCAGAGTAAAAAGGATCTTAAAAGAAAACCAACAGAAAAATGAAAGACACTTTGTGCTGTTGTGAACCAGAAAAATACACCCCATGAATAGACCTTAATTATTTTACATTATTGAGAATATTTTCCCTGCTGAAGCAAATCAAAATTAAATTTGAGAATTTTAATTGAAGTAACACAAATCTAGGTGTGTCACAGTGACAGGGAGATGCAGACAGAATACACACACCTTTAAATTTACGAATTCCCAAAGCTAAGTCAAGCAGGGTAAATAAATTACAAATGAAAGGCATACGCAATGTGGGCAAAAACTTAACAACTATTAAATTGAAGACCATGGAAGTTAGGTCAGCAGTGATATTTAGAAAATCTTTCAGTATTAGAAAATATCAGATTTAATCCAAAGGAACCACTCCAACCCCCCAATAAAAATAACAAAGTATGGGAACCATCCTTTATACAATAGCTTTAAAATAATAATTTAAAAAAACATGATTACAGGAACCTTCCTACATAATTTAGACAATGTAGTGCAACAGTGTGCTCCTTCATAACTTCAGCGGTTCAGTCCCCATATGATGAGACCAATGATCACAGCTCCAATGACAAGGATAAGAATGATAATGCACAGGGTTTTTCTGGATTTGCGCTGCAGACACAAAAACAAAAAAACATGTTTACAGATTTAGTGGAGTATCTCCATAGCAACTAAACATAATTTGGTTCATTTCTAGAGTAAAATCAGTAGTAGTATATTGCCCTCAAATTTTTGACTGTGTTTTTTGTTTCTCAAAAATCTCTTTAATATATATGGCAATATTCTTTCAAAAAAAATGACTGAACTAATGCTACAATTAAGGGAGCAATTTTTCAACTTTCATTGGTAATTTTTCTAAGGGTGTGGCTGAGCTTAAGAAAGAAGACACCACGAAATAAGTTACTGACTTAAACAAGAGACTGAGGTTACCTATGTATGAAAACAGAACAGCTTAAGAGCTTCAACATTCTTTACCTTTTATTACAGTTTTTCTTAAAAATGAGTTCTCGGAAGATATCAGTCAGTATAAATTGGCAACTTTTCTTCACGTGTATTTCTTTCTTTCTTTTTCTTTTTTTTTGAGACGGAGTCTTACTCTGTCGCCTAGGCTGGAGTGCAGTGGCACAATCTCGGCTCACTGGAATCTCCACCTCCCAGGTTCAATTGATTATCCTGCCTCAGCCTCCTGAGTAGCTGGGATTACAGGCACCTGCCACCACACCCAGGCAATTTTTTTTTTATTTTTAGTAGAGACGGAGTTTCACCATGTTGGCCAGGATGGTCTCCATCTCCTGACCTCGTGATCCACCCACCTCAGCCTCCCACAGTGCTGGGATTACAAGCCTGAGACACCGTGCCCGGCCCCTCACACACATTTCTTGTTTCCAAAATACAATGATTTTGGAATGAATTTCCAAAATCATTCTCATTCTTTAATACTAATGGGAAACTAAATTCAAAATCTCAACAAACAAGTAAAAACCACAGAGCAAATAAAATCATAATGCTGTCACTGAAAACCGAATGGTTAAGAATTTTGTTTCATTCTTCATTCCTGGTCCAGATGTAGATTTCCTGTATTTCTTTAATGGCGTTTGTGTCTCACATCAACATGCAGGAATCCTTTTTCTTACGAAGTAGAAAAATTTGTAAATTTACTTTGTGTCAAGTAGAAGTACCAAAATATTGATAAAAAGATACATTTCTGAGTCTGAAATTACCCTGAACACCATAGTTTGAATATTCCACATATTCATCTATTTTTCCAGTGAATACTCCTCATGTATCAAACACAATTTCTCTAAAATTTCAATATCATGCATAAATATTTTTCCCAGACTCCACTTGGTTACCACAAACACACGTGTAATGTACCTGTGAGTCATCACGGGTATCCCACAATGGTGTATTTGATGCCTGGGGTTCTTCCCTAGTGTGGGGTAATGAGACTCTGGGGCAATGTGGGGATAAGTGAATGTATCACCTTCGTATCAAGGCTTCCAAACAGAACTATTGGAAAGCTGCCTCTTTTCTCAGCACTTGTGCTGCTTAGCCATCTCAGCCCCCTTTGGGAGCTTGGGGAATTAAGCCTGGGGGCAGCTTCCAGTCCTGGGGTGTAGCTTGGGACATGCGCTTTTTCCTGTAGGCTTGGCCTTCCACAAGGAAGAGAAAGAGTAAAACTTGGCAATATATGCACATTCCCCCCAAATCCAAAAGCAAAATAAAATACCACGTGAACCTAGTCACTGATGGATCCTGTTAAGTTTCGGCAGTTATATGCTAACAGCTCCATAAGACTTCCGGCATTTGCAGATCCCTGTGTGTGTGTGTGTGTGTGTGTGTGTGTGTGTGTGTGTGTCTGTGTGTGTGTGTTTTCAATTATTCATGAGGGATACCTAAAGTCCATGACACAGTGATATAGTGATATTAATTCCACTGAGCTGCATATCCGAATGATATGCACAAAGACAATAAACAGGAGTGACTGTCAGTGAATACCATTGGTTATAACTCAGCAAACTCCATACAGCTTCATTATTATTTACATCACTGAATATGCAGTTATTTGTCCAGTAAAAGATGGACTGTGAAATGAAAGGCAACTTCTAAGGTTAGTGAGAGAAGCAAAAAGCAATTGAGAATGTCTGTGAAGGTGACAATATCTTAGATAGTTTATAAGAAGTTAACAGCGGCTGGGCATGGTGGCTCCCATCTGTAATGTCAGCACTTTGGGAGACTGAGATGGGTGGATCGCGTGAGCCCAGGAGTTCCAGACCAGCCTGGGCAACACAGCAAAACTCTGTCTCTACAAAAAATACAAAAATTAGCCAGGCGTGGGGGTACACGCTATTCGGGAGGCTGAGGCAGGAGGATGTCTGCAGCCCAGATGGCAGCGGTGGCAGTGAGGCGAGATGACACCACTGTACTCCAGTCTGGGCATCAGAGCCAGACTCTGTGTCAAAAAAAAAAAGTTAATAAGGTAAAGAAAACGATAATTATGAATGACAGCAACAATGGAATGGAGTTTTAAAAAGGAAATCAAATGCTATGTGGTATTTAGGGGTTTCCAAAGAGCCTGGCCTTATCCATGCTGAACATCAAAGGTCTGCATATTGTATGATGTATTAATAGTTGATAGTTCTAATATTTGTATAGTACTTGACACGTAATTTATATTTGACACATGCATGTGGGCTCCCCATATTAACCTGACTCAAGAAATAAATTCATTCCTGGTGAAGGGTCTGCTGCATGTGGACAGACTATATGATGAACGGTGACACTCAAAGCTAATATGATTTCCACAAGACCTGAAGCAATCTCTCTAGGACAAGGAAATTTACCTCTTTAGTCCAGAGTGTCACTGACAGAAAGAAAAAGTAAAAGGGAGCAGCAAGAAATGGAAGGAGGGGCCTATTACAAAGAGGTTTCTGAGTAGAAATGTCACAACGACATCAGAGATCCCCGGCCATCAGAAAAGCCTGGAATTGTCTCTGCGGCCCAAACACTAAACTTTCTCTCCCTGTGGGCCAACAATTCTGGTTCAACCTTGAGAAAAACAAAGGCTAAAACCAGTTCTAAACTGATTGGTATTATTTAAACAGACTTCTCTTCCATGGGATTTTAATTTTTAACATCTTCAGCCACTTTAAACCTAATCTTTCCCTGCTTCCCCAACACAAACACACACACACACACATGAAAAGGCTAAGTTATAAGAAAATCGATCACAATTAAATTACCTGATAATCTGCTGCCCTTGACAGCTGCTGATTTGCTTGCTGAACGTGCACCTCTGCATTTTCCACGTTGGCTTCTATGCTATCTGTAAAATAAAATACACACACACCAATGTGTTAAACATGTATTGATGCTGTAGTAACAAATCACTAGATTTCATTCAAGGTAAGATTAAATATGCTCATTATTCAAAGGTCAATCGTAGTATATCGTAAAGTTGAATTTTTTTTAAGATGGCTATAAAAATTACAGTATACACCTATACTATTTTTCAGGTGATCCAAACAGTACACAAGCATTTGTAGAACAGAACTTTGATCATCTTCATTACAGAGCAACTCTGGCTCTACCTGGCAACCCCTGAAGAGTATTGTCACCCTGACATTATCAAATCAGTGTCAGCACAAGGGATATCTCAGTGTCAAACTTCACAGCTTGTTCTATGTCAAGACCAATGCACAAGAGATCAACTCTCTTCTTTCTACTGCTGAAGATTTTGTTCATCATGATAAAAACTGGTACCTTGATATTTCAAAGAATATTATCTCCTCAGAGGGAAACAAACAGAAAAACCCAAATGCTACAACTTGATCCCTCACTCATTATGTTAGTCATTAATGTTTCTCAATTTCTTTTCCCTCTACGTCTTTGTAAATGGAGTGTACTTTAAGTTACTGGAGCATAATACCTACGCTCTACCTAGTTTGTGTTCTATAATGGCCGACTCAGTAGCAAGCATGTGACAATATTTATTTAGGGTAAATACAGAGTGCTGAAAACCATTTACTCTGTGGTCATCAACATACTTCTGTGCTAAAATCTAGCCCTCACCAAGGGCCCATGCAGGCTTCTCAATTGGTGGCAGCTTTTCTTCCTACCCTCCAGGGGCCTGGAGGTGGAACGGGTGTCATTTTGAAGCATGAGACCCTCGTCTCTTCCTCCCTACCAACTCTCAGCTTTAAAGCTCATGCTATCAAACTCAGCCAACCCTCCTTGTTGCAGACATCTATAAATTGCATGGCCTTTTCTTCTCATTCCTTGAATATTTTAGCCTCTGACTCACTGATGCTCTCTCAAATACTTCTCTCTTATACATACTGGTGACTTCAAGATCCAACTGCTGACCCTTCTAACACCCTGGCCTCAGTTCACTGACCATACTTTCTCCAAAGACGAACACCTTTCCTCACCCACCCATTTCCATGGTCACATCCCAAACCCTGACATTCCAATAACTGCAGCTGTTCCACAATCTCAATTTGAAGGGTCTCACTCTCTGATCACCACCTTCTATCTCTAGAGCTCACTCCTTCTAATTCCCTGGCACCAACAATTTTCAACTTTCATTGATCCTACCACTTTTTCACTGTCCCTCACATATGGCATGTCCTCACTTCCCTCCTTACCCTAGCCTTACAGTCCTTGGACAATCACTTAGCCTCAGCTTACACTCATCCCCAGCTCCTTGCCCCTCCACTTTAGTCATATGACAAAACCCCAACCAGTACCCATGCAGCTGATAATGGATGTAAAAGGGATTAACCATGTTTCACTTTAAAGTCATGACTGCCCAGCAGGTCTACTTCATTTCCCTGATTCCTGAAAGACTATGTCATACTTTCTCTTCTCTCCTCAAACTTCTCAAGCCTCCTCCGGCATTATCATTCTTAGCCCATGACTTTGATTTCTAGTTCTTTGAGGCAACAGGAACCATCAGAAGACATTTCCACACGTTTTCACGACCCTATCTACATGCAATATCTGTGTGCCCTGACAACTTTCTTGTCGCCAAGAAGAATATCATACCCCGAGCAAGAGCCAACTTTTCCACTTGTGCACTTTATCACATTTCCCATCATTTAACTCAAAAACCTCAGTCCAGCAAACTCCCTCCCTCTCTTACTTATCATCAATATTTCTTCCCTGGTAGATCACCTCCATCAATCCTACCTTACAAACAAGCAAACCAAAAACCTCTCGTTTATTTCACATCCATTTTTGCAGCTATGCCTGCATTCTCTGTTTCACTTTCCCTCTTTACTCCTCGAAAGAGTCATCTATACTTGGTATCCACCACTGTTCTCCTCCTATTCTCTCTTGGGCCTACTTTTATCATGCTTTCACCTACACTATTTCACCAACGCAGCTCTTACTGAGGTCACCTATCCCTACACATTGTTAAATCCAGTAGTCAAATCTTAATCCTCATTTTACTTGACCTGACACAGTAGCATTTGAAACAGCTGACCAGCCATTGTTCTTGAAGCACTTCTTTTCCCTTCCCTTCTAGGATGATACATTCATTTGGATTTCCTCCACATCACTGGCTATTCTTTAGTCTTTTTTATTCGTTCTCCTTCAATTGTCTAGGCTCTAAATCAGAGGTTAAGAAGCTTTGTCTACAAAGAGCCAGAGAATGAATAAGCTTTGTGGGTTGTATGATCTCTGTTACAAGTATTCAACTATGCCTTCACTGTGCAAAAGCAAACATAAACAATACATAAATGCATACACGTAGTTTGAAGACACTGTTCTAAACATTTAGAGGATCCAGAGCTAAGTTCTCAGACCCCTTCTATTCTCTATCCAGACTTAATTCCTGGATTATCTAACCCAATCTTGTGGTGTTAAATACTATGTGTACACAGATCACTCCTAAATTTAGACTCCCTGCCCAGGCTTCTCCCCTGAACTCCATATTCACTTTAATAATGTCTAGAAAACCTTCACTGGGTGTAAAGGGGCACTTCAAACTTAACATATTCAAAAATGACTGACTTATACCCATCTAAGCCTGTTCCATTTACAGATTTCCTCATCTCAGAAAACAGTAACTCCACCATCATAGTGGGCCAAGCTAAAACCTTAGCATCACCCTTAAATTAACTCTTTCTTTCACACTCATACCCAGGCAGTCAGTAAATCTTTTTGGCTCTCCACTTAAAAAATATCTGAAATCCATTAATTTCTCACCATCCCTCTAGTTCCATCCTGATCCAAGCCAACAAGATTGTGCATCTGGATGACTGCAATAGCTTTTTAGGTGATCTCCTTGCTTTTGGTCTTTTTCCAGCAGCCAAGTGAGTCTTCTGAAACCTAAGCAGGGTTATAGCACTCCTGCTCAAATCCTCCTTGGCTTCTCATTTATTTGTAAAACCTGAAGTCTTTACATCGGCTCAGGGTCCTAAATGATGTCATCCCCTGCCCTTGGACATGATCTCCATCTCCTTCTTGCTCATTAAAAATGTCAGCTACACTTCTGCCTCAAGGCCTTTGTACTTGCTGTTCTCTCTGCCTGGAACACTTTCTCTTACTTACTCCCTTACATATACCAAGGCTTCACTAAAATGTCACCTATCAGTAAGGCCATATCTGACTACCCTGCGTCAAGCAGCAACAATTTCCACCCCTAGCAGTCCCATCTACCCTGGCCTTATTTTCTCCATCACTTATCACTATTTACTTGCTTTTCTCACCTTTTTAAAAAATCATCTTTCCTCCCATTATAAGACCAATTGAGATAGGGTATTTCATCTGTTATCTAATTTCAGCTGAATCCCCAATGCCTAGATTTATGTCTGGACATAGTAGCCACTCAACGTGTTTTGGATGATGAATAAATTAGTTTTTGAAATTTTACCCTGTGATCTAATGGGGATACAGAGGAGGGTAAGAATGGACAAAAAACAGTTACACTGAAGTAAAGATGCAAATATTTCAGTTGGACCAAATTCAGAAAATAAACTAAAAGCATCTTTAGACATACCAATAGATAGCTCCAGATTTCAAGATGGTCAGGATCCTGATGAATGCTAACAACTACCCCCTAACTGAAATGCTACTACATTCAATATTTAAGGGATTCTTAGCAACTTAAAAAAAATCACTTCTAAAAAGAATTCCTAAATTCTATGTAATACTACTAAATTCATCTACCAAAAAGCTATTAAAATGAATGACTAGGCAAATGGCTACCTATTCCCTAATACCTAAAAGACAAGATGTCATGCACAGTTACATATACCACAAGTTTCCCCAAAAGTGCTTAGCACGATGACAATTAAATTGGAGTAAGACTAAAATTGGAGGCCCTGGAAATAAGCTGGAATAATGTTTCATGGTGCCTTCCATGGTCTTGGCAGCAGTAAGCCCTGATTAAATTTGGGCTTCTGAAATAAATCAAGCTGGTTATTTCAACCAGCAGGAGTCAAAAATGAGATCTGTTTTAGATAATGCCAAGGGTGATGCTTACTGTGTTTTATAGACATGCTTTTGGTTCCAGGGAAACCAAAAAAGGGATGGAAAGTGGTTACCCTTGTGTGAGAAAGTTACAGCAGGTAAACTGCATGTACCCTGCTCTCACCTCCAAAATCTAAGTCAGCAGGTCTTACCTATTACATCTCCTTGTTCATGAATCATCATTCCCAAATCTTTAAATATTTCATTAATATCCATAATATCAGCCTAAGAGAAGAAGGCATATATTATTAGAATCAGAAATTCAGTCCCCATTCCACAAAAGAGGAAAAATTTTAAAAATCCAAACCACTACTCGCACATGGTTGAGCATGCATCTATAATACATAAATATAATACATAAACTTTGGAAATATCAGGAAAATACTTGACAATAATTAAGAAGAATTTGAGCAACAGCCACCAGCTCTCTAAAATAAGTTTGTGGCATTAAAAATACCAAGTGAGTGAGGCAGGATGGAAATAAAGGATCTATAATAGAGAAGTGCCATGGATTGCTGAGTTCATTTTATACAATCTGATAGTTTTGTTACCACAAGCAGTATCTACTTACAAGGGTATAACATATTCTTGGCACGTATTTCTAGTAAAAATTTACATATCAATTTGACAATTTAAAATAAGAAAACACTAGATGTAAATTTAAAGTCTCACATTAATAATTTGAACATGCAACAGGTTAGTGAAATGTCACTACTGAATAATTATAAATTTAGTGAATAAAGAAAATATAAATTTACTTTTCTTCAATGACACAATTAACTACTTCATAAAGTTTTTATAAGGATTAAATGAGATAATTAACATAAAGAATTCATCCCACAGTGCCTGGCACATGTAAGGTCTTCAATAAATTGTAGCCATTATTAGCTATTATTAGCCTTCTTTCTAGGAACTAAATAGGCTCCATAAGAGCTATGACTTAATAAATCTTTTAGATCTCTTTGATGTCTAAACATAGTGAAGAGAAATAAAATTCTTTGAAGGCTTTATAAAAGGTCTTACTCATGCACGTATGATGTGTATCATGTATCCTGGGAAGACATCCAGACTCTCGGACAGACATTTATCTCTACACTGGTATTTTCTCAATACTAAGGTAGTCCATAGATGGCTTAATAGAATCATAATTTTTTAAAAGCTGCAGTAGGAGGGAGTATGTTCCCTCATCCTAGCACAAACAGTAAGGACAATATTATTTTTTTTAAAAAGGAATTATTCTAATTTATACATTACAAATGCTACCAAACTGATACATTAATTTTCTTTCTCTGGGCCAGACATGGTGGCTCACACCTATAATCCTGGTACTTTAGGAGGCCAAGGCAGGCAGATTACTTGAGACCAGGAGTTTGAGACCAGCCTGGACAACATGGTGAAACCCTGTCTCTGCTAAAAGTACAAAAAATTGGCCGGTTGGGGTGGCACATGCCTGTAATCCCAGCTACTCAGGAAGCTGAGGCATGAGAATCACTTGAATCTGGGAGATGGAGATTGCAATGAGCCGAGATCATGCCATTGCACTCCAGCCTGGGCGACAGAGGGAGACTGTCTCAAAAAGAAAAAAATAAAATTTCTTTCTCATACGCTCTGCCAGCATTACCTAAGCATTTTGAGAACAAACTCACTAAGAACAGAGTAGCAGCCCAAGTCTACAATGTAAGCCTTACTTCAAGTTGCCTGATAGAAGATTCTCTCTCATGAATAAGGCGGAGGTCATCCTCTGTAATTTCTTCATCCTGCACCTGCACTTGAGGTTGAGTTTGGCTAACAGAAAAAAATGAATGTGGAAAAAAACAAAGATTGGTATTCAAAACAATGAGATTCATTTCCTATTTAAGATATATTCATTAAATAGGACATTTTACTCTTCAAAGTCGCAGAACTACTCACTTAAAAAATTCTAAGAATATAACAGATATATGAATAAAATTTTATTCATTTTTCATTTCACTTATATCATTTTATCTAACGTGAGTTTAGAGTTATTACTTAATTATTGGAAGCTATATTTGTCAACTGGGTATTTCTTCTTAGTTGATTTAAACCTCATATAAGGGAAAGTCTATATTATTAATTAAGTCCATAAACATTTATTTGGAAAATTTTATATATTTTATGATAAATACTTTATAATTAAATTTTTTTTCAAATTTACTCTGTTTTCAACATATAAACAACTTATATTGAAAGCTTTAATTCTGTTCCAGGGGCCTTAATGTATAAACTTTGAAAAATTACCTTTTGATCTGAAAAATGTTTTGTATTTCTTACCTTTCCCAGGATACAAGATTCCTTTCTTTTGAGCTGTCCTCAGGAAAACCGCCCTGAATGATTTAGTAACAGGATGGAATGAGAAGTGGCAAAGAAAGCAAAAATGAGAAAAAATAAACACTCATATTTTCCCTAATAATCTAAACGATTTATGTACATGTCTCTCTGTGTGTGTGTGTGTGTGTGTGTGTGTGTGTGTGTGTGTGTGTGGGGTGTGTGTAGAGAGAGAGAGAAAGAAGTTCTTGTTCTAATTTTTCAGGTCAACTGCTTCAAGTAATAACATAATTATAAGTAATTTTATATTCTAAGTAGACAAACACTAAACATTCTCAAGGGTCAAATAAGTATTATTTAGTTAAAGCTTAATGTAGTCTTGGAATCCATATGTTAATGAATAAGAAAACTCGTGATAGTTTGTAAGGGAATTTAAAATTAAATTAATTCAAAATTCTATTGTAAAGCTTCCTTTCATTTATTTTCTCCAGGCTCATGTTCATTTTCAATATTCAGACAACATAGTTGCGCCATTCATCTCCGTCATCTTGGTGTAATCCAGGAGGAAAGTGCTTTCTATACTAGTGTGTCCACAAGCAGAAAGCCTCCGTACCAAGACGATGTGAGAATACTACTCAGGGTTTGATCCCTCATCTTTTTTGACAAAATACGTCTCTATATTTTTATATAGTCTGTAATCTTCTGTACAATGACACAGAAAAAAAACCACAGTAATACATAATTATCATCTTCTCCAAAAATGGAGCAGAAAAGCATAAAAATGAATATTCAAGTGCTGATTTCCAAGTTAGTCACAGATCTTTATGACTTAAAAAATTATGCTACTATAGACTTTAATAGGACCCTTAGGAAGTAAGGGTCGTTTCTAGAATGTCTTTTAAAATACTCACAGACACTCTGGAACTGGCTCTTACTCGAGCAACAAACTCTTTCTCTCGCTCAGCCGCTTGCCTCTGAACCTTCTGGAAGTTTGTCAGTGATGCTGTGAACTCTGCCACTAAGCGATCCTTCTGTATTTTCCTTTGACGCTAGAGGAAAGAGAAGAAAAAGCCAACTAGAATCTAGCTGTGAAGTAAAACAGTTTGCAGTAGTTGGTTCTTTATTTAATCCTGAAGTTTTCACTTGCTCCCCAATTACAGGGCCTTACGGATTAACTCTCAACAACATTCTGACAGTATGTCAAATACCGAGCATATTTAACTGGAGGCAAAAGACCCATTATGCTGGATTTCTCACCTCAAGTTTTCATGCTGCTAAAAACTAGCTCATTATTTTGAGGCTATTTTAAAGTAATTCCTTTTCAGGCAAATAAAGCCTTATACTTTTAGCTAAGTAATAACTTCCATTAAATAAGCGGGGAAATAAATATATGCCCCCAGGACACCTCACATCTTGAATGAGCCTGCATGTTCCACGCACTCAGCCCCGGAAGGCCAGGAAATAATTACTCAGGAAGCATTTTCTGAGAACTTACTTAATTATGGGTCAGGGCAAATGCATGGAAATAATTTTTGCTTTATTGAACCACAGGATACTACCTGAGCAATTAAATATAGTTTTGTGTTCTGTGAACTAATCTCAAACAGAATTATTTTTGATTTCCTTTCTAGCATAATTTCCTTTCTAGCGTAACAGTTCAAAGATCCTACAACGTATTTGGTTTTTTTCACATTCAATGCATCAACAATGTGTCTTAAAGCTTGATACCTGTTCACTGGGGGTGGTGGGCAGAGATCCAAACTCTTTAATGTACTTATCTGTTTCTTTGGCAAGCTGGTTAGTATACTGCTGCTTCTGTTGCCTAAAGTGAGAAAGCACGCATTACAACCAAAGGACTAATACACTTCTTTAAGCTACAACTCTGTCATTTGAATCAACACTGACAAAGAGTTGTACAAAAATTGCCTTTTCATAAACTGGCTCTCAACTTTCTCTATCAAAAAAATTTCATATCCTATTCTTTGATAAATATTGAGCAAATATTACATGTCAGGTTCTTCACTGACACAGGGTAGGTGAGCTTAGAGAAACCAGTATCAATGACCATTTAGAAACACAGATGACTCAAATCAGAGGGAACTTGAAGGAGAGACTGTTGGATGTCTGATCCTTTGTTTGAGATACTGGGGATGTGGCAGCCCTTAATCTGCATCTCACACCTGGAAGGTCAGGTGAGCAAGAAAACATTTGTTGCCTTAGACTTTGCCCAGTTCCCAGATCTAGTTATAACTGGCCTCTCTTATTTCTCTATGTGAATAGATGCTATTCTCTATATGCTATAGATACTTAAAAAAAGAAAAAAAAAGGTGGCGGCAGGCACACTGGCTCACACTTGTCATCCCAATACTTTGAGAGGCTGAGGCAGGAGGATCACTTGAGGCCAGCAATTTGAGACCAACTTGGCCAACATGGCGAAACCCCATCTCTACCAAAAATTAAAAAAATTAGCCAGGTGCAGTGGTGCATGCCTATAATCCCAGCTACTTGGGAGGCTGAGGCAGGAGAATCACTTGAACATGAGAGGTGGAGGTTGCAGTGAGCTGAGATTGCACCACTGCACTTCAGCCTGAGCAACAGAGGAAAACTCTTGTCTCAAAAAATAAAAATAAAAATAAAAAGGAAAGAGACAATATTGGTACAAATTTACTATTATTTAAGTTTGCGCTGGAAAAATAGCATTTCCTTGTAAAGGGAAGGAACACAATAAATAAAAGAAGTAAATTATAGTTATCCCTCAGTATCTGCAGGGGATTGCTTCCAGGACCCCTGTGGATACCTAAATCCGTTGATGCTCAAGTCCCTGATATAAAAAGGTATAGCATTTGCATATAATCTATGCATATCTTCCCATATCTTTAAATCATCTCTAGATTATTTGTAATACCCAATACAATAATGTAAATGCTATGTAATAGTTGCCATATTTTATAGTTCAGTTTTTGTTTTTCTATCATTGTATTGTTATTTTTTCTTGAATATTTTTGACCTGCAGTTGGTTGAATCTGGAGACATACAATCTATGGATACAGAGTGCTGACTACATATCCATATTTTATCTAGCTAGCTTATAAATGGAAAAGATTTCCAATTTGAAAACATGACACTAAAGAAAAAGCTCATATTGTGATGTTTTACAAATTACAACATCAGTACCTCTCATATATTTCATCTCATTTTAAATGTGGTCTGGTCACACTTAGGGTCCTTTAAAATAACGAGATACTGTATAAGAATATGCTTAAGAATAGGGATCTGTATTTGGCTGACAAAGGGTAATTAAAATCTATTTCTATCTCTATTTACCAAATACCCTATCTTTAATGCATTTTTGTAAATCTTTGGAAATCATAATATAGTCAAAGTTTTAAAAAGAAGACCTTAGGCCGGACATGGTGGCTCATGTCTGTAATCACAGCACTCTGGGAGGTTGAGGTGGGGGGACTGTCTGAGTCCAGAATTGAAGACCAGTCCAGGCAACATGGCAAAACACCATCTCCACAAAAAATACAAAAATTAGCCAGGCATGGTGGACATGCCTGTATTCCCAGCTACACAGGAGGCTGAGGTGGGAGAATCGATTGAGCCTGGGAGGTCCAGACTGCAGTGAACTGTGATCAAGTCACTGTACTCCAGCCTGGGTGACAGCATGAGATCCTGCCTCAAAAAAAAAAAAAAAAAAAAAATTCTGAGTGACTATGGATATATATTCAGAATCTTCACTATTAACTCAAAATATTAGAACTATTATGAATTATGTACTTCTATTCCATTTTAATTTAGTTTGATGAATTGTGGCTTGGAGCATTTTTACCATTCTGACACTTACCCACTGTGGAAAAATAAAATATAAATTAGAGATAATTGTAAGTTCTTCAAATTGTACTTCCTAAAAATATGAATTCCTATTACCTATCTTTTAATATCATTCTCTTTGCAATTTTCCCTCTACACTTAATGTTGTTTAGAAGTATTGCTTACTAGATATATGTGACTTGAAATTTACAGCTGTAACAGTACTGAAATAAAATTTAAGACTTAAGTTTTAAGTGACATTGGGCAACTCATTAAACCCGTAAGAGACATGAACAAAATGGAAACAGTTCTTTTGGTCTATTTCTCTTACTCCAATTCTGTAAGGTTTAAATGAGAAAATATATAAAAACACTCTGTAAAATCCATAACATACCACAGACAAGATATTATTGCTATGACCGCTGGTCTTCTAACAGCGTATTAATTTACTGGAATATGTACTACATAATTCACTATAACTTTTTTTTTAAAGGGAAGCTAATGCTCTCTGAAATTCAAGGATGTAGGTATAAACTTGTGGGGAAACAGCTCACGTAGCTGGATATGTATTGGATCTAAACCAAATAAAACTCTGGTGACTGCAGGGATTGTTAGCTATGGAAAGTAAATCACATAAATTGAGATACTAGAGTATAATTTTTCAACAGCTGTCAAAAACAACCTACCTAAAAACTATAAGAAATGCAACTAAAGAAATTCTGCTTTGATAGGGTAAGCCTATCAAAGAATTTTCTTTTTTTCTTTTTTTTTTTTTTGAGACAGAGTCTTGCTCAGTTGCCCACGCTGGAGTGCAGTGGTGTGATCTTGGCTCACTGCAAACTCCACCTCCTGGGTTCAAGAGATTCTCCTGCCTCAGCCTCCTGAGTAGCTGGGACTACAGAAGCCTGCCACCATGCCTGGCTAATTTTTGTATTTTTAGTAGAGATGGGGTTGCACCATATTGGCCAGGCTGTTCTCAAACTCCTGAACTTAATGATCCGCCTGCCTCGGCCTGCCAGATTTTTAAAATAAAAACACCTTCCTACTCCAGACAGGGAAAAATCTACACAAAAGCTCGGAACAAATGTATGGATAAGGTAGGAGAAAAACTCCATTGTTTTTCCATTTTTTTCCTCCAATAAACATAACACTACATACTGTAAAAGCAACAGAATAATAGCAATAGAGTTTTTCCTTTCTCTTTTATTTGTTTAACTAGATACTTACAGCTGTTGCCTCAATTCGGGTGAATCTTGAGGTGTTCCAAGTTGATTCAGAGTTCTTTGTATTTCTACAGCTATTATAATAGAAAATTCATGTATTAATTGTCACAAAAGTTAAGGCAACAGAAACAATGAGTTAAAAATATGTACAAGCAATTGGGCAGTTGAAAACAGACAGAAAAACAAAGATGAAAATAGAAAATATTAACTGGGAAAAAGAATAAACGGTTTACTTAAATCTAATTAGTAACAAAAATGAATTAATTTTCAAGAGGAAATTGTGTGGGAACGTTAACTTGTGAAAATGCACTTATGACCCCAAAATACCATCTTCTTCCTTATCCCATTAGGATATTAAATACAATGGCACACAGACTTCAATGCTACTAGCATAAAAATTGTGAGGAAAATAAGTAATGATTACACATTTCATTAGAATATAATGTAAATAAGTTATAGTTAATAAATGAGAAAGGAATAATAGAATTAGAAAAAATCATTTTTCAATTATCCATGTAATAACTGATTTTAGCAAGATCATCAAAAAATGCTAAAATCACAGGACATTCACACAACTTAAATTACCACCACACAGATGACATTAATTATAAAAGACATAACTTTATCATATATAAATCTGTTGTCTGAAAACAAATGACCAAATTTAGCAGTGAGAATGGAAAAAACTGACATTATGAACCTTGTGACATGCTGCAGTGAGAAAGTCACAATATGATCTATGGATTTTTCTTGCCAAAATATTTAACATGAATCTAATTACAAAAAGAAATTAGACCAGTTTAGATTGTGGGACAATCTACGAGATAATATGCCTGAGCATTTGAAGAAGTCAATGTCAAAAAAGGGAAGAAAAAAGTTGACCAAGACAGGGATGCTTTCTAAATTAAAGAATTAAAATACCCAAAAGTCACTGTATGAGTTTTGACTGGATTCCGAATCAGGAAAAAGCAAGTACTATAAAAAAAATCGTAGGGACAATTGGAGAAATTTGAATACAGAAAGTAAAAAACACATTAAACAGAAGTTGAAAACTGCCCACAACTGGTGAATCCGGATGAAAGGTTCATTGTACTACACTTTTATATATACTTTGTGAGGTTTAGAATACTTAACAATTTTTCAATAAGAAGTGCAGGGCTTAAAAGTCATGTTAAACTCACAATCCGGAAGTCTACGACTATTGCAATTTTTTTTTTAAAGGCTCTACACAAAAGGGGAAGATCTATATAGTTTTATGTGTGTGGGGACATAAATAAAATGTCATGGTACATAAATAAAACGTCAAGTGGAAATAATCTGAAAATCCAAAGAACTCTTAACAATCTAACCCCCTCCCACTCTTTTTATTTAAATGAGTGGTTTACTTATATAGCTTAAATGCTTTAAAAATATTCATTATTTACACGCTCAAGGGAACGATAAAGTATTACAAAATGCAGGATAAGTTTTGGTCACTGGGAATGAAGTAATAAACACTGCTTTTAAGTCAAAGCTGAAAAACAGAAAGACTAGAGAGGAATCAAAGCATATAGTAACTGTTAGCATTTGGTTAATTTAATAGGAATTTATTTTTGCTTTTTGGGAGTTGATTTTTCCTTTCATAAGATGAACAAATTTTGTTTGCTGTGTTTAACTTACGGCTGCTTGTGATTAGCTATATATTCTCTCTCAACCTCAACAGATTTTCTTGAACTGCCTTATAGGGGCTTTATTTTCTTAAGTGTATTGATAATACAAACTGTAGTATGGGCATCGATAGACTACTGGCAGGTGTTTATCTCAACTCTAAAGGGTTATTGTTCTTTAGGAAAAAATCATAGCAAGTGAGAAAAAATAAATTATTTAATAAATGACACCAGGAAAACTGACTAACCATTTGGGCGGGGGAGAAAGAACCCTACCTCCCAGCATAGCAAAATATATTTTTAATAAACTATTAATTTAAATAGTAAAATTGAAAATATTAAACTGCTATAAGAAATATAAATGTTTTTATCATATGATCTTATATATGATCTTGGAGTAAGAGATATAAAATATTAGCTAAGGATGATACAAAACTAAAACCCACAGAGGAAAATATTGACAAATTTGACTACATAAAAGAACTTTGTTAAATGTTATATAAAAGATGTGTACATATATCACAAGTACTTATGTAAGTGTGTGTTTGTATACACATGGGAGACAGTAACTGCAGGATATGAAGAGGAAAAAGGTTAAACTACAGTGGTAGTTATTTTTAGTAACAGAAAAACAGCCCAATAAAAAATGGACAAAGGTTATAATCTTGCAATTTACAAAAGCCAAATGTATATATAACAAAATTTCAACTTCACTGATAATTAAACTTCCACATTTCTGATTGGTAAAAATTATGAAAAGCAGTTGAGGATATAATTGCAATCAAAAGCCTTAAAAACAAAAGGTATAGACTATATAATATATAAGAAAGAAGGAGCAATAGTCAATAACTAGAAATAATTTAGAAAATGCCAGACAATCCAGTAGAAAAATGGGCCAAGACACGTGTATACCTATGTAACAAACCTGCACATTCTGCACATGTATCCCAGAACTTAAAGCATAACAAAAAAAAAAAAAAAAGAAAAATGGGCCAAGAATAGGAACTTTAATATTCATGAATAAACCGAATAGCACAAAAAGGACTGAAATGCATATCAATCTTGCAAAGTACAAACAAGTACACTACATGAATGCTATATAAAATTACTCAGCCAATGAAAGAATTGAGTAGAAATAGATTCTGACAGGCCCAGTGGGTGCCTAGTTCCACCATGTGGTAATTTCCGGTTTCTGAACAGATAACAGATATACTCAGCAACCCCCAGTTCTCACTCATACTCCCTAAGTAAGGGTTCTTATGGAAGAAAGAAATCACTGGAACTCTAATGAAACAATAAAACCAAGGGCATTATCTGTTCCCTGGGAATTACTCAGAAATGCCACCACAAAGGACAGAAAGAGCAGGGAGTGGACATGCCTCTCATTCCCATTTAACTGGTCTATCTGGAGGATGCAGAAGGCTAATGCTCATGACAACTAGCAAAAGCTATTCAGGTGGTGACTCCAACTGCAATGTTCCTCAAAATGTGATGGATGTACTACAACAGAGCATCACAATCTCTAGCTACTTGTATATACCTGCTGATACGGCAAACACTTTTTGCTCTATCCTAAAAGACAGAGAACATGAGGAAGGATTTGCTATCAATGGGATGGGACATCAGCAAGCCTTCGCAGGTTTATCTCATGGTTATGTACACTCTCAATCTCTGTACTACAATTTTGTTGTCAAGGATATGGATCATCTCCTCCTACAGGACACTACATTAGTCCAATAGACTTGTTACATCTGCTTTTAGGACCAGAAAAGCAGGAAGCAACATGTACTCTTAGATGTCTGCAAAGCATAAGTAAGCCAGCAGGTAGAAAATAAAGCCATGAAAATACAGGGCAGTGTTTCCTCAGTGAAAAATCTTCGTGAATTAATCTGTAGATAACTGACATACTTCTGCAAAGTGCTTTTCTTTGTAGACTCAAGTACAAATGAGAAACAGACTTTTTAATGCTGCTTCCACCCTTTACTGAATGACCCAAAGGTTACCAGCTTCAGCTTCAACTCCCAAAAAGAAAAGGCCATCCAGAGAGTTCAAGTGGTGGTATAAGCAGATCTACAACTTGGCTTTAATGACTCAGCTAATCCAATGGTACATCAAGCCTGTGTAATTTCAGGGCACTGAAGGAAACTAGTAGCAAATCCCAATAGGAAAAACATAGGGGTCCCTTAGAATATTGGAGCAAAACCATCCTTTCGAGGACTCATTCTGGCCTTGCTACTGA
The DNA here is from genome assembly GCF_043159975.1 of Macaca nemestrina. NCBI lineage: Eukaryota > Metazoa > Chordata > Mammalia > Primates > Cercopithecidae > Macaca > Macaca nemestrina. Next base: position 37,145,111 of record NC_092129.1, read on the forward strand.
GCCCTGGATAGAGTACACAACGGTACAAGGTAACCAAGCGAGCCAAGCTGTTCACCATGAATTGGGTGTTCTCTTGTTGGCACAGCCTTTCTACATTTTGTTCTACGTATGTCAGTCAGCCTATCCCTCACCCCAACTCCTGAAGCACTTGTTCAGTGAAATAATAAACTAGCAATAAATGGTTGTCAGAACAAAAGCCAGAGGGAGGTTCACCAATACGGATTTCCCCTTACTCAGGTGGACGTGACCATGGGCATTGCCATATACCAATTTGCAACAATAGCAATCTCATGTTATACCCTAGTAAATTATTTTTGATTTTTTGTATTAATGTTTTCATTCATCCTTTGGACTTCCCAGATGCATATCCATATGCTCTACAGAGATGATTTTACCGATTTTATTTCCTATGGCTAATTACCTTTACAAACACTTTGAATAATGCGCTAATTTAAAAATAAAAAGCAAACTAGTGATGTGACGTTGTTGAGGGTTGACCCAGCTAGCTGGTGACAAGATAACTGTGCTCCTTCCGTCTTGGAGGAGGCAGAATTTTATATTCACTTCAATGGTACTACTCTGGGTTCTGTTATGCATCCTCTAAGCACCCACTGCGCCCCTTGCCGCCCGTCCCCACTCACCCCACCCCATGCTTCTACCAGACTCCTAGTCCACCTATTAGTCACAATCAAGGTGTTCCACACACTGATGCTTCTGATCAAGAAATTACAGAGAAAAAAAAATCAAGGACAATGGGATTCACTGCTCTGCCATGCATTCTGTTATCTAGAAGCTGCTGGACTTCTAGAATGTTTATGGCCTACTGAGACTCAATCCTGGCACCACCTGGGAGACAAGCATCTTGGGAAACTGAAGTGCTGTCCTATAGGATCTTTATGGTCTCAAAGAACCAGCACTCCAGGGTGCTGTTTCACCTACAGCCAGAAAGAAACTTGGATTTGGGAAGTAAGGGGACAAAGTGCAGTATTTCACAATTACATCTAATTATCCATTTGTACAATTTTTTCCATCTCTCAAGATGATTTAGAGACAATATCCAAGTGAGGAAAACAATCACGTTTTCAAGACTACAACTGGTCATTTAGGGACAAGGTAGTATGTTGATTGAGGTAATTATTAAGCAGAAGTTGGGGTATGCTCATACCCAAGTAAAAGGGAGATGAACTGGAGGGGACCTGATAATAATGCCATCTACAATCATAAAAGTGAGTACTGCATAGCCTGTGAGCAGGAGCAACAAGGACCAAGGGATGAAAATCTGGGTTATCCCAAACAGCTGAGATACTGAAAGAAAGCAAGAGGAACGTGGAATGGTTATTGTAACAGGAAAATAGTAATACAAACTGCAGCCTGTGATCAGCTGTAGAGTGGCAACTGAGGACCTGCCAATATTCTTTCTCTTGTTCTGCAATGTATATATTTAGATATATTAACTGTCTGTCTCCTTCCCTATCTATTTCCTCCACTGTTATATATAGAACGTACTGTTTGTGGTTACACAGAGACACTGTTCCACAGGCTAAGGGATACTGCTGCTCAGTTTTGCTGAAAGAGAGGAGCGCACAGGAAATCACCCCCTAGATTTGGCATTGGCTACAGGAACTGAATAGACCTGTTTTATCCTTTCTGTGGAAATGGGAAAGGAGTTCTCGTTGTATGAGGGATAGCAGCAGTATGTCAGGCAGGAGCTTTTGTTTTTAAGCTTAGGTACAAAAAAAGGAAGTGTGTTCACTGTAGAAAACAAAAGGGATAAATTACAGTGAAATTTATTTTGGGTCACCTAATACCCAAAGCTACTATTACACTGGGATCTTTTCGGTTATAATATTATGACCACTGAGAAGCAGCATCACAGAGCCAGTCTTTGGAGGGGGAAAAAAACTGATGGTCAAAGCAACAAAACTGTTTTAAGATTCTTTGAACATTGCTTACCTTCATTATAATTCAAGTGATTAATAATGAAAGTATTAGTCACTATTACTAACAATCTAGTTACAATCAAAAGCTACATTTACTCTGTGCTTTTGGCTTTGTAGATTTAGGTTTTATAGATACTGAAATTTCTTAAAAATCAAATGATCTCGCTAACAACCTCCTTGTCACTCTGAAACAATTTTTTAAGATAATACAATGTCTCATAAAATGAAGCCTCTTAGAAAACAACCATTATGTTATTGCCTAATAGAATGCATTTAACTAATGAGAGCGAGTTGCTTCTCATGAATAGAAATGGAAGACAAGTCCCCCTACACTTATGCAGCATACAATCTAGAAAAGGACAAAAAGAAAGTACAAACACCATATAAACTCAGAGGGAGCAGCAGCAACAAATGCTATAACAATGTTTCAAACAATGACCTATATTATAATATATGTGTTCTATTGGAGAACAATCCAAAAAGCTGTAATGAAGGTGGCATTTGTAATGGTTTGAAGGGTAAGAAACAGGACATTTCAGTTTGGAGATTCAAACCTCTAATGTCATACTCAGACATACACTGAAATGATCAGAATACCTATTAGTCACCCTAACTAGAAGGCAAACTTCTTAAAGGCAAAGACTAAGTTTTATTCATTTTGGTATTTCCAGAATTTATCATATTGTTGACCCTCAATGAATAGTTTTATGAGTGAACCATAAAAAGAATACTGGAAAGACCAAAACATATAATAATATGTATTTCTAAAACATAAAGCATAAATAAATGGAGAGTTAAGAAAGGTAGTTATGCCCATTTATTATTCACTCATTGATTCATTCGACACACATTTACTGGGCATCTACTATGTACCAGGCACAATGGGAGGGCTGTTGAACATCAACATTAATTTGTTGTGTTCCTTTAAATTGAGCAGGTCTACACTTGAGGATCAATTAAAGGCATCATCTGATCAGGTGATAAAGGGATTACAGAAACATAAATCTGAAACTACTAAATCAAATTTGGAAGAAATATTATATGGTATTAGTTCAATCCTATTTTATAAACAAAGAAGCTGAGAACCAGACAGAATAACTAACTTGTTCCAACAACTATAGCTATTTATTAGAAGAGCTAGGGTTAGAATGTAGATTTCTTGGTTTTCAAAAAACTTTTTTCAGTGTGTTAAAAGAACTGAAAGTAAAAGACGTTAAAACACATTATTTCATAATCCAGGTGTGTGACGGTTGACAAAGCAAACAAAGAAAAAAGAAGTGTGTCTAGATTGAAAAAGTAAACTGAAGGAGTTGAACTGAGATGTTTAGAGGTTTCCAGCAGCACTCAAAGTAAGTTTAGGTCCGGCAGTGGATCACAAGGGTCCTTCTTCCAGCTGAAAGTGATCAAGAAAGAAATGCCTGCTCTTTCTCCGGGTTTTATGAACTGCCAAGATTCCAGAGACTTCATTTTATATACAACTAGCATTACCCTCCTACACCAGGGTCAACAAATTATGGCCCGTAGAGCCTGAAACCTAGTTTCGTATAGACTTCCAAGCTAAGAACTGTTGCTACAGTTTGAAAGGGTTAACAAAAAAAAAAAAAGAAAATGCAAGAAAGTCTAAAAGTGTCCGCCCTTTACAGGGAAAGTTGGCCGGTCCTTGTCCTCAATTATTAAAAATTACTAAAACCTTGTATTTAAAAACTCAACTTGGCATGTTATTTGAATGTACTGTCATCCTTCACTATCCCTAGAGGATTGGTTCCATGCCTCCCTCCATCCACCTCCCACAGATAACAAAATCCACAGATGCTCAAGTTTCTAATACAAAATGGCAGAGTATTTGCATATAACCTATGCGCATCCTCCTGAATATCATCTCTACATTACTTACAATACCTAATATAAAATAAATGATATGTAAATTGTTATAGTGTGCTGGGTTTTATTTGTATTTTTTATTTTTTAAATTTTTCTGAATATTTTTGTTCCATGGTTGGTTGAATCCATGCAGAACCCACGGAAATGGAGGATCTGCTGTAGTCACTATATTGTTAAGTCTATCTAGTAAAATATTTAACAATGTTACAAAATTTCCATTGAACATGCATGCATGTACACTGAGTTGAATTTCTTTAATTCTCAGAATATGTTATTCACCCATCATAGGTGTTGGCTTGAGTACTTCATTTTCATCTGTTGCTCTTATACTAATTTAGAAACAAAATACGTTTTCATTGCTTTGGATAAGCATTTTTATAGCATATTTGCTGCAAAAATATTGTTAGCACTCTATTATTTTATGACTCTCTGGTTTTTGGCTATCTCCTAAGTTCTTCCTCTTCTAGAAGGCATGGATAGTAGGATATGTGGGTTCACAGGATCTTCTGCCACGCCCCAATTGACCATATTCAAAAATGCTTGAGAAAAATAAGCTTAGAGAAAGGGAGATAAGAGGTTTCTAGTCAGATGACAAGCAGTATGGTGATCTGGAAAAATAAATAATCCTCCTATTTTCTCCCAAGTCCAGTCTGTAGGATTTCACTTCATTATCTAGCCTTAGGTGCTATGAATTTGTAGGACAGTCATCTTCTATTTTGATCGGCCTAGGTCCAATTAAAGAAAAAAACTCATGAAACAAGCTGCAGTTTTTCCAACCATAAAAAGAATTATTTAAGCATAAACAGTTTCTTGAAGAAAAGTTCATCTAATGCATACAGATAGGATTAAATCAACATGTGTCTCTATGAGAATACAAAGAAAAAATTATTTTTGCATTATCTACAATTTTGAACTATCTGTACCACTACTCACTTCCACAAGCGTGACTTCAAAGAGTATGTTACATTTTTTCATAACAGAAAAAGAATACCATTTCCTACACATCCGAAAATGAGGCACTACTGGGTCATCAAAAACAAAACAGTGTCCCATTTCTGGCTCTTCATCTACAGCAGTGAAGACCCATTCTATTCCACATGGATCTGCTGCCATCTAGTGGACTATTTAAGAAAAAAAGCTTTACAGTAAAGAATAGTTTGTCATAAAATTGTAGGCTGAATTTGGTATCAGAGGCTATTAATACATAATGTTACCACCTGTCAGAGTTCACCAGCGAATGGATGCTGTCTGACAAATGAGACTGGCCAGGCTGTGGCGGCATGGCAGATCAACCTAACACACACACAGAGTACCTTCAAAGAACTGTCTCCAAATAACTAAGAATAGCTGTCTTCAATTTTAGCAGAAAACATCTGTTTTCAACATAAAATAACCAACTTGTAACAGCCAAACATAGAAAAAAATAATGGTTAGTAAAATCCCTGGACAAGTGACTTTGAGATTCCAACACAGACTTAGCCACATCACACTGAGGAAGAAGTACAATTGAAGGCTGACCAGCAGGCACAGTTGGAGCCAGAAAGCCTGATTTGGAAACCTTATCTCACTTCTTCCTGGCTGCTGACCCTGGACAATTTACCTAATGTCCCCAAGCTACAATTGCTTCAACAGTGAGAAAGCACCTATTTCTCAGTTGTCATAAACTTTAACCAAGAACAATACAGGTAGGCACCGTGTACCGGATATAGCAAGAGTTCAACAGAGTCTGTTGTTCTCTTGAAGGTCAGAAATGAATTAATAAGAATATTCTTATTAACATTGTTTTAATAAAATGCCACTTTATTGAGGTACAACTGACAAACTGCAAATATATAAACTACAGTTTTACAAGTTTGCACATATGTGTACATCTGTAAAACCATCATCACACTTAAGACAGTTATTAGATTCTTCACCCTCAAAAAGTTTCCTTGTTGTAGTTTGCAATTTCCTCCCTCCTGCATATATCTGTTGCTTCCTCCCTTCATCACCAAGCAATCACTAACATGCTTTCTGTTGCTTTACGTTATTTTGCATTTTCTGAAGTTTTATATAAATGAAATCACAAAGTATTTACTCTTTTTTGAAAAAGTGTGGCGTCTGGCTTAAGTTAGCCTACTTATTTTACGATTCATCCATGCTCTGTATATCAATAGTGCATTCCTTTTATTGCTGAGTATTCCACTGGATGATACAACACAATTTGTTTATTCACCTATTGATGGACCTTTGTGTTGTTTCCCGTTTTTGTCCATTACAAATAAAGCTCCTAGTAGTATCTGTCTACAAGTCTTTATATCGGCATATATTTAATTTTTATGTGTGAATAAACAGGAGTAGAATGGCTGGATGGTACAATAGGTGTTACATTTAGCTTTCTTAAAACAGCCAAACTATTTGACAAAGCGGTTCCATTTTACACTTCCACCAGCAGTGTATGAAAGCTTCTGTTCCTCAACATCCTCTCCAGTACTTGGTACGCTCAGTCTTTTAAATTTTGCCAAATAGGTTAATAGTGGTATCTGTGTGTTTAATTTGTATTTTCCTAATAACTAAGGATGTTGAGTATCCAAACATCCTTAGTTGAGATGGCAAATATGTGCTATTTGCCATCTGAATATCTTCTTTGTTGAAGTGTCCGTTCAAATCACAATACTGTCTTCTGATGCATGATCAAGGTATATCTTCCCAATCGTATAGGTTTTCTTTAATTTCAGCAATATTTTGTATTGTTCAGTGTTCAAGTATTTCACTTATTTTGCCCCCAAGTATTTCATAATGTTTGATGTTATTGTAAATGCCAGCTTTTTAAATTTCAAATTTGTATTTTGATTGCTCATTGTCAGTATAGAGAAATACAATTTATTTTTGTACATTGATCATATATTTTGCAACCTTACTAAATTGACTTTTTGTTCTAGTAATTTTTTTTAAATTGTAGATTCCATCAGATATTCTAGACATTTATGTCTGTGAACACAAATGGTTTTAATTCTTTTCCCAATGTGAAGACCTTTTATTTGTTTATATTATCCATCTGCACTAGCTGGATCCTCCAGTACAATTCTGAATAGAAGTGGTGAGGGCAGACATCCCTGTCTTGTTCCTGATCTTATAAAGGAAAGCATTCGTCTTTCACCATTAAGTGTGACACTGTAAGTTTTCATAGATGCTCTTTTGTCAGGTTAAAGAGTTCACTTCTACTCCTAGTTTACTGATAATTTTTGTTAGGAATAGAAGTAGAATTTCTCAAATACTTTTTCTGCATCTAATGAGATGATTATATAGGTTTTCTTTTTAAGTTTGTTAATATAATGAACAACAATGATTGCTCTTTGAATATTAAACCAACCCTGAATTCCTGGGATATACTCCACTTGTTATATCCTTTTAAAATATTGGTGGATTTGATTAAATTGTTTAAATTTTTTGCATTTATGTCATGAGATGAAATTGATATGTAGTTTTTTTTTTTTTTTTTTCTGTTTTTTGTTTTGTTTTTTTGAGACACAGTCTCACTCTGTCACGCCCAGCCTGGAGTGCAGTGGCGTGACCTCAGCTCACTGCAACCTCCCACTCCGGATTCAAGCGATTCTCCTGCCTCAGTCTCCCAAGTAGCTGGTGCCCACCACCACTGCCGGCTAATTTTTTGTGTTTTTAGTAGAGACAGTTTCACCATATTGGCCAGACTGGTCTTGAACTCCCGACATCAGGTGATTCACCAGCCTTGGCCTCTCAAAGTGCTGGGATTACAAGCATGAGCCACTGCACCCAGCCTAGTGTTCTCTTCTTTTACTGTCTTTATCTGGTTTCAATATAAGGATTATACTGACCTGATAAAATGAAGTCTTCAATTTTTTGAAACAGTTTGTGTACAATTAGCTAAATATTTGATAGAATACACTAGTGAAGATATTTGAGTCTGGTTCTTTGTGAGAAAGTTTTAAGTTGTAATTTCAATTTGCTTGATATAGAGCCAGGCAGGTTACTGACTTATTTTGAGTGAACTTTGATAATTTGTGTCTATCAAGGAATTTATCCATTTCATCTAAGATGTCAACTTTATTGTCATAAAGTTGTTTATAATATTCCCTTAACTGCAGCCACAAAAAAAAAAAAAAAAAAAAAAAAAAAAAACAACCGAGTTCACGTCCTTTGCAGGGATATGGATGAAGCTGGAAACCATCACTCTCAGCAAACTAACACAGGAACAGAAAAGCAAACACTGCATGTTCTCATTCATAAGTGGGAGTTGAACAATGAGAATACATGGACACAGGAAGGGGAACATCACACATCGGAGCCTGTAGGGGGATGGACAGCAGGGGAAGGAGAGCCTTAGGACAAATGCTGAATGCATGTGGGGCTTAAAACCTAGATGACGGGTTAGTAGATGCAGCAAACCACCAAGGCACATGTATACCTATGTAACAAACCTGCACATTCTGCACATCTGTCCCAGAACTTAAAGTAAAAAAAAAAAAATAAAAACCATTTCAAAGGAAAAAAAATCCTTTAAATAAATGACAGATTCTGTAATGTACGGAATAGATGTAAATATGTATAGATTTTTACATATAAAAATATGTAGAATTTGTAATAGATCATCTCTCTCATTCCTGATATCAGTAATTTGTTTCTTCTATTTTTTTCATATTCAGTCTGGTTAGAGGTTTATCAGTTCTACTGATCTCAAAGAAATAGCTTTTGGTTTCATTGATTTTTTTCCCCCTTCGATTTCCACTATGATTTGAATTTCCTTTTTCCTGCTGACTTTGTAATTTCAGTTGTTTTTACTAAATTTCTTAGTGTGAAAACTGAGGTCATGATTTGAGACCTGTCTTCTTTTCTAATGCAGGTGTTTAGTGCTCCCTTAAGTATTGAGTTAATACTATCCAACAAATTTTGATATATGATGCTTTCATTTACATTCAGTTCAGAATATTTTCCAATTCCTCTGTTTGGCCTTCTCTTTGATCCACAGCTTATCTGAAATGTGTTTAGTTTTCAAACATTTGGGGATTTTCCAGGGATCTTTCTGTTACTGAGTTCTAATTTAATTTCACTGTAGTCAAGGAATAGATCTCGTATGACTTGAATCTTTAAAGTTTGCTGAAACTCTTGCTTAACGCCAGGAATATAGTCTCTCTTAATAAATGTTCTGGGTGCACTTGAGAAAAATGTGTGTTCTGCTGTTGTTGAATAGACTGTTGTATAAATGGCTGTCACTATCAAGGTGATTAGTATTTTCAATCTTCTGTATCCTGATTTGGTATCTACTTGTTCTATCAATTATTCAGACGGGGTATTGAAAGCTATAATTGCAGCTTTGTCTATTTTTCCTTGCAGTTTTGTCAGCTTCTGCTCCATGTATTTTGAAGCTGTCTTATGGGGGAGTCCTGTCACCTTTTTTAAGTGTCCAGCTTCTTATTTACATTTCTTAACTATCTAATGTGAACCATACTTGAGTGCTAATACTTAATAATCTATGATATAATTATAAGAACTGTAGAGATGATAAATATCAATTGACACAAGATAGTTATAGCCCATAATTGGGAGGGAGGAGTCAGCTACTATGTGACAGTGACGTGTATCTACTAGTTGCATGTAAGTGACATATTTAAAACAGGACTAGAAAAAAAACCCTAAATATTAAAAGAAACAAACTCTGTTTTAGACTCCAATCTTTCCTCATCTATCAAGCCCTCCATCTTTGTTAGAGGGTGGTTTGGAGTATTAAACAAGATGATATAGGCCAGGCACAGTGGCTGATGCCTATAATCCCAGCTCTTTGGGAAGCCAAGGTAAGCAGATCACTTGAGGCCAGGAGTTTGAGACCAGCCTGGCCAACATGGCGAAAACCCATCTCTTCTAAAGATACAAAAATTAGCCAAGCATGGTGGCACATCCCTGTAGTCCAAGCTGCTCGAGAGGCTGAAGTACAAGAATAGCTTGAACCCAGAGGAGGTTGCAGTGAGCCAAGATTGTGCTGCTGCACTCCAGCCTAGGTGACAGAGGGAGATTCTTTCTTAAAAAAAAAATATATATATATACACACACACATATATATATATATATATATATAAACATTTTAGAAATAGCATAGATAAAGATCTAAGAATAAAAGTACAAGATGTTATTACTAATAAGTCTTGGACAATTAGAGTTAGGATCCGGGTTCGTTATACGGTACAATGTGCAGAGAAAAATGTATCATTAGAAATATCCACATCTATCTATTTCTTGTATCAAGAAAAAAACAAGAAAAGTGTATTAAAACTCTAAAAAGCATATCACAAGTGGAAAAATTTCCTGGAGAATCTGAAGGATGGCTACTAAAACAATTTTGGCTTCTCCCCTCTAGCATTAGCATATCTCATGGTCTGTCTTATGACCTGAAGAGAACACGTGTCTTCTTTGTGAGCAAAAGCACTGATCCAAACTGCAGAGACAAGAAGGGGTGGGAAGGGAGATGGAGAAGGATCTTCTAAAGGATGAGTCTCGAGGCTGGAAGCTCAATGGAGAGTGTCCACCCGCAGGGCCCAACTACACTGGCTTCCTGTGCTCCCCTTCCCAGCACAGAATATCCGAAGGCATAGCCCGCTTCCACAAAGCAATCTCAAATTTACAACACATTTAATTTTCACTTTGTCATTGGTTTTCTTCCCAGATACTTTAAAGGTAGAAAGGCATAAAGGTCAAATCAGTGGAAATTTGGGGCATTTTAAAGCTACTGTAGATTAATAAAGGGTTAAATCTGAGGGCACAGTTCTTAAAAATAAAGTACAAAAACAAGTCATCTAAAATTGTATGTAAACAACAATGTGGACTTCTAGATGGCTGGAACATTACAGGCTGGGTCTTTTAGCAAATTTATTCACCCTAACATTTTTCACATGGACCTGCTCAGTTTACCTGCTCTGAGGTAGTCTGGAATCAGAAGCAACAACGGTTCCATGAAAATGTGATTTGTGTAAGAAGCAAACAGGTAAGGACTGCGCAGTGGTGAGGCCCTGCGCCTTGCAGTTCCCCAACCCCGCTGACACATCTTTTGCCCATCATGATGAGCTTCCTTCCTGTCACCCACTCGAGGGCCCAATAATTCTCCGACTGCTGCAAAAGCAGCTGAACTCTTGTCGCGAGTTCCCCTCAGTTTACAAGCATGATTCCCAAACCTTTTACTTCAGTCATTTCTGATCAGTTCTAACTGCCAACACATGCTGACAGCTGTATCTAAAACACTGAAAATCGATTTCTGCTTCTTATAGAAACACAGTAGAAGCATGTTTCTGAATATTCCTCCTTCTTCCCTCCTCAAGGCATATTATAGAATGGGGGAGCAGGGAGAAAAGCCACAAAAATTACATTTCAGAGAAATTAACACAAAATGTGTAAATACGGTCAAATTCTCGAAAACGTGTAAATATGGCCAAAAGCAACAGAAAATAGCAGGTCCTGAGCAGGAAGCCGTATGGGTGCGGCGGAGAATAACCGGGGTTGCAGAGCTCCACACTGTCACCAGCAAATCATCAGAAGAGTCGATCCCACCCGGAGCTGGGAATGGGCAGAAGCAGGGCTGAGAAGCACCCGGGACTGTGCTGGAGGTGGGAAAAGGAGACACAGAACAGATTCATGCGGCCGTGGGCTGCCGACCCTTCTCAAAAACCAGGGGAACACCTTGGAAAGAGGTGTCTGTGCATCTTGGGGCTGATGAAGTGATTGGGATGACATCAGGGATGGAGCAGGAAGCCCTCCTACACCAGGCTACGTGCTGAGAGGCAGAGGAGGAAAGAAACAGTCCCGCCAGGGCAGCACAGCACAGCACAGCAGAGAGAATGGAGCCCTTGAGCAGAGAAACTGGCACTTCCCTCTCCCTCCACTGTAATCTCCTGCCAGGAAAATCAAACTCATTCCATTGAAAAACAAACAAAAAAAAAAAAAAATGGGGAGAGTAACCACACAAAAGACTATTTTAAAATGTGGAAAAGAACAGTAAAACTCCCTAAGAGAACTCGCAGCAGGAAAACATGTTGCCACAAAGTGAATATGGTAAAAATTATACCCCAAAATACCCACAGGATTAAAAAAAAAAAAAAAAAAAAAAACAACTCAATGAAGCAATCACAGTGTAAAGGAAGATCACAAAAGAACTCCTCAGAGACGGCCAGATAACATGCATGCACTGACAAACTAGAGACTGGAGGAACTCACAAAAGAAGGACAAATTCAAAAATAAAGGCCCCATGAAAAGAAGCACAACAACAGACAGACACACAGAACACGTCAGTCCCCATGATCACCACCCACTGCACGGTTAGTCATTCCTGGTTCCTCGGGCCACCCCTCACTCTTCACTGGTTGTAGTTCCTGGCTCGCTGCCATTCTTTCCAATATGACTCCTGTCTTAATTTTTTTGTGATTTCAATCCACAGGTTGACGATCCTTCCACCATCCTGGCTGGCCTCCATTCTTTGCACATGTCTCCTATTGAAATGATTCTGTCCTCCACCCTCCCTGAGCCACACACTCCAAGATCCCATCAAACACCTTCTCATTACTAGGAACTGTCACTCTTTCATAATCTTGGTTTCAGGCAATCTACTTACAAATCACCTGCATGTCCAGCTCACTCTCCTGGCCCCAACTCCAACCTGCCATCCATTGATCCTGCCACTTTGCCATGCTTCCTCACCTCCAATGTCTTCACTCACTCCTTACCCAACTTAAACTCTGGAGTCAGTCATCATACCCAGTCTCTTGCATGTATCTTAAGCCCCTCTCTCCCTTCTTAACCACTTGACAAAATCTAAAACTCTGGTTGAGTCCAACATTGCACTGCCTCTGCACCAGCACTGCACTCCCCTCCCCGCAACCCTGGCTCCACCCAGAGTAAAAGTCCTTACACCAGCCTGCAAGGCCCTACCTGACCTGGTCCCAACTCTCTCTCCTTCCTCCTCTCCATTCCTCTGAAGGCCAGGGGTGCTTACATCTGACAGCCCAAGGATATGCTATTTCCCCATCGAAAATACTCTTTCCCTAGATACTGTGGGACACATTCCCTTCCTTCCTTCAAACGTGTGCTCAACAAGGAACTCCTCAGTACAGTCCATCCCGACTCCCCATGCACCCTATCTGTCAAATGCAAACCCCTCTCCAGCACACTGGATCCTTGCCGGTATGTTTTTTGTCATTGTTTCTTTTCGTAACACTTAACATCTCCTTCTGACATACTACATAATTTACTTATTTATTTATCTTATGTCTGTCTGCTCTCACTAAAGATTCACTCCATAAAGGCAGATATTTTTATTTTATTCAATGACATACCTTTAGCATCCAGACAGTCCCTAGCACGTCACAGGTGTTTAATAAATACTCATGCAGGAATGAACATAAATGCACAAGTAACACCCTGGTAAAATATACAGCATGATCCAAATGCACCGTGTTATATGAACCAGACTCTCCTGGGCTCAAATACCAGCCTTGCCACTTAACAGCTGTACAAACTTGAGCAAGTGACAACCACTCCAAACCTAAATTTTCTCACCTGACCAGGGTGACTGGAAGATCAAAAACAACGCACAAAGAAAGGAATAAAAGATACCTAATACAAGGCACAGAGTAAACAATGAAAAATAGTTTAAAAATACTAGCTTACATATCTTCCAGAAAGAGATTACTGAACAAAGCAGGGTATATAGGAAATACCATACAACTAAAATCACTGGATGTACTTGGGCCACCCTGCCCCACTCTCCTCCCATGCCCAGCAGCAAGGCAGTGAACTGGGTATTCACAAATAAGCGGCCTTGGCTGGATATTTGTTGAAGGCTCCCAAGCAGTAGACTAGGACAGGATCTTGGTGATGTCTGTGGGCATTTACTTTGACTTTGTATGGAATAAAAGGCAAACTATCTTAAAGAAGTGGGTGGCCATACTCAATATCATTAATACATAACTTCAAATAATGATCATGATAATGATACTATAATGAGAAAGAAGAGTAGGAAAAATAAATGTACCAAGACTTGCAGAATAATACCTTGTATGACTTTTAGTTTCTCCTAAACAACTAATAGGCAAACAAATTAATAATTGCTTCTTAAAAAAAACACCCAGTTTGGATTAAGTATAAAGGGCAATCACTGTTTGACATGGTTTGGCTATGTCCCCACCCAAACCACATCTTGAATTGTAGCTCCCACAATTCCCACATGTTGTGAGAGGGACCCAGTGGGAGGTAATTGGATGATGAGGGCAGGTCTTTCCTGTGCTGTTCTCAAGATAGTGAATAAGTCTCATGAGATCTGATGGATTTATAAAGGGCAGTTCCCCTGCACAAGTCCTCTCTTGCCCGCAGCCATGTAAGAAGTCCCTATGCTCTTCCTTCGTCTTACGCCACGATTGTGAGGCCTCCCCAGCCACGTGGAAATGTGACTCCATTAAACCTCTTTTTCTTTATAAGCTACCCAGTCTCAGGTATGTCTTTATTAGCAACGTGAGAATGGACTAATACACTGTTTAATAAAAACACTGTTCAGTAATTGGTCAAAACAACAAAAAGGGATCAAAGAGATGAGGGTGACGATTGCCAAAATCACTACAGGAAACCAAAACTAAATGCCAAGCCTAACTCATACTGTTCGATTCCTACTTCAGCACCAAATCAACCAAAATGTACAGAGGGATAGCCTCACAGGGCAGTTGAGTAGCCGCTACACAAGTAACGAATATGTGTAATCAAAGAGAAGCTACCCTGTCACACAATTACTGAGCATAGATTATGCTGGAAAAAAACTAATAATTATTACAGAAATTCTTAAATAAATGTAGTATCAAAACAGACGTATGGGGATTTTTATCACATGGTCACCATGACACTTTATCTACAGAGAACTCAGAGGAGTCATTTGTGGAGGCAACACAAATGGTTAAGTTCTCAGGTTTTTAAACATATACACCTAGGACAAAATGTCTGTTAATGGAGAATTAATTAAATGACGCATGGCATAACCACATAAAAAAAGTAAGCAACCAATAAGAAGAGAAAAAAAAGTAAGCACCAAAAAACCTGTATAGTGTGATCTCAATTTCATTAAAAAAATGAAAGAATAAAATTATGTGTAAATACTTTTGTAGCCAAGATATATTAAGCTTTTTATCTCTGGGGGCCAAGATTTTAGCAGGAAAGTCAAAAAATAAGTAAACACTAACAGTACTTTAATTTACTGGTAAAAGGCATTATAAAAACAAAACAGGTTAATGAGAAAAAGAATGACTGGAGGAAGCAAAACGATAAGGCAAGGAAGACACTGCTAAGGAAGTGAGCTTTGGGCCCCGAGACCTGAATGCCAGAAAGGAACCAGTTACATGCAGATCTGGGAAGATGTCTGAAGCAGAAGAGGAGCAAGTGCAAAGGCCCTGAGGTGAGGATGAGCTGACTGTTCACTAAGCAGAAAGAAGATCTACCTGGTGGAATGTGGAGCAGCAGAGCAGCACCATGGGACAGAGTGGTAGTTGACAAGTGGGGGCAGGGATCAGATCTTGGGGATATTGTGGGGCACGGTGGGGATTTATATCTGATTATAAAAGCCACAGAAGTAACTGTTGCCTTTCAAGCTATAGGATGACATGATTTGATTTATAGTTTTACAAGTTTACCTTGGCAACTATTTGGAGAAGACTGAAATAGGCGGGAATGGAAGTGAGGAGAACAATTTGGAGACTGCAGTCATTCAAAGAAATAGCAGCAGCTTGGGCATATGTGATAATGGCAGAGATGGAGAGACACAGATTTGACCAGTAGAACCACTAAGATTTACACTTACATTGAATACGGGGAAGGAAGACATCCACTACTATGGTTTGGGGTTGGAACCAAGGGCAGAAGCATGTGTATGGTTCACAGACAGGAGAGTGAGGGATAAAGCTCCCTGAAGCATCCTGGAGCCACGTCTTAAAGATTTAGTTCATAAAACAAAGAATTCACTCATATCTGGCCATAAACACCATGTTCAGTCATATAGGAAAAGTCACTGAAGAGAAGAAAAGTTGTCACACTGTTAAAATTTCCTTGGATAAGATATTAACCTTCACATCTATCTCTGCTTTATGTCAGCATCTTAGGCATGAAGAAAATCACAATGAAATAAAAACTACTGAAGTTTTTCTCCTCTAAGGCGGGGAAAAAAATCACCCACCACATATTTTCAGATGTGCGATCTTAGACATAAATACCTCAAACAGCATTTTAGGAAGGGGGAAGAGACAATTTTTCAACTCTTTTTCCTCTAATAAGCTGCCTTTCCATCCCACCAACAGACTACCCCGAAAAAAAGGAAACATTCTTAATTCCTGAGTAAATATATGGTTCCAATAAATTTATTAATTTCTCAGAACTAGAGCTCCTTTTTAAAAAAAATATTTGCTCTGGCACAAAAAAAAAAAAAAAAAAAAAAAGGCTGATAATATTAGTTTCCCTTTTGTGCAGTCATGTGTTAAAATGCAAAAACAAGTGTCCCCTTCACCAGACCCTAACTAATTAAAAGAACTGTGATCATTCTCAAAAGTAACAAAAGGGCTCACACTTTTATATAGACTTTTAATTTCATCTCAAAGTCATAAGAACCTTATGGGGACAGGAGCCATGCACCAATTCTTAATAAACAAGTTTGAAACGTACACTCGCAGCATGGGAAGCTAATTACAACACAGAGAAACCAACAGCATCTGTTTCGATTTTAAACTGAAGTCTGTGATCTGTAGGAGAGATATGATTAAAAATGAAACAAGTGAAGATTCAACAAAAATATTTTTCAGTCACCTTCTCTTAGCACTTATAAGCTTACGTTCATACTTTATGTGCCCCAGAAGGTTCTGTCTTTCCAAATTTTCTGGAAAAAACACACATACACAAGCCCATGTGATACATGATGCATATTTTAGCAGAACCTTCTATACTCATAAACTCTGATGAGTAGATTTTATGTTTCCAATATATCCGTTTTATTCACTTTCCAACTTTAGTCACACTACATCTTCCTCTTTCAGGTTATTATTTTAAAAAGAAATACATGCAAGAATTCACATTAGCACAAGTGGAAAGGCTTACTATGTTATTTAGGGGTTAGGGAAATTTTTATCTCAAGGACTGTGTTTCACAGTCAGCTATTCTCATTTCTATTCACCAGTTTCCTTCAATACAAAATTAATTCTGACAGGATTCAAACCTCTGTGCCCCAACTTTACCATCTCCTAACACTTAAAAATAATACATAAGCCTTGGTGGAACTCTAGCTAGTCTTGAGTGTGATGGCTTCTTCTATTATGGGGTTTTATGAGCATGAATGCAGATGGATTCAGATACGGCAATTGGCCTCTTAACAATACATAGAATAATCTTGTACCTGTTAGAAGAGTTTCGGGACTCCTAAAAAATTTTGGTTAGAATTATTGCCTGTTAAAGTTTGAAGAGACCATAATCTAGCCCACAGAAAATACACATGAGAAAACCATGTCCTGGAAGGCTCCAGAGATTACTCAAGGTCTTACACTGCTTACACTGCTATTTGAACGATTTCAGGAAATGTACATGCAATCACATACAGCTTGCCTGATTAGAAACGTTTCCTATCATCTCACCGATTTCTTTAACTCAGCTACATTCTAAAAACTCTGATTCTAATCAGAGAATTGCAAAAGCAAATCATGAGAAACCTATGACTAAAATGAATAAAAAGCTGTAAACATCAAATGTTGGCAAGGACTTTGAGCAGCAAAATCTCTGATACGCTGGCTGTACTCATATCTGGTACAACCACTTCAGGACACTGCTTAGCTGTTATCCACAAAAGCTGAACATACACATATCCTATCAGCCAGTAACCCAATTCCTTCACATACATGCACCAAAAGAACATATAACAATGTTCAGGGAAGCACTGTTCATCCTAGCAAAAAATAAAAACAAAATTAAAAAACGGAAACACTACAAACAGTAGAAAGAATAAATAAAGTGTGGTATGTTTAAATGTGGAATACTATACAGTAATGAAAACAAATGACCTGCAGCTACATGGATGAATTCCACAAACATAATGAAAGAAGCTCAACAAAAAAATAATTCTACTTGATTATTCATTCTATTAGACTAAGAAAAGGAAAATTAGTCAACGATGCTAACAGTCAGGACACTGGTTATCTCTGAAGGGCATGGAGGGGTGTAAGCACAAGAAGGGTTTTAGGGGGCTAAATAATGTCCTATTTCTTGACATTTGTGGTAGTATGATAGAGAATTCATTGGGCTATACAAAAATAATTTGTCTAGTACTCAATGTATACATTATACTTCCATTTTTTAAAAGTCTGAAAATACAAGCCCGTGTTTACTTATGTGATGTATTTTGATATATTGATTCTGCTGCTTTTAAAAACCTGAGTTTCTCTGTGTGTTCTTAAGATATTTTTCTACATTGTTTGTGTTTGGGGAAGGATGAATGGCCCCCATGAAAATGCCTACTCTGGGTTTACCTATATGATAGGTACCTTATACCTATATGACGACCGAGCCTATCATACAGGTAAACCCACAAAGGCTTGCTTATCCTTATACTATACATCACAGCTAGGAATATGTCTGACAGAAAATATGGAGAAATGATAGAAGGTAAATGGGCATAGATGTTGCTAATAAAAATGTCACTTTTGAACATCTCAATCCAGAGTTTGAAAACTAAATCTAAGCATTTCTAAGAGGCATGATGATCTTCTAGACCTGTGATAACAAACAGTTTTGTTTGCCTGCCAACTCCAGTCTACTTGGAATGGTTGCCTGGAGCGTCGGGTTGAAAAAGACTGGATGGCATGCTAGGCCAGCAACAGAGAAGACTGTCTATGCCATGGGCAAAAGACGGAGCGTGGGTGGTACGAGGGCCTTGCTGGCTGTTATGGAGTCAACACTTTCTCTCACAGGACAAAAATATTTTCTGAATCATTTTAAACTGTCTACAGAACCTGTAATAAAGTCATAGTTTGTTATAACTATTTAACAGTTTTATTATTTTAATACAATTACATTTCTAATCTATTTTACATGTAAACATTTATAATATTCAAACATTTTATGCTTAATATAAATTCTATCTTTATAATATAGTTTAACTGCTTTACTAGTGAAACAAATTCAAAAGACTACAGATGATCTTTAACAAAAAATGGTTTAAAATATTCTTGACTGCCATGTTCTTTTTTTTTTGGTATAAACTAAACATATAACTTAATATTTTATAAGTGTTTATTTATTTCATCAAAACTAATGTGAAAATAAACTTTCCCACCACAACACTCAAGAAGACTTTAGCTTTAGTTTAACAGATGCTGCTCATATTCTAATTACAGGTTACCTTACAGCATCTCCTCTTTAGGTTTCTTCTGTAAAATCAGATAATTGTACTGACACAATTTCAAAAGTTGCAAATGTAGTGTGAAGAGAACCTAAATGCGGTGCAAAGTATCATTTTATTCAGTCGCACCCAGTATTATTAGCATTACCAAATGGGGAAAAAACTGAACTGAAATTTCACACTTCTGCCTTTCACTTCCACGTGATTTCTGCATAGCCCTTATCAGTACACATTCTTGCCAGTAGTTAGATTTTTAACAATATTTTATCTAATCTAAATTCCCCTTCATTTAGACATTGAATCTCAAAATTAGAGAAAGTACAGTGATGACTGGTTTCACTAAATTCGTTACCCCAAATCCTAAATGTATACTCAACACATATGCTAAACCCCCTTCTTTCCCTCCCATTCTCTATCTGATGACCTTGTTTCCCATTTCATTTAAGAACAGACCACTCAAACAGGAAATCTACGTTTGCCCACCACGTTTCCATCTGTTCCACATGTAGCCTCGCCTCTATACAGTGGATGAAATGTGAACCACTTTCTAGTGGTCCATTCCCATGCCCTCTCACTTTCAAAACATTTCCTTTGCAATTATACTCTTACGAGAATTTCTCTGTTGCAGTGTAAAACGGAACCCTTTCTTTGATCCTCTTCCTACTTTCACGGCAGAGTCTGCTAGTTGCCTACTAAATATTGATTCTCTCACCCTTCTTCCTCAAATAGAATAATCCCCAATTTTAGTGAGCACACTGAAACCCTGCTAAGATGTTTTCAGCCTCTCTGGCAGCTAGGTATAGCCACATGATCAATTACATAAGCAGAGGTGAGGAGGAAATCTGGAAAGTCTCTTTAAAATGGAAGGAGTGGGTGCTTCTCCTTCCCTTCCTCCATCTACACTTGCAATATGGCTATGAGAACATTATTTTCAAAGTCACCAGTTTACCAAATCCAATTATCTGCTTTTATCTTAGTCTCCCAGCGGCGTTAGAGACAGATAATGCCTCATTCATTCTTGAAACATTCTTTGTTTAATTTCTAGAAATCTACCACATCTTGATTTTTATCTTACCTCACAGGTCACTCCTTAGATTCTTTATGCTACTTTCCTGATTTCAACATTTTTTAATGTTCCAGGCCTCTTCTCTTTGCTCACTCTTACGTGATTACTTTACACCCACGGTTTTAAATACCATTTATACTCTGACGACACTCTGACTTCCAAATTCCTGTATCTAAAGTAGATGTTTGATATCTCCACTTAGATATCTAAATGATATCTCAAAATATACTTAGTCAAAACAAAACTCTCCCCTACTTGTCCTGAACTGTAGTCCCTCCCATCTCAGTACACACTTGCCACCAACTAGTTGGTTGCTCAATGCAAAAACTATGAAGTCATCTTTAACTCCTTCCTTTCTCTACCATCCCTACCCACATGCATCAGCAAGTCCCGCTGGCTCTACCTCCAAAATACACTCATTGCTTCTCTCCATCCCCACTGCCATCACCCTGGTGCGAGCCAGCATCTCTCTCCCCAGACCTCTGTGATGACCAGCATACCTCCCTGCTATTCTCCCAATGTCTATTTTTTAAGCAGCAGCCAAAGTAATTTTTTCACAATGTAGATCTGATTATGTTTCTCCCCTGCTTAAATGCCTCCAGTGATTTCCACTGCCTCTTAAAATGAAATCTAAACTCCCTGAATGACCTGCAAGGCCCCAGCTGACCTACCAGACTCCTCTGGTTTCATCTCCTGGCACTCTTACCCCAGATGCTGTGCTTCAGCCATGCTGGCTTTTTCCCTTTTCCTTATTTTCTGAGTATTTCAAGCCCAGGTCTGCTTTTGAATTTTTAATACTAGTTATTCCTTCGGTCTGAAACGCCCTTTCTCTGAATCTTCTCACTACCAGTCTCTCTTCATCCTCAAAGACCATCTAAAGTCAAGGCAGCTTCCCCGGTCACTTGCTCTCACCTCACTTTCACTGTACTTTCTTTACAGAAAATTAAGTTGCTCATTATTTATCCTTATTACACGTGTAAACTACAATGAGAACAGGAACTTATAGATTGTTTACTGCTACATTCCTACAGTTTGGAACAGTATCTAGCAAGTACTATGTGCCCCCAAACTTATTTGTGGAATGAATCCCAACAGAGTATCAAAATTAAAACCCTCTTAGTCTGAACCATTATTCCTATGTTTAAAATTCTTATTAACAAATCTGAGAAATATCTGACCATCCTTTTTCTGGTCACTGATAAGGAATCTCATTCTTCCTGAGGGAGGCAATTCTCCCTTAACAACTTGGATTATTCAAAAGCACTTCCTCCTTCTCGAGTTGAAATCTGACTACCTGTAGCTTCTGTACATTTGTGGAGGCTCCTACGTTCACGCAGAACATATGGCTTCTGTTTCACACATGACAGTGATTCAAATATCTGGAGATGGTAACTGTACCTTCACCTGTATGAACAGTCCCAGTCTTCTTAACAGCTCTTCACATAGACTGTGGAGTATCATCGCCAGCCCTTCACATGCTCCAACTGCCCCAAATGTACTCACACACTTAGCTACCAACTGTGCCATAAATATTCAATTCTGGCCCAATTTGTCACTTCTCATCCACTGAATCAACTGATCTCTTTCTTAGGTAACATGGCCTGATTTAAGTCAACGCTTTTCTCCTTCCAGTTCATGTTCACACACAATCTTCAATCCATGTATCTTTCATACTACCTACTGCTTGCTACTTCTACAATCTCGGTACAGGACAGTCATTCCTCATCCTCAATTCCTGACACTGTTTAGCTTTCCCAACACAGGATGCTTATTCTATTCTTTGGAGGAAGGCCTCTTGGCCTCCTTTCTTGCATAAAGGTCCTAATTTTCCACATATGTAATTAGAATTATAAACTTCCTTAATTTTTGCACAGGTAGCCATATACACTTGGGGCAGATCAGTGCTATTTCTAACCAGCAGCAAGGGAGCCATTAAAAAAAGAAAGAAAAGAAAAGAAAAGATAAGAAAAGAGGCTCTTCTGTGGCCACCATCAGCACAGATCTGATGCCAGAGGAGCAAAGCAGAGCCAATGCTGGTGGCCTGTGACAAACTGCAGCAGTTCTCAATGTACCATTCCTATATTCCCTGCTGTGGACAACATGGTGCCTGGCACTGTGCACTTCCTTGTTCTTCCAGGAATAGGTAAAAAACCCAGAAATCACCCAAATCAGAATAAGGGTTATTTTCTACCATTGTACACAGCAGCACCTTTTTAGAGTCTAGTTTTATTCTCTTTGCTCCTAAAACACACTGGCATCTCATTTAAATCATTCAGGTAGAGGAACAGCTGTTGGGGAGTTAATGATTAGGTAAAGAAACACAGTATGGTCATTTGAAAACATTATTTCTGACATGTGTTAACATTCTGTAAAAAAGAATAGCCTTGTAAGGAAGTAGGCTGAAGAATAAAACTGTATTAACATACTCTGAAGGATGAAAGAGTTCAGGTAATGCCCCGAGGGCCAAACACTGAGAGCAAGATGACTTGAATTACCCAAGGTATCTGATTAGCCATAATTTAGAAACAAAAAACAAAGTTAACGAAAAAAAAAAACTTACCTGCTCAAATCTGCTATAATGATTTTTTTTAATACATATCCTGACGATGAATCGTTCTGAATGAAGTGTCACACTGCATCAGTCTACTGGTATTCTATCTCTGACAAGTATAGCAAAGAATAATTTGTGGGGAATGCAGGTCTGATTTTCTATAATTTCTTCCTCAATAGACTAAAACTCCCCCTCTTTAGTTCTTCTTGCTCCTTAATAAGGTACCACATACTTGCCCGTCGTAAGATTAACCTAACCCATATCCAGTTAGATTTTACTTTTAATAAGCTTTATGTTCCTTAAGCCCTTGGTAGTGCTATCTGGTTCCAAACCTACGAGACTGAGTCATCAGGTTTCATCATCTCATCTAGAACTAGATAGCTTTAAAGTAGATATAAGAATCCATTATCCTTTTAAATCTTTATTTCATTTAATGAAATAATGTATTATATGCCTGGCCCTGACTTCCTATGGAAAAATGCAGTAAGTGTTATCTCAAATATAATTCTCTTGTATTCATTCTAAACAGTGTGAGCCCTTTAAAACCTGTTGTTAGAGGAATGTTCCTCCCTCTGTCAGAGTTGTCCTTTTATGAACCTCCACCAAGTTCAGTTAAGAGTGGATACAAACAGTGAAGTCCATTTAAAACTCAACTCACAACATTGTGTGATCTTCTGGATGTTGGAAGAGATCCTCTGGGCCAGTTGGGCGGGGTCACCACCAACTCCTGGAGTGTAAGACATGGCTGATGCGCTTATTCGCTAATTTCATCAGATGTTGGTAGGCTGTGCAGTTTTCTAAGCAGTCACCTAAATAATATAAAAGGCACACAATTACATTTTTAAAGTTACTGGCTTACATTTTCCAAATTAACAAACTGTAAGGTTACAAGGACAAACTTGATTAATCTAATAGAGTTGAAATCTGGCAAAGTGACACATCAAATAGCAAAACTCTCATGTCTATTAAAAAAAACTGGACTTCAAAGGACAGAGTCATGTTAAACACATTAAACAATTAAAATAAGGTTCAAATTGCATATTCCCTTTGAAAACGTCTTTGATCTCTTAAAGAAAAAAATTACTAAATCCCTTTCCTGTATATAATTTTAGTTGTTTACATATTTTTTCCTTAACTAAACTCCAAACAATTATAAGGCAGGGCCCATATGCTGTTTATCTTTCTCCAATATTAAAAACAACTCTTAGCACAAACAGGCATTTAAATATTGATTAAATG
The DNA here is from genome assembly GCF_043159975.1 of Macaca nemestrina. Classification (NCBI taxonomy): domain Eukaryota; kingdom Metazoa; phylum Chordata; class Mammalia; order Primates; family Cercopithecidae; genus Macaca; species Macaca nemestrina. Next base: position 37,169,195 of record NC_092129.1, read on the forward strand.
GAACACAGACTCCAGGCTATCCCCAGAAATTTCACTGTATTAGGTTGGTGCAAAAGTAATCACGGTTTTTACCATTACTTTTAATCGTGGTTTTTGCCATTAAAAGTAACGGTAAAAATGGCGATAACATTTGCACCAACCTCAATATCTAATTTAACAAACACACAGGACCTGCTCAGGAATGTATGGGTAATAGGGCTCTAATTTTAATGGAAAAGGTTAAATTTGAAATAGCAGAGCCAACTACTGAGAAGCAAATGTCATATAAAATGTTTATCAAACCTTCCTGACAGAGGAAGGAGAACGAATGACTCTCCCCTTTCAGCAGCCAGCATCTCAGAATGGAAGAGACACTGAGATACTGCCACAGGAGGCAGGTGAGATGACATTCTCTGCCTCTTCAATCCACACCACTCCAATCAGGGTTTGGAAAGAAGGTTGAAAAGGAATGTCCCTGTGTACTGAACTGTGCACAGCAAAGAATTTCAACTACTGCCACTCCATCTTTTCCATGAATATGCACTGGAATACCGCAAAGTTGTTGGTGGTCAATTTGTAAGCCAGCTCTCTACTAAGAGCCCGCTACATGCCCAGCATTAAACTAAGCATGTGGGGGTGCAAACAAAACAAAACAAAACAAACAAAACACACTGACACAGTATCTGCTTAAATCAAGTCTGTCATTTAGGAGGAAGGATAAAGCTAATAATGCAAACCAACAAAAAATCCCACAAATCCATAAAAGATCACGTGGTAGGCTAAAATGAGAAGGGCTACAAAAAGAATGACCATCACCCTTGTCTAGAAAGAATTTATGAAATAGAAACATAAGATCTGGATGCTTGGTTATGACCAGTATGCAGAACAACAAAGGCAACGACACGAAGGCTTGGGTGGAGAGACCCAGAGCACATGGAAAGGCCACACGCAGTATGGTATTTACTAAAGGAAGGGAAGGTTCCTGGTCAACCCTGGATCAGACGATTCACAGCTGGGACAAAGGGGAAACAACAGAAAGGGAAAGAGAGGAATGGCCTAACATTTCTCACACATTTGCGACATGAAAAGTATTTCACATAGACTAATTTAATTTTCACAACCTCCTCCTTAAATTAAGTGGCATATTCTTGTTTTAATGATGAGCAAACAGCAGGCTTATTATGATTAAGTAATGGCAACCCAACCCACCCACAGGTGGAGGTGGGATTCAGTCCCAGGGTTCTGATGCCAAGGCTATCCATGCTTGCTACCACATAGAACTAAGGCCACAGAAGATTTCTGGGAGAGAAGCCACAGTGAAATGTGTCTTTGCTCTAAGAAATAGTGTTGGCAGGAAGTACAACAGCTGTACTGTTGAGACCGTTAGAACAGTACTGGTTCCATGCCTGGAACTCTGGTGCACTTTGAATGTGTCTGGCCACCCTGAGAGCCCTGGCTGCTTTTAGATATTCTCCAATTTCCCTCTCAGGTACAGTTGATCCATTCTGCGCTCTTTGGGTCGCACCAAATCCTAGAGATAGATCCAAAAGCAATTTCATAAAAGGATAAATTCAAACCTAGAGTCAGACAGCTGGACCACTACAGTAGGGAGACAGGAATAAACTTCCTTCCAGGTAGCCTTGGACTTGAGCCCAGGCAGAACAAGAGCAGACATGGGGATTCACTGACACCAACACCATCCGGGACATCCTTGAAACCATGCAATTTTAAATGCATCTCCAAGTCACTTAAAAAACAAATACAGGTTTTGAATAGCCAAAACAATTTTTAGCAAAAAGAACAAAGCTGGAGGCATCACATTACCTGACCTCAAATTATACTAAAAGGATATAGTAACTAAAACAGCACGATATTCATATAAAAACAGACAGATAGAACAATGGAATGGAATAGAGAAGTCAGAAGTCAAGTCACACATCTACAGTCAATTGATCTTTTTGGCAAAGTTGACATAAACATACACTGAGGAAAGGACACCCTTTTCAATACATGGTGCTGGGAAAATTGGATCGCCACATGCGGAAGAGTGAAACTGGACCCTTATCTGTCATCATATAAAAAAAAAAAAATCAACTCAAGATGGATTAAAGACTTAAAAGTAATACCTAAAACGATTAAAATACTAAAAGAAAATCTAGAGAAAACTCTTCTGGACATTGGTTTAGGCAAAGAATTTATGACTAAGACCTCAAAAGCACAGGCAACAAAACAAAAAATAGACAAATGAGATTTAATTAAACTAAAAAGCTTCCGCACAGCAAAATAAATAATAAACAGAATGAACAGACAACCTGCAGAATGGGAGAAAAATATCTGCAAACTATACATCCAATGAGATTAATATCCAGAATTTACAAGAAACTCAAACAACTAAAAAAAAAAAAAACCCACAAATAACCCCATTAAAAAGGGGCCAAAGCCATGAATAGACATTTTTCAAAAGAAGACATACAAATGGCCAAGAAGCATATGAAAAATGCTTAACATCAATAAGCATCAGATAAATGCAAATTAAAACCACAATGAGACATCATCTCACAACAGTCAGAATGGCTATTAAAAAGTCATCCACAAACACATCTTGAGCAGAAAAAAAAGAAAAAAGAAAAAAAAAGTCAAACAAGTAGAGATGTTGGTAAGGATGCAGAGAAAAAGGAACACACTGTTGGTGAGAGTGTAAAGTAGTACAGCCTCTATAGAAAACAGCATGGCAAGTCATCAAAGAACTAAAAATAGAACTAATAGTTGATCCAGTAACCTCATTACTACCCAAAAAGAAAAAAAAAAAATTATACCAAAAAGGTATCTGCACTTGTATGCCTATTGTAGCATTATTCACAATAGTAAAGATTTGGAATCAACCTAAGTGCCCATCAGGTGTCTATTAACATTCCTGAAAGGATAAAGAAAATGTAGTGTATATAAATGCAACGGAATACTATTCAGCCTTAAAAAAGACTGATGTCTTTTGCAGCAACACAGATGGAACTGGAGGCCATTATCTTAAATGAAATGACTCAGAAAAAAGTCAAACGCTGCATGTTCTCACTTGTAAGCGGAAGCTAAATAATGTGTACACATGGACAGAGTGTGGAATAATAAGACACTGGAGACTCAAAAGAATGGGAGCATGAGGGATGAGAAATTACTTAATGGGTACAATGTGCATTATTCAGGTGATGGTTACACTAAAAGCCCAGACTTCACCGCTATGCAATATATCCACGTAACAAAACCGCATGTGCACCCCTTAAATTCATATAAAGTGATTTTATTGAGATATGGCAATACAATACACCTACTTGAAGAACACAATCCAATGGTTTTTAATATACTCGCAACATTGTACAATCATTACTTTTAGAACATTTCTATTACTCTAAAAGGAAAGTTTGTCATCATTAGCAATCACTCTCCACTTCTCCCCAACCTCACTGGCCAAAGGCAACTCCTAATCTACTTTGTATCTTTATAGGTTTGCCTATTCTGGACATTTCATAGGAATGGAATCATACAATGTGTTCTTCGAGACTAGCTTCTTTCTCTTAACATGCTTCCAAGGTCCATCTGTGCTGTATCATATATCAGTACTTCATTCCTTGTTATTGCCAAACAATATTCCAAGGTATGGATAAAGACAATTTTCTCTTGGTTCAATGACATCTTCCTTTCTCCTTTCCCTCTATCAGGTAGATCTCTGGAAAAACTGGCTTACAAGCCAAAACAAACACATTGAGTGAAAAATTGTTCAGTTTGTTATTCCTGTACTCTCTGGGGACGCTCCTCCATACACATGGTTCCATTTTAATGATACCTGAATGAGTCACACATCCATGTATCCAGTTCATACCCTTGGCTTTCTCTCGTGTCTACATGTCTGTGAAGCTACAAGAACTCAGCCATTTCCTGTGCAGCACACAATGGAAGTAGCAACAAGAAACCTCTACTTTGGGCAAGACACTTTGCATTTGGGCCCATTGCCAGGATCAAAATGAGATAATGCACATCCAGAGACAATTGCTTTTCCACCCTACACAGAGGAAAGTTATGATCTGTTCTTGCAGCTACAGGACCAACATCAGCATAAGACCATCAGAAACTCACCTGTCTCAAAACCATGCAATCACACCTGAGGCCTACTCTCTCTCCCATAAACAGCTCTATCAAGTCAAGGATAGTATTCTACAGCATCTTCCTTACCCCTGAAACTCACACCAGTGAACTCCAAGTCTTCTCACTGTTTTCTTTCAAGGCCACCTTTTTTCCTCTCTGGAAAATCAACCACTTAGTCACAAACACAATCAATTTTCTTCATCACTTTCCTCAAGCTACTAAACGCAAGAAAGTTCCTGCTGGTGAGACAATTGGCAACTGGCTTCATTCACCCAAAGTGGTGCCACTTAGATTGACTGGAATCATAAGTTTTGTTTTACTTTTTCTTTGTTTGGCTGTTGTTGTTGTCATTGTTGTTTGAGACAAGAGCACCCAGGCTGGAGTGCAGTGGTGTGATCACGACTCACTAAAGCCCTGACTTCCGGGCACAGGCAATCCTCCCATCTCAGCATCCCGAGTAGCTGGGACCACAGGCACCTGCCACCACATCCCACTAATTTTTTGATTTTTTTTATAGAGATGGGGGTCTCACTTTGATGCCCAGGCTGGTCTTGAACTCCTGGGCTCATGCGATCCTCTGGTCTCAGCCTCCCAAAGTGCTGTGATTACAGGTTTGAGCCACTGTATCTAGCCAGGTATCATGAGTGAAGAATGAAAAGCAATTTGCGAAAGATAGAAAGATATGTAAAATAAAACAAAGTTAACAATGGCCAACACTCATCTAGTACTCATATTTCCTAAACATTGTGCTTACGACTTTTAAATTTATTTTCTCAGTTAATTCTTACAAGCCTATGATGTGGGTATAATTACTAATGTAATTTTTTTACATGAAGAAATTGAGGCATAATGAGAATAAATAATCTGCTTAAGCAAAGGAGCTAAAATTTGAAAATAACCATAGAGCTGACATTTTTTAAACACTAAACCATACTGCTTCCTCGTACAACAAAATTAAGGGCAGATGAACTCACTCAGTTAGAAAAACCAAATTTGGGCTGGGTGCAGTGGCTCACGCCTGTAATCCCAGAACTTTGGAAGGCCGAGGCAGGCAGATCACAAGGTCAAGAGATCGAAACCATCCTGGCCAACATGGTGAAATCTCGTCTCTACTAAAAATACAAAAATTAACTGGGTGTGGTGGCATGCACCTGTAGTGCCAGCTACTCAGGAGGCTGAGGCAGGAGAATCGCTTGAATCCAGGAGGCGGAGGTTGCAGTGAGCCGAGATCACACCACTGCACTCCAGCCTGGCAACAGAGTGAGACTCATCTCAAAAAAAGAAAGAAAAAAGAAAAACCAGATTTACCACTTTTCTGCAAGCCCCGTATGAAGTTTTGCTATTCCTCCACTCCTAAGATGAAGGAACATGCCTGGGATAACTACAGGAGTTGATCAAGGTAACAGAGAGGAATAGCTTACTCCTTTTCTCTATTATTATTCTAATACGTGGTATCCAAAAGGCAACAACAGGTGGCTCTTTTGATAATGAGACACACAAAGGAAAGGAACCAAATGGTTGTCTTTAAAATATACATATACAAATACATGCAGAGACAGATACGATAGGTAACTACAAATTAATTAAAAGCTTATGATCTCTGCGTATAGGCTAAATGGGTGCTGATTCAGATGTCTGCTTTTCCACATCAGTCTCCATTACCTAGCCCAGAGCAGCTATGCACTAAAGTACTCTTGTTGAATACTTTTGAAAACCCACTCAGAATTCCTATTTCATTGCTCAGAATAATAATTATAGAATTCATTACCTAGACCTGCACTAATAGAGTAGCCACTAACTAAACGGGCTGTTAAAACTTAAATTATAGTGGTTACTAGAAGCAGGGAAGGATGGCGGGAGGGGGGATAGCCAAAGGTTGGTTAACTAACACTAAAATACAGCTAGGTAGGAGGAATGAAGTCTAGTGTTCTATACCCCTAAAACGTGACTATAATTAATTACAATTTATTGCATATTTTCAAATAGCTAGAAGAATGAATTGTGAATCCTCTTAACACAAAGAAATGTTAAATGCTTGAGGTAATGGATATGCTAATTATCCTGATTTGATCATTACACATTGTATACATCTACTGAGGTATCACATGTACCCCACAAATGTGTATAATCATTATCTGTCAATTAAAATAAAAGCAAAATATATCTTATTATAAGCTGTTAACAAGGTAACTGCAGTAAGAAACTACACTTTTACTCCACATTTCATTTTTTGATGTGACAATTTACACCGTTTTATATTGTATATCACTTAAATTACATTGTAGCTCTTGTTTTTAAAAAATTAAAATTAATTAAAATTAAGTTAAATGAAAAATTCAGTTCCTCGGTCATACTAGACACCTTTCAAACGTTCAAAAATTCTGTGTTCCTAGTGGCCAGCAGCTTGGACAGCTCATTCACAGACCACGTCCATCATCACAGAAAGAGCTATTGCACAGTGCCAGTCTCCACATCGCAATAATCATCTTTCTATGAAGATACACAAACACCATAAAGAGAAAAACAGGAAGGGAGAATCAAAGTGCAACACTCAGATGAGCGTCTTCTCAAGACTGCTTCTAAAGAACACAAAAGAATGAACAAAGGGAACGTTAAAATGTAATCTTAAAGTGTCAAACACTACTCCCAGTTAAAATCAGATACACTGTAGAATCCTTCAGATTTCCATTTAGCATATATCTCATGCTCTATAAATCTACTCTGGGCAAAGAAGGGGTCAATTTCACTTTCTTAATCATTAACATCAGCATAAACAACTGGACTTCTCTCTACCCTCTACCCCAAATAAGTTCTGACGGGTGGGGGGTGAGCATTTTTTTGCCTGTTTTGTGGATTGCACTATTCTCAGTGCCTGGCTACATCGTAAGTGCTTAACAAATATTTGTAGAATGAATGAATGTACCCACTTCCTAAGAACACACACCCAGCGTGAGGGTAAATATTACCATTTCTAAAACATAAAATTCCAGTGCCTTTTTTCAGATCCCGAAGGTCACAGGCTCCTTGCTGCCTTAGGCCTTTGCTGGGTGCCATTTCCTATTTCTAGAAGGCTCTTCTCATGATCTCCATGTGACTGGCTCCTTCTCCCCAGCAAGGCCTCATCACATGCTAGAGAAACCTTTGTGACCACTCTGATCTGAAAGTGAGAACTCACCACAGGCCACTCTTTGTCAATCTAACTTACTGCTTCACAATACTCAATAGTCTAATTAGTTACTGTTTATTATTGATCCCTACACCTCTGGAATACAAACCTTTATTATTGATCCCTATACCTCTGGAATACAAACAGGAGCTACTTCTGGAATATAAACAGGGGATAGATGACCTTGTCATTCTGTGTAATCTACAGTGCCTGGTGCATACTAAATGCTCAAGGAACTGTCTACATAAGTATCCTCTGCACAAACTACATTAACTGCATTCTTTGGCCTTAGATCTTCCATCACTGAACTTTTGTACTACTTGGTTTTAGTTCACAATATCAAGGATTATTTTTTTCACACTTTCACACATGAAACTTGCAAATTAAATGGAATCACATCAAACTTTACTCAGACTTACTGTGGATATTTTCTATAATTTACTTTTCAATCATCAGCACTTAAAGTTTGGGGTCATAATCAAAATGAGAATTGATTTTGTTATCAAGAGCAACATAAGTAACATATCCGAGGAAAAATGATGATGTTAATGACTTAATATGGTATCATATTAACCTCTGCAGACACTGTGAAGTTAAGAGCATAATTCTTAACTAGTCACAAGTCTGAGGCCAACTTCTCAAAGTGGCCTATAAGGCCTGGCCACATCACAAACACAGTTTAACACCATTATCAGCCTCTGCCCAGGTGTGCTCAGAGAACCTGCAGAAGAAACGCTCACTTCCAACATTATTAAATAGCACAGCATTTCATAATTACTTTCTTTTCTTCCAGATTCTGGGCAAGTTTTATATACTATATATAATTATAGTCAGAATACAACGATCTGAGGTAAACAAAAATTAACGTATATAGATAAGAGTCAAGCAAATGTGAGAAATTTGTGGGAAAAAAACACACAGCATTTGATCAGAAATGCAACTTTTTTTTTCTTTGTCTGAATTTAAAGAAAGTAAGTAACTAAAAAACAAGGTGGAGGAAATACTAGAAATATTTTATGTATGTTTAAAGGTTTTTATGTAAATTAATTAAACGTGTATACTAAGAATGTCAAAGAAAGTATGTTAAGTCATCAAGCCAAATAAAACAAATACTACGAGCCACTGAATAAACAAACATACACGGTTTGTCTGCTACAGCCATACATTTTTCAGTTCCTCTATATTCGGGAAGTTTAAAGTGTGTTTTTCAATCCATGAGTTGAAAAGAGGAAGAGGTCATTTGGTCGTGTCTGGATTCCTGAGCTGGGCCCCAGCCGGGTCTGGCGCCGGCCACGCCGTGCGCCTCGGGAGCGCTGCCCATGGGACCGCGGCGGGTGCGTGGCTGGCCAGGCCCACCTAACCACAGCCGCGCACTCCAGGAATGCGGAACGCGCCGCGCCCCTGCACCCGGCCTGGGGGTATGGGGAGCCGCAGGCGCTCCGGGAGCCGGGGCAGTCCGGCCCTTCCTCACCTACCGAGTGCCTGCTGCAGAGCGCAGGGCGGCGGCCACCTGACCACGCGCACAAACAAGGAGGAGCGGCGCCGCAGGGGCACCGCGCCTCCCTGTCGCACGGCCAGGAAACCCCCCTCCCCAGGGTCCTCTTACCTGGACCTCGGTGGCTCCCTCCTACACCTCCGACCACCGTCACCCACCGACCCCCGAGCCTTCAGCTGCAATTCTCAGCTGATGGGCGGTGGCGTGGGGACGCCCAATGCGCATGCCCGCAGCACAATTCAAGGAAGAAGGCGGGGTTCACCCCTTTTCTATTGGCCCGCGGGGCTGAGTGACAGCGGCCCTCACCGCCCCTCCGGTTCCAAGCTAAGGAATGGGAGTATCAGCAAAATTGCAAGGGAGCTGTTCTTTGAAGCCTGACGTAGAGATGGTGAACGCCTCTTAGCCTGCGTGCAAAAAAGCAGAGGACAGAATGGAGGACAGTTGTCTTCTTTATCTGGTGAAGCCTTCTTGCACGCAGGTCTTCACCCCGCCCCTTTAGCTCCTGCCTATCTTGTTTGCTAACCTTTAACTGCAGTAGATCGCGTTCACAGCTCTATCGAAAAATGCAAAGGCGAATACACAATCCTAGCGGGAACAATGAAGGAATAAGTGAAGAGTCATCTCTGGGTCCTCACTTAGTAAACAAGTTTTCCTAGTACGTACAAGTCATTCGAAGCATTCCTGAAAAGCAGGGCGTAGTTTTCACAGGGTTTAAAACAAGCAGAGACTGTTCCAATGATAAATATGCAAATATAATATAATTGTTAGATGAAAAGCATCAATTGCTACAAATGAAAGAAAGCCCTCACCAAATTAATTAGAAGATAGATTGGCTTAGCCTTCGCCTATATTAAGGAAACACTATTTTCTAAAATGATTACCCGGATATGTGATATCAAAAGTCCAGATGCACTTAGGTGGAAAAAAGCAAAACCTAGTATAGAATTCTGGTTGAAACTCACCAACACTAAGTGTGGAATGTTATCTGTTTAAGAGAGATGGACAGAGAAAGAATAACCCAGAAAAGGAGTAACCCACAAGATAGGAAATAAACCAGGAAAAGGCAAACTAGAGAATGAAGGGAAAAAAGAGGGAATGGTCCATCATGTCATCTGTCACAGAAAGTTCAAGTAAATAAAGAACTGAAAGTAGTGCATTGTACTTGAGAATTAGGAAGTGGCTGGTGAACGTAGGAAGAGACATTTCAATCGTTGAAGGAACTCATGAAAGGATCTTACATCTGTGTGAGGTTTAGTGCACTTTCCAAATACCATTCATATTATCTTTGATAGACCTCTGGGCTCTGGGAGGGGAAGGTACAATGCACTACAGAAGAACCTGAGATTAACTGGCCTCTTCAAGTTGCCCTGATAGTTACTGACTATGCTGGGACCAAAACTTAGCTGTCTGAGCCCTCATTCTGGGCTTATTGCAATTTCTTGCTTTAAAATATGTTATGAATGGATTCCTTCCAGGTCTTTTGAAAACTTAAGAATAATATTTCATCCTTTGGTATTTAAATGGAAAAAAATAAATATGTCTAGACAACCTTGCAAAATTTAGAAGTATTAGGATAAATGAATTACAAAGAGTTCCTGACACTTATAATATTTCATCTGTGAATCTGGCTGCTACCAAGTTAAATTCAGCCAGGTGTCTTGAACCTGGTAGGGCTTTAAAAGTCTCCTAATTTGATGAGTGATAATGTCACATCTCCCCAAATAAATCCTTTCCATGTGCAGAAGTTACCTGCAACTGAAGGCTTGTAATTTGGATTTTCAGAAATAGTAATTTGGAGATTTGAGCCTTCTTGGAGAGATTTTGAAGGAAACCAGAAGTTCTTGAGTGGAGAATGTTATCTGCATTCTTGTTGTGTCCTTATTAATATAAATACCTCCTAGGATGGAGAACTGTCCACTGCTGTATCTCCAGTGTCTTGGGATAGCAATTCCAGGGAATAGAAGGAGATAATTGCTGGTTCATTTAATAGTTACTAAACTAAAAATATTTTTTACATGACCACTGTATGATTCTCTGGGAAAGCCAAAGAAGTAAAAGACGCAAAAAGGTGAATAGAGCAAGACAGGGACTTATTGGTAAGTGAGAAGTACAAACTGACTTATGAAAGTTTGTTTTTTATTTATAATACAATGGGAAAACCACAACTAGTTTAAAAAATCTGTGCTAGATTAAAAGGAAGCTTAAATTAATACTTAATAAACAAGAGTTAGTTCAGTTGTACCTTATTTTTAAGCACCTTCCATGTCTCTCTACAGTCTAACTTGTTTTCTGTTTAAGATCACACAAGTGCCTAGTCATATGCCAAGTACAGGATCGATTTTGCCCTAGCTTTTGAACATGGAGGTAATAAACAGGTATCCCATGGAAATCTTACATGGAGCATTATAGCATGGTGACTGGTATATTTGTTTCTAATTTTACCTCCTGGTGACTGGTATTTTCGTTTCTAATTTTACCTCCTAAGTGTTATTCGTATGTGCCCTCTTCTCTCTGTCCCTCACAGTTGACATCCTGATCCACTGCAATAGCCTCCTTGTTGGATCTTCTATCCCCTGGTCTACTCAACTTTATTATTGTCAAAGCCACCACTGAATATTTGAAGCTCCAATCTGAGAATTTTGCTCCAGACTTCATGCCATTTCCATGATTGCAGCATTCCCTGAACTGTAAATCTTAAGAAAAAAACCCAAAATGATTAAATTGGGGAGAGCCGGGGAATTATGTGGGTTGAAGTAAGGAATCAGGGACTTGGTCTACAAAGAAATGTTTGGGAAACATATTATATTACATTCTTGAAGATTCACAGAACATATATGTAAATTAAAGGCACTGAGAAGTGGTTCAGAAAAGAAACATGTATAAATTTCTTTTACCTGGTATTTTATGAGTGTATTTGACGGTGGAACTTGTCTGTAAAACTTTTAAATATGCATAAGGGAAAACACTGCTCTCAAAATCAAGTTCAAGCCCCTCGCATATGCACAGGGTGACCACACATTTAGTTTGCTAGGACAGTCCTAGTTAATGCTTGTTGTCCTGGCCACCTGTCTTCTGAGCATGCCCTTTCATTCTGAAACGTACTTCAGTTCAGATGATGCATCATATGGTCCCTACACATATAAGGACCACGTGGTCTCAATCCTGCCTTTCCAAACATCAAAATTTATGCTTGAAATATGTTGGCTTAAATAACTTCTCTATATCTGTCTGCTCACCCCTCCCTCCCAGCAGCTAGCTCCCCAATCACAAACCAGGGGTTTTCTTATTTCTTTGCTTCGCTCACGTAGTTCCCATTAGCTAGAATACATTTTCTCTTCTCCCCCATGTTTTAAATAATTCTTTATTTTGAAATAACTTTAGATTTATAGAAGACCTGCAAAAATAGTAGAGCACTCCTATATATACTTCACCCAGCTTCCCCTAATGTTCCCCTAATGTTCCCCTAACGTTAACATCTTACATAACCATGGTCCACTTGTCAAAACTAAGAAATTAGCATTGGTATAGCAGTACCAACTAAACTAGCTTGTATTTTCCCTGCTCCAGCTCTAGAAGCAGTTATTTTGCTATTGAGCTCTTCTTCCTTTTATTGGAAAATGTTGTTTAGAAATCAAGGGCCAGGACCACCAGGCACAGTAGCATGGCTCACACCTGTAAACCCAGCACTTTGGAAGGCGAAGGCAGGCACATCTTTTGAGCCCAGGAGTTCGAGACCAACCTAGGCAATGGGGCAAAACCCCCTTGTGATGGTTAATACTGAGTATCAACTTGATTCGATTGAAGGATGCAAAGTATTGATCTTGGGTATGTCTGTGAGGGTGTCACCAACAGAGATTAACATTTGAGTCAGTGGGCTGGAAAACACAGACCCACCCTTAATCTGGTGGGCACCATCTAATCAGCTGCCAGCAAATATAAAGCAGGCAGAAAAACGTGAAAAGGCTAGACTAGCCTAGCCTCCCAGCCTACATCTTTCTCCCATGCTGGATGCTTCCTGCCCCCGAACATCCAAGTTCTTCAGCTTTGGAACTCAGACTGGCTTTCCTTGCTCCTTAGCCTGCAGACAGCCTATTGTGGGACCTTGTGATCATGTGAGTTAATATTTAATAAACTCATATATATATAATTGTATATATATGTATGTATATATGTGTATAACTCATATATATGTATAATTCTGTTCCTCTAGAGAACCTTGGCTAATACACCCATTTCTACAAAAATTAGCTGGGTGTGGTGATGTGCACAGTAGCTGTAGTCCCAACTACTCAGGAGGCTGAGGTGGGAGGATTGCCTGAGCCCAAGAGGTCAAGGCTGCAGTGTGTCAAGATCATGCCACTGCACTGCAGCCTGGGCAACAGAGTGAGACCCTGTCCCCCACCCTACCAAAAAAAGAAAAGAAGAGAAATCAAGATCAAGGCACTAGCCTTCTCATTGTTACTAGGGTGTTAATGCTTCTATGCTCCCCTCAATGGACAGAGCTAGGAAATAAATGTATATATACTAATTCATGTATGTAGGATATTTACTCCAGGCTTCATGCCATCCTCATGTTTGCTGCATGCCCCAAAATATATTTCGTAAAAATAAAAGTGCTTGGACTGGGCAGAGGTAGGGTTTGTGTGAGTTGGGGCAGGGAATCAGGGAACTGGTCCATAGAGAAATGTATGTAGTATAAATTATATGCAGTATAAGCCTTATAAAAAATATGTCTATATATTTAATTTTATATAAAACTGCCAAATTGTTTTCCAATTGTTTTACATATCCATAACTGTATCAGATTTTATCTATATGCATAAAAACATGAATTCATCTAGGCATTCCCAACTGTAATCCAACATTATAGGGGTCATTCTAACCTTCCCTCATCCTAATTTTTAGCTTCTTTCTCTAGAAGTGAGAAACCTAGCTCCCATTATCTACAATTTATGTTCTTATTTGTACAATGTAAAAAATTAGGTTGTTACAAAGGTAATTGTGCTTTTTGCCATTATACCGCAATTACCTTTGCACCAACCTAATAGCTTCAAAATTGCTAACTCCTACTCTGTGAGGGAAAAAAATCTTTAGTGCGGTGTTTATGTGTAGTTCTTCTCGTCTTTAGTCTTAAGACAAGTATTGAGTCAAAACAATGTTTTCTTAAAAATCACCATGGTCGGCTCTTTACCTATCCCCTTCAGTGAAATTAGGTTGTGTTTGCTTTGCAGTTAAATTCATTTGTCATAGATCTGCATTCTATTCTATGATCCACAAATATACTGATTGATTTTCTCAAAAATTGTATAAAGCTCATTGTTTGTGGTATACAGTTCTGTAGATTTTTGACAGATGCATAGAGTAATATATCCATAACGCCAATACCATAGAGAACAGTTCTATCATACTGAAAATTCCCTTTCACGACAACCTTTATTCAACCCATCCCCCTCCTCCCTTCCATGGCAACCACTTATGTTTTCTATCACCAGAGTTTTGCCTTTTCTAGAATGTCCTATAAATTCGATCATACGATGTATAACCTTTTGGGTCTGATTTCTTTCACTTAGCAGAATGCATTTAAGATACATACACATTGTTGTATAAATCTATAGTTTGTTTTTTTGTGGCTGAATAATATTCCATTGTTTGGCTATAACATGGCTTATTTATCCATTCACCTCTTCATTGTTTCCAATTTTTTGGCAATTATGAATAAAACTTCTATAAATACTTAAATACAGATTTTGGTAACAATAGAAATTTTCAATCACTTGAGTGAATATCTAGAAGTAGGTTTGTTGGGCTGTATAAGTGTATATTTATTCATTTATTTTTGCTTTAAATATTACTCTGGGGGAGGGGCCACCACACTTCTACTCAATGAAGAGAAATGTTTTTACAATCTAGAGGTAATTTTTTTACACCTATTATGGCATGAATTCATAGGAAATAAGTTCTAGCAGACAGGCTCCTTCCTATTGGTTCTCACAAAGTGTGTTTCTCTGGATGGAGCAGGCTGCTGCTTTAATTGCACTCAGGTGACTTTCTCCTTGAGATCCTTCTTTTTCTGATCATTTTCCTTCACTTGTTTCAAGAAGCTGTCTCAGCACTTAGCGTACTTAATATGCTCAATATGCACATTAATTATCTTGGCAAGAATCGTGCCCTTAACTTGTTTGTTTACAACAATGCCAACAGTATGCTGGGTAACACTGTAGACTCTTCCAGTTTTTCCATGGTGACACTTGTGGGACATTCATTTTTGAACAGCACTCATCCTCTTGATGACTACAATATCACCTTTCTTGTAGATTCGCATGTATGTGGCCAAAAGAACAACTCCATGTTTTCTAAAAGGCCTAGAGAACATGTATCAGGTGCCTCTCCTCTTTCCATTTGTGTTCATCATTTTGGCAAATTACTAGAAGATGTCAATTCTGGTTCTACATTTAATTTTACAAAATTCTTCCAAATTGTTTTCCAAGGTGGCTATATCATTTTGCATTCCCATCAGCAATGATTGAAGATCTCTGTTACTCTACTTCTTTGTCACCTTTTAATATTGTTGAATTGAAAAAATATTTTTCATTCTCATATTCTCATGGGTGTGTAGTGACATCTCATTGTGATTTTATGCATGCTTATTTGAAATCCATATGTCTTCTTTAGTGAAATGTTAATTCAAATCTTTTGCCTATTTTTTATTAGGTTGTCTTCCCACTGTTGAGTTTTAGGAATTATTTTTGTATTCTGGTACTTTATCAAATTTATCATTTGCATGCATTTTCTCCTAGTCTGTAGCTCTGTAGCTTATCTTTTCATTCTCTTCTTTTAAAATTTCTAAAATTTTCTTTCAGAAAAGATCTGGGATCTGGCTATGTTGCCCAGGCTAGAATGCAGTGGCTATACATAGGCCAGATCATTGGACATACAACTTTTTAAACTTCTGGGCTCAAGCAATCCTTTCTTCTCAGCCTCCCGAGTAGCTAGGACTATAGGCACATGCCACCACACCCTGCTCATTCTCTTAATGGTGTCTTTCATGGAGAAATAAATCTTTAATTTTGATAAATTTCAGGTGGCCATATTTTTGTTTTATAAATTATGCCTTTAGTGATTAATTTAAAAGCTCATCACCAAACCCAAAGTTATACGGATTTTTCCTGTAGTTTATTCTCAAAGTTTTATGGTTTTACATTTTACATATAAGTTTACAATTCATTTTCAGTTAATTTTTGTGGAATGTATCAGGTATCTGTTAAGGTTTATTTCGTTTGTTTTTTTGCATGTGAATGTCCAATTATTTCAGTACCTTTGTTGAAAAGTCTATCTTTTCTCCATTGAATTGCCTTTGCATTTTTGCCAAAAACTCAGTTGACTATATTTTTGTGAACCTGTCTCTATTTTTCATATGCTGTTCTATTAATCTATGTTTATATTTTCTCCAACATCATGCTGTCTTGATTACTGAAGCTCTCTAGAGTAAGTTTTGAAATTGTATAATATGAGTCCTCTGACTTTTTTGTTTTCCAGAATTTTTGATCATTTCAGTTTCTTGGCTTTTCTATAGAGATTTTAGAAGCAGTTAGTCAATATCTACCAAATCATGCTGGAATTTGATTGGGATTGTTCTGACTCTACAGAACACATTGGGAAGAACTAACATCTTAATATTGAGACTTTCAATTCATAAACATAGTATATCTCCATATCTATTTAGATTTTCTTATATTGTTTTTCATCAGTGTTTTGTAATTTACAATATACAGATTCTGCACATATCTTGTGAGTCATATGTAATTTATTCATTTGGGTACTATTGTGAATGTATTTTTAAATTTTAATTTTTACTTCTTCTTTGCTGAAATATGGAAATATTATTGGTTTTTGTATAACATCCTTGTATTCTGTGACCTTACTAAATGAATGTATTAGTTTTATGAGCTTTTTGTGTATTCTTTAGAATTTCTACATAGACAGTTGTTCTGTGAAAGGGTATATATAAAAAGTGACCCCCAAATGCCAAAGAAGGCAAGAAACCAAAAAGGGAGGCAGACAAACCTAGTTCATTGATATTGAGTGACTTATTAGAGGGAACTTACAGACAGCAGCATGGTCTTGGGTGGCCACAAGACAAATAGATCTCTGCACTGCAACCCTCGAGATCCAGGGCGTATATCTTGAGGGAAAAGTATATGTGCTCTGGAAGGAATATGTAGGTGGCTATGAGCATCAGGGCCTAAGATTTCTGTAACAGCATCAAGGGAGGTTTTGGAGAAAAACTTACAATAAATAGGCATTTCTAAATAAAAAGTAATATATCAGCAAGACATTTTGGCAGCATTCCTGGACTTGGGGTTAGTCAGAAGTCGCATGGCAGATTAGCATTTAAAATAAAGTCACTCTTTTCCCCACAAAAACAAATATAATCTGTGAATATAGTTTTATTTTTTTCTTATTCTGTATGCATTTTATTTCTTTTTCTTGCTCTGTCAAACTAATTAGAACTTCCATTATGACACTGAATAGTACTAATAAGAGAGGTCATCCGTGCTGGGTTTCTGATCTTAGGAGGAAAGCATTCAGTTTCTCACTACTAAGCAGGATGAACAGCATGATGTTTGCTGTAGATTTTTTAAGATTTCTTTTCCTAGATTAAGGATGTTTTCTTCTACTTCTAGTTTGCTGAGAATTTTAATCATTAATTAATGCTAAGTTTTGTCAAATGCTTTTTCTCCACCTATTGATTACATACTTTTACTTTTTAGTCTGTTAATATAGTAAAGAGATAGTAATTGATTTTCAAATATTGAGCCAGCCTTGCATTCCTAGGATTAATCCCACTTGGTGGTGATATATTATTCTTATTATACATTGCTGGATTTTATTTGCTAACATATTGTTGAAAATGCTTGTATTTGTATTTTTGAGGGCTATTGTCTATAGTTTTTGCTTGTTTTTCACTTGTAATGTTTTTGCCTGGTTTCAGCATCATGGCAATGCTGATCTCATGTAAGTGGAATGTGTCCCCTCCTCTTCTATTTTCTGAAAAAGATTTTGTAGGATTGGTATTATTTTGTCCTTAAATATCAGTAGGATTCACCAGTGAAACCACAAGGGCCTTAGTTTGTATGTTTTTAAAGATTTTTAACTATACAGCACATTCATTAGGTGTAGGACCATTCAATTGATCTATCTCTTCTTGAGTGAGTTTTGGTAGTTTGTTTCTTTTAAGAGGTTTGCCTATTTCATCTAAGTTGTTGAATTTATATATATAGGGCTGTTTGTAGCATTCCCCATTCTCTCTTTGATGTCTCAGTATTAGTAATAATATTCTTTCTTCTGTTTCTGATACTAAAATTTGCATCTTCTCTCTTTTTTTCTCTTGGCCTGGAAACAGGTTTATTAATACTATTGATTTTTTTAAGCTTTTGGTTCCATTGATTTTTTCCCATTATTTTTTGGTTTTCAATTTTATTTATTTTTGTCCTAATATTTATTTCCTTCCTTCTACTTGCTTTAAGTTTAATTTGTTCCTTTTTTTCTCTTGTTTCTTAAGCTGGAAGCTTAAGTTACTGACTTGAGATTTTTCTTCTTTTCTTATATAAGCATTTACTGCTATATATTTTCACTTAAGTACTGCTTTAGCTGCATCACACACATTTTGATATCTTGTATTTTTTACTTTCATTTAATTCAAAATATTTTTTAGATAACCCTTAAGACACCCTCTTTGACCCATGGTGATTTTTAGAAACGTATTATTTAATTTTCCAAATATTTGAAGTGTTTAAGATAATTTTATGTTATTAATATTTAGTGTATTTTTATGGTCAGAAAACAACTTTGTATGATTTCTATTCTTTTAAATTTATTAAGTTTTGTTTGATGGTCAGAAAATCATTACACCTGACTCTGAGTGGATCAAAGATGACAGACAGGGCCCAACTGGGGGCAAGTTTGAACCTTGCCAGTTTGATATTTGGTACTAGGCAGAGTGGCTAATGTCCATGTTTTGCCACATGTATTTTACTCTGGCCAGAATGGAAAACATTAATTCGGTTCCCCCATGCAATCCCTCATGTGGCGTCATACAAAATTGAGAGGCTTCTGCCTGTGGGTCCATGAAACCAAAAAAGATGATTTTCCTTTGTATTGCGGTTTGACCCCCAGGACTGTGGTGAAGCCAGCAGGGTCACTAGGGCCGCTCAAGGAAAGGGAACCCAGAAACGTGGCAAGCAAACAAAAATGGTAAGGATTTCTTAGCAGTCAGACTTCTGGCCTCTCTGTTTCTTTGCAAACCAGTTGTAGGAATGGTAAAAAAATCACTGTCTCCTCTGCAAAGTTTTAATTAATAAGAAAAAGGATTCATGAGGGTAGTCTTAAGCTGTAGTGAATCTGGTGTACTTTGTGCTAAGAATTTGTCTTTCTGTGTTGTTCTGTCATAAAAAGAGGTCCTTAGGATAGACTGCGGGCCTAGGACCCCCATAGGCTCACTGTTCAAGCCAGCCCAGCAAACTGGTCAGGTACGCACTTTGCTGCAGGTGACTGAAACAAACAAACAAAAAAACTCATTGAGATTTCCCTCCCATGTTGTTTTACGTCCTTGGGAGCTTCACCCTGTAACTACATGGTGGTACTTTCTCTTGGTCTCTGCCATTCAGGAAACAGGAATTTTGGGGTTCATATCATAGTTAGTTCTAAAAATTATCTTAATCAGTTAAAATTATCTTAATCACTTTTGCAAGCTCAGAAGTGACTGCTTTCAGCTCCTTCTGGGAAAAGCAATGGAAACTGCCCAATGCTGTAGCTTGGTGCCTCAGGCTTTATCTTTTCACAGTGGTGGCCAGGGCTCAATTCCTGGTTTAGGGAATGAGTCCTTTCTGGTTCATTATCTCTGTGACTTTTGCCATTTATTGATTCTCTTCCTCTTTATGAACAACTTCTGACTTCCCATCTTGAATTTTCCTTTCTCTGAGCACATGGGGGGTTACCTTTGGTAAGTTCAAAAGTCAGAAATATTTTTTGTTTGTTCTGGCTAGAGTCCGGAAATAAGATATTTGGTTACAAGTCAGTTTCATTAAAAGCAGATATTCAAGCTATAGGTATATTTGAAAGGCCTTCATGGTTTTTTTTCTATTCTTGGATCTTGGTTTTTTTAGAAAAACTTTTTTTTTTTTAATTTCTTTTCAGTCATTTGAATTGTTTTACTTTATTTGTCTCCTTGCCATGCTTGATGCACACACGAAAGGACCTAAGATAACTTCAGAAAGCCTGGGACTCCTTGGGGAAAACAGGAAGTGCCACACAACTGTTTTGGGAAAAATCTCTGTTTTCCTCATGAAACCCCAGGAATTAAAGCTAAATGCTAAATGTACTTTTGGGGATAGTTAATGGCACTTATGGGGCAATACATGGCTCTTTGCACATTTGGATCAGAGAAGCATGCTCTTGGCCACCTAGAAGATATGGCTATGTCCCCATTCACCTCACCCCCACTGAGAGATGACTCCCATGGGACGTGGGTTGATTCCCTCTTTTTTGGGTGTGGGGAAGGATCCAGGATCTGGTATAAAAACAAGACCCTTAATTTTGGGGGATCTCTTTTGCCTTCAGGATGTGCCTGCTTATGAGACCCTAGAAACTCTGTCTTCCTAGCCCTGCTTTTCCGAGGACTCCACTCTGAAGCCAGTAATCCAATTAAGAAACTTGAAAACTGGCAAATGAAAAATCTTACCAATACTGCATCTTCTGTTTTTCTGTGTATTTATATGTGTTGTGTGTGTGACATTCATAAATAAAACAGCTCGGGTTAATTGGCTTAATAATAATAAGCACTTAAATCAAATTTTTTTTCAGAAAAATAAAAACTGTAATGTCTTTTACTTTATGTGACTGTAGTAAGCTTTGGGAAATAAAGAGTTTTAAAGACTATTGGTAAAATAAAGATAGTTGGTCTAAATTAGGCAGGTCAGATATTAGGTTTGCTAAATTCTTTAAGGTAATAAACTGCTTCTTTAACTTTTGAAAGTTGTTCAACTTACCTGCTTTGGAGCCATTAGATTCCAGGTAAGGTCTGGAGACATGTGGAGTTAGCCAAGCCCCTGGCTATGCTAAAAAACAGTCAGACTTATCTGTCTTGGGCCCTAGGCTTCACACCTAGTACATCATTAAAATCCACTTACTTAGCAGGTTTTTCACCAGAAATAAAAATCACTAAGAGTTAACATTGCAACATGTAATTAAGACACTGAAAAAACAGTTTTACATGCAAAAATTGTAAAAAAAAATTTTACAAGCAGGTGAAATGTGCTTTTGACGAAAGATAATAAGAAAGTATGGGAATGTGTGTGTTTTCTTTTTGTTGTTTGTTTTATTGTTTGCCTAGATTAAAGGGCTAAGGGATTGTTTTAAGTTACAAAGGATAAAGCTGAAGGTTTGAGCAAGTTGTGGAAAGTTTGTGAAAAATTAATCTTGTAAAAGAAATTCTGTGTGTGAACATATTGGCTAAATTTAAAGGGGTATTATTCAGTTTTCCCATAAATTGAACATTGCAATAAAAGCACAACAGGGTTCTCTTAGAGCACTGATCTCTTTAATAAAAATTTATAAAGGATTATTAAAGGTTTATGAGAATCTCACCTTACGGTCAAACTGATTAAAATAGGATAGATTTGTCTATAAGATGCTATTAAAAATTGGGGTTGACACTAATAGTACACTAATGCAAAGGTGAAATTTGGCTTTCTCTCTTGAACAAGATTTTCGTAGAATATTAAAGAATGATGAAAGATTTTTGTTTGCCTTTTGAATAAACCACAGGAAAAAGAAGGAAAAAAAAAGAGACAGATTGTTTGGAAAGTTAAGTCTTCCCTCTATCAATGAGTAAATGTTTTTGCCTTTTTAAAAATTTCAGGTAACCATTTTGACTAAATGAAAGACCTGTGGTGGCCTGGAATTCTATTTTATAATAGCAAGTGTTTTAAAGTTTTAACATGTTTGACATGCTTCATAAAATCAAATTTCAGTTTCAAAATGATCTTTCCTGACCTCTAACTTTGGGATGCAACAGAGGGCCCCTGAAGCATCCCCAAAGGGAGGTAAACAGGATTATTTGACATGTTAAGTTACATGAGAAGCATTGTCAAAATAAAAAATAATGTTTAATCCTCTTTAGGTTACATTTTAGTGAATGTTATTAATACATGTTCCAAGCTGAATGGAATGTCTAAAATTCTAATACATCCAAGTATATGCTATCAAACATAGTTATAGTTAAGTTATTTCAGGCCACATAAATAACCAAATTTCTTTGTCAATTGTGTCTTTAACTATGACTATTCACTTATTTCCACAGTTAATTGCTTAATGCTGATGCAGTATCTGGAAATTTCACAAGCATGGAAAAAATCCTAGAATACGGTGTCTTTTAGGAGGATCATGAAATGATGGAAAGGACCAAAAGCACCTTTGAATACAGGTTTTATTTATTTATTTATTATTTATTTTTTCGAGACGGAGTCTTGCTCTGTTGTTCAGACTGGAATGCAGTGGCATGATCTCAGCTCACTGCAACCTCCACCTCCTGGGTTCTGCAGGGAAGGGAGAGAGTAGAGAGTAGCCATGCGTTAAAGTATTTGGTGTGGGGATAATTTTAAAATAGACATTTCCGTTTTGGGCATTTACCTGTTTAGCCTTGGCGTCCCCTCGTTTGATCAACCCAGTACTGTTCAGATTGACCGCTAAGGGGCAGCAGAGTATGGGAAAATAAGAGGGCCATGAACAAGAATGACGTTATCTTAAAAATAGTTCAGCAATAAAGAAATGCCAAGAAATAATGAGTAATATGTCACAATCCCCTTTATATTTTTACCTACAACTTTAAAAATTTTATTTTCAATCACCATAATTTATAATATGGTTAAGTAAATTATTTCTAAATTATGAATAAACTTTCCTCAAAAATTAGTATTTGAAAATACTTTTTTAAAGAAATTAAGAAAACTATCATGACTTAATATTTCTTCCGATACTGATCAAGAAGTGGACATTTTTTTAAGTTGTTGAAAAAAAATTATATCATTTGAACTCTGTTAAGAATATTAATTAGATTTTGGTCTAGAAAGAATCTAATAATAGAAATTTCAGACCATTACTATATGATATGGTTTGCCTGTGTCTCCACCCAAATCTCATCTTGAATTGCAGCTTCCATAATCTCCATGTGTCATGGGAGGGACCCGATGGGAAGTAATTGAATCATCGGGGACAGGACTTTGCTGTGCTGTTCTCATGACAGTGAATAAGTCTCATGAGATCTGATGGTTTTATAAAGAGAAGTTCCCCTGCACACGGTCTATCTTGCCTGCTACCATGTAACACATCCCTTTGCTCTTCCTTCAGCTTCTACCATGATTGTGAGGCTTCCTCAGCCATGTAGAACTGTGAGTCCATTAAACTTCTTTCCTTTATAAATTAACCAGTCTTGGATATGTCTTTATTAGCAGCACGAGAACAGACTAATGCATTATATCTAGCTAGTTCCATAGTCATAAAGTAAAACACAGCATTTTGAACAATTTTGTTCAGGCCATAGTGCAGGATAGTAATTATTTGACTTGCATGTGACATGAGAAAAGCAATTTCATTACTTCACAGTGATATTTGATAGATACCTGACACACAGTAGATTTATAATAAATAACCATTTCTTTAACTCTTAGTTCCCTGGGTGATTAATTGTGACATATAAGATGATGGCCCCCAAATAAATCTCTCTAGTCTTTTGAGCTCTACACAGATCTATCCATCTGTTTATTGGACAATTCCCAATAGGATTGTTCAAAGGCATCTCAACATCAAGACATGCCAACTGGAAATCTCCTCCCCTTCCACCCTCTACCCATGCTTTTTCCTCTACCAGCTTATATAGGCCAGAATGTAAGAAATCATCCTGGAATTTTCATTTTTTCTCATCCACAACATCAAATCCATTTTCAGATTGTTTTAGGCAGAAACTTAATTTATTATAAAGGTTTCAGGAAGACCCCATAATTTACAGGAAGACATAAGAACCAGGCTCAGAGAGGAATCAGGCGAACATTCCACCACTGAATGATCTGCTTAGAAAGCCACCGCAGAAATTTGCAATCTTAGCTGAACCCTGTCACCATCCCCATGGAACAGCATCACTGCAGCTGCTGGGAAGAATCTCTTACTCCCACTCTGTTTGTGTCACATCTTCAGTTTCTGAGTGGCTGTGGGGACAAGAATGACTTGACTTTAAATGCTAATCTGCTGACTAACCCCCAGTCTGGGAATGCCACCAAAATGTCTAGTTGATGTCTAGAAATGCCTATTCATGGTAGGTTTCCTCTAAAGAAATCCGAGATGCTGCTGAAGAAATCATAGACATGATGCTCACAATCACCTGTAGGTTTCTTCCAGAACACATATACTTTTCCCCCAAGATAGAAGCCCTGGATCTGGGAGGTTGCAGTATGGAAATCTATTTGTCTTGCAGCTGCCTAAGACGTTGCTTCTGTCTATAAGTTCCCCCAATAAAATATTGACAAACTGAATTTGTCTGCCTCCTTCTTTGATTTCTTGGCTCCTTTGGCATCTGGGAGTCACTTTGGCATATATGGCCCTTTCATGGACCCATGTGCATGCATGCATCTTGTAGACACTGGGGAGTCATTGTGCATGGAGAGGGCCAATAGCATAACTTGGGCCCTGATTTCGCCTCTCTTGATATTCCTCACCAATAGGAAGAGTATTTGAATATTAGGCAATCAAATTAATACGTATCCCCTACAATTCACACACTTTAGCTCCCTCTACTTACATCTAAATGGTTTTCTCTTTCTGTTTATGTAATAATTCCTTGTATAACCCCAAACATATTCATCTCTTACCCAAGTGGCAACTCAGTCATCCCAGTTACTGCTTCAGCTTCAAGTTCATGACTTCTGGGTGGCATATGTTCCTACTCTAGTCCTCTTAAAATCCTCTCTCGATAATTAATAACTTATTGACTAAATTATACAGTTACATACCACTACACGTTGAGCATCTAAAATCCAAAAATTTGAAATACAGAATTTCAAATCTGAAACTTTCTGAGCATCAGCGTGGCACTTAAAGGAAATGCTCATTGGAGTATTTCAGGTTTTGAATTTTCAGATTTGGGATGCTTAATACGTAAGTACTAGTGTTTCAGATTTGGGTTTTTTGTTTTTGGTTTTTTTGTTGTTGTTTTTTGGATTTTGGAGTACTTGCATTGTACTTATTTTTATTTATTTATTTATTTATTTATTTATTTATTTATTTATTTGAGACAGAGTCTTGCTCTGTTGCCGAGGCTGGAGTGCAGTGGTGCAATCTTGGCTCACTGCAAGCTCCACCTCCTGGGTTCACGCCATTCTCCTGCCTCAGTCTCCTGAGTAGCTGGGACTACAGGCACCCGCCACCATGCCTGGCTTTTTTTTTTTTTTTTTTTTTTTGTATTTTTAGAAGAGATGGGGTTTCACCGTGTTAGCCAGGATGGTCTCAATTTCCTGACCCCATGGTCCACCCGCCTCAGCCTCCCAACTGTCTTGCCCTTTAGTCTCCTTTATTCTGGAGAAGTTCTTTAGGCTTTTACAACGTTAACATTTTTGAAGAATATAACCTCAATCCCCACCGCCCTCCACCCTTTTAAAAATAGTATGTTTCTCAACTTGGGTTTTTCTGAAATTTCTTCGTGATGAAATCCAGGTTATGCACTCCAGACTAGAATACCGTGTACAGCATATTTTGTGCTTCTCACAGTATCTTATCCAGAGGCATACCCCGCCATCTGCCCTTCATTGGGGATATTAATTTTGATCATCTTGTCAGGGTCTTGTTTGATGTCTCCACTATATAGCTACTATTTTTTCTTTTGCAGGTAATAAGCAATTTCTTGGAAACATTTTAAACCATATAAATACTACCTGATTCTCATAAAACTCCACCCCTCCTCAATTTAGCATCTAGTGATGAATCTTGCCTAAGTCAATATTAATGTGATGTCTCCAAAACAATGTTTCAAATTTATACTCTCTTCATAGGTACCAGTTGGCACTTTGCATTCTATTGTAAGAAAGAGTTTTCATTTATTATCTATCTATCTATCTGTTTATCTATTAATTAATCATTTTATCTATATCTGATTAGTGTGGCCTCATTCTTTTTCAATGGTTTATGCTTTTTATTCCCCATAGTTATGTAAGGACTCAAATGGTCCCACATTCAGTCAATAGGAGCTCATTTATGCTAGCAACATCATTCTTATGAAATACTCCAACATTAAAAAAAATCCTCCTTAATTTTTGGCATCAAAATGTGTTCCAGTTTCCTCCTGTACTTCCTTCCCTGTCCCATATGGGAATGAACCATTTCTTTGAATAAGAAAGAAGCACCAGTTGCTCTTACTGGTTAAAAGTATTAAACACCAAGATGTGGGTCTTAGGGGTGCTCCTTGCTACTCAAGTGTCTTTGCTTCCAGGAATGGGC
Source organism: Macaca nemestrina (assembly GCF_043159975.1). Taxonomy (NCBI): domain Eukaryota; kingdom Metazoa; phylum Chordata; class Mammalia; order Primates; family Cercopithecidae; genus Macaca; species Macaca nemestrina. The sequence goes on from NC_092129.1 coordinate 37,195,510, forward strand.
AAGTTTTAAGACACTCTACAAGACTGAAGGCTACTATTTTAGGGCTCAAGTATTAAAAAGTGAGGAAAGTGGTCACTATCTTTTTGCACAATAGCAGCCTTAATTTGGTACTAGTGAAGTGGGGATTTTTAAAGTTTAGGAAAATAGCATTCTTTAAATAGACATTCAGAATCTCAGGCAGGGCACCGTGGATGTGGCAGTGGTGGAATTTGTTTAGCCATTCTGAGAGTAAAACAAGAGATGTGGTGGACCTTATCAGGAGACCTGGGGAAGAAAAGAACATGGGGGTATGGAATGTGATTTTTATTGGGTAGACTGATCTGTGTGCACATAGATGCACCCTTCTGAGGAATCCTAGGAATAACCAGGAGACATTTTGCAAGGAGGAGATTAAGTCTTGTACCATCAAACTAATGAGGGCTCTGGTAAGAATGAACTGGGAAATAAAAGTAAAAATAAATTGATTTAAAACTCATAGATCAGTGAAGCCAGAAAATACTAGAGAAACCTGAAAATACCTGGGCACACACCTGTACACACAGAAACACACACACACAAATACACACACACAAAATTTAAAATTCACAGACTAGTGAAGCCTATTACCTAAAAACTGTAGCTATATAGAGAAAAGATATACACACTTACGTGTACACATGTAACCTTTTCTAGGAATCTACACTTTCAACAGAGCCCAGACCCATGGCATAGGGTTAATGCCAATAAAAGTAGTTCAGTCTCTAGCTCACAGATGAAGATTCAGATGCAAGGTTGCACTTATTCATGGTTAAATGAAGTAAAACTATTCACTGTTGTTAGGTGAACTCTTTAAACCTTCTTAAGACCATATGCCTCAGTATACCAACAAACTCATACACCTAGAGAAACCAAGTTAGTCTCTATTTGCGCCTTGGATGACTCAGCATGAATCTATTCTTCAAGGATATGGCTTATCCAAAAACATCCCTCTCTGGTCCACCCCAGTTTTTGTCCATTCTCCTGTGATAGGTTTAAAACTACACCATTTTTCTAAGGATGGGAAGGTGAGATGTTAGGTGAGTTATTGGTATTTTAATAAATCATTAATTTTAGACACCTAACACTGCCTATTAGCCTGGAAAATACTTTTACACTGACTAATATCAATTCAATAAGATTGGTTCTCTAAATCATCTCAAGCTGTCTGAATCATGAAAGAATATAAAAAGAAAAAAACCCCACAAGTTCTGAAAACATAACTAGTAGAAGAAATGTATTCCTAAAGTAAGTTTAAAGCTATTATGAGGAAAGTTTTCCTCAGTCTTCACACTCTATACTATAGGGATTTTGAAGGCATAGTTTGAAGGAGATGTAATTTACCTCTACCTTCATGAATAAATGAAGAACAGTTTGTCATTAATGCTAAAGTGCTGCTCAGGGGAGATAATGTAATAAAGCTCAGCTTTGACAGCCAAATTACTTCTCAACTGTGGTGATTACAGACGAGATTTTTCAGAAGGTAAAGTAACACACAAGAAAAGATTTTTTTTAATGATTAGCAAATTATATCTATATATCTCATTGGACTAAGTGTATTGCCAGCCATTTATTTAGGAGTATATTTGACTATATTTTTAATGGCTTTCTGCAACACATTTCCACTCTAAATATATTAAAATGTGAATGTGGGAACACTTTTTAGAAAGGTCAAGAGGTTACAGTTAATATGGAAAAATATTGGTGGAAAAATCACAAACTTTTATCAGTTTAACTGGAGATTTTTTTTTCCCCCTCCTAGAAGACTTTGAAATTGCTGCCTTTTAAAAAATTTTTTGAAAGCAGGAATTTGAGAACTTTAAAATAGTTCAAACAAGAAAGCAATGGTGAACAATTTCTCCCAAGCTGAGCCTGTGGAGCTGTGTCCCGAGAACGTGAACGGATCCTGCATTAAAACTCCTTACTCACCAGGTCCTCGAGCTATCCTCTATGCTGTCCTTGGTTTTGGGGCTGTGCTGGCAGTGTTTGGAAACTTACTGGTCATGATTGTCATCCTCCACTTCAAACAACTGCATACACCTACAAACTTTCTGATCGCGTCGCTGGCTGTGCTGACTTCTTGGTGGGAGTCACTGTGATGCCCTTCAGCACAGTGAGGTCTGTGGAGAGCTGTTGGTACTTTGGGGACAGTTACTGTAAATTCCGTACATGTTTTGACACATCCTTCTGTTTTGCTTTTTATTTCATTTATGCTGTATCTCTGGTGATAGATACATTGCTGTTACTGATCCTCTGAGCTATCCAACCAAGTTTACTGTGTCAGTTTCAGGGATATGCATTGTTCTTTCCTGGTTCTTTTCTGTCACATACAGCTTTTCAATCTTTTACACGGGGGCCAACGAAGAAGGATTTAAGGAATTAGTAGTTGCTCTCACCTGTGTAAGAGGTTGTCAGGCTCCACTGAATCAAAACTGGGTCCTACTTTGCTTTCTTCTATTTTTTATACCAACTGTCGCCATGGTGTTTATATACAGTAAGACATTTTTGGTGGCCAAGCATCAGGCTAGGAAGATAGAAAGTACAACCAGCCAAGCTCAGTCCTCCTCAGGGGTTACAAGGAAAGAGTAGCAAAAAGAGAAAGGCTGCCAGAACCTTGGGAATTGCTATGGCAGCATTTCTTGTCTCTTGGCTACCATATGTCATTGATGCAGTGATTGATGCTTATATGAATTTTATAACTCCTCCTTATGTTTATGAGATTTTAGTTTGGTGTGTTTATTATAATTCAGCTAAGAACCTCTTGATATATGCTTTCTTTTACCCATGGTTTTGGAAGGCAATAAAACTTATTGTAAGCGGCAAGGTCTTAAGAAGTGATTCGTCAACAACTAATTTATTTTCTGAAGAAGTAGAGACAGATTTAAAACATTACTGTGGAGACCTCAAAACTAACTTGAAATTAAGGTCAAGTGCAAAAACAAACACTTGGACATAGAGAGGCAAGCATGACCATCTGCCAAGTTGGAGGATGATACGTTCAATAGTTGTTCTAAAGCATTTGTTGTCTTCATGTATTTTGACATATTTTAGATTTAGTGATAGGTGAATAAGATCTGTCCAATCTTTTCCATTTAGCATTCTTTTGTGGTTTTCTGGTTCCCTACTTTCTTCTCTGAGATTCCTACTTGTATCTTCAAATATTTTCAAGTTTTGTAGTTTCTCCCACACTAATGATCAGTGTTCAGCTGTAAAAAATACACAAAGGGGAAAATAAAGCTCCTGCTTTACTTACAAGTTAGATTCTCTGAGGACAAAAATCTTTAATGTATATCTTTCTTGAGAAGAAGACACGGGATTATAAATTCTTGAAACTTTATTTTAATGTAAAAAGACTTATAGAGAGCTGGAATGTAGAACTTTCTAGTGCTCGGAGATCATCTGAAAAACGCTTGAGCGCTTTTATTTTCTGAACCCTGGCAGTTCTTTCTACTCATTTTACAAAGACTGTGTTAGCAAAGAAAACATTTAATGATTATGTGAATACACACTACATCTTACTTTTGGAGAATATAATTTATTATTGTGGAATAAGCATGTGAACAAAAAGATGGCTTCTGTAGTTCTTTTTTTTTAGTAATTTTAAATAAAATAATAATTTTTAAAAGCCAATTCAAATGAGCAATTTTTCACTTTTGAGTCCTTACTTTGTACCAGATACTGTATTTGACATTGAAATTGTATAAAGCTGAGTAATCCAAATATAGCCAAGCATTGTTTCAAAATAGCAAATACCCAAATTGGTATTATACACTCTAGGAACAGCTTCAGTTTTCCCATCTGATTATACATTTCTCAATCAATAGAAATTTTAATTCTTTTAAATTAAAAGTATACATTGAGTGTTTCCAGATACAGTCAAAATTTGAAAAAACAAATAATAAAATGGTTTGCCTTCTCAAATCCCTGAATCACAGCCTGAAATCTTTGTTTAGGTAGCTGATTTTCCCAGACAATTCTGTAATAGGTTTGTTTTATAAAATGAAAAGAAAAAGTAAGTGAGTAAATAGAGCTACACAAATATTACGTGTCATACATTTTGTAGATGAACCAGTTTGGAAATACTTTACACAAGATTAAGCTGTTTCATATTTGTGTGTTAATACCTTTCAAAAAGATCAGAGAATATTTCAGAGGAAAACAAATTAAAGGTAAAAGAGGACAAAAGGAAGATGCAAGTGTTCATAGCAGGGTACCTATTTGTGGTTCAGATAATACTGTTAAGGAACGGCTTTATTGATCAACTTTCAAATGCTCACAGTTAAGGTCCCATATTCTCCTTCTTTAAAAAGGAGCTCAGAACTTGAGAGTCAGGTAATGTCTTAATAGAAATGTGAGTTCCTTTCTTCAATTGCAAGTGTGAACTTACATTGACACATAAAAAATAAGGAACACAATTTGGGGGCACTTTAAAAATATATCCCATTCCATTTACTTGTACTATGTAGAGTGTAATTTTAGATGAACTGGTTTCAGAAATAAATACTGTACAGTTATATTTCCAAGATCGAATCCACATCATAGTGGAGAATACACTTCCAATCTCCTCTTTCTTGCTTATTTTCTTTTCCTCTTCTTGTGGTGCTTAAAAAGGAAGTCTTTTGATCAAAAATTTATTTTCCCCAAAACTAACTAGACTGTTAATGCAACACCACTCCTCTCTTCTACACATCATTTATTTATACAAATAAGCGATAAACTTCTTCACAAGCTGCATACCAAGTTGCTGCAGGGCCGTGGATATATTTGAAACAAGACACACTGAGGGTGGAAGTAGGCTTCACTCGGGAAGACCATCTGCAAGTAAAATCTGACTTTGGAATATGCTGCTGAGCTTGGTCTCAATCCTGGAGCACTGTGGTTCCAAATTATCTGCTTCAGCCAATGGGAGGTTGCAGAACTATTGCAAAGAGGTAATTAATCCACTTATGTCCCACGTAGAGGCTATATAAATACTATGTCCCTAATGTATATGTACTATTATAAATAATACATGTTTATCTTTTATTGATAAAATACATATTTATTTAACATCATTGCTGAATTTATAGTAACTTTTGTCCACATGTATTTTTCTCAATTATCTGATACTAAAAGGACAACTACTACATTATGTGAAGCTCTTCGTATTTTTTAAAAATATTAAACTACAAGGCTACAGTAACCAAAACAGCATGGTACTGGTACCAAAACAGAGATATAGACCAATGGAACAGAACAGAGTCCTCAGAAATAATACCACACATCTACAGCCATCTGATCTTTGACAAACCTGAGAGAAACATGAAACGGGGAAAGGATTCCCTATTTAACAAATGGTGCTGGGAAAACTGGCTAGCCATAAGTAGAAAGCTGAAACTGGATCCTTTCCTTACTCCTTATATGAAAATTAATTCGAGATGGATTAGAGACTTAAATGTTAGACTATTAGGGTTTCATGCCCATGGTTGCTGTCTTGAATTTCTGTCTTTGAAGTGTGTGTGTTGTTAAATGAAGGGACAACGGAGTGTGTGCTGGGTGCTTTGAACCTCAGACCACCAGTAGTCTTGCATTACACCTGTCCCTTCTTCCCTGGGATGGGTATTCAGCCTCACGTTCCCCTGCCCCATGGCACCTTGGGCTCCATCTAGTCTCCTCCTACCTGCTCTGACCAGGGACCACTGCCATCCTCTTTTCACCCCTGCAGAGGACAGGATGCATCACAGGGAGAGTTGCAGTCAGGCACATCCTCCACTGTCTCAGGGCTAGGCATAGACTGTTGTCCCCATCTCTGGCTGGCAGAGTCATAGCACGTTTGATGAGCTCCTCAACAGGGCCAAGCCCCTCATCACCTCCAATCCCGGTATCAAGTGCTTTCTGGTGTGCAGGTTGTGATCCCTTGGGGGTCATCGGTCTACCTTTAGTTGAGGTAGCAGGCCTGTCAGAAGGGCAGATGCCTGGCTCAGCTTCTTGCCCCCATCCTGACTATGGCATATTGGTTCGGCAGCTGATAGGAGGGGAAATCTGGCAGTGGGTGGGCCACGTGCAAGCTGAGTTGCAAGGCAGGGCATGCAGACACCTGTGAGAGTCCTCACTTGCCCTGCAAATACCTCTTTGTCCAAGGACATTACATAGCAGATATTGAACACTATGACAGGCCAAGAAAGACCACAAAAGAAAGGTGAAAGCTTTCTATTTCAGTACCTTTAATGACATTTTTGTTCATATTTTTGAACAAGCGTCTCTGCATTTTATTTTGTGCTGGATGCTGCAAATGATATAGACAGTCTTGTAAATAAGGAATAGATAATATTATTGTCAAATGCTGGGTTAGGCTATTTCAGGACAGTTGAATTTAAAGAAATCTCATGGTTATGAAAATCATAAGTGTTTCTACCAAGTTGCAGAGCACAGAGAAACAGTTCTCCTATGGTAGGAGAACTTATTAATTATAATTATCAAAAGTGGGATTCATTTCATGATTCACATCTTACACTGTGGGGATTCCTTGTGAAGAATTTATAATGGGTACGATGGATTGGCTGGTTTCCTAAAATGTCCTAGGAGATGGAAGCTTATTAAAAGGTGACTTCTCAAATATGTAATTATGTTATACAAGATCGTCCTTTGAAAAGAAGAGATTCACATGTGTGTAAAACTAGGTATTTAAATTACATTTCTTCAATTACTTGATTAATGTGATTACTGGGCTGATGAAAATTCATAATAGATTTGCTTGAGGTTAGCTACGAGGTTTAGACATAGTGACAGAAATAATTATGAGATTAAAGACAGAATTATGTTTTATGTTTTGAAATTTAATTTCTCTTGATAATTAAAATTAAAAAAGAATATAATATGAAACAATATTTGTAAGTACTCACATATGCAGTTTGTTTGTTTTTGTTTTAATTTTCAGAATTCAAAATTATAATTCCCTATCACAAGGAAGGACAGAAATAGCAAACAACAAACAGCAGAACCGTGACCAGCAATTTTTCCCAACCTGTTGTGCAGCTCTGTTATGAGGATGTGAATGGATCTTGCATTAAAACTCCCTATTCTCCTCGGTCCTGGGTGATTCTGTATACGGCGTTTAATTTTGGGTCTTTGCTGGCTGTATTTGGAAATCTCTTAGTAATGACTTCTGTTCTTCATTTTAAGCAGCTGCAGTCTCCAACCAATTTTCTCATTGCCTCTCTGGCCTGTGCTGACTTCCTGGTAGGTGTGACTGTGATACCCTTCAGCATGGTCAGGACCATAGAGAGCTGCTAGTATTTTGGAGCCAAATTTTGTACTCTTCACAGTTGCTGTGATGTGGCATTTTGTTACTCTTCTGTTCTCCACTTGTGCTTCACCTGCATCGACAGATGCATTGCCATTCCTGACCCCCTGGTCTATCCTACCAAGTTCACCATGTCTGTGTCGGGAATTTGTGTCAGCGTGTCCTGGATTCTGCCTCGCATGTACAGCGGTGCTGTATTCTACACAGGTGCCAATGATGATGGACTGGAGGAATTAGTAAGTGCTCTCAACTGTGTAGGTGGCTGTCAAATTGTTGTAAGTCAAGGCTGGGTGTTGATAGATTTTCTGTTATTCTTCATACCTACCCTTGTTATGATAATTATTTACAGTAAGATTTTTCTTATAGCTAAACAACAAGCTATAAAAATTGAAACTACTAGTAGCAAAGTAGAATCATCCTCAGAGTTACAAAATCAGAGTGGCCGAGAGAGAGGAAAGCAGCTAAAACCCTGGGGGTCATGGTAATAGCATTTATTATTTCATGGTTACCGTATACAATTGATATATTAATTGATGCCTTTATGGGCTTCCTGACCCCTGCCTATATCTATGAAATTTGCTGTCAGGGTGCTTATTATAACTCAGTCATGAATCCTTTGATTTATGCTTTATTTTATCCTTGGTTTAGGAAAGCCATAAAACTTATTTTAAGCGGGGATGTTTTAAAGGCTAGTTCATCAACCATTAGTTTATTTTCAGAATAAGTCTAAGCACTAAGTTGAGAAAATTAAAAATATTTTCAAAATTATGAATTTATGAGGAAATTAAATATAATAAATAAATAAAACTTTTCAAAATTGGAGAAATATATCACTTTTCAAATTAACCAGGAAAAAGATCACAGGAAGATTAAACTATTATAAAGATATTTACTATATTAAATAATAAATGATAAAGTGGTTCACACATGTCACCTGTCTCTATGTTTTGTACACATCCTTGCCACATGCACTTGTTTTTTCCGATTTACAGAATTCTGAATCGCATTTTTGGATGTGACATTTTGAATCTTTTTTTTAAAATGCTCAACTTACTTTCATTTATGTTCAAGTGGCCATTCTTTTTTTTTTTTTTTTTTTTTTTTGAGATGGAGTTTTGCTCTTGTTGCCCAGGTGGGAGTGCAGGGGTGTGATCTCAGCTCACTGCGACCTCCGCCTCCTGGGTTCAAGCGATTCTCCTGCCTCAGCCTCCCGAGTAGCTGGGATTACAGGTACATGCCACCACACCTGGCTCCTTTTTGTATTTTTTAGTAGAGACAGAGTTTCACCATGTTGGCCAGGCTGGTCTCAAACTCCTGACTTCAGGTGATCTGCCTGCCTCCGCCTCCCGAAGTGCTGGAATTACAAGTGGCCATTCTTTAAATGTCTTTTGCAATACTGTATTAGTTGGCTAGGGCTGCATTGTTTAAGTGGTTTTTGCTAAACTGTATTATTTGACTAGGGGTACAATAAGAAAGTACCACAGACTAGATGGCTTAAACAACAAAAGTTTATTTTCCCATGATTCTACTGGCTGGAAGTCCAAGGTCTAGGTGTCAGCAGGGTGAATTTCTTTTGAGGGCCTCTTTCCTTAACTTGCAGATGGCTGTCTTCTTTTAGTGTCTTCACCTGGTCTTTCTCTATTTGTGTGTGTCCTAAACTCCTCTTCTCATAAAGATAAGCAATCGTATTGGATTATGGCTCACTCTAATCACTTCATTTTGACTTAATTATCTAGACGTGAGTACTAGAGGTTAGAACTTCAACATGTGAATTTGGGGTAACAATTCAGCTCATAACAGACACAGTCAGACACAGTCCACGTGGGATGATACTACCAAAGGGTGTGTTTATTTGCTGCTCTTCTGTGACTATTCCTCCCTGTTTCTTTAATGATTGTGCATTCCAGGAGTTTGGGAGGCAGCAGGTAAGCCTCTCCTGCTTAATGGCTGGGCAGAATCTCAGCATGCTCACCCATAATATGGTGGAACCAATAATTCAGCCTTGGGATCCGGAAGTGACTATAGACATTGCCCAGAAATGTTTCATGTGAAAAAATCTACCACAAAAAGTCTGGCACAAAGATTATTAGCAAATGGAAACAGCAAGAATTAGCAATCATCACTAGTAGCTGTCATTTCTATGTCAACCTTTATCTCCTGAAAATAATGTATAACTTGCTTCCACAACTTTTCTTAGTAGTTTTTCTCACACTAAAAATAATGTGTATTTCACTACCTAGAATGTTGCAGAGTCGAAATTCTATGCTAATACTGTAAAAAAGGTGTATTAAAAAGAGTATAAACAATGTGTGCTGTAACTTTACATTTTACTCTCTGGGAGTTTACACATTGGTTCAATAGAAGTCATTTTGGAATGCATATCTAGAGTATTCTATATAATGCTTTTGTTGTCACCATGTGATAACCTCTTTGGGCATAGATGGCTGAATTAGAGTTGGACAGGTGATTTTAGGAAAACTCTTCAATAGCCTTGGTTAAGTCCATCACATCATCACTCAAAAGAATAAGGACTGAAACACCACATCCGTTAATACTGAACTTTAGAATGAAGGTTGCTGTATCTTGCCTAAGTTTTATTTCTCTGAGTTTTAAGTGGTCATTGTTTCTTTTATTACTGTGACAAAAACATACTTGTCACCAAAACGTATTCAGCACATACTTAGAGATGAAACATTTGAACATTTCTTTTAGGCTCCAGCTAAAGACAAGATGGTCTAATATTTTCACATGGCTAGCTAACACACCTAAATGAGAGAAAAATCAATATAGAAATTCAAAAATAGGAAGTTAAACTATTATTTGCAGGTAATATGATTGAAAATAAATTTGTCTAAGTCTTCCTTATTACAGTTGAGAACTAGTCCCAGACATCAAAAACTCATACCTTGATATAAAAATAGATTACAAATATACATTTATCTGTAATTATTTTGTTTGCTTAAGATGCAAATGTACTCAGTGACCTTGAATTATAAAATATATCACAAAAGAAAATTTTCTTATTACATTTATTTAAAAAAATTCCTATGTGGGACATCTTCTTCCAGTAATGGTAGAATAGGTTATTTATTCCATTCTCCTAGTGAGAAGATCTAGGAAATCTGGAAAAAGTATTTTAAAAATCTTTAAAATATCAGAAAGATATAAATGCAATCAACAATTACTTAAGATTCAGGGAAAAACAAAATTCAGAGAGATGAATCTAAACTTTAGGGCCAATACCAAAAGGAGCATCTGAGTATATGAAGAGTGAAGCAGAGCTTTTAAAAATTATTATTATTTCAATAGTTTTGTGGGTACAAGTGGTTTTTTTGGTTACATGGATAAGTTCTTTAGTGGTGATTTCTGAGATTTGAATGCACTCATCACCTGAGCAGTGTATAGTGTACCCAGTACATAGTCGCCCCCAGAACCTTCTCCCTTGAGTCCCCAAAGTCCACTGTATTACTCTTAAGCCTTTGCTTTCTCATAGCTTAGCTCCCATTTAAATGGGAACATACAATATTTGGTGTTCCCTTCCTGAGTTACTTCAGTTAGAATAATGGCCTCCAGCTCCATCCAAGTCGCTGCAAAACACATTATTTTGTTCCTTCTTATGGCTGAGTAGTATTCCATGGTGTATATGTACCACATTTTCTTTAACCACTTGTTAGTCAGTGGGCACTTGGACTAGTTCCATATCTTTTCAATTTCAAATTGTGCTGCTATAAACATAAGTATGTATGTGTCTTTTTCATAAAATGACTTCTTTTCCTTTGTGTAGCTATCCAGTAGTGGGATTGCTGGATTGAATGGCAGTACTACATTTAGTTCTTTAAGAAATCTTCATACTGTTTTCCATAGTGATAGTACTAATTTACATTTCCACCAACAGTGTAAAAGTGTCCCCTTTTCACCATATCCATGCCAACATCTATTGTTTTTCACTTTTTATTTGTGGCTGTTCTTGCAGGAGTAAGGTGGTATCTCACTGTGGTTTTAATTTCCCTGATGATTAGTGATGTTGAGCATTTTTTCATATGTTTGTTGGCTGTTTGTACATCTCCTTTTGACAACTGTCTATCCATGTCCTTGGAGAGATTTTGACAGCCTGATATGGTTAGTGGGAAATGATTAGATTGTAGAGTCTAACAAGAAAAATGAGCCCAGGCATCACCGACCACTAATGGTTTTTGTTACAGTCTGGAAGACTATTATTCTCTAAACATCAGGGTAAACCTTTACTTCAAATAGTCTCAATGTCTATAACAGAGAAAAGGATTATCCCAGATTGCTGGTTTTTCTAGCCACATGCCACAAGTAAAGGCAAATTTTCTCTGAAGAAACATAATATCTCAGTTCTCAAGTTATTACACCAACTTTTCATATAGAATGTCTCAACTCAATTTAAACAAACAGGAAAAAGGAGAAAAGAATATCGTGAAAATCAACAGAAATGATGGAAAAAATTTTTTAAACCAATGGGAAATCTGCATTATGCTTTACAGTAACTTGATTACCTTTAACAGTTTTTAATATAAGAAAGCTGACCACATTCAAGGAAATAATCATGTTTGGAAACTGTAAACCATTTTAAAAAATCAAAGTTCTAGATCTGAAAATTGCTGCTGTCTGCTTCTCAAGCCACAAAAAATCCAGACATTCATTATGTAGAGGTCTACAAATAGGTTATACAAAAATAGTATCTATGTGCTGTCTGTCTCCTGCCTCCTATCTCTCACAGGTCAGAATTCATGCCACAGAAAGTTTGCTTCCTGAAACTGTAGGGTATCTTCATTTGGTCACTTCAACAACCTTTGCAAAAGTGAATTCCCACACCACTTGAGTCTGGAAGTGATGGGAGAAACTAGTCTCTGGGCATTGGCTACAAACCATGGAACCTCATGCCACTAAAGGGTTTGGTGTCCTTAGGGGTGTCTTAGAGTAAGCAGCAAAGTGTTAGTCAGAGAATATGAAAATGCATAAATATGATGGTCCAATACAAATGCCCATGGGACAAGGAAGAAATCAGACTGAAAATTTGAAAATATTATTAATTGGATGATAAAATAAGATAAAAAAAAGCAAAATAAAAATTGTAGAATGAAGGGGAGAAATTTCTGATTTGGACTATGATGACATAGTTTGATCAAACCATCTCTCCCACTTAAGACAATTATAAAAGCTCAACTGAACATATTGAACAACTGTTTGAAGTATTGGAGAGCAACTATGACAGCCTAGAATTGTTGGACAAAATTCTAGAGAGAAAGGAAGCACACTGAAGTGAGCTGGGCCTTCTGCAAAAATGTTTATATTCACAACAGCATCTATTCTTGCTGTGACACATACAGGCTAAGCAGAAAATGGTGTCCTAAACCAGTCAGTAGTCTCCAATCGCTGTCTGGAAAACATTTGTAGTTTAGGGACCAAAGAAGCCATTGTTTCAGAGACCAACACTCAGGAGAAGGGAGAATAGCAGAGAAGTGAGGGCAGCATCCTGTGTTGCTTTTGCCCTTGGAGATTTTTCTGAATTCTGAAATTCTCTGTGGCTAGAACCCGAGAAACAAAGGAAAATGCAATTGTTAAGAAGCTAAGCAGGACTTTGGCAGTCTCTTGTAACTGGAGAGGCAAAAATTGCAGTTCAGGGGCTGCTGCAGAGAAAAGACAAATGTAAACACCCCAGGATTTCAACTGAGACCTCTTGGAGGAAGGTATTAAAGTGGTAGCTTTTTTTTTTTTTTTGAGTTGGAGTCTCGCTCTATCACCCAGACGGGCGTGTAATGGTGTGATCTCAGATCACTGCAACCTCCGCCTCCCAGGTTCAAGTGATTCTCCTGCCTCGGCCTGCTGAGTATCTGGTATTACAGGCACGTGCCACCATGCCCAGCTAATTTTTGTATTTTTAGTAGAGACTAAACATTAGTTTCACCATGTTGATCAGGCTGGTCTTGAACTTCTGACCTCATGATCTGCCCACCTTGGCCTCCCAAGTGCTGTGATTACAGGCGTGAGCCACAGTGCCTGGCCTAAAGTGGTTGCATTTTAAACCTCATGGTTACCATATATGATTGATTCATTCACTCATTGGTTCTCTTTGGGGTTTTATACCACCTTCCTATGTTTATGAGATAGTTTCCTAGTTTGGTTACTCTAACTCTGTTCCAAATACTTTGATTTATGCTTTATTTTACCCTTGGTTTAGGGGTGCAATAAAACTTATTATAACTAGACAATATTAAAACACAGTTTACCAACCATAAACTTATTCTCTAAATCATCCTAAATTTGAAATTAAGGAATTTGTGCTTTAATGAGAATTTTCCAGTAATAATGATATGAAAAACAGTGCATGAATATAATACATTAAATTTGGAAAGAGGAATGGTACTTCAATTTTAATTGCATAATCTTTATACTTTTATTGTTTTGTTCAAGTGAACATTTTTAAGTATTTGATAGAAACATATTTACTAAATGATGGTTAATACAAGGTTTATATTTCCAGTTTCTGCAAATCTGCCACTTCCCTACTTTGTCAGTTGTTAGTTATTTTCCTCCTCCAGGCCTTCATTTCATACTTAACTTCGGCCACTTTCAAAGGTTTCCTGGTTCCCTAGTCCCTGTGTAAGTCTTGCCCTCTATATCTTTCTCTAGATTGGATTTGCTTTGCTTTCATTTTCAGAAGCTTATTTCTTGGGGTCCAGTTTTTCCGCAGCTCCTAACAGGTCTCTGAGCTTTATACATCAGCCATTTCAGGCCCAGGACAGAACTCATATTTTACATTTTGGAGATGTTTTACAAATGTGGAAATAACCTTGGTTCAATTTCTGCAATGGTGATTTTTATGGGATTGTTTTTCTCATCCCATACAGGTTGTTACTTTATGTTTCAGTCATAATATAAGGCATTTTGCTGTCTTTTTTTTTCTATAAATACTATCCAAAGTTTGCACATTGTCAATGATGAAAATAATAATGTATTTTAAATTATGGGAAAAGAATAGATCATTCAAAAATGATGATTGGACATATGATTTTTTGGAAAAATATTGCTAAGTATCTTGTCCATATCATTCACAAAATCGAAGCTGATTTCTTCCAGAGGTTACAAAATTAGAAGAAAATATTGCTTCCATAATTTTCTATTGTCAGAATCATAACAGAAAACCCAAATTGTCATGTGCTCAATTTAAATATTTTAAACTTCGAGACAAAACAGGCAAATTAGGGGAAAAAAGAGAACTTTTGAAAAGCTGTGGGTAGCACGCTTAATGGAACAAGAATACACCATGGAATACTATGCAGCTATAAAAAAAGAACAAGATCATGTCCTCTGCAGGAACATGGATGGAGCTGGAAGTCATTATCCTTAGCAAACTAATACAGGAACAGAAAACCGAATACAGCATGTTTTCACTTATAAGTAGGAGCTAAATGATGAGAACACAGAGACATAATGAGGGGAACAACAGACACTGGGGCCTATTTGAGGGAGGAGCATGGAAGGAGGGAGAGGATCAGGAAAAATATCTATCCAGTACTATGCTTAGTACCTGGGTGACAAAATAGTCGCACATTAAACCCCTGTGACACAAATTTACCTATGTCACAAACCTGCACACGTGCCGCTGAACCTAAAATAAAAGTTTAAAAAAAATAAATAAAAAGAAAGAAAAAGCTGGTGTGATAGCTGACGCCTGTAATCCCAGCTCTTTGGGAGGCTGAGGCAGATGAACTACTTGAGCCCAGGAGTTCAAGACCAGCCTGGGCAACTTGATGAAACCCTGTCTCTATAAAAAAGTTTAAAAAATAGGCCGGGCACGGTGGCTCACGCCTATAATCCTAGCACTTTGGGAGGCTGAGGTGGGCAGATTGCCTGAGCTCAGGAGTTGAAGACCAGCCTGGGCAACACAGTGAAACTCCGTCTCTACTAAAATACAAAAAATTAGCCAGGCACGGCAGCATGCGCCTGTAGTCCCAGCTACTTGGGAGGCTGAAGCAGGAGAATTGCTTGAATCCGGGAGGCAGAGGCTGCAGTGAGCCGAGATTGTACCACTACACTCCAGTCTGGGCAACAGAGCGAGACTTCGTCTCTAAACAAACAAACAAAAACAAAACAAACAAAAAAAAAGCAGAACTTGACACATTTTGCTTGATTCTGCAGTTCCATTTCTAGCAATTAATCCTAAGAAAAGAGCCTGGCAGGTAAGCACACATTACAAGCATATTTATTGCATAACTCTTAACTATTAATTGGGAAAAACCTACATTGATATGGAATTAGTTAAATAAATTATTCTCTACCTATGTAATGGAATATTATGAAGTCTTTAAAGAGTTCCTGTACAAACTTACATGTTAAGACATCACAAATTTTTTTTTACTAAAGACAAAACAAAAAACTCTAATGTAGCTTACAAAACAGTATATGTAATACAGCCCCTATATATGTATGTTCTTATATACATTCTTACAAAGTCTCATCTCATGTATTACAGGCAGTGTGTATGTGCGTGGAGGAGGGAATAATTACTTTGTAAATTATTTCTATCACGTACATCTTTGTGATAAAATAATATGTTAAAATTGATAGAGTCATTTCACATATCTCAGTTCTGATCTGAGCATTGAAATTAGGGTTGTCTGTTTTCATTCAAGGAGAATATCTTTTGAGTATGTACCTGTGGCATACAGCTTTTTAACATATATAATGAAATAATAGCTGCATTGGTATATTTCAGAAACTACATTTTAAAGGCATTAATGTATCTTAGGCATTACATCTTAATGTATTGATGTATTGTAAGTGTTATTTTGCAGCAGGCCTATCAGATCTTCCAACTCTTTCTTCTAGAAGTTAATTATGTACTATATTCAGGAGTTATAGAAGCTACCAGGAGTCATTCCCAAATCCATTTCCTCCATGAACATGTGGCTAGTTACACAGTAAGAATCAATTCAAGATTTTGTTAATATGGTAAAATAAAGGTCAAATAGCTCTAGGGACAGAATAGTGAATAGGAAAGATTTTCTGTAGAAAGTAGAATGTCTTACAGTGTCCCAATTCCCATTAGCACAGCGACTTGAGTTGTATGCTCAGAGTCATCCTGACTAGATGTGGGAGCCTAATTGGAGTTTTCTCAGATGTCTCACACTGTGAAAGTCTGATTGAAAACCCAGGACATAGAGTTAGTACTGTGACCCTGTAAAAATACTGGTTGAAGTGTTAAAATGGCACCTCAGTAGTCATACCTGACTTCAGAAATGTCAGAGGACTATGAAAGAGTGTGTTTGGAAGAGGTTTACACAAAGGTTTGAATTATATGGATAGAAACAGGGTGATTGGCATAGGAAATGAAAACCAAACAAACAAAAGCAAAGTTGGGCATTTAAACTTCCTGACTGTCAGGAAAGGACTTAGAGCAAAAGCATGGAAGGCAATAATTTTTAACAGCTGCCATCTTAGACTTGACATTTCTTTAAAAACTTAATGACTTCCTAGCAATAGAAAGAAGGCTAAGCCAGCCCATCAGCACTAGCCACAGGATACAGAGACCTGTGGCTGGGACATATGCATTGGAAGAGGAAGACTTCACAAGGCTGGAAGGAAACTTGCCTTCTTGGAGGTAAAATGCTGCTAAGCGTGCTCCTTAAAGTTAGGAAAACGCATTCCTCAAGACAGACCACAAAGAGTACCCACAGATAATAATGTCGAAGTCAAGTCCAGTGGCACCTGGATGTCACCCCGGGGAAAAGGAGTAAACCCTAAATATACTGAGATTTATTTATTGTACCCAAAGGAATGCAAGCATATAAGCAAATTTAACTGAATTGCAGAAAAATAAATTACATTCATAGCATACCTGAGTGTGTAATACCAAAGATTTGTACCTATCATCAAGTATATTTTTGTGCTCTCTCCTCCCACACACTGACCTTTGCATAAATCCACACTGCTTGGAAAATGAATGCAGGTGTGATCAGTTTTCAACCTGTGCACATTGCTCCTTTATCCCATGCTGCTGCCTAAACAATGCCTGTGTTACAGTAACACAAGCCTCCTTGTCAATCCTGACGATGCGTGACACCTCCTCTACTCCAAGACTTGACACACACACTGTTCTGTCTTTCTTGGTTATGTTTTCCATGTTTTTACCTTCAATTTCTCTCCTCAACCTACTATACCCAACTTTAAGTTCACCTCATTGGTATATTTTCTCCATACACTCTTGGAGAAAGTGTGTATTGTATTGTAAGAACATTAGGTTGTTCTTCCTCTGCAGAACACGTCTAGGATGCTGGACTTCCCTCATAAATGTATTTCATACAGCTGTGGTGAAGGTCATATTTCCTGGTCCCTCCTGCACTGCATGAGCATATCTTAGATGATAAATTCACTCCAGCATTCAAGTTTCCTTAAGTATTTGGATGCCTTTCTTGACAGCAAAGCAAAGAAGTTCTGACCTTTCATCTTCAGTTGGCATTGCATTTGCATCCATATTTTAATCATCTGACCAAGCGATCTGTTGGGGCTATTCCTAGCTCCTTGAACTAAAATATTTAGTAGAGACTGTCTGCTTAGTGGGTTCATATTAATATATTCAGCTCAATCCAACTTTACATTCTTTCCATATTCGTCTTACATGGTTTAGATTCAGTCCCATAGATAGTATTCTGGTTTCTGCTACTATATATTGTCAAAATCATCCAACTTTTTTGGTTTGTGTTGTAACTCCTCATGGATCACACTATGTACCTCTCCTATTTGGGCCAGAGTCTGACTGTAAGTCAGTCTAAAAGCAAGAAAAGGTGTTAAGAGCAGGTTCTGAGGAAGATCAGCAGTACATTGTAAGGCAACTACCTCAGAAGAGGAATTATAGATTCTTTACCTGAGAGAAAACTGACCTCCTCAGGCAGGGCTGAAAAGGCTGCCTCCACTGGCAGAAAAGGCTTAAGCCAATTTAAGAGTTCAAGTTGATCTTTATAAAGATCAGTCTATATGTCACTATTCTAATTTTCAGAACCCCTTTCCTTCTAAATCAGTTCCAGGATTTTAATAAAAGAGACCCTGGGAGTTCGGAAATTGAGTTTACTTTGTTATTCAACCACCTACAGAATTAGACTTTGGGTTTGATATTCAGAAACACATCCTTGTGGCTGTAAGAGATAAGAGATTCTTTCAATGCATTCACAGAAGCTTTCATGTCCTTCGAGCCTATAAAACTTACCCTTTTCTCCCCCCAAGTTCTCCAGAGCAGTTAAAAGTAACTAACCAACCCATCATACTCCTCATTTTCATTAAAATGTTGTATGGCAACAAACCCATGGTCACCCAGACCCTTGATTTCTGTAAATATTTGACTGTAAGTGTCTATAGATGATAATTTGAGTAAATGTTTTGCCACTGTATGCCAAAGAATACCAGTTCCCTATCTATCACTGGAAACAGAGTCAGTAATACCTTTAAATATGATTACATCAGATAATCAATTCCAGAAAACCAGAGGGTATTCAGAGATTTCCTCTTAACATTCAGTTCCCGTGGAACATTACTCTTTTATCATTATATAATGTCCCTCTTTATTTCTTAAAGTACTATTTGTGTAAATTTTACATTGTCTGCTATTTATATAATCACACCTGCTTTTTAAATGCTTATTATCATAGTATATCCCTCTCAATTCTTTTTTTCAAACTGTCTATATTTAAAATGTATCTCTTGTAGTCAGTATATAGTTAGGTATTGCTTTCTTAATGCAGTCTGAAAATCTCAGCTTATTTATATATATATTTATTAATATATATTCATATATACTTAATATATATAAATATATACTTATATATAAATATATACTTAATAGATATTTAAATACATATTGTTTATTCATATATATTTGTTATTTATTCATATATTATACATAATATATTACATATAATAAAAATATATATTATATATTATTTATTCATATATTATACATAATATATTACATATAATAAAAATATATATTATATATTATATCTTTAATATATATTTATATATACATTTATTTAGATTTAATATGTAAATTATATTTTAATATACATTTATTTATATTTAATATATAATTATATGTATTTAATATATATTTATGTTTAATATATAATTATATATTTAATATATATTTATATATTATATATTATTTATATATTATATATTATAAATATTATACATTATATATTATAAATATTGCATATTATAAATATATTTAATATATATTAATTATATATAATTTATATATTATATATTCTTTAAAGCACTGCAAGTAAATATATATATTATATATCTGATGTAAGTAATAGCATATATTTTGGTTTAATTCTATTTTCTTGCTATTTTTCATTTGTTCTGTTTGGCTTTTAATTCTCTGTTCTCTTTTCTTGTCTAATTTGGGCTAAACACTTTTAATTTCCATTGCTTTTCTTCTATTGGCTTCTTAACTATGGAGAGATACAACGTGGTTATAGATTAGTAGACTAAACACTTAAGACGTCCAATTCTTCAATGTTATCAGGAAAATATAGCAGTCCTGAATATGCATGCACCTAATTGCAGAGCATCTAACTTTATAAACCATAAATGACAGAACTAAAAGGATAAATGAACAAATTTACCTTGATCAGGTATTTTAGCACCTCTCACTCCATAATTCATTTATAGACTCAATTTTATACCAAGAAAAATTCCACAATTTTTTTGGGCAGATATTGGCATGGAGATTCTAAAATTTACATGAAACATCAAAAGACATGGAATGGACTAAATAATTTTGATAAAGGATAACAAGGTGGAAGGCTTATATTAATACAACCTGACTTTAAGACTTACTAGAGGTCAGGTGCAGTGGCTCACGCCTGTAATCCCAGCACTTTGGGAGGCTGAGGAGGGCAGATCATGAGGTCAGATTGAGACCAGCCTGGCCAACATGGTGAAACCCCATCTCTACTAAAAATACGAAAATTAGCTGGGCGTGGTGGTGCGTGCCTGTAGTCCCAGCTACTCGGGAAGCTGAGGCAGGTGAATCTCTTGAATCCAGGAGGTGGAGGTTGCAGTGAGCCGAGATCATGCCACTGCACTCCAGCCTGGCGACAGAGCGAGACTCCATCTCCAAAACAAACAAACACACAAACAAACAAAAACTTACTAGGAAGTTTGAGACAAGGCGGTAACATATTGGCCTAAATATATACATGTTAAATAGTGTAATAAAATAGAGAGTCCAGAAATAGATCCGTTCTTAAATGGTAAATTGGTTTTTGATAAATGCCATTCACTGTGGAAAGAATAGTCTGTTAAAGAAATGCTTCTGGAATTGCTTAATATCCATATACTGCTACTATGGCTGCAACTAAACCTCAAACCTTTCCTCACAACATATTCAAAATTAATGTGAAACTAGACCTAAACATAAGAACTAAAATTGTAAAAATTCTAGGGGGAGCATAGAAGAAAAAGTTGTGATAATCAGGTTAGGCAAAGATTTCTCAGAAAATAAACAAAGTCAATAACCATACAAATTGGTTAAAATTTTTGAAAATTAAGACCTTCTACTTTTCAAAAACACTATCAAGGGAGTGAAAAGTAGATATTTACAGCATATATTTGGAAATAAGATATATCCAATTAAGTCAATAATAAAAAATAAAACTCAGTGAAAAATGAGCAAATGTTTTTACAGCTGGTTCACTAAAATGAATACATTAGCAGCTAATAATAACATGAAAAGATGTTCAACCTCATTATTCACTAACTTAAAAATGTGAGATACTGCTACACCCTGTAGAATGGATAAAATAAAAAGAAATGGCAATACCAAGTGTTGAAGAGGGCTTAGAGTGATTGGAACATTCAGATTGTTGGTGGGAGCATAAAGTGGTGCAGTTACTTTAGAAGACAGTTTTTAGCTTCTTACACAGTTAAATGTAAGTTTCCTATAAAATCCACCATTCTGCATTTGGATGTTTACTCAAAAATATAAAAGCATGTGTTTATGCAAATAATTGTATACAAATATTGCCAGCAATACTATTCATAGCAGCCCCAACAGGAACACTGTCCAAACGTCTATCAACAGGGTATATTAATCAATCAGGTGTGGTATATTCATGCAATGCATAATATACTTAGCAATAATAAGAAATGAACAATGAATATACCCTATAACATGAATAAATCACCCAGATACTGAACTGAGTGAAAGAAGCTGGTCACAGAGGAGTACATGCTGTGTGGTTCTCTTCACATGTGATTTTTAGAACAGGTAAAAATAATCTATAGCAATAGAAAGGAAATCAGTGCTTGCCTATGGCAGGAGAAAGGAAGTGGGGGTAAGATTGGCTGCAAAGGGCAATTAATGTGTCTAATAGCATCATCTTACACAGATAAAACTTGACATTGTAGTTTCTACAAAATCCTAATTAGTCTGCTTACCATAATTGTAACATAATTGGCATAATTGTCACTTTGAGTTTGATAAATGAATAAAACTGATTCTTATACTTTGATCCACAGCAGTCGACAATTACTTTTGTATACAAAGTTTCAGAGACTGTATCATGTAATTTGTAAACCAAAAAATATTTAACTAAACAAACATGCATAAAATTTATTTTAATATTACAAAATACAAAGTAATGTAGTTTTTAGGATTGTAGCTAGAGATAATTCATATTCATAAGAAAGATAAGTTTTGTTAGAATTATAATGGATAATAAGACATTCATGAATTTAAAATTGTATAGTTAAAATGTCCTAGAGATTTATGATTGTTTTAGTATAATATTACATTAATGTATCACAATAAACTTAGTTTTGAAAATAAATACATGAATTCAAAAACAAAAACAATAGAATCCTTCGAATCAAGGATTCCAGTGCATGATTCATTTTTCAGTGGATCTAAGTGTCAGTGTTTTACAAATTTGTTTTGACAAAACACTTATCTAGAATTCTTTAATTAAACTTGCAAAAATTGACATAGAAAATACATGAAAAAATGAAGAAAAATGACTGAACAAGTACGAGTTCTATTCGAGATACAAAACTAAGGGATAAAAAAGGAAGATTTGCTAGAGCTCATTTGGAGGCTGTGATTGAAGAAAAATTACTTTCATACTGTTTCTCATCCTACTCAAAGTATTCCATAAGCTGTTAATCTATATTTCTAAGAAATACTTGCCAAACACAAATGGATTATGGATTGAATCAAGCTGAGCACTGACTCAGCTATGCACTAACTTGAAGAATTGCTTAGACCATAACTTAGATAAATTGATTGCATGTAATCAATGCCCGCCGCTCTTCATTTACAGTTGAACACATTGACCCTGCTTTGTGTTTGGTTGCTTTTAGCCTCTAATCCAAATTGACAAGAGTACAAAACATTTGTCTCCCCTTCCTCTTATTAACAAACTTCTGAGTTTGGGTACTGCAACAACAGGGTCTCATTATCACATCTTCCTCCCACCTTGGTCATAATGAAGAATGTTTCACACTCTGGGTCACTGGGGAGATGGTTTACTTAGTGGACTTTTATTTTAGAAATGTCTTTAAGGAGTTCACAACCTGCAAACTAAAGAGCAAGTGTGGCAGTGAGACTGAAAGCTTTAGCTGATGCACGACACTCAAAAGTTTGCCTCTAAATTTTGCCCTGGGTGTTAGAATCATAAAACTCTGGGAAAGAGGACTTCTGCTTACTCTCGATCTTATCTGATCCAAATCCATTTATGATGATTACCTTAGGAGCGAGAGTGAAAGAGTTGTATATGTGCAATAATTTTAGAGGCCTTGAAAACACCCTCAAATTGACGTCCCATCTCAGCACTGGACTAGGGCTCTTTATTCACTAATCCAAAACATAAAAGTATAAAACAGAATCCTCTAGTAAGTTTAGATGGTACAATTTAAAAAAGAATATCTAAAATTCTATTAATATTAAAGTAGAATTTTTATTTTCTCATGTTTTTAGGGACCCCTTTGTCTCATCTGCCTGACATTGTGCTTACTGTAGACGCTATTGTGTTTCACCTGTGTAGTACTTATCACAATTTGAAATCATAAATCTGTCTTTCTATTTCCTTAAGTTTTGTTTCCCTCTCAAGATTATAAACTTCATGAGTATTGTGGTCATAACAGTTTTGTTCATTATCTTAACACACAGCTACTGAAATTCAATAAATACGTGTTGAACAGATGAATTAATAAGTATCAGAATGATGAAGGGGTATACAGTTATTTCTCTATTTGAAATGGAAGCATCACTTGACACTTTTTATTGCCTACCACAATGGTCTTAATGGAGGAAGGGGGTTGATTTTGTCCCTTGAGGAATTTGGCAATGTCTGGAGACACGTTTGGTATCTCAACTAGAAGGATTTTACTGACATCTCGTAGCAGGGATGCTGCTAAAAGCCATGTGATGAACAGAATAACTTCTCATATCAAAGAGTTACCTGAATTCAAATGTCTATTGTGCTCAAGTTAAGAAAGCCCTGAACAGGGTTTTGTCTATATAAGCAATTGACATCATTTCACAAAATCAGACATTCAGAAAATATTAAGAAGAATCTGAAAATTACTTGGTTAAGAGTGTTAATTTTATTGACTAGGAATCAGATAGCAAGATGAATTAATCATAATACTTATCACTCTTTATAACTTGAAAAGCAAGTTCACAAATGTCTCTAAAGTCACAGCCCTGTACTGGAAAGAGAGTTGAATCCTTCTTCCGGCAGAGAATAATATTTTTCTTTGCTCTGCAGTGTTTTTACATTCCAGGGTTGGGAACGTTACTGATGATTCTTTTCCCATTTTCCAGTTTCCTGTTCATTATTCTTATTTTTTGACTGCTTTTAGGATTGGGAGCACGAAGTCCAGTCACCAGGAATTGCAAACGAATGTGTAGCCAGAGGGAGGGCTCACTGCTCATTTATCATGTGGATGCAGACATGTTGCAGATGTGTTCCCAGTAGCTGTCTTGAAAGGAGGACTGTTGTTTCCACCAGCATCTCAGAAATGCTGTTGTGTCTAAACACCATGTCGTTCTTTAATGCTTTCATGCAATATATTTTATCAATCTCAAGTTCCCCTCGCTATACATTATAATAATTTCTGCTTGTTGGTTGGTAACCTGTGCAGATGAAAAAGTGATTCTTAACAGGAGAGAAAGAGGCAAGTATTGATGCTTACTGTTTACACCCTATTGTATCTTTGTAACAAAAACCCGGGTGTCTAAGTTGTGATTGGGAACAAGGGAATGGTTTAAGTCTATGCACTAAGGAAAAATAAATCTTTGGCCTAAAATTATAATGGTAATAGAATTTAATACACAGTAGAGACCTGTTTTGTAGAATAACTTTCCTAGTAGTCACTGTTGAAAATAATCTTACTAGTTCACACCTCGCACCACAGGGATTCCATTGAGGGATTTTCCCATTGAAGGCATTTATTTAGCTAAAAGGACTTCATGTTTAAGGCTGTAATGCAAGACAGATAACCGAGATAAAGGTAACAGGAGGTGATCTTTCAGCTCCGTGATTACATCCCATATCGGCGACTGTTGCACAGAGAAACTCAAAAGGTAAAAATAAAATATAAAAGGATATTTGTGACCAAAAGGGAATTTTATCAAATTAAGAGCATGAGACATTTGTCAGCTGAAACAATCTCCAGTAATATTGTTCAATATAATTTTTGTCAAATTTTATTTTGCCATAAAAAAATTTGGGATTTATAATACAAATGGAAACTTGAAAAATTATATTGGAGATAATATCTTATAATTTCCTCTGACATCCTGGTGAATATGTGTTTTTTTTCCCCAGGAGCACTGAAAATCAGAAACAATCCTGTATTTTTTGTGACAATCAACAAGGACAAAACTTCTCTACGTGTAAATAACAGCGTTATGAGCAGCAACTCATCCCTGCTGGCAGCTGTGCAGTTGTGCTACGCGAATGTGAATGGGTCCTGTGTGAAAATCCCCTACTCGCCTGGATCCCGGGTGATTCTGTACATAGTGTTTGGCTTTGGGGCTGTGCTGGCTGTGTTTGGAAACCTCCTGGTTATGATTTCAATCCTCCATTTCAAGCAGCTGCACTCTCCGACCAATTATCTCATTGCCTCTCTGGCCTGTGCTGATTTCTTGGTGGGTGTGACTGTGATGCCCTTCAGCATGGTCAGGACCATGGAGAGCTGCTGGTATTTTGGGAGAAGTTTTTGTACTTTCCACACCTGCTGTGATGTGGCATTTTGTTACTCTTCTCTCTTTCACTTGTGCTTCATCTCCATCGACAGGTACATTGCAGTTACTGACCCTCTGGTCTATCCTACCAAGTTCACCATATCTGTGTCAGGAATTTGCATCAGCATGTCCTGGATCCTGCCCCTTGTGTACAGCGGTGCTGTGTTCTACACAGGTGCCTACGATGATGGGCTGGAAGAATTATCTGATGCCCTGAACTGTATAGGAGGTTGTCAGACCATTGTAAATCAAAACTGGGTGTTAATAGATTTTCTATCCTTCTTTATACCTACCCTTGTTATGATAATTCTGTATGGTAACATATTTCTTGTGGCTAGACGACAGGCTAAAAAGATAGAAAATACTGGTAGCAAGACAGAATCATCCTCAGAGAGTTACAAAGCCAGAGTGGCCAAGAGAGAGAGAAAAGCAGCTAAAACCCTGGGGGTCACAGTGGTAGCATTTATGGTTTCATGGTTACCATATAGCATTGATTCATTAATTGATGCCTTTATGGGCTTTATAACCCCTCCCTATATTTATGAGATTTGCTGTTGGTGTGCTTATTATAACTCAGCCGTGAATCCTTTGATTTATGCTTTATTTTACCCATGGTTTAGGAAAGCAATAAAAGTTATTGTGACTGGTCAGGTTTTAAAGAACAGTTCAGCCACCATGAATTTGTTCTCTGAACATGTATAAGCAGTTGGATAGAAGAAGCTCAAGATACCTTTAAAATTACCAAGTGAACTGAGTTTTAAAAAATCAAGTAAGACTATGAATGAATAGCAAAAAAATGCTCTTCAAATGAAACAAGATAAATCAATGTTTTTCAGTCTTGTTAAGATGTACACTTTCCTGTCCCTTCTGCAAAAGTATTTACTTGACTAATAAATGTCAAGTTCCTATTTGTCAACTGCTTAAGAGCTCAGCATATCCCACTCCCTGCAGATACTCTTTGTCTTTTAATCCATTGACTCTTCCCTCTCCTCTGGTATTTTTACTAAAAATATTTCTGTTCTTTTTTTGATTCCCTTTCCTCTTTTCTTTACAAAGCTTTCTACTCTTTCTCAGCCTGCCAAAAATTTCATTTGTGAATAGCCTTTATCGAGTTTCTGGTTTCTTTTGCTTTGGTTATTTTACCACAGGAGCCCTTTTAGATATCAGTTTAATCTATTCAATCTTGGGAGAGATCTCAGGGTGTGTAGGGCGATTTGCAAATGTAGACATCATCTTGACCAGGCTGTTGTAATTATCAAACCAGTTACTGCCATTCTTGTAATTATTTCCTCCCCAAAGTAGGAAGCAGAAGCCACTGTACTTCCCAGAATGATGTTAGGATGATTATTTGGTTGCTGTTCTTGCTATTTCACAAAACTGTTTAGAGAGTTGGTATGAATAGAACTCTATGTTACATTATTCAGTTCATACACATTGAATATTACTTGTTCCTTTAGAAAGGATATCTTTTAAGTGCAGTCTCTAGCTTTCTTTTCTTTTTCTTTTTCTTTTTTTCCTATAGTAAAACTTAATTACAGCAAAGAATTTGCAAGTTTTAGAAGCCATGTGGAGTAGACATCAATGAGAAGCATTCAGGTATTCATCCATTTTTTTCCATTTACCAAACATGAGAGCTATGCCTATATTGTACTGAAATCAGTGCTAGATGCCTTAGACACAGGCATAACATCCCAATTCTGTGCCTCTGGCAAGAAGCAATGTTGGTCACTGAAAATTTTAAAAATGGCAAACACTAACTCAACCAGGTAATTAAGGCTCAATATCAGTAGTAGTAAGGCATGTGGCTATGGTGTGTTCTTGACATTATGTAATGAGAATGGCTTTTACCTCTATGACCTTTCTTCTCCAAATCCATAACCCCCATGTAGTCATGAGAAAAACGTCAGACAAAACTTTATTGAGGAATATTCTGCATAATATTTGATCAGTATTCCTCAAAACTGTCAAAGTCATCAAAAATAAAGTATGAGAAACTGTCATGATCTAGAGGAAACTAAGAAGACATGACAACTAAATGTAGTATGGCATCCTAAATGGAAAGCTAGAAAGAAAAAGGACATTAGGGAAAGTGAGGAAATCTGAATAATGAATGGAAATTTTATTGCTATATTGATAACAATATTGGATCATTAATTATCACAAATGTACTATACTAGTCTAAGATGTTAATAATAAGAGAAACTACTTGCAGAGTATATAGGAATTCTCTTTACTATCTTTGCAATTTTTCAGTAAGTCTACAACTATTCTGAAATTAAAAGTTTATTCAAAAAATATAGAGTTCACAATTCCTGCTTGATAAACTTTCTAGCCTGTCTATGTGAAGACAACAATGCACTTATCCTTCCAGTCATTCATTTATTCATTCCAAAAATATCTTTGAAGACTTAGTGTGTACTAGATTCTTGGTTCAGTGTGATCAGGAATAGAAAACCAGGAACTTAGAATATTTTGTGGCAAAACCCAAAATACCAGTGATTATGACTTGGAATGCATAGAAGTTTAAGCTATAAAAGGATGTGTTTAAAGAACACAGGAGAAAGGAGAATTCAGACCTGGATGGAAAATGAAGGAGATGTATTAAAGAAGTGAAATTTAAGTAGGGCCCTACATTTTAAGAAGGATTTCTATAGGAGGGAAAAGATGGGAAGGGATTTTCAGGCATGAGCAAAGAAACTGAGAAAGTGCAAAGTGTTCAGGGAATATGAAAGTAAAACAACTAGGCTGAGCATGGTGGCTCACGCCTGTAATCCCAACACTATGTGAGGCCAAGGTGGACGGATCACAAGGTCAAAAGATTGAGAACAGCCTGGCCAACATGATGAAACTCCATCTCTACTAAAAATACAAAAATTAGCTGGGCGTGGTGGTGCGCACTTGTAGTCCCAGCTACTCGGGAGACTGAGGCATGAGAATCTCTTGAACCAGGAGGTGGAGATTGCAGTGCGTCGAGATTACACCACTGCACTCCAGCCTGGGTGACAGAACGAAACTTCATTAAAAAAAAAAAAGAAAAATAAAGAAGGAAGGAAGGGAGGAAGGAAGGAAGGAAGGAAGGAAGGAAGGAAGGAAGGAAGGAAGGAAGGAAGGAAGGAAGGAATAAAAAAAAAACCTAAACAACCACCAAGAAGTAGTCACCCTTTTAAATCCTCCCAAGGTTGGCATCTGAACCCTGCACCTCTACTTCTCCTGGGCATCCTCCATTGTGGTTTGGAGACATTCTCCCCACTCTGCTCAAGTTTCAACTCCTAGAATTTTCATTGTTTTCGAAGAAACATTTCTCAAATGAGGTTTTACAAAACAGTCATCACATAAAATATATCTGATTCAACAGGAAAAAGATATCTGATTCAACAATGTTTTGGAACTGTTGTATACTGTTTTCTGCTCTCGGAGAACAACACTATACATTGGCATATTAAAGACTCGGAGAAGCCCTGTTTGAGCAAAAACCTGTCCAGTTTTGTTTAGATATGCATTCTAAAAATTTATTAAACCATGGGGACTCTTCTGATGTGAGGAACTGAATAACAGAGCTGTTGTCCAAGGAAAACATTGAAGGAACACCATCTCTATCATTGATTTGGTTCTTGCCAAATATATTCTTAATTTTTGTATTGGTCTTTTACACACAATATACTTCATTCAATTTATGTTTCTAAAAGGTAGAGGTGATTTTCCAACCCATGGTATAATAATGAGTAAGCACTCATAACATGTTTTTTTGTCAATTATGATGTATAAGATAAATTATACAGTACGTAAAATGGGATAAATTATGTGACTTTGAAGGAAGGACTGGATGCTGTGGGCTGAAAAATCTCAGACAGTTCCATGGAGAATCCAGAATACAATACCAGCTAAGCAGTGGAGGATTGGTTTAAATAGAAAAAAAAAAAATAGAAAAGGAATTTCTAGGCAGAATAAAATTTTCAAGAAAGGTATAAATTTAGCGGCACATCAAATGCAATTAAGCATACAAAAAAGGATAGCCAATAAGATCAGTCTGCCTAAAGCACACCATCTGGGTAGGAGAGTCACAATCAATCAATCCATCAATCAAGATACTATTTTAAGCCCTATATCTGCACTGTCCAATATGGTAGCCATGAGAAACATGTGGTTGTTAAGGACTTGAAATGTGGCTAGTCTGAGCTGAGATATTCTATAGGTAGAATTTACATATCAGATTTCAAAGACAAACAAAAGAATGTAAGATGTCTCTTTTTAAAATATTGATTACATGTTGAAATTATCAATTTGAAGATGTATTGGGTTAAATAAAATGTATTATTTAGATTAATCTCTCTTTTCTCTTTTTACTTTTAAAAATGTGGCTACTAGAAAAATGTAAAATTATGCGTGTAGCTTAAATTATATTTCTGTTGCACAGCACTACTCTAGAGAAAATAAAAATGAGCCATAAGGCAATTCTAGCCCTCTAGGACTTAAAAATCAGGATGGGGAGACAATGCGTAAACATAAACAATGAAGTAAATATACATGAACTATGGTAAAAGTTAAATAATATTTATTTAGCAATTGATGTTTAAAAACAGAGGTACAAAACCCATATTAATCTTATATTCTGGCCATTTTATAAATGAGGAAATTGGGACTCAGAGAGAAACAAATTAACCTGCATGAAATTACACAGCTAGTAGGCCAGGTGTGGTTGCTCACGCCCGTAAACCCAGCACTTTGGGAAGCAGAGGTGGGAGGATCACTTGACTTCAGGAGTCTGATACCAGCCTGGGCAACACAGTGAGACTTTGTCTGTACTAAAAATGAAAAAGTTAGCCAGGCATGGTGGTGAATGCCTGTAGTCCCAGCCACTCAGGGGGCTTAGGTGGGAGGATCACTTGAACCCAGGAGTTCGAGGCTGCAGTGAGCAGTGATCGCATCTAGAAACAAAGTAAGATCTTGTCTCAACAAAAGAAGAAGAAGAAGAAGAAGAAGAAGAAGAAGAAGAAGAAGAAGAAGAAGAAGAAGAAGAAGAAGAAGAAGAAGAAGAAGAAGAAGAAGAGGAAGAAGAAGAAGAAGAAGGAGAAGAAGGAGAAGAAGTTATACAGCTAGCAAAAAATCTTTGCCATACTTTGAACCCAAATTGTTTGAATTCTAAGCTCATTTTTTTTTCCTCGACATGGAAATGAGAGTTTAGGAGAAACAAGAAAGGATATTACAAAGAAGTACAGTTAAATAAATGCTATCCACAAGAAGATATTTAGCACTTAGAGTTTCTCTCGTAAGTCAGTGGTTCTTGATAATTTTTAGATCATAGTAATTTTTAGATCATAGTCACAATGAAATATGCTGAAATCTATGTATTCTGTTCTCTAGAAAAATGCACACAATCACATATACACAATATTTAGTGTACTATGCTGGGGGTTCCATAACCTTTGGGGCCAATTATAGGTCATGGATACATTGTTTAGGCATAGACTAGACATGGCTGAAGTGAAAACGACCTCAACTAACTCTGTGACTTAACACAACAAAAGTTTATTTCCTGCTCATGTGAAGTCCACTATGAGTCTGAGGAGCTATCAAGAGCAGTTGTTTTCAACATAGTGCAGGCTGCTTTGATTTCATGGCTCCATCTTTTCAACAAGAGACTTCTATACTTCAGCCTGAAAGAACACACGAACACCTTAACCTAATAGCCAGAACTAAGCAGACAGTCCACCTAATGTCTTGAAAAATGCAGGACAGTAAGCACAATATTTGCTGCATGGTAGAGCCTCTTCCAAACACTGTTTTACTGAATGGGACATCACATTGTGTGAATGATGTATCCTTCAGGGTTTGGATTTGGCAGAAAATGCTTTAAACACATTAGGGTTTATTTTAATTAATATTAAGTCTACATGAGATAGTTGCTGGCTTCGGCTGGGTGACTCAAGTGTGTTAGAGTCAAGGATGCTGTACAGATTTTCCTGATGCTTGTCTAATGGTTCCAAAGTAACTACAGGAGTTCCAGCCAAATCATACATGTTCCTGGAAATAGGGAGGAGGAAGACCCAGGAAGATGGGGCTCTCTGAAGCCCTATTTGACAACTTCAGTTTCCTCAAGGGAGAGAAGATTCTGATGCTATGGAGGAAATTAACCCAATGATTGTTAGGTGAGAAATAAGCATTTCTGCCACATGAAGTAATCTGGAAAATGAAATCTAACAAGTGAAAATAAAACTTCTTACCAAATTCTCTTACAAGTATTTGCTGTATAAATCCAGAAAAAAGTGAACTGAAAAAAAGAGAATGGAAGAAATAACAGGTTTTCTCAAAGACCTCTATACCATCTTTTTCTTAAACTTCTCATTTTGTATTATCTAGTATTATATTTTCAGCCAATGAACATGCACTATATATGTATTAAATAGTAAATGCCCTGTTGACAATGCAGAAGTCATGAGAATGAATGAGACTCAGTCACTTTAGTAGAGTTTTCATTATTTTCCAGAAGGTAGTGGTTACAAGCAGAGCCAGACAGCCAGTCCTATTTTGGGACAAAGATATCTTGCTGGAGAGCACACAGTGGGTCAGCACCAGGAACAGAGTCCCCAGAATTTGAAATAGCCTGGTTGTTATAGTCTTGGAGCAATCAGTAGAAACATGTAAAGGCATATTATTTTATTTTACATTTCAAGGTACATGTACAGGATGTGCAGGTTTGTTACATTGGTAAACATGTGCCATGGTGGTTTGCTGCACTTCTCAACCCATCACCTAGGTATTAAGTCAGGCATGCATTAGCTATTTTCCCTAATGCTCTCTGCCCCCACCCTACCCTCTTCCAACAGACCCCAGTGTGTGATGCTCTCCTCCCTGTGTCCATGTATTCTCATTGTTCAGCTCCCACTGAAGAATCAATATCATGAAAAAGGCCATACTGCCCAAAGCAATTTATAAATTCAATGCTATTTCCATTAAACTACCATTGACATTCTTCACATAATTAGGAAAAAAAACTATTTTAAAATTCATATGGAACTTATAAAAAGCTCGTATAGCCAGGACAATCCTAAGCAAAAAGAACAAAGCTACAGGCATCATGCAATCTGACTTCAAACTACACTACAAGGCTGCAGTAACCAAAACAGCATGGTACTGGTACAAAACTGGCACATAGACCAGTGGAACAGAATAGAGAACTCAGAAATAAAATCACACATCTATAACCATCTGATCTTCAACAAACCTGACAAAAATCAAGCAACGGGGAAAGTATACCCCATTTAATAAATGGTGCTAGCCATATGCAAAAATACTGAAACTGGACCCCTTCCTTACATCCTATACAAGACCTAACTCAAGATGGATTAAAGACTTAAATGCAAGAACAATTAATATTTCACTAGTAAGGCTGCCCTCTACCAGATGGGTAATGGAGTCACAATGCAGGGCTAGGAGATGGAGGGCAGGGGATGCTGTGGCTAATTTTAACCACAGCAGCAAACACAGAAAAGCCCACAAGGTCCTATAGACTCCTGACTAATTCCAGCATCAGATCTTGGTCTCTGTGGGCTGTGTGATTAATTCATAATTCAAAGCCCAAAGCCTAATTTCTGTTGTGTTTGGAATCAAATTCTAACTCTGTGATTCTGATATATGAGGTTTTGCATAGTCTTACCCCTGCACAACTCTTTACCCACTGCCTATTCTGTTCTCCCCTTACTTGTTATGCTCCAGATATATCTATCCAATCCCAGCCCCTTGGCTACCTCCTACAGGATGCCTCAGGAGCTGTGCACAAGCTATCCCATCTATTGTACGAGGTCACTCAGGAGATTTGCACAGGATATTTCATCTGCTGAACACTCAGTCCTCAGATCTTCACAGGGTTGGTTCCTTATGTAGGTCTCAGCTTTCACATCACTCCCTCAGAAAAATCACCATCTCAGCTAATGTTGGTATCTATTTTTTATTCTTTTATTTACCTTGCTTTTCTTTCATTTCCTTAATTGTACAGATCAGAATGTGTTACAATCTTATTCATCTGTTTATTTTCTTGTGTTTTAACTGTCTGTCTCCTAATGACATGTAAGCTCTAGGAGGTCAGATACTTGCTGAAGTATCACTATGAGTAAATCAGATAGCTTGTACTGGTGTTTTATTTCTTTGCTACTTTGTTGTTGTTTTACTTTGGTCAGTTGAGTAAATAAATGAGTAAATACATAAAATAGGAATCGATTCCCCAGCGTTGGGAGGATACATTAAATGTATTCTTTTTTTTTTAAGTTCTGGGGTACATGTGCAGGATGTGCAGATTTCTTACATAGGTAAATGTGTGCCATGGAGGTTTGCTGCACCTATCAACCCATTACCTAGGTATTAAGCCTGGAAAAATGCATTCTTTTTATAAACTTTTTTTGGGGCGGGGCAGAGTCTTGCTCTGACCTTGACTGGGATACAGTGGCATGATCATAGCTAACTGCAGTCCCAAACTCCTGGGCTCAGGTGATACGCCCATGTAGCTGGGGCTACGGGCATGTGCCACCATGCCTGGCTAATTTTTTAAAAAATTTATTTTTGTAGAAAAGGGATCTCATTTTGTTGCCCAGGTTAGTCTCAAACACGACTTCAAGCAATACTCCCACTTTGGCCTCCTGAAGTGCTGGGATTACAGATTTGAGCCACTGTGCCCAGCCTTAGATGCATTTTTAAAAGAATAAAATAGCTAGGTTGGCCTTATCTGAAGACTTGTTGAATGTGCCACTAAATCTCTTAACATCTAGTGTTCAGCAAGCTTTTTCATTCTTAGAACTCAATCAATAAAACTCAATCATAGAAAACTATTTCAAAAGACTCACTCTCTGAAATTTAAAAAAAAAAAATCTTCCTAAAGAGTTTATGGGGGCTGGGGATGGTGGCTCACATCTATAATCACCTATAATCCCAGCACTTTGGGAGGTCAAGGCAGATGGATCACTTGAGGCCAGGAGTTAGAGACCAGCCTGGCCAATAACAGTTAAACCCCCTGTCTACTAAAAATACAAAAAAATTAGCCTGGCATGGTGGTGCACACCTGTATTCCCAGCTACTTGGGAGGCTGAGGCACAACAGTCATTTGAACCCTGAAGGCTGAGGTCGCAGTGAGCTGTGATCACGCCACTGCACTCCAGCCTGGGTGACAAAGCAAGACTGTCTCAAAAAAAAAAAAAAAAAAAAAAAAAAAAGAAAAGAAAGAAAAGAAAGAAAAAAAAATTATTGGAAAATATTTGAGAACTGAGATCTGAACCATTCATGAGTTTCATGTTACTATTAAACATATCTTTGCTTGCTGATCGTTTTCAGAGAAACCTCTAAGCTGTTTTCCGGCTTGCACTCTTTCTGAAGCCTACACAATTCAAGCAGCATGGCCCAGAGCAGTTTTGGTAAGAGGCAGACTGGGATTTGGAACCACCTCTGTTAACTCTAAAGGTCCTACTTTCACCTACTGTGTAATCCTCCTTCAAAGCAAGATTGAGGTGATGGAAAGTGTGCTGGCCAAACATTAGGTTTCTGGGTTCCAAGTCCTGTCTCTGCCAGTCATAGTTTGTGGGACTTCAGACAAGTCAGTTTATCTTATTGGACCTTAATGTGAAATAATGTTAACTCCAATCCATGGCCACTAAAGTTTCTTCCAGTCCTAGAAATTCTAATACAAAGCACATGTGAGCAACATAGCAGGGCTTTCTCTGTGTACCCACAGTGGAGTTTGATGTGCTAAGGCTCTCAGAAGCCGATTTTGATGATAAGCCAAGTTACTTGAGAGATGGTCAAGCCAACACTGGGACTGTAATTCACAGACTTGATCACGGGGTTATATGGAAACCACCAAAAATAAGAAAAAGAGAAAAAATTACCCCAAGCACTGTCAGGGGAAGCAGTATTGGAAAATGAGCTCCAAGCAGGCAAGGAATTCACCTGACAGCATGGATGAAGAGCAGGTCTGGAATGCACCAAATGACTAGGATCAGGAGTGTCTGTAAGTGTCAGAATGTAGCAGAGAGCATTGTACAGGGTTCTACCCAGAGACTTCAATACACAGACTTTCAAATGTCATGCTACATTTACCATCAAATACAGTCAGTTAGGAAGCAGATGATCTAAGCTTGCCTGACTGAGCTGCCGCATATTGCAGGAGAGCCTCCTGTAGTGCAAAGTGGAGCAGTTTGAAAACTTGGGAAGAGGAAGAGAGTAGTGAGGACCGTGGTGGAACTCAGTGTCAGAGGCCAGGGTAACCAGTGCCACGGTAGCAGCAGAACATGAACTACCTGGGACTCACAGAAAAGAGTAGTGCTGAGACCTGGGGAGTTTTTTTTCTCTTAATGTCTTTTTGGCCTGAAATAAAAGAACACACAGAAATAGTCCTTGGATTGAGTTGCGGGAGCAACAGGTCAATGAAATAAATTCTCCTTTCCCATCACTTAACTGCATGAGGACTTGAGTCAAACTCATCTAAGCTACTGATTGTTCCTTAGGATGGTTGTGTTATCTAGAAAGCTGCCCTTAACACACCCAACCACTGAAATGTCTTCCTGCTTAAGTTGTGCTTTCTTTAGTGTCATTTAGTAGCTGTGCTGTGCTTTCAGGCTAAAGCCACATTTTTTCAAGCCAGAATTGAATTAGGGTGTGTAGCTGGAAGCCAAGAGAATGCAGTCATTTTTAAGTCAGAAGCATGTGGGAATGTGTGGCTTTGATAGTACAGCATTCAAAGTAATTGATAGTGAAGATATAAGGTCTTGGATTAAGTAGAAGGGAAGAACATCCTAGGGGCCTGTGGTAGGCAGCACCATGCCCCCTTCCCCAAATATGCCCATATCCTAATCGCCAGAACCTGTTAATATGTTACCTTGCTTGGTCAAAGAACCTTTGTTGGTGCAATTTAGTTAAAGATCTTGAGATGTGAAGATTACCCTGGATTATTAATATGGACTCGATGTAATGTAAGAGTTCTTATGAGGGAAAGAGCGAGGTAAGAGGGCCAGGGTCAGATGAGATGCAATAATGGAAACAGAGGTCAGAGTGATGCAGCCACAAGCCAAGGAATGCAGGCAGCCCTAGAAGCTGGAAAAGATGTGGAACAGAGTCTCCTCGGAGCCTCTAAAGGAACACAGCCCTGCTGACATCTTAATTTTAGCCCTATAAAACCCAGTTCAGATTTCTGACCTCCAGAACTATATAATAATTTTTTTTTGTTTTAAACCACTATATTTGTGGTGATTCATTACTGTAGCAATAGGAAAATAGCACAGTGCCTTTTGATATGATTCATCTTTTAGCGAGGATGGTGTTCAGGTCTGTCCCATTTCCATCCCTACCATGCTGACATATCTGGAATCCTTAATTCGGTCTCTCACTATAACCCTCTCCTGGAAATCAGAAAATGAATATCAGCTTCACAAATTATTACAAACCCACAGAAAAATAAATATAGAGAAATACAATCAAAGAACTGTATTTCAAAACAGCATGCTTTGAGTGGAAGGACTAGAACGTATAAAATGTTGACAGCAGTTTTCTCTAGAAAGTGGGAGTTAGAAAAAAATTATTTTCTTCTCTGTGCTTTTGGGCATTTCCTAAATTACACACATATGCAATGAGTTATAATGTTTATAAACCAAAGAACTTATTTTAAAAAGGAAATAAAAAGCAAAAAATATCATCTGTATTGTCTCAACCTTACCCATGTCCAGCAATACTCAACCCAGCTGAGTCCTTTAACTTTTGCTCCTGGAAAAGAGGAAGAGTAGTGTTCCAGAAATCACATAGACACTTCAAGAGAGCACAGATGGTTTAAGTCTCAGCTCTTTTCCTTGCTGACTGTATGAATTTCGAACAACATTCTTAACCTACCTGAACTTTACCCCTTTGCAGAGATTTTCTGAATAAGAATTCAAGTTTAGTAAAGGTGGTTTTTAAAAAGTAGCTATTAGTTTGTATACTGCTCTTTTGGTTTAACTTCAAAATATATTTTTCTACCTTTTATGCCTATGGGAAGTGACCTATCTCTAAAACCCAGTTCAAATTTCACTTCTTTTTAAATCAAGTCTTTGTGATTGTGACAATTTATGGAGAACTTACTATGTGCCAAGTACTATGACAATTGGTTTATTCACATGATTATCTCATCTCATTTTCACAACACAATGAGATAGGTGTTATTATTTTCATTTTACAGATGACAAAACTGAGGCTAAGGAGAGGTAAGTAACTCACCCAAGACACAGGAAATGAAAAGGCTTCAATTTGAAATTGGCCAGGCCTGTCTGACTCCTTAGCCCTTGCTTTTGAATACTGGCCCCTCTAGAAAGAAGCCACAACTCCCTCCTGTGATCACGGTAGCTCTTTGTTCCACCTCTGTTGAGAACTGATTTTACACTGCTTTGTTTATTCTTACTTATAGTTATTTCCATTTGTTTGGACTGAAAGTTTTTTTGGTGCAGTGTTGACGTTTCTGGAATTTTGGATTCAACAGATTTTAGCATCACATTCTGCACATAGCAGGTTTCCAATAAACATAGAGAGGCTGACAAAAATCACATTTGAAGTATTTGAAGTAATATTGCACTTCTTCAAACTTAAGGCCTGGGAGAAGTCATTCAGGGCCATGCGCTCTGGACCTCAGGCTACATACGCAAGGCTTTCAGAGCCCCTGGGCTTTCTGTTCAGGACCCAGGTCCACAGTGGATCTCCAAGCCCTCCCTAAGAGGGAAGAATTGAATAGGCATGCAGGAAAATTGCCTGCCCTGTGAATTCAAACTATTCCAGAATCACTGGTGTTGCCCCTCACAATACACTTAGGTGAGATCAAGATGTGGAAATTGAGAAAGGTCACTCTTAATGTTGGCAGGTACTTTCAATGTTAGCGGGACAGAAACGGAATAGACAGATGGCAGCATGGAACAAACACAGGGATTTTGCCTACATTCATCAACTTTCCAGCACAACAAACAGACTTTCAGTGGTTTATGACAATAAACATTTATTTTTGCTTATGTTCCATGAGGGCTGCAGGATGGCTGCAGCTCTGCTCCAGCTGTGGGCTAATTATGGGTCTGCTCTTCTTGTCTTCTTACTCTAGGACCCAGGCTAAAGCAGCAGCTCCTACTGAGACAATCTGTTCTCAGGGAAGAACGAAGAAGTGCAAAACCTGGACTGAAAGGTGCAATTACATTTAAAATTTTGTTTGAATATAGCAAGTGCCACATCAGTCTATGTTGATGGATTGAGGCAAGTCACATAACCAAGCCCAACATCAGTGGGTCTGAGACATTTGCTCCTTCCAACAAAGTAAAGAGTGAGGAAAACTAAAGTGAGAAAAGAGCATAAAATAGAGGTGGAAAGTGTAGAAACCAAACCTCTTAGTGACGACATATGATAGGTGCCCAGGGCCAGCTCTGAGGATGGTGAATCCCTTCTTTTTGATGGTCAGAGGTTTCCTTTACATTTGCAATGTTGCAGCCATCAGAGTTCCAGAGACAAGGTATGCAACCTGTAAAGCTCTGCATAGGAGAAGGGGCCTCCTTCTTTCTCACTTTGTAGGCTACTGTTAGTGTGACCTCTTGATTCTCGGTGCTCTCTACAGAACTAACTTTATGAAACAGAGTGAATCAGAAGCAATACAGAGGGGCCCTTGCTAGGGAAATTGCCTTCCTCAGAACCTTTGTCCATCTATATGGCATATAGGTCACATATTTCTACTCATACTCACAACATATACTCACACATATACATAGCTATTTCTACTCATACACACATACACTCAAGTGTATTACATACTTAAACACGCTGCCAGTTGGGATGAGCTATAATGTGGTTTGACTAAGTTGTAAGAAAATAATATAATTAAGTTGAGAGATCTTTGTAGAAAAATATAATGGTCAGATTTATATAAAACAAGAAAGATCTATCATGAAATTTACAACCATGCTGATACATTTAATGAAGCTAGAAGTTTTTTAAAATACCAAAAAATTCTAAGCAAGCACAAAAGCACCAAAAAATGATTGTGCTTGTTCAGCAATCTTCCAGCAGAATGGTCTTGATAAACATGAGTTTTTATTAGGCTCCAGCCTTTCAGTAGTTAATGGTGAAGTGTGACTGTCACTGCCTTCTGTTCACATATGATCACAAAGTTTTCATGCTCAAAAGAATGCCCCAGTGTTCACATTTAAAGGAGATTCTTAAATCAGGAGGTCCCTGAACTTATATAGGAAAAAATTCTATCTTTACATTTACTAACCTCTATCTGAAATTTTATCACTTCCTTCCATTTTAAATATAGGCAAAACCACAGTGGTATTAGCACTACCTCTCATGTTTGTCACTAATAGAAATTAATGGTTTTATATCTCAATATAGTTGTTGTGGATATTATAAAATTTCATTAGGCCGGGCGCGGTGGCTCAAGCCTGTAATCCCAGCACTTTGGGAGGCCGAGACAGGTGGATCAAGAGGTCAGGAGATCAAGACTATCCTGGCTAACACGGTGAAACCCCGTCTCTACTAAAAAATACAAAAAACTAGCCGGGCGATGTGGCGGGCACCTGTAGTCCCAGCTACTCAGGAGGCTGAGGCAGGAGAATGGCGTGAACCTGGGAGGCGGAGCTTGCAGTGAGCTGAGATCCGGCCACTGTACTCCAGCCTGGGCGGCAGAGCGAGACTCCCTCTCAAAAATAAATAAATAAATAAATAAATAAATAAATAAATAAATAAATAAATAAAATAAAATTTCATTTATGCTCCTCACTACCTTGAAATTACAGTAGTTTTATTGCACCTGCCAGCAGATCTTGTTATTTGATGCTTTCAAAAAGAAGCACACATATGATTATATTACAAATTTGACTATTTTTAAGATTTTTATATAATAATATTCTAATAATTGTTTTTCTTTATAATTCCATGTTTTAAAAAACTTTATTCCCTCAGAAGTTTTCATCATGAGTAGGGGTCTGTGGTCTTTACCAGAGTGTCAAAAACATCCATGGCACAAAAAATCAATAACACTTGCCTTACATGTGGTTAACTCTCACTCAACTAGAGAGAGTGACTAAGGGTTATTATCACCACAGACACTCTACTGAGATCTCAAGAGAATGTCATTAGGTACAGGCTTTCGTTTGTCCAAGGGCCTAACCCAGTTTTCTGGGTGCAACAGATTTGCTTCTTACATTCTATTCTCCTAACAAAGAGGATGAAAAAGCTGGGCTTCAAATTCTGGGGTCGGGCACCTCCCCTCTCCACCCATCAGCTCACACTTCCCTTTGTGGTGTCCACTGAAGGTGCAATTCTTGTTCTCATTCTCCCCTGGTTCTTTGGTGATGTAAACATTGTATCATGACACGCATGTCCTGGTGTTTCTGTGATTCACTGGAAACTGGAGTCTCCTATCTGCTCTTCAGTGTTAGTCCTATTCACAGATTTATTAGCTGTCCAGGTTTCCCCAATATTTCAGAGAAATAGTAGACAGGTTAACAGCTTTCAAGTAAGAAGATAGGTTAAGAGCTTTCAAGTAAGGATGCCAAGGTAGATTACCAGATCTTTGTGGGCCTCATCTATTGTGCCCTGTAAGGGTAGTAATATCCACCTCATAGGTTTATAGGCATTAAGTGAGATGCAGAACATCATAGGTTCTCAGTAACTGTTAGTTCCTTCCCTTCTTTTCATTGGGGGCCTATCTGGCTAAGGCAGCCTTCTCCACCTAACAGGAAACAATAATATATGCAAGAAGCAGAATCACTTCTTGCTTCTATCTAAGTGACTAGTTCAGAGCTCCACCTTGTGAAGCAGCCGGGTCTCTTACTTCCAAGATGGAGACTGCTATGCCTGGTTGGTTGGGAATGGGGTGGCTTATTTCTAGAAAGGTAAGAGAAAAAAAATGCTTTTTAAAGTAATGACTCACTTATAGGTTGCAAATTATATTTATTGTTATACAAAAGGCACAGTATTTCTAGCTTCTTAATAACTCAAAACTATATATGCTCGGATAAGTTTTAGTTTATAATTTATCTGTAATTTATTTAATAATGCCTAAGAGTTAACAAAAAAGAAGCTATAATTACTTCCAAAGAAAAATTAAGCACTAAAGAATACATATAGAAAAATATTTTTACAACAATTTTTTTAAATAAGGAGGAAAGTTTGGGGTTAATAGCACCTCTCTCTCTCTCCATAAATCTATATATACATAAATGGGATAAACCCATTTTAGCTAACTTAATTGACAAAATAAGATTTTTACTCCTTTAATGATTATTTATTTATTTATTTATTTATTTATTTTTGAGACAGAGTTTCACTCTTATTACCCGGGCTGGAGTGCAATGTTGCAATCTTGGCTCACTGCAACCTCCATCTCCCAGGTTCAAGGGATTTTCCTGCCTCAGCCTCCTGAATAGCTGGGATTACAGGCGTGTGCCATCACGCCCAGCTAATTTTGTATTTTTAGTAGAGACAGGGTTTCTCCATGTTGATCAGGCTGGTCTCGAACTCCTGACCTCAGGTGATCTGCCCTCCTCGGCCTCCCAAAATTCTGTGATTACAGGCATGAGCCACTGCACCCAGTCACTCCTTTAATGATTATTATTGAGATGTGAATGGTTGTTTTAAGTACTTGTTTAATGGCTGCTTATCTGACTATTGACATATGAATTGCTCTTGAAACACATTTGCTCCTTCATTGTCTAATTTTACCTGTTGAGATTGATACACCTGTATCTGTATCTATAGCTACACCTATCTGTGCATCTGTAGTTGAGAGGCTTTGAGGCTTTGAATTAATTCATAAAGAAGTTTTTCAAATAAGCAATTATTAATTTGAAAAAATCTCAGTAATAAATATAAAGGAATGGTGATTAGAGGCTTTAGGAAAATATTCAGGAGAAGACAGGCAGGCTGTACATAAAGGTGCTCGGGCCCTTACTAGTAATCGCTGCTGAGAAACCTTTGGTTCAATTCTGAGCAAGCATGTGGCACAGGAGCTTGTTTTTACAAAAAGCAAAACCAAAAACATGTGCTGGTATTCCTGGAAAGATAGCAGGTCTAACTTGTGTGAGAAAAATTTAAAGGAAGAAATAATAAGATGAAAAGATGTGGATAATTACCACTTAATATATTCCAAGTATGTTCAGGTTTAAATTATTCAAAAAGATAAGAAAAACATTCCTTCAAGAATATGATACTTTTACTCAGTGATTATCACAATGGACAAACCTGGCTGACAAGTCAGCCTAGTGCTTGGGATTTTAGGAGATGGGGATTCTAAAATGAACACTTTGAGAAAGAGACATTCTAGACACTTGATTATGTTTATGAAATATGAAACCAGGTTTCCTGAAGTTAGATTATGCCATATTTTCACTTAAGAACCTAGTAGAAAGGAAATAGTACAAACACCTAATTTTAGTTGAGGAAACTCTGTGGTGGGGGGAGGGAGGATTCAAAGGTTGTTGATATCTCTCCTGACTGCTCCTTGTGGCAGAACCAGTGTGAGAACTCAGGAAGCCAGACCTCAGTGCTCTGTTCATTCCATCGTTGCATCTTAGTTGTTTCAAGGAAGCAATGAATGAGGAATCAAATACGTGCACAGTGTTCAGGCTTATCCAGTGGATATTAAGACGATTTATTGCTCTCCTTTTCCTCCAACGTACTATAATACCATTGAATGAGGGGAGTGCTTACCCTTTTCCAAATTAAGGAGCTTGTCTTTCTCTTCTACTTAACCCATGCTGTCCTGGAAGCATGCCCACAAACCCAACACCACACAGCCCACGGTCACAGTGCCGCTCATCCTTCCTGTGAGGTTCTACTCCTTGCCTGCATTTAGTAGAAGGAATCATTCTTGGTACAAATCAACAGTGCGTGTCTGCGGTGAGAAGAGCTTCTGACTCAGTGTGAGTTTCAGTGCCTTCCGAAACCACCGGTAGGAAAAGACGTAGATGATGGGGTTGCAGGCTGAGTTGAAGTAAGCAAACCAGATAAAGATGTCAAAGACCAGTGGGGGTGTGATAAAGTGAAGGAGGCTGTCGACCATCGTGTCTATGGTGAAGGGCAGCCAGCACAAGAGGTATATGCCCACAGCAATGCCCAGGGTCTTGGCAGCTTTTCTCTCATGCTTGGCAGCCCCAGCCAGGCTATTGCTCAATGTAGTAATCTGCTGGGCCTGCCTGGTAGCTACCACAAAGATCTTCACATACAAGCTGATCATAATGAGGCAGGGGACAAAGAACAAAGGGAAGTTTAACCAGCCCCAAAATTTATTGAGCAGCAGCTGGCAACTGCCCACACAAGGCATCTCTTCCAGCCACTGGCTGAGCCTTGTCTCTACCACATCTGTGTAGAGGAAGAAGGAAGTGTATGTTGCGGGCACCCCCCATCCTGCTAGGATGTACCTGAGGGCCACCCTCACTGTGAACTTGGAGGGATAGAGCAGGGGGTCACAGATGGCACAGTGGCGGTCAATGGAAATGAAACATAGATGGAAGATGGAGGTGAGGCAGAAGAGGGTGTCCAGGAAAGTGTGCAGGCGGCAGAGGAAGTCCCCGAAGAACCAGCAGCTCTCCACTGAGCGAATGGTGCTGAGGGGCAGCACGAGCAGACCCAGAAACATGTCAGCCAGGGCCAGGGAGAGCAGCAAGAAGTTGGTGGGTGTGTGAAGCGCTTTGAAGTAGGACACAGCAAATGCTACAAATAAATTCCCTAGCACGATAATCAGCATGCCTGCTGCACATGCCAGGTAGATGACCAACTGGATGCCCAGAGTATGTACTGTCCTGGGGCAAGACCCATTCACCTGGTAGCAGAACGCCGCAGGGTGCTCTTCAGCACCTTGGATAAAGACAGCTCTCATTTATGGTTTCTACTCTTCCTCTGTCTGACAACTGGCCACCTTCTCCACTGGGGGGCAAAAAAAAAAAAAAAAAAAAAAAAAAAAAAAAAAAAATCTGTCTGCTACATACTCACAAAGTGAAATGAAGAGGAGGAAACTAAAGTACAATTTGGAACCTAGTGCATGTCCCTGGGTACT
Organism: Macaca nemestrina; assembly: GCF_043159975.1. Taxonomy (NCBI): domain Eukaryota; kingdom Metazoa; phylum Chordata; class Mammalia; order Primates; family Cercopithecidae; genus Macaca; species Macaca nemestrina. Next base: position 37,240,123 of record NC_092129.1, read on the forward strand.
GAATCAACTGTGCCCTGAAAAATCAAATGCAGCATGGTATTCAAAGTTTCATGAGAGTTATTTCTGCTAGCCCTAGTTTATATGACTAGGTAGTTTAAAACGAGTGCAGATAGTATTCTTAAAGAAAGAAAAGAAGGATGTAAACTGAATGTTTCCTCAAAGAAACCTTGATTATATCAGTAGGTAGTATTAAATAATAGAGAGTGTCTCTTGCATTTTGATAAGGTACTTTTTGTCAAATGTAAAGTGAAATTTAAAGCAATGATCTGAATCAAGTGACCAATTAATTCTTGTTAAATTATTCCTTGGAAAAAGTGTAAGTTCTAGTTTCCCTCTGTAAGAATTACATACATTGACAATAAAATCAGCAGATTAAGCTTTTTAGCTACATGTCAACTGTTCCCAAGAGAAGAATTCAGCATGCAAATACTAATAATTAAAAGGGTAGAAAATTGCTCTAGTTTAGTTTTAAATGCTGCACATTTTATGATGATAGCACAAAGCGTTTACACATCTTGGTAGAACTATTTGATAGGCAAAATGATTTTATCTGTTTAACATCGTAAGTCTGTGAACTATTAACCAAGTCCTAATATATTGAATTCAGGGTTTCTAAGCTACTTACACAGGTAGGAATCAGAATCCCTTCCTGGGAAGAAATGTTTCTTGGAGCAGGTGGACATAGGGAATGTTAGAGTACTCTTCTGTTGGCCACAATGACAGATGTGCAATCAGTTAATGATTTTATACTCTCAATAGAAACTACTCCTTCATGTGCTATGATATAAATAAGCTGTGAAGAGGCACCATGGGACCTAGTTTGCACTATTCGCAAGTCTCAGTTGTTTAAGGTTCCTCCTCAGTACAGAATCACTTACCCTGACAATTAATTATAGATAAAATTTAAAGACACTGGATGTATATATTCTTTTTTAGTTCTTCAGTTCTGGGATGTTTTGAAGGTATTCTTGCCTGCTGATGGCTGCTATATATTCTCTAATTTCATTTTTAGTGACTTCTTTATTTCTCTTCTGCCTTAGGGTTATTTGTGTATAGTTCTCTCAACATGAGAAATCGCTGAGAATAATTGATCATGAGTTTTTTGGTTCATCAAGGGGTGGTTTGTGACTTCCACACAGGATTCATTATTATGTGTTTTTTGAGCACTGTATTTTGTGGTGGTGAAAGAAAGCATGGTAGATGAAACAGTTTACCTGGAAAAAGAATAGTTAAATTACTGTTTCATCCTTTCCTGTGCCGTCACCTAACCTCTCCCTCTGCTTCCCCCATTGGTAAGATTATGTACAATTATACCTGTGTAACTTGATTTCACAGGGATGTTATCAAGGAAAATAACATGTTGAGTCATATTCTGCTCTCTGCCTCTTGATATCTTAGAAGCTGGTATGCCTCTTTACGGTTACAGAGAAACCACTTCACAGTATCAGTCAAACTAAAGTTGTAAAAATGACAGAATTCTAGAGATGACACTAAATTACATCTGCCAGAGGGGCCTGGAAGAGGAGGTGGGTCAGGTTATAAAGAAGGAAAGAGGTTAGTATGCACCTCTCCTTTCTCTACAAATCCATAGCTAAACCCAGTATTTTCCAAGGCAAAGCTCCTTTGGCCTGGTGACCACTGGAATCTTGCCTTATCCCAGCTTCATAGGTGTGGAAATAAATTTCTGGCTCTAGAACTTAATCAGACCAAGAAAGAATATTGCATTACTATGTACCTTGAAACCCCTTTAGCTTAAAAGTCATAATGCACATATAATTGGCTAAGGAGTCCTATGACTTTATATTTAATTTGACCAAGAACCTGTGAAAAATACAAACAAATGTCTTGTAGCTGGAATAGGACTGAAGAAGAAACAGAGAAAGGTTTTTGGTTCTGGGATACATTACATCAAACCCACTAAAATGTAATATGTACCACAATTGTATTTGAAAATGCAGAATTTTATAGACTGTTTCTAGTATGATCTCTATGTCTCAGATTACTTAACGCCACTGTGTCCAGTTTTCTCATCTATTAATTGAATATAATACATTATCTATGTCACAATTTTGTTGTGAATATTAATGAGTTAAAATTCATAAAGTGCAGCCTCTGGCATGTAGAAAGTTGAGTTGGGCAGACAGGAGTTTCAGTGGATATCTAGTGCATAAAACTCTTAACCTTCCCAAGTTAGGGGTCTTATCCCTTCTTCCACTGACTTTTAGAAATACATTCCATTACATAACAATCACAGGCAAAAGTAATTGGATTCGGGATCTTCTAAAGTTTCTCGCTTACCTTGGGGATTCAGTAATGTTGCAGCAAGCTGCTAAAGGTCTTGAATAGAGGAACGTTTTGATTTCTTTTAAATCTCCCCACTGCGTCCTGTGTAGCCTCCTCTGCACTACACTCACATGTTGAAATAACCAGTGCCCAGTTCCCAAAGACCATACTATGTGTCCCACTCACATGCTTTGTAAATACTCTGTACTTTCTTCTTTTACAGCACCCTTGAGACACTGGGTTACAGATTAGCGTTTACTTCTGGTCCCCCATCCAGTATAACCTTCATGAGAGGATGTACTATGTCTTATTCACCAATACAGCCTGATACCTATCACAGTTCCTGGGTGTGTTATTATTAGTTATTATTATATTAAGGTTCTTGTTAGTCACAAGAAAAACAAATTGAATGTAATTGATTAGTCCCTGAACAAACTAACATTGTAGGAATGGTATGAATAGATCACTCACATTGTGTGACTTTTATCAGCAGCTTTTCTCCTAATACTCAGGTACTAAATCTGTTATGAGACATGGGGAGCAACCCAATTTAGAAGTTGTACTGTTATTACATGATCTATATATATATATATAAAACCTGAAAGACTCCACCAAAAAACTGTTAGAACTAATAAATAAATTCAGTAAAGTTGCAGGATACAAAATCAACACATAAAAATCAGTGTTTCTATATACTAATAGCAAACCATCTGAAAAAGAAAATCAAGAAAGCAATCCTACTTACAATAGCTACAAAAAATGAAATACCTAAGAATACATTTAACCAAAGAGGTGAAAGGAAGGCCGGGCGCGGTGGCTCAAGCCTGTAATCCCAGCACTTTGGGAGGCCGAGACGGGCGGATCACGAGGTCAGGAGATCAAGACCATCCTGGCTAACACAGTGAAACCCCGTCTCTACTAAAAAATACAAAAAACTAGCCGGGCGAGGTAGCGGGCGCCTGTAGTCTCAGCTACATGGGAGGCTGAGGCAGGAGAATGGCGTAAACCCGGGAGGCGGAGCTTGCAGTGAGCCAAGATCCAGCCACTGCACTCCAGCCTGGGCGACAGAGCAAGACTCCGTCTCAAAAAAAAAAAAAAAAAAAAAAAAAAGAGGTGAAAGGTATCTGCAGTGAAAACTATAAAACATTGCTGAAGGAAATTTCAGAGGACACAGATAAGTGGAAAGATATTCTATGTTCACGAATTAGAATAATTAATATCATTAAAATGTTCATACTACCCAAAGTAATTTACAAATTCAATACAACCTTATTAAAATATAGTAACATTTCTGACATAAATAGAAAAATAATCCTAAAATTAATATGGAACCACAAAAGACCGTGAATAACCAAAGCAATCTTGAGCAAACAGAACAAAGCTGGAGACATCATATTACCTGACTTCAAAGTATATTACAAAGCTATTATAACCCAAATAGTATGCTATTGGCATAAAAATAGATGCATGTACCAGTGCAAAATAATACAGAACACAGAAGTAAATCTATGTACTTACAGCCAACTGATTTTATCTATGTACTTACAGCTAACTGATTTTTGACAGTTAAGAACACACATTGGGAAAAGGAAGATCCTTTCAATAAATGGTACTGGGAAAATGAAACATCCACATGCAGAAAAGTGGAATTAGACCCCTATATGTCACGATATGCAAAAATCAACTAAGAATGAATTAATATATGTAAGACCTGAAGCTACAACATAGGGGAAACACTTGATGACATTGGCCTGACCAAAATTTTTTTAGGTAAGAACTCAAAAGCACAGACAACAAAAGCAAACGTAGACAAATGAGATTGGATCAAACTAAAAAGCTCCTGTGCAACAAAGAGAGCAAGCAACGGAGTGAAGCGACGACCTGCAGAATAGGAGAAAATACTTGCAAACTCTACATCTGAAAAGAGGTAAGGAACTTAAGTGGCTCAATAGCAGAAAAAGCAAATAATCCGATTAAGAAATGGGCAAAAGATTGAAGCAGGCATTTCTAAAGAAAAACATCGAAGACACACAAATGGCCAATAGATATATTAAAAAATGCTCGGCATCACTAATTCAGAGGTCCTCAACTCCTGGGCCACAGACTTGTATCAGTTCCTAATCCCTGGGCCATGGACCAGGGTTCCAAAATTGTTTTGGAACAAGAAATGGAGGTGGAAGTAACATGTATCTTATAATGGCACCAGTAATGGTACTCGTTCGTGGTCTGTTAGGAACTGGGCCGCCCAGCAGGAGGTGAGCAGTGGCAAGCGAGCATTACCACCTGAGCTCTGCCTCCTCTCAGATCAGCAGCAGCATTAGATTCTCAAAGGAGCACAAATCCTATTGTCAACTGTGCATGCAAGCGATCAAGGTTACGCGCTCCTTATGAGAATCTAACTAATGCCTGATAATTTGAGGTGGAGTAGTTTCATCTTGAAACCATCGTCTCCACAACCCCATTTGTGGAAAAATTGCCTGCCACAAAACTGGTCCCTGGTGACAAAAAGGCTGGGGACTGCTGACTAATCATCAGGGACATGCATATCAAAATCACAGTGAGATATCACTTTGTCCCAATTAGCATAGCTATTATAAAAAATGCAAAAAATAAAAAATGCTGGTACGGATGTGGAGAAATGGGAATATTTATATACTGTTGATGTGAATATAAATTAATATAGCCATTATGGATAACAGTATGAAGGTACCTCATAAAATTAAAAATAGAACTGCTATCTGATCTAGCAACGACACTACTGGATATTTATCCAAAGGAAATTAAATCAGTATGTCGAAGAGATATCTGTACTCCCATATTTATTGCAGCACTATTCACAATAGCCAAACTGTGGAATCAAACTAAGTGTTCATATATGGATGAATGGATTTTAAAAAAGGTATAGACACACAATTGAATACTAAACAGCCATAAAAAGAATGAAATTCTACTATTTGTAGCAACATGGATAAACCTGGAGGCCATTACGTTAAGTGAAACAAGCCAGTCAAAGAAAGACAAATATTACAGTCTTACTCATGGTGGAATCCAAAAAAGCTGATCTACTGGAAGTACAGAATAGAATAGTGGTTACCAGAGGCTGGGGAGGGTAGGGAGGAGTGGATGGTAAGGAGAAATTGGTAAATAGGTACTATGTTGCAGTTAGGAGAAATAAGTTCCGGTGTTCTGTTTCACAGTGGGGTGACTATCGTTAACAATATTGTATAGTATGTTCAAAACAACTAGAAGAGAGGACTTTGAATGTTCTCACCACAAAGGAATGATAAATGTTTGAAGTGATGAATATGCTAAATATCTTAATTTGGTCATTACACAGTGTATGCATGTACCCCATTCATATGTACAATTATGTGTCAATTTACAGTAAAATTAAAAGAAGTTATGTTGCTGCTCTAGGAGAGATTTTATTGGACAGAAGGGCCTGTGGCCCCCAGAGGTAGCACAAGAGTAATGGGATCCAGGAAGTGGTTTCAGAAGAGCAGGGAGGAAGCACAGAGAGGATGATCATGAGACTCACAAGAAGAGCATAGGCCCAGGGGTCAAGAGGCTGGAATTAATCTCCAGCTGCATTTGACTGAGTCTTACAGCCTTGAACCATTCTTGGTTCCAGTGTCCTCATACTGCCTTTCCTAGTCTCATTTCCCACTTTGTTCTGTTTTCATTTTTTTATAAACATACTTAAAAAAATAATCTAGTCAAGTCTCTTTTTCTTGTATACATTCATGTAAGCCATTCTTAAATCCTTTTGGAACAAGGGGTGGAAGTGGAAGTAACATATATCTTACAGTTACAATGAATCCTTGGAACCAACAGTACCAATTCAAGGAATATGTCCCAGGGAGATGATCACACAAGATAAACTTTGCATGCTAAAGGATATTCTGTGAAGCATTATTAATAGTAGTAAAAAATGGAAACAACCTGAATGTTCTCCAGTAGGGGATGGATTAAACAAACGATAGTAACTATAGTACAATTCATGCAATAAGATCTTTTGCAGTCATTAAAATTAATGATATAGTTCTATTGCTATTGACCAATATATTCATGACATTTTCCTGAATAAAATCAACAGATACCAAAAGACAGAAAACAAAATTAGCAAAATCGATCCCTGTGGGTCCATGTATACAAGGAGAGAGTTGACAGTGAGTCTCTGGTTGGTTTTGGAATGACTTCCCTTATTGTACTTTTCTGGAGTACTTGAAGTTTCATTTTATATTCTTTGTAATAAGCATGCATAACTTTTACCAAAGGGGAAAAAATCTATATTTTTACTCCAAGGAAAAAAAATGGGTCATGGTTGTGCTCAGATATTAAACTTTGTCCCAGGTCTCTTAGCCGGTGACAATATAGTCTTTATACTATTAGCCGTGCATGAAATCTACCAGAGTAGTACTCTAGACTAAAAATTATCTAGATCGCCTAGCTCCTTCTTATTTTGAATACACCTATGCATATTTGAGAAATTTTTTTTCATAAGGATTTGAAAATGTTTCACGGAATATTTAGAGATTGTTACTTAATTCTCATTTATGGTCTGGAGTGTTGCCATCAAATTCTAGAAACCAAATTTGTTTTCAAATTACTGCCAACTTTAACAAAATCAATTGTAATGAGACTGTGTTAATTATGTTAACCTGAAATTATGAAGCCAGATGGAAGTGTTCTTAGTACAAGCTCAAACTGGCAATCCTCATTCAGGTTCAGAGATTGTCTTGCTATAGCATGTTGTCTACGGACAGTCTTTGCCTGCCTTTGAGAGCACATAGGACAGAATAATTCTTGATTCCTCAAAATCTGTCTGATATGATTTGGGTCTGTGTCCCCATATAAATCTCATGTCAAATTGTAATCCTCAGTGTTGGAGATGGGGACTGGTGGGAGGTGATTGGATCGTGGGGGTAGATTTTCCCTTTGGTGCTATTCTTTTGATAGTGTGTGAGTTATCACACGATCAGGTTGTTTACAAGTGTGTAGCACCTCCCTCCTGCCTCTTCCTCCCCCTTCAGCCCTGTAAGATGTGCCTGCTTTACCTTTGCCTTCTGCCATAATTGTAAGTTCCCTGAGGCCTCCCCAGCCATTCTTCCTGTACAGCCTGCAGAACCTTGAGCCAGTTAAACTTCTTATTTATAAGTTACCCTTGGCCTAGCTCCACTCTGCACCCGGCTCTTTTTCCTCTCTGCTGACATTGCTGAGCAACAGTGGTGTCAGGTCTACCACTGAATTCCTGGGTAAGGACGCAGAACAGTAGCTACCCAGCGGCAACAGCTTACCACAGACTTTGCACATGCCCTATCTTTGCAATTTCACTTCAGTGGGTGAAAGTACTTGCTTAAACTTGCTTCCTCATGCTGATCTTCAGGAAGTTGGCTTAGTGACCCCTTCTCTGATGCTCTGACTCCACTTCCCCAGCTTTCCCTTGACTCTAACAGAGGCGCTGGTTCCCTTACGAAACCTGCTGCTACAGTCCTTTGGTCAAAAATGCAGGCAGTCTCTCCACAACCCTATGCCAGGCTAAATTTTCTTCTGCCATGCTCTCTTGGCTTCATTGTGCCTGGCTCTGTCATAACACATATTACCCTGTAGTGTAACTGAGCAGCTATGGTCTCTCCTATGAAGTCAAAATTCTCGTGAGGCCAGGGTTTGAGTTTTATTTATCTCTGAACCGCAAGCAATCAGAGCAACACTTGGCACATAGTAGGTGCTCAATAAATGTTCATTGAAACGAGTGGTTTTTAATACAGAGAGCAAGTATCATGGAAGTTACCATTCCCCCTGAGATAATGGCTACTCTGCTCAACTTAGATGAGTCCTGGGAAGAGGAGATTGGTTTAGGAATGAAAAAGGCTGCTTCACTCTCCTTGATTTAGCCTAAGAAGAGCATGTGGAGCTATTCTGAGAAACAATTGAGCTAATGTTTGTGGACACCCATGTAAAGTTCAATCTGGGAGGATAATGAATATGTTGTGTACACACTTATGCAAGACATGGATGCATCCCCACTATGTGTACACACAGGCTGCATACATACATGGATCAAAAGTGTATATTGCGAGAAAGAAAGCATATTTTCCTAAACTCTTTATTCATTTATCTCATTTAGTAAGACAGTCCGATTTTATCAAATATTGCAAATCTCACATCAATTCTTTCTGAAAAGGGGTTTAAGCCAAAATTATTACAATTGGAAGTAACTACAACTGTCTGCATCCTTCTCCCCTTCCGTGTCACAAGCATCCTCCATAACTCAGACTTGCTGTATGCCCAGGCTCTCTCCCACTCCCCTAACAAGCAATGACAATCTCAAGAAAGATTTAGATAACTCAGACATACAAGGCTGTCAATGATTATGGAAACCAACTTTGCTTTTGCATCTGATGTTTTCAAGTTAAAGTGAGAAAATCTCTATATGATTTAAGCCAAAAGACTCAAATTCCAGATCCCTAATTTGGAATCTCAGGAGTCAGCAAGACTTGGGAGAGATTCTTTTTATTGGAGTTGTCTTTCCCCAAAGCCCAGAAATGGACCACTTTGGTAGCTTTAGTATACTTGGAAGGCTAGATCTATGACTCCTACCTAGATATTCATTACACCAACTGGAAGGACCTCCTTATCTAGTCAATTCATGCCCCTACTTGTGTAGAGAAGGGGCATCCCAGATTCCCCACCAGAAAAGAGTCCTATTGAATGAGGAACACAATCTAAGCAAGGGCAGGAAACAGGCTTAGGGTGGAAGAGTCAGCGTGGAAGATCATGCCTGTGACAATCATCCTCAATGCCTTGCGAAACCAAGGATAAAACATGCCATATATAATGGGATTGAAAGCTGAGTTGAAATAGCCTAGCCAGAGGAAGACATTGTACAGATCTTCATGGGTTGTAAAATTAATGAAAGGATCTATGATCGTCAAGACAAAGAAGGGCAGCCAGCACAACACAAACACTCCCATGACTATTCCTAAGGTCCTGGTGGCCTTGCTTTCTGTTTTAGAGGATGTCTTTTTTTTGCTTTCTGACCCAGCCTGTTTAGTCCTAGAACCTGTGCCAATTTGCTTAGCATGCTTCCTGGCTACTGTAAAAATGTGTATGTAAATTCCCACCATGGTTGTCCCAGGGAGAAAGAAAGCTATAAAGGAGGCCAGTACACCCCAGAGCTTATTAAATATTAACACACACAAACCTGTGCAATCAATGACTGCAACAAACTCTTCTACACCAATTATGTTTAGTTTTGAGAATACCAGGCCAAAGGCAAAAAGCATGGGAATGGACCAACTGATGAGTAGAAAGAGTTCTATGACAGGGATGGTAATTCTGGTGACATATTGCAATGGGTCACAAACAGCATAGTAACGGTCAACTGAGATGAAGCAGAGGTGAAAAATGGAGGTGGTGCAGAGCATGATGTCGCAGCAGCTGTGGACTTTGCAAAAGAGGTTTCCAAAATACCAGCAGGACTCGATGGATCTGATCATACTGAAGGGCATGACCACACAGCTCAGCAAAAAGTCAGTGGTGGCCATGGAGAGGATCAAGAAGTTGGTCGGGGAGTGGAGCTGCTTGAAGTGAGCGATGGAAATGATTACGATCATGTTGCCCAGCATAGTCATCACTATAGCCCCGATCATGACCAGGTACATGGCCCAGACACTCAGCACTGGCCTCACATTTCTAGGGCACGAATGGTTAACTGAGCTAAAGCAAAATTGTACCGCTGGGGGGTTCTGAGGGTCAGACAAATTCATCGTCTTTGTCTTATGGGTACTATGAATCTTGTTCAAAAGGGCTGTGTTCCTCTCAGTTCTGTGTGAGAAAGACACAGTACAACAATACAAATCACCAGCAGCACAGCTTTTTTTCAGAAGCCAAATTAAGCCTGCATGTACAATCCAAGTATGAATTCCCTACTGACCAGGAGCACTGCTTCCTAAAACTTTGCATGCATACAAAGTTAGGCATTTTTTTTTTTTTTTTTTTTTTTTTTTTTTTTTTTTTTTTTTTTTTTTTTGAGACGGAGTCTCGCTCTGTCGCCCAGGCTGGAGTGCAGTGGCCGGATCTCAACTCACTGCAAGCTCCGCCTCCCTGGGTTCACGCCATTCTCCTGCCTCAGCCTCCCCAGTAGCTGGGACTACAGGCGCCTGCCACCCCGCCCGGCTAGTTTTCTGTATTTTTTAGTAGAGACGGGGTTTCACCGTGTTAGCCAGGATGGTCTCGATCTCCTGACCTCGTGATCCGCCCGTCTCGGCCTCCCAAAGTGCTGGGATTACAGAGGCATCTTTTTAAAACACAGATTCTGATTCTGGGGGAGGGCTGAGAGTTTGCATCTAAGCTCTCAGCAGATGCCAGTGTTGTTAGTCCAAGAACCACCCCTAGAATAGGAAGGGGCTAAAGAAAACTGGATTGCTATTAGGTCATCGTCATCTCAGTAATGCAGGTGAATGCACATTCCAGTTGCCCTAATATTAACCTTAACTCAGGATTCCAAATCCGTAGGCAGATTGAGTTTTTCCTGTCCCACTTATATTGGACAATTTTTAAACAATAAAAGCTCCTCAAAGATTATGAAGAACTATGGAACTATTTTTTAATGTTTAGCTTAATCAATAATTATGATCTGAAGATTAGGCTGATGCTTCTTTTTAGCTTTATGTGTGGGCATTTGCCAGTGCTTTCCATCCTGCCACTTATGACATACTATTCAATTAAGGAAACATTTCTATCTCCAGCGTGGAGAACAACATAGTTTTTAGAGTTTTGAGCTATATTATGGCAAATTAAAAATATACTGAGGATAACAAAATTATACTTGAACAATTAAAAATATAAAGGAAAAACACACAAATAAAATATTCTATAATCTGTGGCTTATCTCCTTTCATTTAGCAGCTATATTCATGAATCCGAATTCAAGTTGAGGTCCTCTCCCCCCGTTTTTGTCTTATATTTGTAACAAACGTGATATGTGTGAGTGTTCACTGCTTAATCTATCATTTTGTATAATTAATACTGTTGCCCTTATAATGTGAAAATGATGAGACTGACTCACCCAGAGTATGACATGGTTTGATTTGTTTTTCCAGTGCTGGAGCTGGATGTGTAATTCTGGTGACCAATGCGATCTAAGGCCAGTTGAAATGGACTTTGGCCTGAGAATAGCCTCAAACTAAATTGTCCGTTGGGAAAATGAACCCACAAGCACGTCCTCACCAGATTTAATTGAGAAAGACATTAATAAAAATACAAGCACCTTTAAAAATACTATTTTCACTATTTGCTATAATAGCTTAGCAATTATCTCCAATATCTGTGTATTATTTGAAATGTTACCATTATGACATGTTTTATTTGCTCTGGGTATAGTAACTTGATTTCTTAAATTGTTTTAGGGTTTTTAAAAAAAATACCAATCACATACCAAACGATTAAGTTTCACTTGAAACACCAAGCCATAGGGAAATAAAATGTAAGAAGAACAAAGATGTGTTCAGCTCCTTTATAAAGTGCAGACTAGCAATCAGAATACACAAAATCAATTGTTTACTAGTCACGTTGGTTCCAAAGCTCTAAAAGGCTGCAAATAATCCAATCTTAATATCTAATACTTTATTTAATAAGTTAAATTTAGCCTGCTGTTTATCTCCCCTGCATGTGTAATTTAAAAACTTTTCCTCAATTCTTTTAAAATTCTTTAAAAAATCAATCTGTAAGAAAGCTAACTACAAAGTCACTTCAGCATTTGCGACTATATATTCATAAATAGAGCATTTCCCATACAAAATTTTACATTTCATTATATAGGTTTTAAAGTTTTAAGTTCCATGTTTGAAAATCTATTCACTGAAAGAATATAAGTTAACCTCCTCAGTTTGTAAAGTGAATTTATTTATTTATTTATTTATTTATTTAAAAAACATGGCATCAAACAACTTCTAGAAATTAACAGTATTCTCTCATATATTACAGTTACATACATTAAGGAAATGGTTAAACATTTAAGTGTTAGATTAAGACAAGAAGATAGAGTAAGACACACATATATTTTAAAAATTATTACATGGGTGAGTTGTTAAGGTAATGTCAAAGATAAGAATAATTTCAAACTCCTATCTTAAGGTCTTGGCGAAAAGTTATGAAAACAAGTAACCACATGCAAATATGACTGCTGGCTTGCTTGTTTGCTAAAGGGAAATGATTATACAATTAAATCAAGTTGGAGTTTTGTTTATTATTTAAAACTTAACAGAATAGAGATTCATTTTATTTGGAGATTCACCTTCGGAAAAGATAGATACAGCATTTTTTTAACAAAATAAAATAAAGTTAAGCCCTTTATGACATCTCACTTTTATCATTGGATATGATTGTGCCTTTTTCTCTTTTTTACTGATAGCATTTCCCCAAGCATCAGCAACAAAGGGCTAAATTAATTATAACATTGCAAACAACCACCCATGGAAATTATTAGTTATTTCTTCTAGGAGGCAGAAAGAAACGTCCGTTGACAATTCTGGAGAGAAGAGCAAGAATTGCATAGTTTTTTAGTTCAAATGTAGTTCTTTAAGGGAGAAGATGATAGACTAATGAAACATTATACAAGAACTCTGAAATAATAATTTTGCAAATGTAAACAATTGTTGGAATTTCAAGGAAAAGGGGATTTTATGCAATAATTTTTTTCTCCAGTACTAGAACTCTAAAAGTATATTAGTATATACATATTTCCATCAAATAAAAAGGGGGAAATATAGCTCAACTAGTTCAACAATGCATTGTAAATAAATGGAAAAAATTAGGAGAGGACATATCATACCTGCTTTATCAGGCATGATTTTTCTCTTACTGGTTACATAGCCCAAACAATCTACTTCTGCAGCCACTTTCACAAAAATAGTAATTTTGTCTTACTTTGATGTATCTCATCCATACAATAGTAGCATAGGTAAGGGAAATTATTTGTAAGTTAGACTTAAGAAAGATTTGCTGTGGGTCTTCGCATCATTGTTTCTTTCAAATCTCAACGATTTAAGAAAATGAGCCAGATTTATTTTTATGGGTCAGTATTTTAAGAGGGGTATCTTTCAACATGCAAAAATAGCAATGAAGAAAATAAACCTATCTGATTTTTTTCTGTCCTAATATATTCTCCTTTGGCTTGCCAAAATTTGGCTAATTAGGCTGGTAAAATTAATATCATTGAAAGGTGAGTTATCTGGTTTCTTACCAAGCAAATTTGCACTGTGTTCTCTCGCTGTCTGCCCTGCTCATTTCCTAGGAACCTGGGGCCACACTATGGTAGGTAGGCTCCTAGCAGGCTGTGCTGTTACCAGTATTTATGCCTAAAATATGCCTCTAGGGGCAGTGTCCTATGTCCTGCTTTTGAGCAGTGTGTCTTTTCACAACCTTCAGTGTGCTGCCAGCAAGAGATTAGACTAAGTCACCAGAGAAATGGCTCTGGGAGGGAGCTTCGGTTCTGTGCAAACATTGCTATGACCTCAGAGGGACAACAAGGACTAGCCTCACACAAGAACAAAGGTAGAAAGAATGAAAAAGAGGGAATGAAGGAAGGAAGAGAGGAAGGAAAGAAGGGTGGGAGAGAGGAAGGAGAAAATGTAGTTGAAATACAACTCATGCTCCGTCCACTTATTACCAAATGCTAGATAATGCATTCATCCTGTGAATTCTTTAATCTCTAGTAAAAGTTTGACTCATTTATATCTTTTCTTGAGCCCACGGAGGTCAAGGTTGTAGTGAGCCATGATTGTGCCACTGCGTTCTAGCCTGTGTGACAGAGTAAGACCCTATCTCAAAAAAAAAAAAAAAAAAAAGAAAGAAAGAAAAGAAAAGAAAATTGTCAGCAATTATTTGGGACAAATCTAATGATGCAAAATTAGTATTCTTATTTAGTACAAACAATGGTCAATCAAAGCCAGTTTTTCCCATTGTAAATCTTAGGATATGTGCATTTGCATGAATGTATTATGTGCGTATAGTTAATACATTTTCTCTCAAAAAAAAAAAAAGAAATGACAAGGGAAATCGATATCGCTGGTATTCATTTTGGAAATGATCTTTATATATTTGTCATTTATAATATTGGTAATGTTTAAGAGAATTTAGCATGTTAAAATACTTAAAATAACTTTGTGATTACCACTTAAAATATATTATTAAATAATTGATTTAGACATAATTTTTAAGTTGAAAGGCACAAGAGAAGTTTAATGTAAAAGGTATTATAATTTTAGGATCTTCAAATTCACTGTATTTGTAAGTAAGTAATTAAGTTTACAATTTAACTATTATGGAAGTTTTTATGTGTCTGATAACTAAATCATCAATAATAGAACTTATTTAATAAATTCAGATAAAATACTAAGGGAATTAAATTCACTAGTCTGTAACTGCCATTTGAAAGCTGTTAAAAGTTGCTAAATGTATATACAGAATAACTTCTGTTTATAAGTTATAAATTAAATAAAGTTTATAAATTAGAAGCTAAATAAAAGTTACATATTAAGTAAAATTTTAAGGAAGATCTAGGCTTTTCAATATTATTTTCTAAATGAAATATTGGTTATAAAAGCCAAAATTACTTTGACATATCTTTTCTTTTCTTTTTCTCTCTCTCTTTTTTTTTTTTTTTTTTTTTTTTTTTTTTTTTTGAGATGGAGTCTCTCTCGGTTGCCAGGCTGGAGTGCAGTGGCTCGATCTCGGCTCACTGCAACCTCCACCTCCCGGGTTCAAGCAATTCTCCTGCCTTAGCCTCCTGAGTAGCTGGGACTACAGGAGTGCGCCACCACACAGCTAATTTCTGTATTTTTAGTAGAGACAGGGTTTCACGATGTTGGCCAAGATGGTCTTGATCTCTTGACCTCAGGTCATCCGCCTGCCTCAGCCTCCCAAAGTGCTGGGATTACAGGCATGAGTCACCGTGCCAGGCTGACATATCTTTTCTACACACAAAAAGAACACAGAAAACTCAAACTGATCTTAAAAATTAAAAAAGAAATTAGCCAAATGGAAGAGGATGGTGAATAGCCTCCACATAGGGCAAAGAGGGTGAATGACTAACTGAGGGGGCAATGATTCCTTCAGAGGAGTATGCAGCTGGGAGGAGACATTCGATGTGCAAGGAAAAAGAAGACCAAGTTGAGTACGTGCAAAATGTGATGCCTTTGGGAAGAATTTCAAAACTTTATCTCAGAGCAATGAAAAGCTACCTTCGTCAGCTCCAACAGGAAACAGATGGCACAGTCAACCTGGCTGATTGAGGAGAGCTTAATAAAGGACCATTTACTAGGGTGTGGTGTGGGCAGTGTTTAAGGGAACTAGAAAAAAGCAGTCTCATAGCCAGGGGTAGCAATAGCAGGGAACCACCACCTCAGCTAGATCAGAAGTGTCAGGGGAAGGAAGCAGTTACGGGAAATTTGAGAGGATGACTGCATGGAGAGGGACTCCAAATGGCCTTTCCTAGAGGAACACAACCAGCCCCAGGGCAATGTGGCAGAAAGGTTGCCTGGGATAAGTACCCGACTTCACCCTCCTTCCACCAGCTGATCTCCTGCGGCTGCTTCCCAATGGTGAACTGTCATCTGAAACCTTGAGCAGGAGAACGCCT
The DNA here is from genome assembly GCF_043159975.1 of Macaca nemestrina. Taxonomy (NCBI): domain Eukaryota; kingdom Metazoa; phylum Chordata; class Mammalia; order Primates; family Cercopithecidae; genus Macaca; species Macaca nemestrina. Next base: position 37,256,048 of record NC_092129.1, read on the forward strand.
TAATCCAGTTTGTACAGGCCAACCCCCTACCCAGACTGGGTGGAGAAGGCTTGGGGCCTATGAAAGGATCTAGCATAGAAACTGTTTAAAATACTTAAGAGAAAAGTGTCAATGACAGATAACTGTGCAGAATCTATTGGAAAGCTGTGAAACTGGAGAGAAGAAGACAGGGGTGGGAGGCAAGGCACATTACAGATGAATTTCCAAATGAATATTTCTATTCTTTAATGAGTACTCAATGTCTATCTTAATGAATATACACAGATCCCATATAACCTTACAGCTATAGGTTTCATGCAGCTACTTAGCTAAGTCTATCCAAAAAGATTATCCCAGGTCTATCTAGGTATATTTATACCTACAGACAGTTCTCATTCTAACAGCCGTGTGCCAATGTCCCAATACTGAAGCCATCTGTCCCTATACTGCTCCCTCCCCTCTTTAAATCATCTAATGCTGCTTCCAGAGTAGTACATGGGCACACACACATACATACACACACACGCGCACACACACACATACACACACGCACACACACACACAAAGAGATAAACATATACACCAAAGTTTTTAGAGTAAAGAAGTAGACACTACCTGGCTAATGGGATTATTTATATCCCAAACTTCAGCATCACACAATATACCTATGTAACAAACCTACACATGTACCCCCTGAATCTTAGATAAACATTGAAATTATTTTTCAAAAAGACTCATGCACCCGTATGTTCATCTCAGCACTATTCACAATAGCAAAGGCATGCAATCAACCCAGGTTCCCAACAACAGTTGACTGGATAAAGAAAATGTGGTATATACACACCATGGAAGACTATACAGCCATCAAAAGAATGGAATCATGCCCTTTGCAGCAACGTGTATGTAGCTGGAAACCATTATCCTAAGCGAACTCATACAGTAACAGAAAACCAAATACCGCCTGTTCTCACTTATAAGTAGGAGCTAAACACTGGGTACATATAGTCATAAAAATGGTAAAGGTAGACACTGGGGAATACAAGAGAGGACAAGGAGGGAAGGAAGTTTTGAATAAAACTACCTACAGTTCACTGTACTCACTACCTGGATGACGGATTCATCCATACTCCAAACATCAACATCATGCAATATACCTAGGTAACAAACCTGATCATGCATCTCCTGATTCTAAAATAAAAGTTTAAATAAATATCCCTCCAAATTAAATAAATAAATAAGTGGAGAAACAAATACGAATTTTTAAAACAGGAACTGAAAAGAAGCCAAAAGTAGAAGGACCACCGGGTATAAACAATCTATCACTACAGAAGTGGAGAAAGTTAATTTTAATGTCCTCACCTGCGAAGGGAGAGGCATGGCTGGGTGATGTCTACTGTCCTGTGAGACTGTCAGAAAGAAGGCGCTTGGCGGTGCTTCTCACCCTAATGTCCCTTCCTAGATAGAGCCAAAATTATTCAAATCTAGATCAGCCTTTAGACTGGATTATCCGTTGGTAATTATGCAAAGTTAAATATCCTTTGGTAAAAATGAGAATATTTTACGGCTATCAATTATGCATTTATTAGGCACATTTACTATTTGCCTAACAAGTAGAGGGAATAAAAACTGTAACAATGGTGACAGGGAGGTAGCCCTTACTGACTTACAATGCCCTTTGAGATGGAAGTTGAGCCTGGATAATTTTCCATGATTGGATCTAGGACAAAGAGTATTTGGGTATTGGGAGAAAACAACTTAGAAAAGAGACAGGAAAAAGACAAAATTAAAATATCCTATTTCAAAGTTTGACCTAAGGCTGACCTTGGTCAGGAAAAGAGGAACATTCGGCTGGGTGCACTGGGGGTGGATCATGCCTGTAATCCCAGCACTTTTGGAGGCTGAGGAGGGCAGATTGCTTGAGCCTATGAGTTCAAGACCAGCCTGGACAACATGGCGAAACCCTGTCTCTACTATAACTACAAAAGCTAGCCGGATGTGATGGCACACACTTGTAATCTCAGCTACTTGGGAGGCTGAGGTGGGAGGATTGCTTGAGCCCAGGTGGTGGAGGTTGCAGTGAGCTGAGATTGTGCCACTGGACTCCAGCCTGGGTGACAGAGTGAGACCCTGTCTCAAAAACAAACGTACAAAAAAACTTAAATTTTTTTTTAAAAAAAAGGAAGAAAAGGGAATATTCTAGTCTCCTTCTCCTTTTCCTCTTCTCCCTCCTACAACATAATCCCAGGTATGAGGGGATTGTGGACATGACTGACATATGTGCTCATGTATTTCCCAACTCATGAAGGTTCTGTTGATCTCTTAATGCTTCACAGAAAAGTCACTGAAAAAATGTTCACCAAAGGTAATGATCTGATATAGATTGTAGGTATTATGGTGTGATGAAATTTGTTTGGGGGCACCCTAAGGAAGACTTTTGGAGAAAGTGGTTGAAACAAGGACAAGGAGAGACCTTGTGATTGCTGGCCAATCATGAAGACATACCAAGCAGATTAAGATGCTAGAGAAACAGGAACCAGAAAGTCATTTCAAATGTAAACCACAAAGTAAATAATTGCAAAAGCAAAAGCTCAAATTGCATATGTTGATTCATAATCAATCTGCCTCACCTATGGAAAACTCTTTGTAGTGAGCCTAAAGGTATCAGAAAATAACTGAATAATTTATAAAATGATGGTTAATGATTCTCCCAAGACATATGATAAGGCAGGCCACTAGTTGATAATAAAAGCCGACCTTAAGGCACACTTCCTTCATGGACCCACAGGCTGCAATGATCTTCCTTTTCCTGAATTCCTAGAATGGTATCAGATAGTAACCAAAGCCAACACTTTATAAAAAATTCTTATATTGCTTTTTAATTGTCTCATGTATGTAAATCTAGGCCAACCTATTCTGAACTATGTTTTATATTTCTTTTGTACATTTTCCCCACCAGTTAGAGGTAAGTGTGGATTGGAAGTGAGTTAACAATTAACAAATAATTGAATAATAGATTTACCGGTCAAAGATAGTGAATGTACCTCTTGTGTAGGTGATAGAACACTTACCTCAATTACTGAAATTTAATAGTATCATGTTTGTAGTGTTCTGGGGATGTAAGGTATATGTCGCAAGTCAAAATAATAACAATCTCATTTGCAATATTCTATTCACTTTCACAACAGCTTTTTATTAATGTGCTTCAGGAAACAAATTTGCAGTTTCTGAATGGGAACTAAATATTTTTCCTGACACTATGTACTTGAGTGCTTTCTGAAACCATGGATAAAAAAAGCCATGAATAAGAGGGTTGCAAGTAGAGTTGAAGTACCCAAGCCACACTAAAAGATCCAGTATTAGTATGGGAGTGGAGTAGTCTAGGTATGGGTCAATCAGAACAGCAAGGAAACAAGGCAACCAGCAAGCCAGAAACACCCCCATTACTATACCCAGGGTCTTCGCTGCTTTCCTGTCCTTTTTCTTGGATAGGTGTTTTTTCACTGCCCCCTTTGTGCTTTCAGGCACATGGCTGATGACACGAGCATGCTGTTTGGAAACGATAAAGATTTTGCCGTAAATACCAACCATGATGGAGCCAGGGGTAAAGAAACATGTAGTGAACAATATTGTCCCCCAAAATTTATTGAAAGTAAGGGCACAGAAATTGAAGCAAGCGACAAGTATCTTATAGCTCTGCATACCGGAAACATTGGCCTCGGATAGAACTAAACCAAAAGAAAAAAGAGCAGGAACTGACCAGCAAAATGCCAGCAGTCGCTTTATGGTGGAGCTCGTCATTCTGGTTGTGTAATATAAAGGGTAACACACAGCATAAAATCGGTCAATAGCAATGGAACAGAGGTGGAAAATGGAGGTCAGGCTGAGCATCATGTCAAAGCTCGTGTGGAATTTACAAAAGCCATCTCCAAAGTACCAGCAGCTCTCCACTGATCGCACCATGCTGTATGGCATAATGACAGAACCCAGCAGAAAGTCCGTGGTTGCCATGGAGAGGATCAGAAAGTTTGTGGGAGAGTGAAGCTGTTTGAAATGCGATATAGAAACTATTATAACCAAGTTTCCAAAAATAGTGATAATCATGGCTCCAGTCATAACCGAATACATTATCACCCGGACATGAAAAGAGCGGTTGGTGGGAGGACAGGATTTATTTACAAATTTTGGACAACTGGATAGGTCTTCGGGAATGTAAATCAGATCCATGGTGCTTTACCACTTGAAATTTCTTTCCAGAAGGATGAGTCACTGTTTCTTCTCTTCTTAAAATGATTCCAGTAAATTTCAGCTCCTAATAGTACAAGAGTGTTCAAAGTTATCTATTATTTATTCACTTCAATTGCAATTTATTTAAATATTTTAAATTATATCAACTGTGTTTGCTTTCTGAGTTACTTGCTGCATTATAAAAATGAAATTTTTCAATTGTGTATTTTTTCTTGTGTTATCCTATTTAATTCTATTTCATCCATCTATCCATCCATGTATCCAACATAGGTTTATCTATTGACTGTTTTATTCCTGGTAAAGAATTGGGAGATTTTCAAGAATTTTTGGTCAGCTTTCACTTTGAACAGACACATTCCTAGAAACTGTTTTGAATGTGGCTGCTAACATCTCTTGCATCATAAAAAATACTCAATACACAAAAACCAAGTGAAATGCCAAAGTTTTTCTTTAGGCATTCTTTTGATAATTTGCAATCTTCATTTGTAAACAGTGTGCAAATGTTTTAAGAGTTATAAATGGCATATTGCTGCCAAAACATGCAGTACCATGAAACATGGCTGTTGCAAGCCATGTGCCTATGGATTAAACCATGCACCTGGGTCAGTGCTTCATAGCTTCTCTGTTTGCTACTCTCTTCCCGTCCTTCCTTCTGCCTCTCCTGTCCTCTAGTCTTCATGCTCCTTCCCTGTACTTCTTAAGTCTTATAGCATCTCTGAGATTCTAACTAGTGAAGCCATGTCATATGTTCCATCCCTGAGAGACCAATAAAAATCACAAATTCCACACTCACAGACCCAGTTACTCAAGTCTCACATGACTCCTTTTGGTCATAGTGGGCTGATTAAAGGAGGGTGGACACATCGCATAAATAAAAACTTCCAATGAATTGTCACACTTGCTTTGCTATTTGCTTTGGAATACACATCACCTTGAAAAGCCACTCCCTGGCAACCTCAAAAGAAGCTTGACACTGTGCCTATAACAAAGCATGGAGTCTGCTTAGTGGGTCACAGAAAAGTAGGTTCAATCTTGAGTGAATCAGACAGAGGAGACACCCTGGGCCTATGCTGAATTCTCCCAAGTTATATAAAGATTCAACTGTAGTGTACATTTAACAAATGCATCTAGTTAGGCAGATTCAGTTTAGTTTTTCCTTTAGAATCCTAAGAAAGAGCACAAAAATAACCTCCGAGAAAGAGCAAAAACTGACCCCTTCCTCATCTCAAGGTGCTATTAGTTCCCTTCCTTCCTTTTGATTCTGTCATTCTTCCCGACTGACAGGGAAGAAAAGGAACTTCCTGGTGACAAAAGAACCTGAATTTTGCTGGTTAGAGACATTTCTTATTGCCAAGTCACAGGAAGGTGTCTCCTTGGAAAGTCTTAGGAGGACCTTTTATAGAGCTGACTGTTGCATGTGACTCCCTCGTTTCTCTAAGTTAAAGGTTTACATCAACGACTTCCAAAGAGGAGGTAGCAAAAGAGGCTTGCATTGAGAGTTCTCCTAGTCCAGCTTCTGCCATCAGCCAGCTGTGAACTCTCAGTGATGGGAGGTGTGCTGGGGTAGATGAGGAGCCTTGCAGGCTTTTCCAGCTCTGAAAGTGTGGAATCACTGGTAACAGAAAGGTGGTTCATTTTAAATCATCTTCTTGTAAACAAATAAGAAACAGAAGAGCAGAGAAACAAGATGAAAGAGAGATATGAAATAAAGTTTGGGGTTCAATACAGAGATTCAATGAATAGTACTTTCAGTTCTGGGACATGCCTGATCAATATTAGTTAATATTTAGCCATAAAAAAGAATGAAATCTTGTCATCTGCAACAGCATGAGTGGAACTGGAGGACAATATGTTAGCTGTAATAGCCAGGCATAGAGAGACAAATGTCTCACGTTCTCACTTATTTAGGGAGAAAAAAAAAAAAGCATTGAACTCATGGAGATAGGGAGCAGCATGATGGTTATCAGAGGCTGGAAAGGATAGTGGGGAGGGGGGATAAGGAGGGAATGGTTATTGGGTACAAAAATATAGTTAGATAGAGTGAATATAATCTAGTATTAAGTAGCACATTGGGTGATTATAGTTGATAATAACTTACTATATATTTTAAAATGACTAAAAGAGTAGAATTGGAATAATCCTAACACAAAAGAAATAATAAATGCTTGAGATGATGGTTACTCCAGTTACTCTGGTTTGACCATTACACATTGAATTCCTGTATCAAAATATCACACGTACCCTATTAATATGTACAACTATTATGTATCCATCGTAATTTCAAAAAATTTTAAAGGAAAAGTTGATCAGGTTCAGGATAGGGTACCCCAAAACATGGCACCTTGGCATTTGAGGAAATAGTGGAAGTAAGTTTACTCTGGCCTTCTCCCACTTCTTCCCTAAAGCAGACCCTAAAAGAATGATCTGGTCTTCTCCTAAAATAGGTCATAAGACCCTCTTGTGTCCTATACTCGGGGGAAAAGAATGTCACACAGAGATACCAGGAAGAATCTGAACAAACAGGCCTTGTTAAGTTAGCCCCCAGTTTATTACTATTATATCATATCTTTTTGTCATACTTTTGCATGACTGTTCATAAAAATGCACAGTTTTTACTGTTTTGAGACAGTATTCATTATTGAAGTATCCTGTGTCATGTAAAATTTATATTAAATAAACATGTGTGCTTTTCTCTTGTTAAAAATTATATTGAGGATACTTTTCTCTCCATTATAGATAGTCCTCCACTCACTGCCTCTCTTTATTCTTTGGTTTTCACCAAGGAAATGTTGTGAACATCTAGCCTGGGCCCCGTTTGAGCACATTAGTGATAGCACTTGAGAAATAATTGTTGAATTTATATCTGTGTTAAAAAATATATGAACTCACCACCATGAGACAAGTAACTTGTCTATCCATCACCACTGGATTCTCAGTATCTAAGTTAAGGCTTCTAGTATACACTAGAGACATATGTTTCAACGAATAAACCTACACATAAATTGTAAATCATTACTGCTTTAAAAATATCTGCATTGTTTCAATGAAAGCAATTAATTCAATGTGCTTAAATCATCCCTATAAATGAATGGACTCGTTTCAGGAGTACACTTCACGGAAATTTCTTCTGGAATTGAATTGTTGATGGTGTTCTTATAAAATAACCCCTCCCAAAGTAGCATTTAGACAGAAGGAGCTGAGAGATTTTGTGTAGACATAATTTACTGATCCTGTAGCATGAGAAAACCAGAGATTTTGACTCTGGACAGAGATAGACAGTGTTAGTAGAAGAAAACAAAAGTGGAAGTATTTCAGCTAAATGCAGTTGGGAGGTGCTGCTGCCAGTGGCATGACACCCCTCAGTGTCCCACTGAGGTGTGAAGATGGGATTGTCTTGGCTCTTTTCAGTCCCATATGTGATGTTCGCACCTTATCTACCACTTAGAGGAATTGGGGATTTTCTTCCAGCTAAAACTCACATACTCTCAAAGATAAAAGGAAATACTCTTGCAAAACACAGACTTGCAGTTAAACTCATACAGTATTTAAATCCATGAATACATATGCAGTTAATGTTTATGATTACACAGGAGACTCAGCCACAACCCAGTTGCCCCTATGACCTTATTGATCAGTCACGACATTTAAGCAACCTCACATAGGTCTTACGTATAAGTAACTGTTTCGTGTCTTAAGTATTGGGAGGATTCTATAAGATGTTTCAACACGCGATCAAATCTTTCACTATGTGCAACTTCCTATATACACAAGGAAAATTCATATACTTTCAGAACTGGAGAAGGCCATAAATGAAATATTTACAAATATGTATTATGTGGTGCAGTTTCTAGCCTCATCGTTATCTTAACATTCCACAGTGGGCATCTGTGTAGTAAGAACACAGTGAGGCTCACAATAACCAGCTTTAACAAACTAACAATATTCTTTTGGAAAACTGTATTCTAATTTCCAAATAACTGATTTGCAAATAAACTTTTACTGTTTCATAATACGTTTATACATTTGAAGTTGACATGCAGATCTTTGCGGTCATTAACATTGTTCCTACCTTCCTCCCTGCTTTTCTTCATAAAAATTATGCTAGCTCCTTTAGCTTTTTTAGACTTTTATGTCATCTATTATGTTGAATCACATAGCCTCTATGAAATTCTCAGTTTTTAAGTTACAAATGTTCAAATATTAATAATTACAAATAATTTCCCGCTGGGACCTTTTCCTTTTCCTCCTTAAGTTTTAGTTTTAAGCACTGACTAAGGTTAGCATATCTCCAGCCACATACATTTGGAAAAAGTCAGATTTGCAATGCAATATATCATGGAGTTAATGCTTGTTGAAGAGAATCTTTGATTGTCTGGACACATTCATTTTAGTAGGAGGCAGAGATGACTTAACAGCAATACCAAGTTAGGAATCTAATTTTCACAGCCTTCCAGGATGAATACCATATAACCTGTAGCAGACTGTAATCGTGGTTCTGACCATAGAGGCAAGCATTTGTGCATGTGCTCTACCTGGCACCAAATAAAGGTGTCACTACTGCCATAAAACATGTTCTCCTCTTCTAGAACCTACCTATCTGGGCAAAGAACTTACAATTGCCATTGCCACCTATGTATGTATGTACAAACATATAAATCAATATAAATTATAATTTCATTTTTCCTTGTTGGAAAAACAGGTAAGAAAGATAAGCAAAGGAAGATATGAGCTATTAGTGTTCCACTTCTTCAATGTATTAACTCAGATTATATGTACAAAGAAGCAGATTTTTAAAGGTTTCTCATTTGAACACAAATTTGGATAATGTCATAAATAATTCTCCTTTAAATTCTGACAGCCCTAGGGCTCTTGGAATTTAAGACTGAAGTCTAAAACTATTGATATATAATGGCAGAGAGGAAAGTGCATTTTAGCATTGTTGAAATACCTAACTACATTTACTGAATCATGTCTTGCATAGTTCTTGTACTTTGCAAAAGTATTTTATATGCCACTATATAAAAATTTACCAACCTTGTCAAATGAATTTTTATGGAAAAATTAAGACCTTTCTTTCACCAGAAAATTATGATTATTTTTTAGTTAAAAACTATCTTCTCAATTGCAACCCATTTCAACAATTTCTGATTCTTTATAAAATGCAACTGTCACTATTCACTTATTTTGAAGAAGAGAATAAACCAGCAATAATTTAAAAAGAATAGAACATTTCCAATTCTTTTTATTGACCCAGTACCTTCCCTTTCCTGATATGTTAGTTGTGAATCAATGACCCTCTTCCTGTGGCTTCACAGGTGCGATATCAGGAAATTCCGGAAAGTTCAGTGTAGAGGATTAAGATATCTGATTCCTATATAAGTTTGCTTCTGCTCTCAGGAGAACTGGAGTAGAGAACTCAGATCCAGGAGCTTCCAGATAGGCAGTAACTGTGGAGTCCCGGTGGGATTACTCTTTTAACTTTCTCAAGAGATACTGAAATACCCTGGGTTTTTTGTTTGTTTGTTTGTTTGTTTGTTTTTATTTTTTTTTGAGACAGAGTCTTACTCTGTCACCAGGCTGGAGGGCAGTGGTGCGATCTCAGCTCATGGCAATCTCCGCCACCTGGGTTCAAGCGATTCTCCTGCCTCAGCCGCCCAAGTAGCTGGGACTACAGATGCACGTCACCACGTCCAGTTAATTTTTGTATTTTTAGTAGGGACAGGGTTTCACTATGTTGGCCAGGATGGTCTCCATCTCTTGACCTCATGATCCGCCCACCTGGGCCTCCCAAAGTGCTGGGATTATAGGCATCCCTGTGTGTTTTTAATGGCCCAGTTTGTTTTATTTTTTTTTTCCAAATGAAAGACTACTTTATATCTGATTTCATGATCATTCTAGGAAGATTAAGTATAGACATTTCCATATATTGAAAATACACAGATGTATGGGCTCAATTAAATGCTGGCTAATATCCAAGGGGGGAATAATTGTCTGAATCATAAAAGGTTTCTGTTTATACTTTGATTCCTAAATGTAATGAGAAAATACTGGGATGGGAGAGAATTTTTATTTTTACTTCAGTGATTTGTACAAGTTTGAATTTTGAAAATCTTTGTTTTAAAAAAAATCCAGTTAAAATGTCACAAATCTGAAAAAATAAAAAAGTTCAGTAAACAAAGAACACAGAATAAGTCAAGAAAGCTGGGCTCTAGTCCTGCACTTATAACTAGTTGCATAATCCAGGGTAAACCACTAAATCCCCCAGGCTCAGTTTTCGCATTTGTAACTTCCTATAAAATTCTGGGTGTTGAGGAAGATGACTTTACTAATCCTGGAAAATGAAGGCAGAGTGAACGGTAGAAGGCAGCAAGTATGCAGGATGGGGGATCGCTCTGTCATCCTCACTAGAACACAGCAAGGTGATTACATTTTGAAACGTAAAAGGACATTGAAAAGGTACTGACAGATTTGCTTTCATAACTGCACCTGGATACAACTACTCTCTTCTTGAAAACTCACAATTTTCATTGCTATAATGTAAATGAAGAAATTAAACAAGGAATATTTCAGTGAAACACAGTTCACTACCATATACAAACACACACACACACACACACACACACACACACACACATTCACAGAGATACATCTGAAAATAAAACTTCATGAAGCTATACTTAGCCTCAGTGCAAGTGATGTATTTTGATATTATCTATTTTCTATTTTCTTCTATTCTAATTTGCTTTTCATTAAAAATGTTGTTTGCAGCCAGTGGTTTACTGGAGCCACCTATGATTATTTTCAAGAAGAGTTTGTTAACTTTTCAGGACATTACACTTATAGGTTAAAATCACTTATAAGGAAAGGGTTTTTAAATGTATATACCATGGAAATCCTCAAACTCTACAAATTAGGACTTTTTTTTAGAGCCCAGTGTTGAACTTATACCAACACATCACTGGTCACAGCCCATCAGTTTTTAATGAGTCTCAGCCTGAAGTTAATAATTTTCTTCTTTATCTCTCCCTCTCATTCTTGTGTTATTAAAAAGTATGTGTATAAATATCAAGCAAAAAGGAAAGATGGACTCAAAACAAACTTAAGTAGGTATTTCACATTTATTGAAACATCAGAACACCAAATAGCAATACAAAATGTGGATGAGCCTATGGAGGAAAGGAAGACACTGAACAGAGTTCTACTGCATGTAACATGGAAACTAACTAGCTGCTGTGATTAGGATGGCTCCTGAATGAAAACCTGCCTGAAGTCTGTGGCCCCAGTTACTCAGTTTGCCATTTCTTCTTTTAGTTAAGAAACGTTTGTTCTCACAACAGCAGAATCTAGCAAAGGCTTAACCCTCAGCTAACACATAACTGACTCCTGGAAGAATATGGGTTTTTGAAATTGTTATTTCCATATTTACTCACCTATCATTTTTAGTTGCTGACGTTCCAAAGTACATCTGATAAGATACTGAGGAACAAAAATGAAATGGGAATATCACACGAAGTGTCTGTGGTGGAGTGGGGGACAAGCAGTTCCCAAGCTCAGCCTATGTTTTGACCCTTTTTGAACAGTATAAAAGCTTTTGTGTGTCCTCTTTGCTCCATCTCTGGCTTTCCCCCATGTTCTCTTTACTTTTCTAATTTTCTTTCTTTTTTCTCTACCAGGAAGTAGTGGATGTGTAAAGAATTCTGAAAACTATTGGAGGGATTTTGGGCTCAAAGAGAAGCTTCCATTTTTTTATTCTCATCTTAGAAACCAAGAGCTTTCTATGGTAGCTAAAATAATACACACATGCACAAAAACACACATTTTAAACAACTTCATTCTTCTAAATTCGAGTTTATTGCTCCAATTTATTCATGCAGAATAAGTTTACTCATTTTCTTTTTGTATACACAAATTAGTATTATGGAAATGTGAGCTGAAAACTTTACCTAGCAAAATGTACTTCAGTGCTCTGCGAAACCAGGGATAGAAGAAACCATATATTAACGGATTACATGTGGAGTTAAAATAACCAAACCACGTCAAGGCATCAAACAAAATTACAGGAGTAGAGAAGTTCAAAAAGGGATCCAATAAAATTGTGAAGAAACAAGGAAACCAACATAATAAGAAAACTCCCATCACTATTCCTAAAGTTTTGGCAGCTTTTTTGTCTTTCTTCACTTGATTATTTTGATTTTCTGGCAAGCTATTGATGGCATGAGCATGTTTTCTGGATACTGCAAAAATTTTGCCATAAATCCCCACCATCATAGACCCAGGAGTGAAGAAACCTGTCATAAACAAGGTGGTCCCCCATAGTTTGTTGAACATCACTGGGCAGGAACTGGAACAGGCAACCAAGATGTCATAACCCTCTATTCCATCTGCATAGGCCTCTGAGAAGACCACCCCAAAGGCAAATGCTCCAGGGACCGACCAGCATAGAAGTAGCAATCTTTTAATGACTGGAATAGTTATTTTGGTGGAATAATGTAATGGGTAACAGATAGCATAAAATCTATCAATGGCCACTGAGCAAAGATGAAAAATGGATGTTATGCTAAGCATCAGGTCAAAACTATAATGAATCTTGCAAAATGTAAGCCCAAAATACCAGCAGTTCTCCACTGATCTGATCATACTATATGGCATGATGGTAAATCCCAGGAGGAAATCAGTGATGGCCATGGAGAGGATGAGGAAGTTGGTTGGTGTGTGAAGCTGCTTGAAGTAGGAAATAGAAATTATCATGGCAAGATTGCCAAATATTGTGATGAATATGGCTCCTGCCATAAATGAATACATGGCCACTCGGACACCCAGAGACCTTTCATTTTCTGGGCAAGATCTATTTCCATATTCAGAGCAATTGAATGTTTCCTTCAAAAAAAGGAACAGATAGAATTTTGTCAGAATATAAACATTCTATGTTTTATATATGCTTTCATAGAAAAACTCAAGAAAGGCAGAGAAGAATCAAGGAAGATGATTTATGCTGCAATATTACTCATGATCTTTCCCATTTACTTATTTTAACCTTTATTTGTAATTTTGTAGAATTGTAACCTGATTGGCTTAAAAGATGGTTATTGACCAGGTGTGGTGACTCATGCCTGTAATCCCAGCACTTTGGGAGGCCGAGGCGGGGAGATCACCGAAGGTCAGGAGTTTGAGACCAGCCGGGCCAACATGGTGAAACACCATCTCTACTAAAAATACAAAAGTTAGCCAGGCATGGTGGCACGTGCCTGTAATCCCATCTACTCAAGAGGCTGAGGCAGCAGAATTGCTGGAACCCAAGAGGTGGAGGTTGCAGTGAGATGAGATTACACTACTGCACTCCAGCTTGGGAGACAGAGAGAGACTACATCTCAAAAAAAAAAAAAAAAAAAAAAATCATTATTTACTCCATACTTTCCTCTATACTATCAACATTTAGGAAGCTCTTACTTTATGCCAGGCTTTGAAATTTAAAAGAAGAAAAATCAAATTATTGAGCTAACTCTTACGTCTGTAGGAAGAATGGATATCTATTAGACAATACGTGTACTTCTTCCTCCAAGGAGTTGGAAATATATAATGAGATTTGATTTGATTGTGATCTATTACCTGTGGGATCAGGAGGTTATTATTTGAAAACAATTTCAATCTTGTGTTCTATTATTTTCACTGTGCTTTGTTTTGTTTTATTCATACCAATGCTGTTTTAAGGGGGAAGAATTATTTAATGACCCCTAATTATCTGGTAGAGTCAATCTATAAGGCAAATCATGAGGTCTTAACAAGCATTGCATCAGCCAGAGCAGCTAAGTCAGAGGTGGGCGGAGACCAAAGCTGGACTACCCTCAGTTCTTTGTGAAGAGCAACTGCACCTCCTCAGAGCCCTGTGCAATGACAGCCTGACAAGTTGCCATGCGTAGGCCACACACAAGGCTATGAGCAGAGGGCTAGAGAGCTTTTAGAAAGCAAGCCGTCTCCACTGCAAGAAAATTAAGCACATGCCCTCCTTGTGTTGGCCCAGAATGCTCATTTTACATATTAAAATCTGCATGTTATTCTTTCCATACATATTTGAAATATAACTTGTTTATGAGTTAGAATAATTTTCTTTTGAAAAAGGATGTTAGGGAAAAAAGAGCTGTCTATAAAGCATAAATCTTAATATTGTGGAAATGCCTTTGGCCTTCAGTGACCTCACACATATCAGACCTTACGAGTTTCCAAGAGATAAACCAATAAATTCTCGGCCTCTATGATATAAGAGCACATCACAAATAGAGTAAGACATTTTTCTTGAATGGCCACAATATGCAAGACACAAGGAAGGGAAGAAGAAAGCATGAAGACAAACCCTGCAGCAGAGATTCTAGAATGCAGCTGAAGAGACAAAGCACATCAACACTTAAAACCTACGTGATTCTGCACCACAGGTGAAAGCAACAGCGGCAATTACCTGACCAAAAAGAGATCTAGGCAAAATGTACAATCAAAGATCAAAAATGGACAAGATCGTTTCAGGCTGGGCTACACAGGAATGTTCCAGCAAGGATATGACTTTGATCTGGGTCTCAATAGGTGAGTAGGGTTTGAACAGAAGAGAAAAAGCCTGTTCTACACAGAAGGTAGGATGAAGAAAAGACACTAGGCTGTATGTGTTCCGTGACCTTCTAAAAGGAATTCTCAGGACCCCTAAAACACCGCAGAGAAAATACAGGGTGGCGGGGAGAAGAGAGTGAGAGAAGAAAGTGTTGCTAGTTCCACTGTTGTACCTCAAGCCAGTGTTCTTAGCCAGCATTAGTCAAAAGGGATTTCCCACTTTGTTCTTAAATTTGGGTAATGATTTTTTTTAATTAAAGTAATTAATTTAGTTACAAGAGAGTGAGTACAGATTTGAAATTAAAAGCTTCCTCCAACTGATGCCAAGTGGCGACTCCAAGGCAGTTTTCTCCTCGTTATTCTTCCTCCTCGGGGGC
Source organism: Macaca nemestrina (assembly GCF_043159975.1). Taxonomy (NCBI): domain Eukaryota; kingdom Metazoa; phylum Chordata; class Mammalia; order Primates; family Cercopithecidae; genus Macaca; species Macaca nemestrina. The sequence goes on from NC_092129.1 coordinate 37,271,242, forward strand.
CTTGTCCCCACTTGCAGAGAACTAACGGCCTGATACATGATGGGACGTATTTGAGCAATAGAACTAAAGGTCTTTATACCCGCTACCTGGGTGATTGCATACCACAAAATAGAAACACTACCAAACTGCATTTTAGGTCTCTGCCTACACCCTAAATGCTGTTTACAGAAACAGCTGACTTATCCATCAAAGAGTTTCATCAGAACAGTTTTATCCAGATCTGTCTAAAATGTGTACAACCAATTATTAAACTATATTCATTTTTAGCAGCTGAAATGGGGGTTTCTAACCAAATACTGCATGCTCTCACTTATAGGTGGAAGCTAAATGATGAGAACTTGTGAACACGAAGAAGGAAACGACAGACACGGGGTCTACTTGGGGCCGGAGTGGGGAGGAGGAGGGGAGGAGGGAGAAGAGCAGAAAAGATAACTATTGGGTACTGGGCTTAATATAGGGGTGATGAAATAATCTGTACACCAAACCCTCATGACACGAGTTTGCCTATGTAACAAACCTTCACATGTACCCCCTGAACCTAAAATAAAAGTTAAAAAACATAAAAATAAAAATTAAAAAACAGCCACATTAAAAAGTAGTGGTTTCTAACATGCGCATATAGCATTTTGCTCTTCCTAACATTGTCACAGAAAAAAAAAAAAGATAGCAAGAAAAACAAAAGAGAGGTGAGAGATTTCCCTCCTTCTTGGTACTAAGGTTTTTAGTTGTCATTTCTTGTTAGCCACCTACTGACCAGTTAGGCATCACCACAGAAGAAAATACTGAGAGAAAATGCAGTATTATCAAAAAGAAAAAAGGATTTCTGACCATCTTCAGTATGCTCATTAAAAAGCATAGGAAATCCAAAGCAAAATTTGTTGGTTTATTTTTAAATCACTTTACTTCTTAGAAAGTAATGCAAAAAAAAAAAAAAAAAAAAAAAAAAGAACAAAAACAACAACAAATAATGTCCTTTTAAAACACATTCAACATTCTTGTGCTAAAGGCAATTTCACAACAATACTTTGTTTTCTTTTTCTTTTACTTTAAGTTCTGGGATACATGTACAGAATGTGCAGGTCTATTGCATAGGTATACATGTGCCATGGTGGTTTGCTGCACCTATCAACCCATCATCTAGGTTTTAAGACCCGCATACATTAGGTATTTGTCCTAATGCTCTCCCTCCTCTTGCCCCCCACCCCCTGACAGGCCCCAGTGTGTGATGTTCCCCTCCCTGTGTCCATGTGTTCTCACTGTTCAGCTCCCACTTATGAGTGAGAACATGTGGTGCTTGATTTTCTGTTCCAACAACAGTACATTTTAAGATTTAATTGCCAGGGCCGGGCGCGGTGGCTCAAGCCTGTAATCCCAGCACTTTGGGAGGCCGAGACGGGCGGATCACAAGGTCAGGAGATCGAGACCATCCTGGCTAACACGGCGAAACCCCGTCTCTACTAAAAACACACACAAAAAATTAGCCGGGCGAGGTGGCGGCGCCTGTGGTCCCAGCTACTCGGGAGGCTGAGGCAGGAGAATGGCGGGAACCCGGGAGGCGGAGCTTGCAGTGAGCTGAGATCTGGCCACTGCACTCCAGCCTGGGCGACAGAGCGAGACTCCGTCTCAAAAAAAAAAAAAAAAAAAAAAGATTTAATTGCCTGCAAACTTCTTTGTGTCCCTGGCTTAATCACTTTGATATTATTAATCATCTTGCCATCCCACTTTTGTTAAAATCATGCTGAATCCTTCTAAGTCTAAAGTCATAGGCTGCAGAGCTTGACTAATTTTCCTTTTAACCGTCAGAAATTTTAATTAGATAATTAGCTCTAAGTACTAAAGTTCTTTGAAACACATAATATGATGTGTACATTCACACTTGAATTCCTCATACACATGCCACAAAGTATGGAGGGGTGTATCAAATGATTATTTGATGAATTCATCAAATAATAATTTTAATTCCATTTAAATATCACATCCGTCATAATTTATTTGACGTAGTTCCTTCATGTGACATTTATCATCAGTTTGAACCTTTCAAAAACCATATCTTTCACATTTGTTGTCTAAGGAAAGATAAATGTAAAAGCAGTATTTTAAAGGTTATAGTTTTCAAGGGTCATTTTTTCTATTTTTTAAACTTGTTAATGTAAGCATCTATAGATACATGGATTGCCGTAGAGTTAAATGGAAAGTCAGATCTTGTTGTCATTGCTGCTATGTTTCTGAAAGAAGCTCAGACACAAAGAAATAAAGATTTGTAACATAATGAATTGTTTGCCCATTCCGCTTATGAATAAATAAACTTTATTCTACTAAATTGTTAAAATAAAAGTGTTTTCTATATTCCCTGAGAAAGTGATCAAACTACAGAACCATGAGCACAATATAAGGAGTGTTCTATTTTTTCTAAATTTTTTATTATTTGTTATTATTTTTTAAGGGGTAGGGAGGAGGAAGCAGAATTTTCTGAGTTTTCTTATGTGATGTCTTTTCTTTTTGCCTAGTCTTTAGATTTGATTACTGCTTCATTAGTAAATAAATATTCCTCTGCTTTAGTAACCACCACTTTTTTTTTTTTTTTTTTTTTTTTTTTTTTTTTTTTTTTTTGAGACGGAGTCTCCCTCTGTAGCTCAGGCTGGAGTGCAGTGGCATGATCTCGGCTCACTGCAACCTCCATTTCCCGGGTTCAAGTGATTCTCCTGCCTCAGCCTCCTGAGTAGCTGGGACTACAGGCATGCGCCACCATGCCTGGCTAATTTTTGTATTTTTAGTAGAGACGGGGTTTCACCATGTTAGCCAGGATGGTCTCGATCTCCTGACCTCATGATCCGCCCACCTCGGCCTCCCAAAGTTCTGGAATTACAGGCGTGAGCCACCATGCCCTGCCTAGTAACCACTTCTAAGACTTAATGGACTTCACTATGTCTTTCTGCCAGCTAATCATTATTTCTCATTTCCTTGAATTATTTTGCCCTTACCTAAGCTGTTGATTTCTTTTGATTGTTCAATTTCTATCAAATATTTAAAGTTAATGAATCTTAACATATTAAATGGATGGTATAATATGTAATACGAATAGCCTTAGCACAATGCCTGATATATAGCATGCTATCAAAAGCTACTTTCTTTCCCTCCCTCCTTCCTTCCTTTTTTCCTTCCTTCATTGTTGTAAATAATCACCACGTTCAAGGACACATTTGACCAGAAAAGATTTCTCCTAAGAAAGAGAGGAAATGGGATTGTAAGGAAAAAGGCCAGGTAACTGTCTTAATACTTAATACTTAAGACAGTTATAAACACTTAATAGTTAAGACAGTGATAGATCATTTGCTCAGCCACTTATAAGGAGGTAACCTTTTCCAGGGTTCTAAATATTCTTCCCAGGAAACTTGTTACACTGCCAGAAGGCAGCGTGTTATTTCGTTCACATATTAAAATGACTGCCTTTTATTACAGATTCATATTAAGTCCTGCACCTTCCACAATCTTCCACATGCCTTCACATTCTCTCTACACATGACCAAAATTCAAAAAGAAAGACCCAATGCACCAGCAATCGACAGCATTATTAGGATGGAAATTTACTCCTTAAGGAAACCTCAAGGAAGAGAAAACACAGATCTTTGTTTCATAATCCCTCATCTTCCACATACCTGTCTCACTGCAGAAGATTCCATTGTTAACTCCTTACTGAACGAACTGTTTTCTTTGTTTCTTCTCTAACTCCTGTTAATGTTTGTATGGAACCAGAAGACCTAAACTATGTGAGTTGTGCTGATTTATAACTTAACAATTCGTCTTAAGGGTATTAAATGTGAAAGTGAAAAAAAAAAAAAACCGAAAACAAAATCCTTGTCATTCAAAAGTTTAACAGCTCAATGTGCTTAAACCACTCCTCCATCCTCCCAGGAGTCTCCGCTTACCTAAGTTGTTATCACCTACAGCATTTAAGACTCTAAGTCTGCTATTACATAAAACAATTCTGAGCCCTTGAGTTATGCAGGGTTCTAAGGAGCCTGATCTCAACCACACATGGATGGGATCTCTGGTTCAAGCAGAAAAATGGACATTTGTCCTCTATCATTTCAGAAAGATCTGACAGTCACAGTCCATATTTTGTCTCACATGCTAGTCACTGAGGGCTTACCCATCGCTTTCCTCATTTTTTCTTTGTATAAATGTGATTAAAAGAACTCATCAACACTTTTAGATCTGGAGGAATTTAGCATAATTATTATCTTTGTAAATAATTCACATGATTATACCAAAATCGTCTCAGATGCTACTGGTTTAAATCTACTCATGTTTAAGGGCCTACCTTTTTTGTCTGTGTTCTTTTGGAATGTGAAAGTTCATGTTGCTCTGATGGGACAGCCATGGGAGGCAAGATACCCCAGATGTAGATGAAATATAACCCTGGTCATTAGAAGAAACCAGGGTCCTGCTTGAATAAAAATTACAGTGCTCTGTGTGATCTGGGTCAGCTCTGCCTAGGGCTACTGCATGGGCGTGCAGATTGTGCAGTCATACAAGGAACTGAGTTTTGAAGAAGTCATGCTTAACTTAATGCTCTGATGTGATCTCTTGAAATTCTTAATAACTTTCTAACAAGGGGCTCTACATTTTCATTTTGTACTGGACCTTGTGAAAATATATAGCTAGTCCTGGCTGAACCTCCCTTAGTAGTTTTTTTTTCTTCTTCTTCTTTTCTAGAGACAAAGTCTTGTTCTGACACCCAAGCTGCAATGCACAGGCATGATCACAGCTCACTACAGCCTTGAACTTCTGAGCTCAAGCGATCCTCCAGCCTCAGCCTGCCAAGTAGCTGGGACTACAGGTACATGCCCCACCACGCCTGGCTAGTAGCTCTTCTTGAAGAGGTGAAAGAGGAACAACAACAAAATATCTCTTTTCATCTCGAAGTATATTCATAGTTACATTGTGAATGAGATGAGATAAAATAATGACTTATATTATCAATAAGATGAGATCATGTATATGAAAGTATTTTTAAAAGAAATCTTTATACCTATTAGCCAAAAGCATAGAAATAGCAAAACACATTGCTACTAAAAAGTTGCCAGTAACTTTTATTTCTTCTGGGAGAGACCAAAAGTCATTTTGAACAAATTTCCTGGGTTCTGTAAAGAATTACTTAAGTGTTCTCTTTTAATTATGTAGATGGGAGACAAGCAAGAGAGGAAGGTTAGAACTTAATGTGTATTTTTAACACGCAAAGGAACTTATGTGGAGCAAAGAGAATGAGACTTGTCAAGCCCAGGAGTTCAAAACCAGCCTGGACAACATAATGAGACCTCATCTCTACAAAAAATTGAAAAAATTAGCTCGGGACAGACCATGACAAATGGCAGGAGGAGAACCAGGGATGAGAAGTTAAAATCAAAGCCCGGAAACAAACAATATACAGCTGAGCCTAAGAAAAGTCTTCAGAACCAGTGTCTCCAATCCTGAACACAAGATTTAAGAATAACAGCTCTGCAGTGATGCAAATGTAATGATTATCAGCTCATTCCTCTTGGTTTTTTCTAAGCCCTTAGAAACCACAGCTTCCCCCCACAACCTGGTGTCTCCACATCATGGCAGTCGGAATGGCATCATCAGACAGGGTGACCATCTATTTTCGACAGTGACACCTGCTGGCAGCCTGAGAAAACAGTCTTTGGATTCAGTCCCCAGAGAATATAACCAAAAGACAAGCCCCCAAGGGAAATGGGAAAAATGCAAATTAATTTGAATATTACAAAGAAATATGATCTTATTTTGTACCTTACGCTAAAGAAAAGGGGTAGATCATGAAGATAAGTTCACATTTTTTAATGAAACTCAGGTACAAAGAATTTGAATTAATTACAATAATTATGCCAATTACATCTTGCTTTCCTTATGTGTTTGTTTCTAACAAAATGAACATACATGACTGTGAACTAGATTAACAATAGCTTGTATACATCTCTATGGTACTTTCTGCCTATCACCTCAGGTAGCTACTCTCTTAACTTTTGTGCTTATCATTTTTGGTATTCATTTAATAGTTGTGTCGTGTATATGTATATAAATAAATCAAAACATTGTTTGGCTTGTTTTTCGAACTCTTTATAAAATGGATATCATGTTGCCTTTTGGAATGTGTTTTACTGTCTTTTGGAATTTGTTTTGCTCTTATTTTTTCATTTAACTTTATACTACTTGTAGCTGCACTTCTTTCATTTCACTGCCATCTAACAAATCTTTTCTAACAATTGTTATTTGCATTTTCTTTTAGTTTTTTAGCTACAATGAACAGTGCTATTTTGAAAATTCTAATGCAAATCTCCTGGAGCATGTATATTCAAGAAATTTCCTGGGAAATATGCATGAGAAAGTAATTGCAAAGTCAGAAAGAATATGAATACTCATTCTCACAAGACAAAACCAAATTGTGTTTCCAAATGGCTATCCTGATTTATATCCTCACAATCAACATGTAGAAATTCTATTGACCTATATCCAATACATAGTATTCTCAAAGTTAAATTTGTGACAGTAATTTAACAAGTAAAACACAGTATTTTATTGCAGTCTTGATTCGCATTTTCCTGATTACCAGAGAGGTAGAAAATGTATTTACTGTCATTTGTTTATCCTTCTGTGGAATCCCGCCTTTTTTTTTTTTTTTTTTTGGCCAATTTTTCTTTCCTTTTGGATTTATAGAAATTCCTTTTATGGCTGAGTACAGTGGCTCATGCCTATAATCCCAGCACTTTTGGAAGGCTGAGGCAGGAGCATCACTTGGGCCAAAGAGTTGGAAACCAACCTGGGCAGCACAGTGAGAGCTTGTCTCTACGAAAAAAATTTTTTAAATTAGCTTGGCATGGTGGTGCATGCCTACAACCCTAGCAGCTGTGAAGGTAAAGGGAGGAGGATCACTTGAACCTGGGGAGGTTGAGACTGCAGTGAGCCATGATCACGCCACTGCACTCCAGCCTAGGTGACAGAGTGAGACTCTGTCTAAAAACAACAACAAAAAAATTCTTTTTATATACTTAATAATAAACTTTTATTAGTTACATAGGTATCAAATATATTCTCCCAGTGGATAGCTTGCCTTTGCCTTTCAGGCATTTTTTGATAACCAAAAGTTGTTTCATATAGCTCAATTTTTCAATCTTTCATGTTTTTTTGTGTGTTTTTAATTTAAGAATTCTTTCACTACTTCAAAGTCAGAGAAATAATCATCTATATTTTCTACTGAAAATTTCAAACTTTTACTTTTAACATTTAACTTTTTAATTTATCTGGAATTACATGTGGTATGAAGTAAAGACAGAATTTAATTTTTTCATGTAAACCATTATTTGCAATTCCACTAATTGAGTAGACCTTCCTTTCTCCATGGATCATCCCTGCAGATATGTCATATATCAAAGTCCGTAGCTTTCTTTTGAGCTCTCCATCTAATTTAAGTTACTAACTTGTATATTGTTGCACAAACCATATTGTCTTAGTTACCATAGCTTCATGCTGACTTTTTAAATTAATAGACCAAGACTTCTTCTTTTTTTCTTCTTTTTGTTCTCCTTGTCTTCCTCCTCTTCTTCTCTTCCTTTCCTCCTCATTCTTCTGAAGTGTCACGGTTATTTTTGTGTTTTAAGCACCTATATTAATTAGCCTTCTAAGTTTCATAAAACCTATGTTTAAATCTTGAGTGGATAGCATTAACATCTCTTCAGTATTAAGTCTTCCTCTCCATAAACTTGAACTAGCTTCACATTTATTTGGTCTTATGGAATACTCTTCAGTAAACTTTCTTAATAGTCTACAAGTAGGTCTTGTACATGTACATCTCTTGACAGCTTTATTTCTAGATACCTCATAATTTTTATTTATGACTTTTTAAAAAGGCATGTTCTATTTGCAGACATTCAATAGGATTTTTGTATGTTGGTCCACACTGTATCCAGGCAACTTGCAGAGTTCTTCCATCATTAAAAAAATTTTATCTGTAGCTTCTTTTGGTTTCCATGTGGTCAATCATATCATCTGCAAATCATGATTATTTTATTTCTCCCTTTCCAATACTTTAAGTCTTCAATTCTTTGTTCTTAATATATCGCACTGTTTAAGACCTCTAGAATGATGTTGATTGAGGAATAATTATAAAATGATGAAACTGCTTTTAAAAAAATTCATACCTCTTATGACATTTAAAAAGTCTTTCAGAGATGATATCTTAGTTCAGAACCTTTGGGGATTTCCTTTCTGCCAGTCTTTATTTCAGTCAAAAAAAAAATTAACTTTTCTCATTGTATCTTATGACGATATATAGAAAACAAACATCACAGTTTATCCTCCAGTCAAATCACTGATACTTGGCTTGAAATGTTTCCTACTGTTTCTGAAATCCAATCCACATTAAAGATATTTTAAAATGTGTATTAACCATTTAAGTCTGAAATAAGTGGAGTTAGTATTACCTAGGTCTGATAAAGACTTGTTAACTTCTCTGAATTATTAAAGCAGTCATTGTGAAAGCTTTTGTAGCCACTCAGATGCTCCTCATTGAGGTTTTTTGGGTACGCTCCTTGAGACTTCAGTAACACAGTTTATGCTGCATTACTATACGCTGTTCCCACTTCATTTTTGTCTGTGTCCTCCCCTACTCCAAATATACACTAATAAAGTAGATTTTAAATTAAAAAAAATTATACCACAAAAATGAGGAAAATATATGGGAAAAGGGAAGAAAGGAATCAAAGAAGAAAAAGAAGGAAGGAAAGAGGAAAGGGGGGAAAGATGCAAGAAAAGAAATAAGGAAGACCTGGAGGAAGAAAGATATGCATGACATGATTACCCTCAAAACTCACCAATGGCTTCCCTTCTTAAAAATGGAGATAAGGCTCTTACTTTGGCATAAAATCCTGAATGATCTGGCCCTCAGATATCTATCTGACCTCAATTCCTACAACTCCTCTCATCGATACAAAAAAATCAGATTTGATAGAAGAAGAAATATCTCACTGTAAGTTGTCTTAAGCATAGATCTAAAACATAAGAATAAAGAAAATTTGGAAGTAAAAGATTTAAAGAGCATATACCAGAAAAATGTAAACCAAAGAAAGCATCTATACTCATATTAATATCAGATAACAAATATGTTAAGGCCAAGAACATTACAAATTAAAAGGATAAATAGTAAAAAAGAGTTTCATTTACCAAGAAGATATATTTCTAGATTTAATAACAAAGTTTCCAAATATTAGGTAAAAGTGACATCTACAAGAGAAAACAGACAAAATCTATATTTGTGGGAGATGTTTTGATATACATCTAGCAAAATTAATAGAATAAGTGGATTAGATATTAGTAAGATTTTTTTATTATCATACTTTAAGTTCTGGGATACATGTGCAGAATGAGCAGGTTTGTTACATGAATATACATGTGCCATGGTGGTTTGCTGCACCCATCAACACATCATCTACATTAGGTATTTCTCCTAATGCTATCCCTCCCCTTGACCTCACCCCCTGACAGGCCCTGGTGTGTGACGTTCCCCTCCATGTATCCATGTGTTCTCATTATTCAACTCCCACTTCTGAGTGAAAACATGTGGTGTTTGGTTTTCTGTTCCTGTATTAGTTTGCTGAGAATGATAGCTTCCAGCTTCATCCATGTCCCTGCAAAGACATGAACTCATTCTTTTTTATGGCTACATAGTATTCCATGGTGTATATATGTCACATTTTCTTTATCCTGTCTATCACTGATGGGCATTTGGGTTGGTTCCAGGTTTTTGCTATTGTGAATAGTGCTGCAATAAACATATGGGTGCATGTGTCTTTATAGTAGAATGATTTATAATCCTTTGTGTATATAACCAGTAATGGGATTGCTGGGTCAAATGGTATTTCTAGTTCTAGATCCTTGAGGAATCGCCACACTGTCCTCCACAATGGTTGAACTAATTTATACTCCCAAAAACAGTATAAAAGTGTTCCTATTTCTCCACATCCTCTCCAGCATCTGATGCTTCCTGACTTTTTAATGATCAGCATTCTAGCTGGCGAGAGATGGTATCTCATTGTGGTTTGGATTTGCACTTCTCTAATGACCAGTGATGATGAGCTTTATTTCATATATCTGTTGACCACATAAATTTCTGCTTTCGAGAAGTGTCTGTTCATAGTCTTTCCCACTTTTTGATGATTTTTTTTTTGTAAATTTGTTTAAGTTCCTTGTAGACTTTGGATATTAGTCCTTTGTCAGATGGATAGATTGCAAAATTTTTCTCCCATTCTGTAGGTTGCCTGTTCACTCTGATGATAGTCTCTTTTGCTGTACAGAAGCTCTTTAGTTTAACTAGATCCCATTCATCAATTTTGGCTTTTGTTACCATTGCTTTTGATGCTTTAGTCATGAAGTCTTTCCTTGTGCCTATGTCCTGAATGGTATTGCCCAAGTTTTCTTCAAGGGTTTTATGGTTTTACATTTTATGTTTAAATATTTAATCCATCTTGAGTTACTTCTTGAATAAGGTGTAAGGAAGGTGTCCAGTTTCAGTTTTCTGCATATGGCTAGCCTGTTATCCCAACACCACTTACTAAATAGGAAATCCTTACCCGATTGCTTGTTTTTGTTAGGTTTGTCAAATATCAGATTATTTGTAGATGTGTTGTTATTTCTGAGGACTCGGTTCTGTTCCATTAGTCTATATATCTGTTTTGGTACCAGTACCATGCTGTTTTGGTTACTGTAGCCTTGGAGTATAGTTTGAAGTTAGGTAGCATGATGTCTCCAGCTTTGTTCTTTTTGCTTAGGATTGTCATGGCTCTGTGGGCTCTTTTTTGGTTCCATACGAAATTTAAAGTAGTTTTTTTCTAATTGTGTAAAGAAAGTCAGTGTTAGCTTGATGGGAATAGCATTGAATTTACAAATTATTTTGGGAATATGGCCAATTTGACGATATTGATTCTTCCTATCCAGGAGCATGGAATGTTTTTCCATTTGCTTACGTCCTCTCTTATTTCCTGGAGCAGTAGTTTGTAGTTCTCCTTGAAGAGGTCCTTCACATCCCTTGTAAGTTGGATTCCTAGGTACTTTATTCCCTTGGTAGCAATTGTGAATGGGAGTTCAGACATGATTTGGTTCTCTGTTTGTCTGTTATTGGTGTACAGGAATGCTTATGATTTTTGCACATTGATTTTGTATCTTGAGACTTTGCTAAAGTTGCTTATCAGCTTCAGGAGTTTTGGACTGAGACTATGGAGTTTTCTAAATGTACAATCATGTCATCTGCAAGTAGAGACAATGTGACTTCCTCTTTTCCTATTTGAATACCCTTTATTTCTTTCTCTTGCCTGATTGCCCTAGCCCAAACTTCCAGTACTATGTTGACTAGGAGTGGTGACAGAGGGCATCCTTGTCTTGTGCCAGTTTTCAAAGTAAATACTTCCAATTTTTGCCCACTCAATATGATATCAGCTATGGGTTTGTCATACATAGCTCTTAGTATTTTGAGATATGTTCCATCAATACCTAGTTTCTTGAGTGTTCTTAGCATGAAGGGGTGTTGAACTTTATCAAAGTCCTTTACATCTATTGAGATAATCATGTGATTTTTGTCATAGGTTCTGTTTATGTGATGGATTAAGTTTATTGATTTGCATATGTTGATTCATCCTTTTATCCCAGGGATGAAGCCTACCTGATTGTAATGGATAAGCTTTTTGATGGGCTGCCGGATTCGGTTTGCCAATATTTTTTAAAGGATTTTCATATGGATGTTCATCAGAGATATTGGCCTGAAATTTTCTTTTTTTGTTGTGTCTCTGCCATGTTTCAATATCAGGATGATGCTGGCCTCATAAAATGTGTTAGGGAGGAGTCCTTCTTTTTTAATTGATTCAGAAAGAATCGTACCAGCTCCTCTTTCTACCTCTGTTAGAATTCACTGTGAATCTGTCTGGACTTGGGCTTTTTTCGGTTGGTAGGCTATTAATTACTGCCTCAATTTCAGAACTTGTTATTGGTCTACTCTGGGATTCTATTTCTTCCTGATTTAGTTTTGGTAGGGTGTGTGTGTCCAGGAATCTATTCAATTCTTCTATATTTTCTAGTTTATTTGCATAGAGGTGTTTATAGTATTCTCTGATGGTAGTTTGTATTTCTCTGGGATCACTGGTGATACCTCCTTTATCATTTTTTATTGTGTCTATTTGATTCCTCTCTCTTTTCTTTTTTATTAGTCTGGCTAGAGGTCTATCTATTTTATCAATCTTTTCAAAAAACCACCTCCTGGATTCTTTGATTTTTTGAAGGGTTTTTGTGTCTCTATCTCCTTCAGTTCTTCTCTGATCTTAGTTATTTCTTGTCTTCTGCTAGCTTTTGAATTTGTTTGCTCTTGCTTCTCTAGTTATTTTAATTGTGATGTTAGGGTGTCGATTTCAGATCTTTGTCACTTTCTCCTGTGGGCATTTAGTGCTATAAATTTCCCTCTAAACACTGCTTTAGCTGTGTCCCAGAGATTCTGGTGCATTGTGTCTTTGTTCTCATTGGTTTTAAAGAACTTATTTATTTCTGCCTTAATTTCATTATTTACCCATTACTCATTCAGGAGCAGGTTGTTCAGTTTTCACATAGTTGTATGGTTTTGAGTGAGTCTCTTAATCCTGAGTTCTAATTTCATTGCACTGTGGTCTGAGAGACTGTTCTGATTTATGTTGCTTTACATTTGCCGAGGAGTGTTTTACTTCATGTTACATGGTCAATTTTAGAACAAGTGCTATGTGGTGCTGAGAAGAATGTATATTCTGTTGATTTGTGGTGCAGAGTTCTGTATTAGGTCTGCTGGGTCCAGAGCTGAGTTCAAGTCCTGAATATCCTTGTTTGTTTTCTGTCTTGTTGATCTGTTTAATATTGATGGTGGGGTGTTAGAGTCTCCCACTATTATTGTGTGGGAGTCTAAGTCTCTTTGTAGGTCCCTAAGAACTTATTTTATGGATCTGGTACTCCTGTATTGGGTGCATATATATTTAGGATAGTTAGCTCTTCTTGTTTCACTGCTCCCTTTTCCAAAAGGTTATACCCTTCATTGTCTTTTTTTGTTCTTTGTTGGTTTAAAATCTGTTTTATCAGAGATTAGGGTTGCAACCACTGCTTTTTTTTTTTTTTTTTTTTTTTTTTTGCTTGCTTTCCATTTGCTAGGTAAATATTCCTCCATCTTTTTATTCTGAGCCTATGTGTGTCTTTGCATGTGAGTTGTGTCTCCTGAAAACAGCACATTGATGGTTCTTGACTCTTTATCCAATTTGTCAGTCTGTGTCTTTTAACTGGGGGCATTTAGCCCATTTACATTTAAGGTTAATATTGTTATGTTTGAATTTGATCCTGTTATCATGATGCTAGCTGGTTATTTTGCCCATTAGTTGAAACAGTTTCTTCACAGTGTTGTTGGTCTTTATATTTTGGTATGTTTTTGCAGTAGCTGGTACCAGCTTTTTCTCTCCATGTTTAATGCTTCCTTCAGGAGCTCTCATACGGCAGTCCTGGTGGTGACAAAATCCCTCAGCATTTGCTTGTCTGTAAAGGATTTTATTTCTCCTTTGCTTATGAAGCTTATTTTGACTGGATATGAAACTGTGGGTTGAACATTCTTTTCTTTAAGAAAGTTGAATATTGGCCCCCACTCTCTTCTGGCTTATAAGGTTCCTGCAGAGAAATCTGCTGATGGGCTTCCCTTTGTTGGTAACCTAATCTTTCTCTCTTGATGCACTTAACATTTTTTTCATTTGTTTCAACCTTGGTGAATCTGACGATTATGTGTCTCAGGGTTGCTCTTCTCAAGGAGTGTCCTAGTGGTGTTCTCTGTATTTCCTGAATTTGAATGTAGGCCTGTCTTGCTAGGTTAGGGAAGTTCTCCTGCATAATATCCTGAAGTGTGTTTTCCAACTTGGTTCCATTCTCCCTGTCACTTTCAGGTACACCAATCCAACACAGGTTTGGTCTTTTCACAAAGTCCCATATTTCTTGGAGACTTTGTTCATTCCTTTTCCTTCTTTTTTCTTTAATCTTGTCTTCATGCTTTATTTCATTAAGTTGATCTTCAATCTCTGATATCCTTTCTTCTGCTTGATTGATTCAGCTATCAATACTTGTTTATGCTTCATGAAGTTCTCATGCTGTATTTTATAGCTCCATCAGGTCATTTATGTTCTTCTCAAAATTGGTTATTCTAGTTAGCAGTTCTTGTAACCTTTTATCAAGGTTCTTAGCTTCCTTCCTTTGGGTTAGAACATGCTCCTTTAGCTCGGAGGAGTTTGTTATTACCCACCATCTAAACCTACTTCTGTCAATTCATCAAACTCATTCCCCATCTAGTTTTTTTCCCTTGCTGGTAAGGAGCTGCGATCCTTTGAAGGAGAGGAGGCATTCCAGTTTTTTGAATTTTCAGCCTTTTTGTGCTGGTTTTTCCTCATGTTCGTGGATTTATCTACCTTTGATCTTTTTGATGCTGAGCACCTTTGGATGGGGTTTTTGCCTGGGCATCCTTTCTGCTGATGTTGATGTTATTGCTTTCTGTTTGTTAGTTTTTCTTGTAATAGTCAGGCCTCTTTTCTGCAAGTCTGCTTGAGCTTGCTGGAAGTCCACTCCAGACCCTTTTGCCTGGGTATCACCAGCAGCTGCTGCAGAACAGCAAACATTGCTGCCTGCTCCTTTCTCTGGAAGCTTTGTCCCAGAGGGGCACTCACCAGATGCCAGCCAGAGCTCTTCTGTATCTCAGTCAGGAAGCACCGGGTTCTGGGACCCACTTGAGGAAGCAGTCTGTCCCTTAGCAAAGCTCAAGTGCTGTGCTGGGAGATTCTTCAGAACTGGCAGGTAGGAACGTTTAAGTCTGCTGAAGCTGTTCCCACAGCTGCCCCTTCCCCCAGGTGCTCTGTCCCAGGGAGATCAGAGTTTTATCTGTAAGCCTGTGACTGGGGTTGCTGCCTTTCTGTCAGAGATATCCTGCCCAGAGAGGAACAATCTAGAGAGGTAGGCTGGCTGCAGCGGTTTTGCAGTGCTGTGGTGGGCTCAGCCCAGTGCAAACTTTCCAGTGGCTTTGTTTACACTGTGAGGGGAAAACTGCCTACTTAAGCCTCAGTAATGGCAGAAGCCCCTCCCCACACCAAGTTCGAGTGTCCCAGGTTGACTTCAGACTGCTGTGCTGCCAGCAAGAATTTCAAGCCAGTGGATCTTAGCTTTCTGGCCTCCATGGGGGTGGGACCCTCTGAGCAAGACCACTTGACTCCCTGGCTTCTGGCTTCAGCCCCCCATTCATGGGAGTGCACAGTTCTGTCTAGCTGGTGTTCCAGGTGCCACTGGGATCCAAAAACAAAACAAAACAAAAAAAACCCTCCTGCAACTAGCTTGGTGTCTGCCCCATCGGCCGCCCAGTTTGTACTTGAAACCCAGGGCCCTTGTGATGTAGGCACCCGAGGAAATCTCCTGGTCTGCAGGTTGCAAAAACCATGGGAAAAGCATAGGATCTGGGCCAGATAGCACTGTCCCTCATGGCACCCTCCCTCACAGCTTCCCTTGGCTGGGGGGAGGAGTTCCCCCACCCCTTGTGCTTCCTGAGTAAGGCGACACCCCACCCTGCTTCAGTTCACCCTCTGGGGGTTGCACCTGCTGTCTAACCAGTCCCAATGAGATGAACCAGGTACCTCAGTTGAAAATGCAGAAATCACCCGCCTTCTGCATTGGTCTCTCTGGGAGCCACAGACCTGAACTGTTCCTATTCATCAATATTGCCTGGAACTGGCAAACATTAGTAGGATTTTTTTTTTTTTTTTGAGACGGAGTCTCCCTCGTCGCCCAGGCTGGAGTGTGCAGTGGCGGGATCTCGGCTCACTGCAAGCTCCGCCTCCCGGGTTCACGTCATTCTCCTGCCTCAGTCTCCAGAGCAGCTGGGACCACAGGCACCCACCACCATACCCGGCTAATTTTTTGTATTTTTAGTAGAGATAGGGTTTCACCGTATTAGCCAGGATGGTCTCGATCTCCTGACCTTGTAATCCGCCCATCTCAGCCTCCTAAAGTGCTGGGATTACAGGCATGAGCCACTGCTCCCGGCCTTAATTTTTTTTTTTTTTTTTGAGACAGAATCTCGCTCTGTCACCCAGGCTGGAGTGCAGTGGCATGATTTTGGCTCACTGCAATCTCCGCTTCTGGGTTTACGCCATTCTCCTGCCTCAGCCTCCTGAGTAACTGGGACTACAGGCGCCTGCCACCACGTCCGGCTAATTTTTTTTTTTTGCATTTTTAGTAGAGACGGGGTTTCACCGTGTTAGCCAGGATGGTCTCGATCTCCTGACCTCGTGATCTGCCCACCTCTGCCTCCCAAAGTCCTGAGATTACAGGCATGAGCCACAGCGCCTGGCCTAGTAAGATTTTAAATAAGCTACACCTGAGCAAAATCTGTAAAACATTGTATGAAGCAACTGTAGGAAACACACATTTCGGGTGTAAACAAAACATTCACAAAATTGATAAAAATGTTGAAATATAAACTAAAGTCTCAACTAAAATCATTTATATCACATTCTCTGAGCATGAAGCAAGAAGGTAAAAATAGGTCAACAAAAAGGTAACTAGAAATATTCCCTATCTGTGGATATTAAAAAACATATACTTCTAAACAATTCATTAACTAAAGAAAGAACCAAACATTAAATTAGATTTTAGTTTGAACTGGAAAATGAATAATTTATTAAGGCTTGAAAAAGGCAGCCAAAGCAGAACTTAGAGGGATAATTTTTCCCTCAAATTGCTCATGTTAGAAAAGAAAAAAAGACTTAAAATTAGCTCAATAACCATTCAAATTAAGAAGTTAGAAAAAGAACAGTGTAGAACCCAAAGAAACAAGAGGAAAGAAGAGTTGGAGCAATGACTGACACAGAAAAACAACACAATAGAAAGGATCAACAAAGCCTGGAACTTAGAAGATTAAGAAAGCTAGGTTGTGGTGAGGGAAGATAAACAATCTCAGAAGTTAAAAAGATGGCATATCTACATACTTAGCAAATATTTAAAAAGCAATAAGAAAATGTGTTGAATAACTTTTGCTGATACACTTGATAACCTATGTGAAACTGACAAATCCTGGGGGAAAATGAATTTTGCGCAAACTGACTCAAGAAGAAATGGAAGACAGTCTGTGGTTCAACAGCATGTATTTCTATAAGAAAAACGTGTTCATATCTAATTGATATGTAGGAGGATGATCTCAATATAATTCAGAATGATTTGTTGGTTCTTATATGATTTTCCCCAACACATTCATGTTTTCAAGTGATTATGCTAAACCTCACAATTGAAAAAAATGCCTTGACAGTATATGGAGACCTTATGAGTCTTCCTGAAGTTCAAGCAGTTGCTGCTTTGGTGGCCATGAAAATTGCCAGAGTTTCTACAGCATTAAGCTGTCTGGTGAAGCTGAGAATTGAGATGGAAAAGCTGTGAAGTCATTTCCCCCAGCGACGAAAAATTTTTTTGATTGATAATGAATGGCACTCCCTAGGCTAAGTTTTCAGTTTTAATGTTTTTAACTAAATTGATCTCTATTGAAATTAAGTGCACACGCGGACCCACAATTTAAAGGAACAAGTGTGAGCTCTAGGCTCCAAGATATTGACTATGAAGCTGAGTGCAAATGCCCACAGATATTCAGTCTGCTAGTGTTTTTGTAAGGCTTCTCATTGCTTTTATTAGGTCCCTGGTTCCAGTGCTACAGTGCTACACAGTACTTGGGCGATCTGCCATTAATCCTATTTTCCATCAACTCTATTATTCTTTGTGCACAATATTAAGGACATTAGTTTTTCAGGTACCTGCACATTATGTCAAAGTAAGTAGTCCTTGACCATTACAAAGGAATTAGTCGTTTTAAGTATTCCTATGAAGAAAACTCCATGTCATGTCCAGATGGTTTCAATGGCAAGCTCTACTGAATATTCAAGGAACAAATAATTCCCATCTTACACCAACTATTCAGGACACTGAGAATGGTTAACTTGCCAATTGATTTTATGAAGATAGCATTAACTAGGTACAAATCCTGACAAGAATGTACAAGACAGAAAAATTAAAGTTTAATCTTACTCATAATCTTACCTATACATGCAACAGTAATAGAGTTCCAAGTTACTTGAAAAAAAAAAAGATAAATTATACCTACATTGGTCTACCCCAGGGACATAAGCATAGTTTGATTTTTTGACATAAAGACATTACTTAATCTATCACAATATCAAATTAAGAGAGAACAATCATTTACTTATCTCAACAGACACATGGCAAAATTCAAACCTATTTATGATTTTAAAAAACCCTCTTGGCAAACTAGGAAAACATGGCAATTTACCTGATGAAGGTTATCTATAAAAACAAATAAAAAGCATTTTAGCAAATATGTTATGTAATGATGAAGCATTAAAAGTATTTCCTTGAAGATGAGAAATAAGTCTCGAGAACCCTCTAAAGCAGGGGTTTCCAAATCTTTTGGCTTTTCTGGGCCACATTGGAAGAATAATTGTTTTGGGCAACACGTAAAATACACTAACACTAATGATACCGATGAGCTGAAAAAAACAAGAACGCAATAAAAAAAAATCTCATCGTGTTTTAAGAAAGTTTACGTTTGTATTGGGCCACATTCAAAGCCATCCTGGGCTGCAAGTTGAACAAGCTTGCTCTAAAGCCATTTCAATTTCTTGCTTTTGCTGGAGACCCTAGCCAGTGTAGTAAAGCTGGAAGAAAATTTACAAAGATTAGAAAAATGAAACAAAAATTGTTATGATTGACAAATGATATGACTGTCTATATAAAATATCCAAGTATGCGTATGCATTTTTAGAGTTAATATGAGAGATTAGCAAGGTTGCCAGTTAGGAATATTAAAATACATGTAACAAACCTTCATGTGTACCCCCCAACCTAAAATAAAAGTTTTTAAAAAATTAAAATACAGAAATATATTGCTTTTCTGTCTAGTGACAAGAAAGGACTCAAAATCGTAATTTGTAAAATACAAATTATCTTTACAACATAATCAAAAAATAGAAAAAGTACCTTTAAAGACACATGTGCCAGTTGTTTATGGAAAAATTTTAAAATTTTATCAAAAGACATAAACAAACACCTAAAGAAGGATTAAAAGAATCACTGTGGTAAAGATGTGAATTTTCTCCAAAGTCATCTATAGATTTAATGCACTCTCTATCAAAATCTCAGAGGGTATATGTGTGTATGTATGTTATTTGACGAGTTGTCCCCCAAATTTATAAGGAGTTACAAAAAGTTACACAAAGCTAAATTCTTCAGATGAAGAAATAAACAAAGAAGAGGAAAAGAAGAGAAAATAGAGTGAAGGAATTTTTCATTTTTTTTGAGACGGAGTCTCCCTCTGTCACCCAGGCTGGAGTGCAGTGGTGTGATCTCGGCTCACTTCAAGCTCCTCTTCCTGGGTTCACACTATTCTCCTGCCTCAGCCTCCCAAATAGCTGGGACTACAGGTGCCCGCCACCAGGCCCAGCTAATTATTATTATTATTATTATTATTATTATTATTTATTTTTAGTAGAGACAGGGTTTCACTGTGTTAGCCAGGACGGTCTCGAACTCCTGGTCTCGTGATTGGCCCGCCTCGGCCTCCCAAAGTGCTGGGAATGCAGGCGTGAGCCACTGCGCCTGGCAGGAATTTTTCTTAGCCTTATTTCAAAGCTTAAGTTAGAGGTATTTGTAAAGCAATAAATAAATTGATAAATGGATCCTTTAAGGAACCTAAACACTCTCCCACCAGGTGTGTATAATAACTTATATTAATTATAAACTCTAATAAATTATATTGCCAACACACATGTTGGCAATATAAAAATCTACACACACGTATGTGTATGTGTACATAAATCTAATTTATTATAGTACCAACAACAGGTTAAAGGGGAAAAGTTAGACTTTTCAATAAAAGGTGCTAGGACAATTAGTTATACAGAAATAATAAGGGAAATTAGGCCCTATCTCACACCATACACAAGAATCAATTCCAGAATTAAGGTAAGTTAAAAACCTAAATGTGAAAGGTATAACTATAAAACTCTTAGAAGACAATATAGGGAAATTTCCTTATGATCTCATGGTAGGAAAGATTACCTAAGTCACAAAAAGCATGAAACTTGAAGGAAAAGATTGATAAATTTGACCTCCTTAGGATGAAAAAATTACATTTAGCAAAGGTCATAATAAATGACTGAAAAAATAAGCTACTCATTGGGAAAGACATTTGTACCAAATATAATTGACAACAAGTTAACATCGAGAATATGCAGACCTAAAAATCAATAAAAAAATTTATTTAAAAAACATGATTTTTCCTAAACTGAGTGTAGGCTGCAAGGATGCTCATTGTGAGTTTCATATCTAATATTCATACTTTACATTTAGTCTGTAACTTATTTGAATCTATTTATTAAAAACTACTTTTTTTTTTTTTTGGCCGGGCGCGGTGGCTCATGCTTATAATCCCAGCACTTTGGAAGGCCGAGCTGGGCAGATCACGAGGTCAGCAGATCGAGATCATCCTGGTCAACACGGTGAAACTCCGTCTCTACTAAAACACAAAAAATTAGCCGGGCGTGTGGTGTGTGCCTGCAGGCCCAGCTACTTGGGAGGCTGAGACAGGGGAATCGGTTGAACCCGGGAGGCGGAGATTGCAGTAGGCCGAGATGGCACCACCGCACTCCAGCCTGACAACAGATCAAGACTCTGTCTTAAAAACAAAAACAATAACAACAACAAAAACCTGTTTTTTTTGCAAGGAGAAATCATCACCATGCAATATGTTATGTACAATAATAAAACTATGCCTAAATTGCTTTTAGGTAACAGCGAAGGATACACCCTCCCCAGCCTGAATGGGATGACATCAGGAAAGCTTTAGAAAACAGTTGCACTTGAGGTAAAGCCTCAGGAACAAGTAAGTAAATTATTTGGTGAAGAGTATTCTGAACAGTTGGAACAGAATGGCCTAGCCTAGGAGTTCTGAAAAGGCATTGGGGTTTTCAGGAAATTTAGGTGACTTGATACGGCTGAAATATAATACATTGCTAAGAAAGGGGCAGGAGATACAGAGACAAAGCTAGGTCAGACAGATGACAGAAAATCTTTCATGCCAGCTGAGAAATGTGGACATTACAGTGTAACTCAGAAACTAATATATAACCATTTAAGGAGGTTCAACAGCAAAAAGACAAGGTCAAATTCAGGTTTTAGATGAGTCAGTGGCTACTGTGGGGAGAATGAACTAGAAGGGTGAAGACTTGAGGAATGAAAACCAGTTTAGGGATTAATCCAGAGGCCATAGAAGGGAAAGTTAAGACTTGCATGAAGATGCATTGCCCATCCTTGACTGGTGGATGGGGAGTAAAGGTGAGGAGAAGTGAAGGATTACCCCCAGGTTTTCAGCCTGAGCGATTGCAAGGAGAGTGATTCAACAGAGAACATGGGAAGAGAAGGGTGAGTAGTGAGATGATTTGGTTTAGTTCAGCACATGTGCAAAGGAGAAGACCAATTGATGAGAAAACACCAGTATATTTTATGTGGGTTGGACAGTCAAAGAAGGAAACTAGATGTCAGTAATAATGTGATCACAACAGTAAGCTTCAGAGTTTCCTATAATACATCATATAATGATATAGGATGATGTAGAATGCTGTGATCTGGGCTCAGAATTGGCAGTTAGGGATATAGGTTTTAATTCTATCTCTGCACCTATGAACCAGGTACAATGACGAAGTGAATTGTAAACAATAATTATAAATCGAATTTATTGACAATGTGCTATGAACTATATGCTGTACATTATTCAAGCACATGACAAATATCTTACTTCATTTAGCAAAGCTTATCATAAGTGACTGAAAAAAATAAGTGATACAAATAATTTCCATTTTGTGGGAATGAGAACTTCATTTAATTCCCATGGAAATTCCAGAGGGTTGGAGAACATACTGGTCTTGTTCACATCTGAATCCTTAGCATCTAGCTAACACACTTATAGGCATATAATACATGCACAATAAATACTAGCTATAGGAATAAATAAATAATTTAATTAATGAATACCTCTTCACAAGAACCCTGAAAATTATGTATTATTTGAACCTTGAAAGCTATGTATTAAATATGAATATAAATATTACTTATATTTCTCTAGAAATGAGAAAACTGATAGTTAAAGAGGTTTAGTAAAACACTTTCTCTTGTGAAACATTGCTAGGCAGCCAGTCATCACAAGTGTTTGAAAACAAACTCAGGCCAGTATATTTCCAGGTATATCATAAGTAATGATTCTGGCTTCCTTTGTTTGTTGGTGGTAATAGGAGTGATGAAGAAGACAATTCAAATGATTTAATTACCCAGGTAATGATTGCCATTTTTCATTTCTTTTCTTTCCTTTTTTTTTTTTAACATAGAGCTAATCTGTGATCTGGCTGCACATGTTCTAATAGAGCATTGTGGTAACTCCACCTCTAGTCTAATATGGTTGTAAAACACATTGTACTGTGGTGTTTCATTGTGTTTTGTTGTTTTATTTTATTGTTCCTAGTAATATAAACCACGGAAGAAAGACCAGTTGATGATCTGTATGTTCTTCCTTAATCCCAAAACTTTCTGTAATGTCCCACACTTAGGAGAAGACACAGACAAGATGAAACCTTTAAGCCATTTGGGCTTAGAGCTATCAACACATTTCAAGCATATGAGACTGAGATCACTGTTTACAAACTCTCTGGTTGTTAAAAGTAGCCTTGAGAGGATTGCTTATAGAAGTAATTAAAGGTGTTGATTGGCTGTTTACCAATGCCTACCTCAATTCATTTACAGTTTGACACTTTGAAGCTGTGATTTGGTAAACTTGAGTCCCCAGTCCAAAGAGACTCCTATAAACAGCATCTCTCTCACATTATTCTTATTTGTCAAACTTCAGAGTAAATAGAGACCAGAGGGCATCATTAACACGTCTGCTCTTTGGCTTTGATCATGATGGGAAATAATTTCACACTAGAAGTCAGTGGGGAAGTAGGTGTACTTAGTGGAGATAGGAAAACATTTATCACCAAACTTTATTTGAGGAACCAAACAACTGGGGAATTCTCAGACTATTAAGCAAAGGTCAAATGTAACCCTGAGAAAGAAAACTTTAGCTGATGCAAGATAAGCAAGACAGTGACCCGTGCCTTAGTCTATCTACTTATTTTATGTAAATGTTTATAGATTTGGCACATGAGCAAAGAGCAAGGAATTTCTTATCTGGAAGATAACAGAAGTTGCAGGAAAACCATTCAGCTAACATCATGCCTCAGCCCTGGTTGGCTGATACAGAAAATCCTTAATTAAATACTCATTTGGTTTGTCCCTTAATAAGTAATTTCAAATATTAAAATTATAAGTATACTGCACACATTGAATAAGGTAAGCTCCTCCACTAAAAGAGGGAATAATACAGAATAAGGTCAACTTTTTTCTTAGTGGCAAAAATTTACTTGTGTTTGGCTGTTGTCTTTGTCACCAGTCTCTAGTGAATTGTGACTGTGGGTTGTTAGGGTCCCTGGGCCTTTACTTTCCTTGATAATTGGCACTAACCATAGTCTCCCTGGTCCTTCTCAAGCCCACTATAAGACCTTGTTGCCCCAAACAACTTTCTTGCCACTAGGGCAACTGAAAAGCTGGAATAGTGCATTCTGATATTTCATTAATAAACTTTTTTTAAACTTAGGGGGACAAATGTAGGTTTATTCAATACCTTCTATTATCACTATATTTTCATAAATGAAAAGAGCATATTATTCCCGGAAATTTAGCAAGGACATAATCTTAGACAACAAACAGTCTATTAAATTGAGTAAGTTTTCTGATATGGAAAGCTCACCACATTGTTTTGATTTTCTCACTTTACAATTACCTGTATAAAGTTTGTCAAAACCCACAACAATCTTCATACTGAGAGGATTTGGGAATCCCTGACTTAGACGATCAAGGTACCATTAGTTTGAGAAAATATTAAAACACTGAAATCTCAAGAACTAACTTTAGAAATAAATTTTTTCCTTGCTGGTTTAAAATTGTTGCATTCTAGTCAATATATCTTTTTTCTCTCCCTTCCTTGAACAAATGTTCATCGAGCAGCAACCCTGTACCAGGCTCTGTGGCAGGGATGGGGGATGAATGAGGCTGCCTACAGGAGCTCATAGCCGAGGCTTCCGAGTGAAGTTTTAAATATTGTAGTCTTCATAATTCCTCTAAGATTTCAACCTACTATATACACTTAAAAGCTTAGAATTCCTTTTTATTAAAGATCTAAATCAATGGTTCTTAGAACTGCATTCATTTCAAGGAAATCAAGTCACTTATTAAAATTGCAGATTTCTAGGTCTCAATCCTATCCTCCCAGATAATTTCAATGCAGTTAGGGCTTCCAACACAGTAAAAGGCCATAAGCCAAATCTAGTTAATGGTTTCAGAATATATGTTTTAATAACTTTGCTTTTAAAATTGTATTATATTAATAAAGAATACACTTTTTGTCAAAATTTAACCCATATAGGCACATTCTCTCAAATTTAATTGGGGATAAAATTATGAATCCCTACTTCCTGAGATAGGAAAGTGGGTAGAGTTTGTAGCCTGATGTGGTTAGGCTTTGTGTCCCCACCCAAACCTCATCTTGAATTGTTATTCCCTGTGATTCCCATGTGTCAAGGGAAAGAATGGGTGGGAGGTGATTGGATCATGGTGGCAGTGTTCCCCATGCTGTTCTCGTGATAGTGAGAGAGTTCTCTCCAGATCTGATGGTTTTATAAGTGTCTGATGGTTCCTCCTACATACACTCTTTCTCTTCTGCCACCTTGTGAAGAAGGATGTGCTTGCTTCCCTTTCCGCCATGATTATAAGTTTCCCGAGGCCTCCCCAACCATGTGGAATTGTGAGTCAATTATACCTCTTTTCTTTATGAATTACCCAGTCTTGGGCAGTTCTTTTTAGTCATGTGAAAATGGACTAATACATAGCCTGACAGATTTGGGCTCAAATCCTATTTCTAACATTTATTAATTGTGTCCCCTTGGATATCTTATTATTAATTATTTATTCAGCTAAAAAAACATGTAGTGAGTGACTTTCTCTGTGCCAAACATGATGCTAAGTGCAGCAGTACTTAATAAATCACTGTCCCTAGCTTCTGCAATTCACTGTCTAGAGAGGGCAGAGGGCACCACAATGAATACATGCACTGACAGGGATGGGTGTGGGATATTTTGAGAGTTCAGAGAGACACTTACCTGGCC
This sequence comes from Macaca nemestrina, assembly GCF_043159975.1. Classification (NCBI taxonomy): domain Eukaryota; kingdom Metazoa; phylum Chordata; class Mammalia; order Primates; family Cercopithecidae; genus Macaca; species Macaca nemestrina. The sequence continues at coordinate 37,296,624 of NC_092129.1, forward strand.
TGAGGGGATAACAGAGAGCTTCCTGGAGAGGCAATCCGCAAGATGAGCCCTTTCAGATGAGTAGATGTCAGCCAGTTACAGTGAGGGATTTGCGGGAGGCCTTTCAGGCATATAGGGCTTCAGGAGCAAAAACACAAAGGAGGGAAAGTATGGGAACTACAAAGGGAACTGGGATTTTAACCCCAGCTGACGTGGTTCCAAAGCCTGAGCATATCCCCATATGCCAGGATGCTTCAGAGTGCTCTACACTAGTGTGCTTCAGAGATTGCCCAGAGTTTTCATGAAGCTTAATTGCATTGGTAGATAATAGGTGTTTTGCAGATTGATATCAAAATATCAATTACTTTCATAACTTTACAATTTATGTATTTATAGATTATGTGCTATATAATTATATATACATATACCAATAATTTCTTATACAAATTATGTGTATATATACATGCTATATAAATTTTTTTCAAAATAAAATCCCCCCCGTTTCTCAAATAACTGACATATCACAGACTATGCACAAATGTGCCACCAGGTTACTTCCTTTTGTATAGAGCTTGAAATAGATCTTCTGCTATCCTTTTTGCATAATTATAATTGTAAAATCTATTAGGAAGGAGGATACTAGGATTCTGCATTCGTTTTGTTTTGTTTTTTTTTTGTTTTTTTTTGAGACGGAGTCTCGCTCTGTCGCCCAGGCTGGAGTGCAGTGGCCGGATCTCAGCTCACTGCAAGCTCCGCCTCCCGGGTTCACGCCATTCTCCTGCCTCAGCCTCCCGAGTAGCTGGGACTACAGGCGCTGCCACCACGCCCGGCTAGTTTTTTGTATTTTTAGTAGAGACGGGGTTTCACCGTGTTAGCCAGGATGGTCTCGATCTCCTGACCTCGTGATCCGCCCACCTCGGCCTCCCAAAGTGCTGGGATTACAGGCGTGAGCCACCGCGCCCGGCCCGTTTTTTTTTTTTTTAAAAAAGAACTGACATGTTATGTCTGTGTATGTCAACACCTCTGTGTGCAGCACCATAGCATATGCTGAGTGAACACCACTACAGCACACAGCGGTAAAATGACAGAGAATATCACTAATGATACATGGTTCACCAAGGGTTTTTTACATGTGAGACCCATGCTAGGCAATACTTCTCATCTGGTAATCAACAATCTACTGAAGGAGGTGAGATCATTGCCCTCACTTTATAGCTGAGTAAAGGAAGGTTTTGCATTTTTAAGTAACTTTGTCCAAATAATAGCTGATAAATATTGGAGTCAGAAATGCAGACCCATAGCCTCTGGCTCCCAAGCCTGCCCTCCTCACCATAGTTTATCTTCAATGATGACGGCTTGAATATTCTCAATTAAAATCTCCCTAGGAGCAACCTGGCTTGTAAAATACTACTTTACCACATCACATTGTTAAAACATTGATCAAAAAACAAATTTGAGTTTGGCATCTCAGTGATTTCGTATCTGACTTGTACATTTATTAAGAGGGGTACTGGGGGATTCCTGGACAGGATGGCCAAATAGGAACAGCTCCAGTCTGAAGCTCCCAGCGAGACCAATGCAGAAGGCTGGTGATTTCTGCATTTCCAACTGAGGTACCTGGTTCATCTCATTGGGAATGGTTAGAGAGTGGGTGCAGCCCCCAGGATGAGCAGAGGCAGTGTGGGGGCATTGCCTCACCTAGGAAGTGCAAGAGGTTGGGGAACTGGAACTCCCTCCCCTAGCCAAGGAAAGTGCTGAGGGAATGTGCCTTGAGGGACAGAGCTATCCGGCTCAGATACTATACTTTTTTCACAGTCTTCACAACCCATAGACCAGGAGATTCCCTTGGGTACCTACACCAAAAGGGCCCAAGCACGAAACTGGGTGGCCATTTGGGCAGACACTGAGCTAGCTGCAGGAGTTGTTTTTTTTTTTTTTTTTTTTTTTTTTTTCCATACCCCAGTGGCGCCTGGGATGCTAGCAAGACAGAAGAATTCACTCCCCTGGAAAAGGGAGTGAAGCCAGGGAGTCAAGTGGTCTTGCTCAGTGGGTCCCTCTCCCATAGAGCCCAGCAAGCTAAGATCCACTGGCTTGAAATTCTCGCTGGCAGCACAGCAGTCTGAAGTCAACCTGGGACACTCGAGCTTGGTGTGGGAGGGGCATCCACCATTACTGAGGCTTGAGTAGGCTGTCTTCCCCCTCACAGTGTAAACAAAATCTCCTGGAAGTTTGGACTGAGCAGAGCCCACTGCAGCACAGCAAAGTCGCTGTAGCCAGGCTGCCTCTCTAGATTCCTCCTCTATGGGCAGGACATCTCTGAAAGAAAGGCAGCAGCCCCAGTCAGGGCCTTATAGATAAAACTCCCATCTACCTGGGACAGAGCACCTGGGGGAAGGGGCAGCTGTGGGAGCCGCTTTAGCAGACTTAAACATTCCTGCCTGCCAGCTCTGAAGAGAGCAGTTTATCTCCAAGCACAGTGCTTGAGTTCTGCTAAGGGACAGATGGCCTCCTCAAGTGGGTCCCTGACCCCCATGCCTCCTGACTGGGAGACTCCTCCCAGAAGGATTTGACAGACTCCTCATACAGGAGAGCTCCGGTTGGCATCTGGCAGGTGCCCCTCTGAGACAAAGCTTCCAGAGGAAGGAGCAGGCAGCAATTTTTGCTGTTCTGCAGCCTCCACTGGTGATACCCAGGCAAACGGGGTCTGGAGTGGACCTCCAGCAAACTCCAGCAGATCTGCAGAAGAGGTGCCTGACCTTTAGAATGAAAAACAGAAAGCAATAGCATCAACATCAACACAAAGGATGACCACGCAAAAACTCCATCCAAAGGTCACCAACAGCAAAGGCCAAAGGTACATGAATCCATGAAGATGAGGAAAAGCCAGCACAAAAAGGTTGAACATTTCAAAAACCAGAATGCCTCTTCTCTTCTAAAGGATCACAACTCCTTACCAGTGAGGGAACATAACTGGATGAAGAATGAGTTTGACGAACTGACAGAAGTAGGCTTTAGAAGGTAGGTAATAACAAACTCATCTGAGCTAAAGGAGCTTGTTCTAACCCAATGCAAGGAAGCTAAGAACCTTGATAAAAGTTAGAGGAATTGCTGACTAGAATAACCAATTTAGAGAACAGCATAAATAACCTGATGAGAACTTCGTGGAGCATACACAAGTATCAATAGCCGAATCGATCAAGCAGAAGAAACGATATCAGAGATTGAAGATCAACTTAATGATATAATGTGTGAAGACAAGATTATAGAAAAAGAATGAAAAGGAATGAATAAAGTTTCCAAGAAATCAGGGATGATGTGAAAAGACCAAACCTATTTTTGATTGGTGTACCTGAAAGTGATGGGGAGAATGGAACCAAGTTGGAAAACACACTTCAGGATATTATGCAGGACAGCTTCCCCAACTTAGCAAGACAGGCCAACATTCAGATTCAGGAAATACAGACAACACCACAAAGGTACTGCTCAAGAAGAGCAACCCCAAGACACATACTCGTCAGATCACCAAGATTGAAATGAAGGAAAAATGGTAAGGGCAGGAAGAGAGAAAGCTTGGGTTACCCACAAAGGGAAGCCCATCAGACTAACGGTGGATCTCTCTGAGAAAACCTACAAGTCAGAAGAGAGTGGGAGTCAATATTCAACATTCTTAAATTAAAGAATTTTCAACCCAGAATTTCATATTCAGCCAAAGTAAGCTTCATAAGTGAAGGAGAAATAAAATCCTTTACAGACAAGCAAATGCTGAAACTATTCCAAACAATAGAAAAAGATGGATTCTTCCTTGACTCATTTTAAGAGGCCAGCATCATACTGATACCAAATCATGGCAGAGACACAACAAGAAAAAGAAAATTTCAGGTCAATATCCCTGATGAACATTGATGCGAAAATCCTCAATAAAATACTGGCAAACCGAATCCAGCAGCATATCAAAAAGCTTATCCACCATAATCAAGTCAGCTTTGTCCCTTGGATACAAGGCTGGTTCAACATATGCAAATCAATAAATGTAATCCATCACATAAACAGAACCAATGACAGAAACCACATGATTATCTCAATAGATGCAGAAAAGGCCTTCAATAAAATTAAACACCGCTTCATGCTAAAAATGCTCAATAAACTAGGTATTGATGGAACATATCTCAAAATAATAAGAGCTATTTATGACAAACCCACAACCAATATCATACTGAATGGGCAAAAGCTGGAAGCATTCCCTTTGAAAACCGGCACAAGACAAGGATGCTCTCTCTCACCTCTCCTATTCAACATAGTATAGGAAGTTCTGACCAGGGCAATTAGGCAAGAGAAAGAAATAAAGGTATTCAAATAGGAAGAGAGGAAGTCAAATTGTCTCTGTTTGCAGATGACATGAATGTATATTTAGAAAAACCCATTGTCTCAGCCCAAAAACTCCTTAAGCTGATAAGCAAATTCAGCAAAGTCTCAGGATACAAAATCACTATGCAAAAATCACAAGCATTCCTATACATCAATAACAGACAAACAGAGTACCAAATCATGAGTGAACTCCCATTCACAATTGCTACCAAGAAAATAAAATACCTAGGAATACAACTTACAAGGGATGTGAAGGACCTCTTCAAGAACTACAAACCACTGCTCAATAAATTAAGAGAAGACACAAACAAACAGAAAAACATTCCATGCTCATGGAAAGGAAGAATCAATATCATGAAAATCGCCATACTGCCCAAAGTAATATATAGCTTCAATGCTATTCCTGTCAAGCTACCATTGACTTTCCTTACAGAATTAGAAAAAAACTACTTTAAATTTCATATGGAACCAAAAAAGAGTGCCTGTAGCCAAGATAATCCTAAGCAAAAAGAACAAAGCTGGAGGCATCATGCTACCTGACTTTGAACTATACTGCAAGGCTACAGTAACCAAAACAGCATGGTACTTGTACCAAAACAGATATATAGACCAATGGAACAGAACAGAGAACTCAGAATTAACACCACACATCTATAACCATCTGATCTTTGACAGACCTAACGAAAGCAAGCAATGGGGAAAGGATTCCCTATTTAATAAATGGTGTTAGAAAACTGGCTAGCCATATGTAGAGAACTAAAACTGGACTTTTTTCTTACACCTTATACAAAAATTAACTCAAGATGGATTAAAGATTTAAACATAAGATCTAAAACCATAAAAACCCTAAAAGGAAACCTAGGCAATACCATTCAGGACGTAGGCATGGGCAAAGACTTTATGACTAAAACACCAAAAGCAATGGCAACAAAAGCCAAAATTGAGAAAATGGATCTAATCAAACTAAAGAGCTTCTGCACAGCAGAAGAAACTATCATCAGAGTGAACAGGCAACCTACAGAATGGGAGAAAAATTGTGCAGTCTATCCATCTGACAAAGGACTAATATCCAGAATCTACAAGGAACTTAAAACAAATTTGCAAGAAAAAAAAAAAAAAAAAACCATCAAAAAGTAGGCAAAGCATATGAACAGACAGTTCTCAAAAGAAGACATTTATGCAGCCAATAAACATATGAAAAAAAGCTCTTCATCACTGGTTGTCAGAGAAATGCCAATCAAAACCACAATGAGATACCATCTCACGCCAGTTAGAATGGCAATCATTAAAAAGTCAGGAAACAACAGATGCTAGAGAGGAAGTGGAGAAATAGGAATGCTTTTACACTGTTGGTGGGAGTGTAAATTAGTTCAACCATTGTGGAAGACAGTGTGGTGATTCCTCAAGGATCTATAACTAGAAATACCATTTGACCCAACAATCTCATTACTGGTTATATACCCAAAGGATTATAAATCATTCTACCATAAATTCACTTGCACACGTATATTTATTGCAGCACTATTCACAATAGCAAAGACTTGGAACCAACCCAAATGTGCATCAATGTTAGACTGGATGAAGAAAATGTGGCACATATACACCATGGAATACTATGCAGCCATAAAAAAAGAAAGATTTCATGTCTTTCGCAGGGACATGGATGAAGCTGGAAACCATCATTCTCAGTAAACTAATACAGGAACAGAAAACCAGAGCATGTTCTCATTCATAACTGTGAGTTGACCAGTGAGAACATATGGGCACAGGGAGGGGAACATCACACACTGAGGCCTGTCAGTGGGTAAGGGGCAAGGAGAGGGAGAGCATTAGGAGAAATACCTAATGTAGATGACGGGTTGTGACACCTGTATACCTACGTAACAAACCTGCACGTTCTGTACATGTATCCCAGAACTAGAAGTATACTTAAAAAAAGAGGGATACCTGCCATTGATAAATCATTGTGGGTGGCCTAATTTTAAGCTCCTACATCACTTTAATTTATAAATATATTGAGAACATTTTAATTTGTGTGAGTCAATAATGTCTTCCCCCTGTGAAATATGAAAGAAACAAAGGAAATGCTGAGGCTAATGTGAATCAGAACAGAACTAGCCTCAATGGAATGAATGTTAGAGCAGCCTAAGTTCACTAGGAGCTTAAAGGCTTGGGGCAGGAGGTTTAGAAGGACAAGAGATGTGGAGAAGCTGGTGAAGATCTGTCAAGTTTACTTCCAATATTTCTTATAGCTGGCCACGTACTCAATGAGTTATATTAAAGCACTTTGGAAAATGCATATGTACTTTATCTTTTAGAAAAGCAAAATACAAAAAACAAAACTCTCAATCTGATTCTTACATCATCGAGATTTTCTGAGTGCGTATCTCAACTACTAAATAATAATTTTGTCAGTACACTTTATCATCTACTAAATTTAGAACCATAAATCATTCTGCATATTTCTTTATACCTTTAATGTTCAAGTTCTTATTGAGAACTAAAGGGAAACTGTGGCTCATCAGAATTGACAATGAATTGGAGTTCATCTGCTTTGCACTACTTTTTTGGCAAATATTTATGAGTCTCTAAAGATTGGATTATTGACTTCAAGAACTGACTTCAAAATCAAGATGGATTCCAGTTCACTGATCTCTTAAGATGACATTATTATTATCATTATTAAATCAGTTCCAACAAACTTCCTTGCTAACACTTCTTTTACTGATCTGGAGTGGAAATTTATATGAACATTCCTCTTTGAGAAGAGGGTGGAAGTTGAGACGGTTTTGATTGCAAGTTATCTTGACCTGGGGAAGGAGTGGCATTGAAATTGCTTTCTTGGTATTTGCTATAATCTTATATGTCAAGTTAAGGTTCTTTCTGTGGATGCAACCAAAAGTTATTCTCAAAGGGAATTAATTAGAAGACTATCTGGGACTGATGGAATCCATGCTGGATAACTGAATTTGGAAATGAACAAACAGGTGGGTAGTTCTGGAGTCGGGGAAGAAAGAAATCTTGATATTACCATGAGCAGTCTGCTCATGATCTTACCGCTTGGATAAAATGAACACCCACATGATTTCATTGTGTTCTGCTAATTATTCTGCTAAGAATCACTGTTTCTATCCCTTTGTCAGAAATTCAAATTCTAGAGAAAGGTCTGAAAATACAAGCTTGGGTAATTTACTCATCTGCTTAATTAAAGGGAGAGGCAGGGGTCAATTTTTTAATTACAGTTCCAATGAGCTATAACTAGTTGGAATAAAAAACATCTCAAAAGTGAATTGGATTCCAGTTGTTAAATAGACTCTGGAAAATTAAAAGACAAAAACACCTCTGCATGAGGAAAGGGAAGCTACAGCAAAGCTGGGAATATGGAAAGACGAAGCAAACCTTTCTTCCTGTTGTGCTGAGAGGGTCAGTTACTACGTATTATGAATATTAAAAACAGAACCAACAATAAAGATAGACTGTAAGAGCTTTAGTACCGAGTGAAAAAATGTAAAATTATTTGAGTCGTGAACTTGTCCCAAGATAAATGTGGAATCTATGCTAAAACCTGAATAGTACTTTAAAGTAAATGTAAAAAAGATTATCACCATTATCAATATTGATTCACAAATTCTAACTAGTGAAGTACAGTAAGGAATATAAATCAGAATCATAATTACTGGAAAGAAGATAAAACTTAGCCTTGTTTGAGGATAATATGATTTGTATAATGAAAACCCAAATGAGTCAACTGAAAAGCTAATATAAACTTTATTATAAAACCAGCAGTAATGGTTACATAGAAAACATAATGGTTTTAGAAAAAAATTCAGAATAGGCAAAACATATATACAGAAAAGTACAAAACACTTCAGAGTAATCTTAAGAAGAATTATGGGGGAAATGAAGGAAAGCACATAAAATTACTGCAAAGTATAGAAAACTCACTAAATGCTTGTTTCCTTTTTAAAATTTGACAGACTGGTCTCACAGGTGAAAAAACTCTTCTGAAACTGAGAGTGGTTAGGGACACTACTTAGTTTGTCTTGCGTATACTAAATTAAAAACATAAAACATAATGTTTTTAAAATGTACTAGAGCAAAACTTGATACAGATCATTCAGACAAAATATATACTCCAGAAACAGACTATAATTTCTGGAAGGATTTAACATATCCTCAGGAGATCCTCAGATTTGTAAACAGAAATTTATATGCAGCAGTGTGCATTCAGTTATGTTTAAAATCATCTGCCTTACCCTAAGTTATTCATGGGCCGAAGGTAAATCCAAATCCCTGGTGATACTCAATCTGAAACAGACCATGTGAAGTTTGTATTCATCAGCTCAATTGCTGATGAATGCTTGTAATTTAGAATGTTTGCCCACTTCCTTTAGAGAATCTTATTTGAAACCATTATTTGTTCCTCTTTTTTATTTTTATATATGCCATCTAAATAGCCATGGTATATCCAGTCTGATTATACCTCTTGTTGGCCCTCATGTTTAGCTACTTTGATGGATGGCTGCTTCTCTTTCTGTGTACTGTGGAGCCCAGCAAAGTAAATTTGTTTAATGCCAGATAGCCTGTGTTTTGAACCCTATCATGCCAGATATGACCTTAAGACATGGTAAAATCCTTCTAGACATTTTCATGACTTCAGTAGCAGGTAAAAAGCAGAAATTTCATTTAATTAATATTATTTTTAGAAAAGTTAGAAACAACTGGAATTGTTAACAATAGGGAATGGTTAAAAATATATTTGTACATCTGTGCAAAGTCACATTATACAGCCACAAAAAGGGATTACTCGTAGCCCAAACCTCAGCAGCATGCATTATATTTAGTTAACAAATGTGCACACATACCCCTGACTCCAAAATAAAAGTTGAAAAGGAAAAATATTAATATAAAATAAAGAATTTTAGATGATATAATCCTTACCAGGAAGTATGCTGTGAGTAACATTTTTAAAATTTCATTTGGTTTGTACATATTTTATTTTCCTTCATTTTTCAAATTTCTCAGACGTATGAGAATCAGAAAAACATACTTTAAAAATATGAAACTCAAGATATTTAAGGATTGGAATATATATTAACAATATAAATAAATTATGTGTCAACACTTATTTAGCAGTAACATTTAATGTGTGTACTTTTAGTTGATTTTACTAAAAGACATATACACATATGTGACAAGGACATGTACACATATATGACAAAATCATTCTAATTTGCATCCTCAAATTCAGCCCTATAGTTTCCACCACTGAACAGCTAAGGTACCATAGCAAACTCATGGCAGTTCTTCTAAGGGCAGGAAAAGTTATATACAATGCAGGCCTTTAAATGCTGGAGTTGCAAAGTTCCGATATGCGTGGTAAGAATGGAAAAGATTATACCTCCTATATCCCAAATAGGAAATTACCTATAAGCATCATAATTTAACTCACCAAACATGCTTTGACTCGAGTAACTGATTAAAAAAATCCATGTGGTTGGGGCATGTGGTGGGTTATGTTGTGTTCATAAACATGATCACCAATTTGCAAAACAGTAAAATATAATAATTCTATGAACTCGATTCCAAAAATAATTTACACCTGGATGAATATTTTTGGAAAATTTTACCAAACAGAATCATCTTCAGTGCTTTTCTAAACCAGGGATAGAAAAATGCATAAATCATTGGATTAAATGTAGAGTTCAAGTAGCCAAACCAAATCAATACATCGTTCAAAGTAGGTGGAATAGTGTAGTGAAGAAAAGGGTCGATGACTGTACAGACAAAGAAAGGGCACCAGCATATTAGGAAAACTCCCATCACAATCCCCAATGTCTTCACAGCTTTCCTTTCTTTGCTTTGTGAAATTCCATTTTTCATTTCCAATCCAATTTGGAGCTTCTGATTGGCATCATTAATTGATCTTGCCTGCTCTTTAGCTATAAGATATATTCTGTAATAGATACATAACATAATAGATCCAGGTATGTAAAAAGAAGTCATAAAGGCCAGTACCCCAGATATTTTGCTAAAGAACACAGAGCAACCTCCTCTGCAGTGAACATGTTTGTAATATATCTCTTCAGCGCCTTTGAAGTTTAGCTCCAGAAAGATCATCCCAAATGCAAAAACAGCAGGGACACTCCAACTAATGAAGATCATCACACAAACAACCAAGATATTGATCTTGGCTTTATATCTCAATGGGTCACACACAGCATAGTAGCGGTCAATGGAGATGAAAGACAGATGGAAAATGGAGGCTGAGCTCAGCATAATGTCGGTGCTGGTGTGGATTTTACAGAAGACTTCTCCAAAATACCAACAGTGCTCAGCAGATCTCACCATGCTGTAAGGCATGACCAGACACCCCAGAAGAAAGTCCACAGTGGCCATGGAATGAATGAGCCAATTTGTCGGAGTATGAAGTTGCTTGAAGTGTGATATAGAAACAATAACTATCAGATTGCCGACCAATGTGGTCAGAATTATGAGCGCCATTAAACTGTACAGGGAAGCACGGACATCATTTGACCACTTGTTTTTCACACAGGAAATATTAATTATATTGTGGCAAAAGGGCATGATTCCTGAGGGCTGTCAACCAGTTTACTTTTCCCTTTGTGTGTTGATTAATCTTTTTCCCAAATTCGTAATCAGGTTACAGTTCCTTCTCGTTTTTATTTTTTATTTGCACATACCTATCCCAGAAACCTAGGAGGGAAAAAAAAGAATAAATCATTGGCAGTTTGATTCCTCTCACTTCTAACACATTTACCTATTACTCCCTGTTGAAGAGCAGTTATTTTGGAAGGAACTTTATTTCCAAGTTCCATTCAATAGTTCAGTACAGCAATTTTTAAAAAAACTTTTACCTGGAGCTGGACATTGTTCTAGAAATACAAAGCTAAATTATTAGGTTGAACTATATGAAACTTCCGCATTTGTAGGTCAGAGAAGATCAAATGATGATTATGATCCACATCTACGGAAACAATCTGTGTCCACACAAAGCCAGTCTAGTGGGGGAGACTTACATTCTAAAGGGTAGAAAGAAATTGCCAGAAAATTTGGAATTAAAATATGTTTATGAAAAAGACAAGAAGTCTTTTAAATATGCCTCTTGTGCAGAATTAATACCCACTAGTGCCCACTTTTGCACTTGGTCATAGATAAGTTATATATTTCTTATTTTATAATAATTAATTGTAATAAGAAGCAGCTTACATATATTTATTTGCAGCTTGCAAAGTACTTCTACATATATTTCATGCATTATTTCAGTTACTGTTTTATTTGACACTTATAAGACCAACTTCATTTTTTGTAAGGAAGATATGATGCTTTATTAACCTCATTTTACTGGCAAGAAATTGAAGTTTAATTCACAAAATCATTAAAGCTTGACTATGAGCTGTAGTCTCAATGACTAGTTCAGTTTCTTTGATACCAGTCCAGTCTTTCTCTCCATTGCAGAAAGAACCAACTCGAGGTCAATTTTTAAAAATTAAGCTTTAAATATTCATATAAGAATTTATGGTGTCTTAAAAAATGGCAGCTACTAGTAAAGAATGATATTGTGGTCCCGCTTATTAAGGATTTTTGATATACAGACTAAAGTCTATGGTAAGAAGTGAAGTGGCATGGTACAAAGAGCACTGAGGTGAGAGCCTAGGGAAGCTGAGTTTCCACGTGGGCTGTGGGCAAGGCACACGACATCTTTAGTTTTTAAGTTCTGAAATCCAATAAATCTCACTTTTAAACAGGTAAAAAAAATTATTATGAGTAGGCATCTTCTACTAGGCCTCCTTTTATTGTACTTCACTAAAGAACCTCAAAGTTCCAGGGAACTCAGTTTGAAACTGTCCCTTTTGTTTCTATATGACCCTGTAATTCTGAGCTAAATTCTAGAACTTAGATTCACACATACACATATATGCGCACACACACACACATATAACATATATACAGACATGTACATACATATATATAAAGAGAGAAGGGGGGAGAGACAGAGAGAGAGAGAGGAAGGAAGAAAAAGGAAAGAAAGAAAAGAGAGAGAAAGGAAGAAGGAAGGAAGGAAGGAGGGAGGGGAGGGAAGGAGAGAGGGAGGGAGGGAAGAGGGAGGGAGGGATGGAAGGAAGAAAGAAAAAGAAGGAAGGAAGGAAAGAAGGAAGGAAAGAAGGAAAGAAAGAAAGAAAGAAAATAAAAAGAAAGAAAGAAAGAAAGAAAAGAAAGAAAAAGAAAGAAAGAAAGAAAGAAAGAAAGACAGACAGAAAGACAGAAAGAAAGAAAGAGAAAGAAGGAAGGAAGGAAGGAAGGGGAGGAAGGAAGGAAGGGAGGGAAGGAAGGAAGGGAGGGAAGGAAGGAAGGAAGGAAGGAAGGAAGGAAGGAAGGAAGGAAGGAAGGAAGGAAGGAAGGAAGGAAGGAAGAAAAAGAGCGAGCGAGCTTGGGGAAGAGTACAAATTTCTGGCAATGAAGTCCTATAGTCCATCACTTTGGTATGAAAATGCTAGAAAATAGCAACAATGCCTAGAATTCCAGGAGTCAGCCTTCCTGTTTATCTTTTTCCCTTCCCTCTGGGCTGATGGTTTAGAATGAGAGAAAAGGAATATCTAGGTATGAAAATGTATATTTTAATAAATTTAAAACACTTTCCCCCCACTCTCCTTTGGTCTTCTATTCCCAGAAGGAAACATATTTATAGCAAATAAATCTGTAAGATTTATTTTAAAAGGCACACAGGCTCATTCCGTGATAGAAACTAAACAGCAAACAAAAACCATTATTTAAACTAAGCAATGTTTGAATTATGATTATAATTTCACTAAAACACTGATGGATTTCTTACTATGAAATTTAAGTTTGCATTTAACTAAACTCAATCAGTTAAGTTATATATTTTCTAGTTAGACTTTTCCTCCACTATTTCCCTCTCTTTTCCTTCTTTCTTTTACTTATTTGTTGACTTACTAAAGGAATCACATAACACTCAAAATCACTGTTTAGAAGTGTTTATTTATTCCTGACTCTTAAAAGCATTTCTACCCGATGTCATATTGAGTAGGGACTCTCAGCAGGAACTAGGGTTCACAAAGAAGTAAGGGAAGGTGGAATAAAGCAAAATACAAATTTCACTTTTAGAAGAGGAAATTCACAGAAGATGAAAAAGCCATCTGTCAACTTCATAGGCCTTGTGGCTTTAAAATGTTTAGTCAATTCCCAAATAAAAACCAAAATGAATCAGAGCCTACCTCAAACTCATATTTACACATATAGGTTTAAGAGAAATCAAGCCTTAGGCACAGTATCTTAGAAATTGTTGATAGTATGAATGCCACATCTGTAGAATAATTTGTCTACCCAACTTAAAGAATATTAAACATCATTGTTTGTATGAGTGCTTTTTAAAGTGTTATAATTTGTTTTTGAATAGATTTATTTGTTTAAGTGCTCTATGACAACATTGTGAGTTGAAAGCTTATCTAAGGACCTGGCAAAATTGTATTTTTGTTTCTTTTCTTTCAGCTTTAAGAATTTACGAGCTAGAAATAATTATTATCTGTATATACAAATTACTCAGGTTGAATATACAATAGCAATATGGGAAGTTAATAAATTGCTGTTTGATTACCTAACTAAGCAAACAGTTCTGTGCAAATGATCTAATCATCTAATGTTTGAAAATGACATATGAATTAAAAATAAGTTGATAGAACTTATAGTTTAAAATAGATCTCTCTAGCAAGGCAGGAACTCCCTGGCAGAGTGCCCCAACTTTCCAATAGAAGGTCATGAACACTAACCCTATCATAACCTTTGTCCCTGATTCCATCAACCACCCATCCCTAATTGCTCAGACTTTCATCTCTATACTACTCTACTCATTTCCTAATCCAAACCAATTTCCCATTGTGCTGTTACTCACAAAACCCTTCCAAGGGTGCCCTTGGGGACTCATGGTCTTTATTCCATTTTCTAAAATTCTTTTTTAAATGCTTCCCTCTCTTTGTTCTAACTAAAACTCTCTCCCCTCAGGACACCTTCTCCCCCGCAGCCCTTATCAATGGTGGCTGTTTTCTTTACTATATTCCTTGTATCTCTTCATATTATATGATCTGGAGGAAGAGTAAGTGTCCACTTACACTCATTGCCATTGAAGATCATTATCCCTTTTTCCTCCCTAACCTCTAACCCTTTGCAAGCTTTGAAGTTCATGTCTTCATGCTATACCTCTGTATTAGTCCATTCTCATACTCCTATGAAGAACTGCCTGACACTGGGTAATTTATAAAGGAAAAAGATTTAATTGACTCACAGTTCTGCAGGACTGGGGAGGCCTCAGGAAACTTACAATCATGGTGGAAGGGGAAGTAAACACGTTCCTCTTCACATGGTGGCAGAAAGGAGAAGTGCAGAGTGAAGTGGGGTAAAAGTCCCTAAGAAAACCATCAGATCTCACGAGGACTCACTCACTATCATGAGAACAGCATGGAGGTAGCTTCCCCCATGATTCAATTACCTCCCACCAGGTCCCTCCCATGACACGTGGGGATTATGAGAACTACAATTCAAGATGAGATTTGAGTGGGGACACAAACCACATCAACTTCCTCCTATTGCAGGCATGTACAGACTCCCAAGTCATCTCTCTGTACTTCTTGAAGATATGAGCTCCTGGCTTACTGTCACTGTCTTTAATGCTACTCCTGCTAAAGTTCTTAGCAATTTTATTATCCACCTAAATGATCCTTCCAATAATGGACTCTTAATTTATTGACCTCTTTTAACAATTATAGACTCACCTCCATCTCATCTCACCTTCCATGGTCATATCCCGGGATGTCATTATAAATGACAAGAGTCATCCAAATGATTGGTTTCAAGCTTCACATCCTGTCCTCCCAGCCTATGTGCTTCCTTTCGAATAATTTTTCATGAGTGCTTCCTTTCCAACAATTTTTCAACTCCCTTGAAGCCCTCAATTCATTTATTTTACACACCTTTCCACTGTCCTTCATTTACTCATGTCTACCTCTTTACTCAGTTTAGATTCCAGTATTTCCTGGCATTATCTTAAGCTCTCTCCCATTAACATACTTAACTGGCTAAACTTGAACAGTGGCTAAATGCAGTTTCCTCTCACTCCACTCCTGCACACTGAATGTGGTACAGAAAAACACACAGCAACCTTCTTTTAAATTCGTAACAAAAATGGACCATGACAATTGCTCAGGAATCCTACTCCATTTCCCTTTTACCTTCATTCCTCTCCTCTCTGAGATGACTATTTCATGCCCCCTCCCTTCTTGAATCTCAAATACTTATTCACATCCTTACTCTCACCTAACTACTTTGCATTCTGTTTCACTGAAAAAAGTGATGCAATCAGAAGAGAATGTCCACATGCCACCAGCCTATACCTGTTTGCATATTCAGCTTACACCTTTATTGCTGCAAATTATTGCAAATGAATGGACTCTCTCCCTTCACAGGCCACTCCTCAGATGTGTCCCATACCCACCTCTTCATGCCTATTCCAAGATATACCCTCCAACTCTCTCTCCCCTGCATCTTCAGTGGTTCCCTTCCAAATACCTTCACTCTCAAATATGCAGTAATGTTTTCCACCTTAAAAGAATTATTGAAGCCTGCATCTTCTTTCATTTATCAACTACCCCTTTATCAGAAAGGAACTCTTTGAGTCATCTATACCCCCTGTCTCTAATTCCTCTAATCCTATCTTTTAAAATTCACTGTAATGAGAATTTCATCATCAATATTCCACCAAAACCATTCTTAACCAAGTTTTTCTACATTACTAAGCCCAGTGGTAAGTTATCAGGCCTCAAGTTCTTGCTTGGCCTTTCAATTCCCCCTTGAAACAATTTCTTCCCTTGGCTCCTGGGTCACCACGCCCTTGTGGTTCTGCTATCTCACGAGCTGCTCTCGTCAGTTGCCGTTATGTTTCTTCTTCATCTCAGTAGCCCTAAGGCTCAGTCTTCAGTTCCCTTCTCTATTCATAACCACTCCCTTGGTGATTTCATACTGTATTATGGCATAGTCTATATGCTGATGAGTTTCAAATGAACACTTCCAACTTTGACCTTCCCCCTGAACTGTGGACTAATGTTTCCTGCTGCCCACAGGATATCGCCACTTAACATGTTTAAAGCCAAGCCCTTGACCTCCCTCCTGTGCCTAGCTTCTCCTCCTCCTCTCTACATCTCTAGAACGTGACAACTCTATTCTTGAACGTCCACCATCCAAAACTTTGAGTTAATTCTTAGCTTCTCACACTCAACAACATATCCAATTCATCAATAAATGATCTTGGCCCTTCATTGAAAATGTATCTAGAATCAGATCATTTCTCATCATTTCTACTATCACCATCCTGGTCCAAGTCACCAACAACTTCCAGATTAATCTAATAACCTCCCAACTGGTTCCCCTGCTTTTTCTCTTGTCTCTCCACAGAAAGTATCCCCAACAAGCAGCCAAAGTGATCCCATAAGTACATACATTTTTCACATAAATTCTTCCAGAATGGTACAACATGAGTCTCAAATGTAAAAGAACAGGGGCATTAAAAATATGCCCAGAGCCAATACTGAGACATTTGCCAGTCATGCGCCCCATCAGGCCAAAGAAAGCTGCACGGTGACATGTTGCATCTGTGCCTGCCTGATGTTAAGACCACACTTCTCACAGTCTCCTGGAACTTGATCTAATCCTACGGTGGTGTGTGTATGTGAGGCTGCATTCTGCCCATCTGTAACATACTTAAATTCATCAAGTTCTGTATACTTTCAAGCATGAGTAACTATTTTAATATAAGTGAGCTATTACTGCAATTTTTATAGACAACACAGCAAAGAGAACTACAGATCTGTAGCTCTGTGACTGGTACAAGCTAGTTGATTTTCTTTTCCGTTGGTATTCAGAGGAGAGGTTCTATGAAATACGTTTGGCCTTACCAGTGAAAAACTAAAAAAGAAGTGATTGAGATATGAAATTTTTTTTTGTAAAAGTGTAAATAAAGCTTCTGACTTTCAGACATTATTCTTAAGGGAAGTCATCCTTACTGGACCAGAGACATACAAGATAAAAGAAAAGGACAGAAACATCCCTGGCTTCCCTGAAGCTGTACATTTCAAAACCTGAACTTGCTTCCATTTCCCCCACTTATTTTGGTTTATTTTAGATTATTGACTCAAGGACATAGCTTCTAAGCCAATAAGAAGTGATTGGTTTCCTCCTCACCACTCTTTTTTAACAGGTGAAAAGTAGGTAAGAACTCTATGGAAGGTGTGGAGAGTAGGCTCAACAGCTGATATTTAACAAAGGAGAAATTTGC
Organism: Macaca nemestrina; assembly: GCF_043159975.1. NCBI lineage: Eukaryota > Metazoa > Chordata > Mammalia > Primates > Cercopithecidae > Macaca > Macaca nemestrina. Next base: position 37,314,331 of record NC_092129.1, read on the forward strand.
TATTAAATAAAAGAAAAAGAGCTCTCCAGAGTCCCCCAAAAGAAAAATCATAGAGTCAGAGTAGTGGGTGGAAAGGGTGGGAGTCAAAACCTTTTGAAAACTAAGCTGCAAACAGTGGTGTCCTAATGAACAAAGTCTAGGGGAGGCGGCGGTTATGCAGGTTTGGATGAAGAACTTCTCAGCATGCCCAGTGCCTACAGGAGAAAATCACCCGAGCTCCAAAGCAGATTTAGGAAAAGATCAAGATCCTCTGCCCCTTTCCCCAAGGAAACTGGCATCCCTACAAGAAAAGGGACAGTGGAGTGGCCTGTAGTTGCAACAGTGAAGAGCCTTCCACCAGGCATATATACTAGTGTATCCTTACCTGAATGCACAAGCCAAACAGACATGCAAAAGCAGTCACCAAGCAGAAAATGTGGAGCAGTTAAGTTTCTGGGCAATTCAAAGTAGGGGCCACTTCATACCTTAAAGGAAACTAGGAATAAACAAAATGTCTATGACCCAGGCAGAAGCCACTATCTCAATGCCTGATTGGCGTGTTTGGGTTTGTGTGTGTGTTATTGTTTGTGTGTGTCTGTTTAAGTGACACTGTTTTTCTTCTGTCTGGTAATTTTGCAGTTACCACATAATGCTAAATCAAAGATACAGACATGGGACATTATAATCTATGCCAGAATCTAGACATTTTGCTCTAGAACTTTTGATGGCTATCTTGTATTTGCTTTGATAATAAATATTCTAAAGTACATGATACCCTGATTGATTTGTGGGAGAGAATTTAAAAGTAATATGAACCTAAAATTGCAACTAAACTTTGTCTTAACCTAAATATACTGTTGTTTTATGATCTCTTACTGATCTTAGGTAATGTTATATAAAAGGTGTATGAACCCACAGAAGCTATCACACTCAAACCTCTGGTAAACTTATAATGTTTCATTTGGTTCTTGTCCAATCTGTGACCATTGGAGCATTATAAAGAAAACACTGGTAGCCAATACAACCAGTTTGAGTTTATGAAAGGTCACAAGTCTGTGATGTGCAAAGGAGATAAATGATTTTAAATGTTCCAGAAAAAAATAAATAAATAAATGCTAGGTGAATCCATTAAATAGTCCTCAAATACAGAAAATGTTTTCTGGAGACACCTGGTCCCCAGCCTCTCTCTATATATATACCTTGAATTGGAAACAAGTTCACTTTGCATTTGTTTCCTGAACCAAGGAAGCGTGAAGTTTTTAACCATGTCCTTAAATGGAAGAATAATTGTTAGGATCAGATATTCTCAAAAGGTGCTTCAAAGCCCAGCTTTTAAAAGAGCAGTGCTTGTAGCAAGAACAAACTTTGAAATCTAGCAAGATCCTACCCCGGATGAGAGTGTTGTTGGCTGTCATGTGTCCCCATCAGTGTTTCTGGGGAAATAGACACTGCTGAAATGTTCTGGTCTCTCCTGCTCTGTGTGGCTATGTCATGTTCTGTACTTATATCTATAGTTAACAGTCTAGAATTTAACTTTACAGTAAGTGTAGTTTGGCCTCTTCCTACAAATCCATAGCCCCAAAATAATGTACCTTTACAGTGACAAATATAGGCTGACCTTTAACTTCTCAGGAACACTGTGTCTTTTAATTAAATGGGGTACTGTATAGAGAAAGTCTGAAACCAAGAAAAAGTTTGAAACCACAAAATGTTAAATACGGGAAATATGACTTTATGGTATATTCAAGGGCTTATAGCACTCATGTGTACTTAAAAAGAAAATAACTTACTTGCAGAGAGGTATAAGATTCTTACACCCAATACCTCCTAATAATACTCTTAAGGTAATACTTTGAGAAAGGTATAAGAATTAGGATCTCAAGAAATGAGAAACTGAGTCATGAAAGGACTAATAATGACCTCTGCACAAATCAATCATCGAGTTCACTTTAAAATAATTCTGGCACATTTTGTTTTAAAATTGAAATACAGTTGATGAAAAGATACATTTTTTAAAAATCAAGAGTGAGGAAAGTCACAGCATTAAAGAACTGGAAGCAAACATTGTAAATAGATCGGCAGGTGAGAGGAAAATCTTCCTCCTGACATCCCCTGTCAGCCCAGTCTTCGTGACCACCAAAAAAATCCTACGCCCCTGATACGAGCTACCAAGGAAAGTTCAGAAGCCATTTAACAAAATACAGTAGCAGCACAGGGTGAGGCCAAGTCATCCAGAAAAGGCAGCTACTATAGAAGCAGGAAAATAAGACTTTTAAGTATAATTTAGTAGAAACACCGGAAGAGTACAGATAAAAGATTTGAAACCAAAAGAAATGATACAGACATTTTGAAAACCCAGGAAATAATTATAAAAGAGAATAATCACAACTAAAGACTGAATCACGGATCCGGTGGATAAAATAGAGGAGTCTCACATACATTAAGCCAAAATATAAAGAAATACAAAATTCATTCACTCTTTTTTTTTTTTTTTTTTTAAATAACATCTTTCTGTGTCGCCCAGGCTGGAGTGCAATGGCGCCATCATGGTTCACTGCAGTCTCAGTCTCTGGGGCTCAAATGATCCTCCTGCCTCAAACCCCCAAATAGATGGAACCACAGATATGTGTCATCATGACATATTTCTAAGTTGCCCAGGCTGGTCTTGAATGCCTGGGCTTCAAGCAATCCTCCTGCCTTGGCCTCCAAAAGCATTAGGAATACAGACATGAGTTACCATACCCGACCTGATTTGACTTTTCTAACAGTATCACTCTGATTGCTGCCTTGAGAACAGATGCAGAGGAGCAAAGACATAAGCAAGGAGATCAATTAGGGAGCTGCTGCAACAGAAGCTGCCACCTGGCGAGAGAAGATGGTGCTTTGGAGCAGAGCAGTGGTTGTCAGCATGGAGAGGACAGATCAAGTTTGGACATGTTTTGAAGATACGGCCATGAAGAAATTGCAGATAGACTTGACTGTGGGTTTGGAGAAAGTCACCGAGGGAAGTAACAGGGCTTTGGGTTGAGCAGCTTGAAAGATGGAGGTACTAGTTAGAGAGATGGGGAAGATGGTGACTGGCGAAGGACAAGAAGCAGGGGAAATGGAATGCTTTGCCCTTGTGAGGTTGGAGCTATGTGAAGAAGGAAAGGCCTTTTAGTGCTCAGCTGCTTTGGTTCAAGTCCCAGCTAGGCCATTCACTGGTCTTATGGCTTTGAACATACTACTCAGCCTCTGGAGGCTGCAGTTTCCTCATGTGAAAAACAAACAAAAAGAAAACAAAAACAGACAACCCATTTTCTGGAGCTCTTATGAAGCTGGAATGAGTTAATTTTTATAAAGTGCTTATAATAGCATATTGTAGACAGTGTTCATCAACTAAGTAAACATCCAAGAGTAACGCAAGGGAAATCGAGGTGCTGTTTCAAGAATACACATATATTTAAATTTAAGTAGATGCACTCTAATGGATCACTATAGGCAGAAGGGAAGGAAAGGAGAAACAGAGATAAATAGGGGGAGGGAGAGACAATAAGATGAAATACATATATAGAAGTAGGATGTCAGAAGGGAATGGCATGTGTTTTATTCACTGCTGAAGCTCCAAGGCCTGAAAATGTCTACAACATGTACTGAGCACAAAAGGGAATAAAGAATTGAATGAATGAACAAATGAACTGAGGAGTTCATTAGCTCACTTCTGTGCCTTGTGGAGCCTATAAAAAAATTCATGCACATATACTTAGCCTGGTTCTGAATTCTGAGTATCAAGGAAAATATTGTATAAGCATCCAAATAGAAAGAACTGGTTATTTTAAAAGGAAAGAAGTTCAGGCTAGCATAGGACATCTCATCTATAATTTTGGGAGCCAGAAGGCAATAGAATGAAGTTAGAAATTATGAGGGAAATAGGATAATTCATCAATCCTATATGCAGCCAAAAGGGTGATCATATAAGAGTAAAAGAATGACAGTAAAAATACATTTATGACCACCTGCTGAGAAATTCTAGCAAATACTCTAGCAATATAAAAATTAAATCAAAACAAAAATTTCTACATAGCAAGAGATGAAAATACAAGCAACAACGAGTAATATCTAAATTAAGGTTTAGTTTAAATTGAAAGGGGTTATGTTAATATGACCCAATACAATGCTTGTTAAAAGAATATTCAAAATGAAAAAAAAATAAATTTCAAGGAAACACTTAATATTGGCCTGGAACTTAAATTCTAATTATCTTAATAACACCTAGTTGTTATCAGAGGTGCTGAGGGGCGGCAAGTTAAACTTCTTGACTAGATGGAAAGATGCGCAGTTATAATTTAATTTTGGAAAGTTGATCTAGCAGCATTTTTTAAGATTTAAAACGCTCACGTTGTTTGAATCAGCTCAGTTCAGTGCAATTGTTTTTGCAATAGCAACGAAAGAAAAAAGTAAAATAGTCTCAACTTTTATGTCAGACTTAGATATATATATCAGTAGACATATTATATGTGTTTAACAAGATGTTAAAATGAGCTGGTTCTTTCTATATAGAGACAGAAAGTTGTCAATGATGTATTTTTAAGTAAAGAAAAAACATTTACAGATTATTTTAAAATATACAATTATGTATTTTAAAATATCATATGTCAATATATTGTTAAGTAAAGAAAACATCTGCAGAGTACTTAAAGACATCATACATAGGGATACACAGTTACGTATGTTTATGTAATTATGGGAAAAAGGTATAGAATGGAGTACTCCAATTCTCAATATTGTTTACTCAGCGATAGTGAGACTGAAACTCAAAAAACAAAACCAAAAATTAAACAACAACAAAAAGAAAATAATACAAAATTTTAGCAATATTTTTACCTGAATGGTGAATTATGGGCGAATTTTATTTACTTTTCCATCTCTATGATATATTCTAAGTTTCTTTCTATGGGAATGTTTCACTTTCATAACTAGAAAACTTTTTAATAAAACTACGTGTATTGTTTATAAATTGAATTTCATTTTAAAAAAACTATTGGTGAATAATCATCAATAAATTTGTATTCTTTGTGTTTCTTTGACTTGTTTAATTCTTTGCATGATTTATTTATCTATTTTACCTTTGTACTAAAATCAAACTTTTGCTAAATTTCTGAACTGAACTCATTTCCTGTTTTTGTTCTATTATTAAAATTTGGGAAAAAATGTAAAATAGACAGTAATAATTTTATTCCAAAACTATACTTGCAGCTCTGTAATTTATCCAGTATTTTTAATAAACATACTACAAATATTTTTGAAAAATACTTATTTTTAAAGGTGGAAAGAGACCAGGGTGAGGAGAAACAGCATTTTTAAATGTTTAAGTCATGGTTCTTGAGATGAAACATTGCTGGAAGTGAACCAGTTCTGTTTCAAAGAAACAGGAAATGGGACAAAACTCATTTGTTTGCTCCTACATCAACACAGACCAACAAAAAAAAGAGTAAAACAGTCATCAGCAATATTATGGTAAATGTACTATACATGAAAGTGTTTCTGCTAGTTTGACATGCATAAAGTAATACGAATCAGATTTAGGTAATATAACTAAAAGGTTCTTCAGTTAATTGATCTAATACATGGCATGTATACACACACACACTGAATTTAGTTTAAATTGAAAGGGATTATGTTGATATGACACAATACATTTGAAAATGTACTGGGATTTTCCTACCAAATATATTTGTACAAATAATATTTGTGCAAATAAGATTATGATTTTGCAGTTTAGTTTTGTATACAGTGACAATAAGACATATTGTAATTATAAAACCTAAAAAATATCTATAAAGACTGCTTATATATGATGTTAAAACTAGCCATTGTACCCAGCATAGAATTTCCTTCTTCATTAACAAGAAAAGGAGATTTTTTAAAAGTTTCAACTTTTTATATGTCCTAGCTTTCCATAAATGAATTTTTAATAAAAGAGACACAACTCTTTTTAAAAGACATGTAAAGCAAGCTATTTAAAAATATATAACCATTCTTTTAGCTTCTCTTACTAAAGTGGCTATTAAGCAACTAAATTACAGAAAACCCTTGTTAATCTTCACACTAAATCATCCTAAATTTTAACAGATGAATAAGTACCAAGCCATTGATAAATCTCATTATCTTTAGCATTCTTCCTGTAAAATACTACTCTAGGCCTTTGGGTTAGTCTCTAGGATTTGGTTTGGCTGTTAAGCAAATTCAGACCTACCTGCTCAGGTAAGAGTGAGCATAGTCAGTGGATGAGCAGACAGCAGGAATACTGCCTTTGGGACCAGTCTGCATCAATCTCCTGTATACTTGCTGCGGGCTAGAGCCCACTGCTGCTCTATGATAGGCCACAGTTAACAAAGACAGAATGACGCAAATATTAAAACAAAATAAAAAAAAAAAAAGCTGACAGTAAATCTTTCTGAAACAAGCTAACAATATGTTATCAAGAAATATAACTGGGAGGAGCTTTTATTCTGAACCAGCATCAGGAAGCTAGCAGTGATCAAGCTAAACAGGGAAGGTAAATATTACCACTACTTTAAAAATAACTCCAAGCATGGGTCACCAGGAACCACAACGATGCGTTAACAGTATATATATGAAAACACGTGTCCATTAAAACTGACTTAATTGTTGATTGATTTGAAAGAAAAGTACTTCTCTATTAGACATCTGTACAAAGAAAATAACTAGCATTTAAAAAAAAAAAAAACTTGCTTTCAAAAAGAGATGACTTGTACCCAAAAAATGAATATTTTTTAAAAATAGAATGTACTCAAACCCCATAACATATTATAGTTAGAAAATACTTTAAAGCAATGGCTTTCCAACTACTTTTGAACCACAACTACAAAAAGAAATACATTTTATATTTTTATTCAGTACATATGTAGGTAGCACCCATAACAAATGTTTTCATTAAAAAATACCCTTACTTTGTTTAAGTCACTCTGATATTTCCTATTTTATTCTATTTCTTCTTTTAATTACTGGAAATTACAACCCAATAATGTTATCAACCACAATAGAAAAGCACTGTCTTAAATGTTATATGGTCACACACATTTATCCCATCAGTTTTTGTTTGTTTGTTTTTGAGAGGAGTTTCACTCTTGTCGCCCAGGCTGGAGTGCAACGGTGCGATCTCAGCTCACTGCAACCTCTGCCTCCCAGGTTCAAGCAATTCTCCTGCCTTAGCCACCCAAGTAGCTGGGGTTACAGGCGCCTGCCACCACACCTAGCTAATTTTTGCATTTTTTTAGTAGAGATGGGATTTCACCTTATTGACCAGGCTGGTCTCGAGCTCCAGACCTCAGGTGATCCACCCACCTAGGCCTCCCAAAGTGCTGAGATTACAGGCGTGAGCCACTGCGCCCGTCCTATCTTATCAGTTTTTACATTTAGACTTTTGAATACAATAAAAGTTGATTAAATAAAAATTATTTTAAAATAGAAAAGAGAAAAAAGTTAAACGAAGATATATAAGAATAAAGCAAAGAATAAAAATCAGGAAACATAAGTAAATCAAAAACCAAATATAAAAAAAAATGGTTTTACATATAAAACTTCCAAAATGACCCTCTCTACATGGAACCAGATCCTCCAATATGGCAAAATGAAGAGCTGCACAAGGGCAGTTTCTCTTCCATTTCTATCTGTTACTCTGCATAGGATTAAAGCATCATTATGACTCATTGATTATCAGTCTCAGTTCTTCACCCTCCTCACGTCCACACCTCTGTCTTTCCTTCACTGGGGGTAGAAAGTACTTTTTTTGCCCTTTGAATTTGAACTTTGCATTTGACATGTCTTGGCCAAAAGAACGTGAACAGAAATAAAAATGTTCCAGCTCCAAACCTAGTCTTTGGGAGGACATGTTTATGAATGTCCTTTATCCTATCACCAGGAATACAACGTACCCAGCTAAGTCACTTGTCCAAGGAAGTTGAGAGACATGTGGAACAGACCAGGGCATGAAGACCTGCGGCACGTGGCAGCCACCCTAGCTGACCCCATGGATTCATGAGCACAAGGTGCTATTATTTTAAGCTATGGAATTTTGGTATCATTTGTTACACAGCAGGATCAAAGCAATATTAACTGTGTCAATAGTATTTTTGAAGGAAGCCATGGGGGTCTGCTGCCCCATTCTCCTGCCTTGGGATCACTAGAGAAACACTGACACCCCACAATGAGTCAACTGTGACCTAAATAGCCATTATTAAAAGCAGTGGTAGAACAAGCAAAAGGGCATACAGTGTAATTATCCTTTACTAAATGAATATAACTGCTGCTTCCGAAGTCTCCAGATATTAAAGGTTGATTCAAGAAATAATATCCAGGTTCAGTTCTTGTTAATAGTACATAGAAAATGTCATTCACTTTTCTCAAAATGAGTTTAATATTGCCTGAATCATACATATTCCTGTCTTATCACGAATCAATCTTCTTTGCAGGCAAGCACAGTACCTCATGTATAAAAGTTTACCAAGCTCTAGGAAATCAAGGCTCTCATCTGCTTTATTCACTAGTCTCTCCCCATGGCTTAAAACAGTGCTTGACAGGCCGGGCGCGGTGGCTCATGCCTGTAATCCCAGCACTTTGGGAGGCCGAGGCGGGCGGATCACGAGGTCAGCAGATCGAGACCATCTTGGCTCAGTGAAACCCCGTCTCTACTAAAAATACAAAAAATTAGCCGGGCGTGGTGGTGGTGGCGGACGCCTGTAGTCCCAGCTACTCGGGAGGCTGAGGCAGGAGAATGGTGTGAACCCGGGAGGCAGAGCTTGTAGTGAACCGAGATCACGCCACCACATTCCAACCTGGGTGACAGAGTCAGACTTCATCTCAAAAAAAAAAAAAAAAAAAAACACAGTGCTTGATAAACCATAGATGCTTAATAAATACTGGCTTACTGAATAACACTGAATTACTGGATAAATTAATTATTTTAATTATTCATTTTTAAAAGCCTTTTAATCAAAGGATTACATTGATATGGAATTCTCTTAGTTTCACTGTGCTAATTACAAAACTGCACAGGCAGTAAATCTTCTCTTCATCTCCTGCTCTTTCTTTCATCTGGAGAACTTATCTAATTGGATAATGATTTTTTCTTCTAGGAATATACAGTTAATAGTGAGATTGACATACAAATAAATATTTATTGCACAATAGAGGGACTGCTAAATGGAAATATAAAGGCTGTGTTATGGGAGAGCAGAAGGATTTGAAAACCCCTTGTGGCAGCCAGAACAGGCTTCATGCATGAGGCCACATATAAGCTGAATCTGCAAAGATAATCCTCAGAGACTTCACAAACCAGCTAAATTTAGAATAGGAAAATACACACAAAAACTCTTGTTTAATCTTAATAAACTAATTTCATAGTGGACAATTAAAGTCCTTTAGTTAGTAACAATCTTGTTTTAAAATGTTATTCTTATTCCAGCATCTTTTTTTTAATCAACAAAAGTGTCTTGAATGTTTACTGTGGGCATTCGAAATAAAGCTTCTTTTTCCTTTCTATTAAGCATACACACACACACACACACACTCACCCCTAAAAAAAGAAATAAAACTTAAAATATCTTAATTCCCACTCTCTGAACCTAGTGAATTTCAAGCTAATTATCAGCTCCATCACCAAATGGGTCTTAGTGAAGTAACGGTATGATCTACATCCTTGGACATGCATGCCTGCTCTCTACTGCTTTGACGATTGAATAGGACATTCCTGCAGAATTGTGAACTCCATGAAGGCAGAGATTTTGTTTTTGTTGTTTCGTTTTTGAGATAGGGTCTCCCTCTGTCACCCAGGCTGGAGTGCAGTGGTGTAATCATGGCTCACTGTAACCTTAACCTCCTGGGATTCTCCCACCTCAATCTCCTGAGTAGCTGGGACTAAAGGCATGCACCACCACACCCAGCTAGTTTTTGTATTTTCTTTTTTTTTTCTTTTTTCTTTTTTTTTTTTTGGAGAGAAGAGATTTGGCCATAGTACCCAGGCTGGTCTTGAACTCCTGGGATCAAGGGATACACCTGCCTCAGCTTCCCAAAGTGCTGAGATTACAGGCATGAGTCAACCACCACACCTGCCTGAAGACAGAGACTTTGTATGCTTTGTTCACTGCTATAACCCCAGGGCCTAGCATATAGCAGGTGATCCCTAACTACTGGTTGGTTGACTGACAGATTTCTACCAGATTAGCTGAATATTCACATCTCTAGCACAAAGGAGAAATCTCAGAGCTTGCGGTATTGATTCAGAAGGCATTCACCTAGTGGTAATAGTTGAAGTTGTCTGTGACAGAAGATAAAAGAAATCCAAGAAGGGGAAAGAGGAAGGAAGATGGAACTGTAAGAAATGTCAATATATAAGTAAAATACTTCCAGATACTGGGGTGATAAAAAAATCGACCAACAAAGCCAAGAGGGGAAGAAGAGTTTAATGAAGTTATGGAGTAAAATGCCACTGAGTGTTAGAGTAAGGATAGAGATCAAGCATAAGGTCAAAGATTTAAAAAGGTATCATTAGTGGTTTGGAAGCAATGTCAGTGGAGTACTATGGACCATGGAGAAGATAGTGTATGGTAAGAAAATAAAGGTAGCCAGGGTAAATAAATTTTTTGAGACCTATAACACTGCAAAGAAAGTGAGAAATGGAATAACAGTTTGAAGGAATGGGAAGTCCAGGGAAACGTAGAGCAAATACAAATTAAAAACAAGAGGTTTCATTTTCCCTGTAGAAAATAAGAAAAGAGATTTTCCTTGCTTTCCCTTAGAGTCTTTGTATTAGAAAACTTGTGCTTTAAGGTCTTTCCCTATCTCTTTAAAATGTAGGTAAATCTTTTTAATGCTAACTCAGCCTCTTGTCAGCATTATGACCCAGAAATGTCTTTCTCAAGGACTGGGAACCATCTCTTGGAAATGTAAACATTAAGGAAGACAGCACCCTATCTCCCAGATTCTGTGGGATGGTAGGAAACTAGCCTTAGCTTACTACTTGCTCCAAGTTGCAAAACTCCCTCTTGTCATAAAGAGCAGTTGATTTTCACCTTGGTTAAAGCCAGTAAGCTAACACAGATGGTTACCCCAACTACCATGTGGGTTTAGGATGAATTATGTGTAACATATGGTGCTGTCAAGTCCTCTTACATAAGCACTAGTTATAGTTTATTTGAAGAAAATGTGTGTATTCATCAGGGTTCACCAGAGAAACGGAACAAATAGGATGTTTCTATGGTCTAAATGTTTGTGCCCCTCAAAATTCATTTGTTAAAACCTAATTCCTCATGGGATGTATTAGGAGGTGGAACTAATTAAAACTTTGGGGGTGATTAAGTTATGAAGGTGGAGCCTTTATGAATGAAATTAGTTCCCTTATAAGGAGCCAGAGAGAGTACAGCTCCCCCCTTCTACCCTGTGAGGACACAGAGAGAAAATGTCATCTATGAACCAGAAAGCAGGCCCTTACCAGATACCAAATATACCAACACCTTGTTCTTGGTTTTCCCACCCTCCAGAATGGTGAGAAATAAAAGAAAGAGATCTATTAAAAGGAGCTGGTTCATGCATTATGGAGGCTGGCAAGTATCACATTGTTCAGGGTGAGTTGGCAAGCTGGAAACCCATTAGAGTTGATGATGTAGCTCCAGTCCTAAGACTAGCAGGCCTGAGACCCATGAATAGCCAACGTCTCAGTTTGAGTCTGAAGGTAAGAAAAAGCCAATGTTCTAGTACAAAGCCAGTCACTCAGGAGAAATTCTCTCTTACCTGGGGGAAGGTCAACCTTTTTGCTCTATTCAGACTTCCAACTGAATGGATGAGGTCTACTCACCTTAGGAAGACAATCTGCATTAGAGTTTAAGTGCTAATCTTACCCCAAAACACCCTCACAGAAATACTCAGAATAATGTTTAACCAAATATCTGGGCACCCTGTGGCCCAATCAAGTTGACACACAAAAATTAATCATCACAATGTCTGGAACGGATTGTGTCTGCTTGCCTATATAATGTACCCTAGAACTTAAAGTATAACAATAACAACAACAACAAAAAAAGAATGAGGTGTATTTTATCTTTGCAATATCTTAGTGGACTGCCTGTGACGTGCATCACATAATACAAATGTTTTCTTTCTCTTCTACCTTTGTGGAATGGTTTTCTGGGTTGGGAGGAGATTTGGTTTTAAATTATATTTTCCCAACAGCTGCATTTGTTAAGTTTGATTAGAGTAAATGTGAAAGTGTTTGTCACACAGCAGGATGAACCAGAAGGAAAGAAAAAGTGAAGATCAAATAAGATGTATTTGATGGAGCATGGGTTCAGGGCGATGGAAGATGATGTTACAAGAAATACAGGGGGCTACAAGCCTTGAAAGGAAGAGAAACCCTTCCCTTTCTTGCTCTTTCTCCTCTTCCCAACTGTGTTAGTTTTCTGGGGCTGCCATAATAAAATAACACAGAATGGCTTAAACAACAGAAATTTATTTTCTCATAGTTCTGGAGGCTGGAAGTCCAAGATCATGGTGTCAACAGGTTTGATTTCTCCTGAGGCTTCTCTCTTTGGCTAACAGATGACTGCATTCTCACTGTGATTTTGCATGGTCTAACACATTTTTGGTGTTTTTCGTGTATCCAAATTTTCTCTTCTTCTGATTCCAGTGCGATTGCATTAGGACCCACACTAGCAGTCTTATTTTAACTTAATCACCTCTTAAAGGCCCCATCTTCCAATACAATTACATTTTGAGGTACTGGGGGTTAAAACTTCAATGTATGAAATTTGGGGGATACTATTCAACCCATAATGCCAATGTATCAAACTCTACTCAGCCTTGAAAACTCAATTCACTTGTTACTTTCACCTTAAAATTGAAGTCAGTTTCTCTCATGCTTTCACTTCCTTAGAATTTTGTTTTTCTTTTTCATATGGCCTTGTAATACAGTTAACTATTTTTATTTCTTAAGAATGTATTTTATATTCTAAATAATGATTTAGAATATAAATTATTATATTCTACAAACATTTTCTTGCATATACTTATATACAATATTAGCTGTATTAATGGTTGTGTGAATGGAACTGATATTTGATGATGTTAACTTTACTTGGATCTTTACTTACCTCTCATTAGAAGATTATCTGGGCCTTAGAATCTTTATCTGTAAAGTTAGCAGATTGGCATAGATAATCTCCTTGTTTCTTTTATCTCTACTATTCCATCCATCCATTATTTCATTCATTCTCTTACTCATCCATTCAGGAATTATCAAAGAAGTATCTTCTATTCCTAGATGGCAGAGGCAGTGCTCAGTGTTTTGAAAACAATGAACAAGACCAAGTTTCTACCTTCCAGGTCAAATAGTTGACATTCTAATTTTAACCTGCCGTCAAATTCAGATGAGTTTGTCTTACCCTTCTTGTTCCCCAGCATTCCACATCGTAAGGCCCATTTTGCAAAGTCATGCTGCAGGGAGTCTTTTTTAGACTACCTTCCTCCCAGCTTATTTGTGGTCAATCTCTTCAGTTTTTCCCACAGTCTAAATATACTGCAGTTCTCACACCTCTACATATCACTTCAATACAACTATACCACAATTAAACATTTAGAGAGATCATGTGATATGACTTGAATACCCCATGAACCTAAGATATCTGCCCCAACTCATCTTGCCCAATAATAGGCAAGTGTACCCGAAGTTACCTCTTTAGAACAGCTTCTTTGGATTAAGGTATTTTTTTCTGGAAGTTTTCTTTTAAAATGCGGATATCATATCCCCTGTTGTACTTTATTATAGTGATTGATTGCAGCTGTATCCTTTATTTCACACTTCCCACAGTGCCTTCAGTGTAAAGCAATAAATGAAATAGAAATTCTCTAAGGACTACACCCACTAATATTAACAGATATTTTAGAACGAGTTAGCTTATGACCACAGAGTTTATGGGTAACAAAGTATTAACATAAGAAGAGTTTGGGATAAATTTGGAGCTTGCTGCACTTTTCATTTTTTATTTTTGAAATCAGTCTCAGGTGATTAAGAAGTCTGATGCCTTACAAGTGAAGAGGTTGGTTCCATTGTGGGGATTGGATATCAACACAGGTGTATTTAAAATGCTCTGACTGTTAAAAAGGTACTGAAAGCAGATGCACAGGACAGTGTGTAACTGGCACAAATATTGACTGTTTTCCATCATAATGGAAGAAAAGTAGCATAATCAGCCATCACTACAAAAAAAATCAAATCCTTACAGATGATGATAAATCGTGAAATGCATAACCAAGGATTAAAATGTTTACTTTTATATTTATAGAGGTTTTGCTTATTACACAAACTAGGAATCAGCAATTTCTAGAAAATAAATATCTTAAGTTTTGCAGGCCACAGATCTGTGATAGCTACTAGACTTTGCCACTGTAACATGAAATAAGTCATAGTCAATAGCAATAGCAAATAAATGAGTGCAGTTGTGTTCCAATAAAACATTATGTATAACAAATAGTTTACTGACCCCGATATAAACTGTGGAAAAGATACTACGAGAATTTCCTACCATCAATCAAATCAACAAGATGGGAATTCAAAGTCATTTTCCTGGTAAGATTCTTCTGTCCATTCTGCTAAAAATACAAAAGACAGCTAGAGGAAAACTACAATTTGCAATATAAAAAAAAAAAAGTTGACCGAGGCAAAAATAAGGAAAAAGATATCAGTCTTTACAATTGCATTTGATGCTTACATTTAGGCTTAGCTATTTTCTGCTGGCATAAAAAGAAAACAGTCTTATCTCCACAAAACACTGTATATAAACTTCCTTATAAGCTTACCAGGGATGTAATTGGTTATTTCTTGGAAACTGTTCCAAAAGTGTTTCAGGCTTCAGGAAAATTCTGTTATGAGGGTCCTTACTCTTTCCCATTCATCCCTCAATTTTTTACAGCAAAGTTAGTGAAGATTTTGTCTGACCTCCTTCCACCTCCCCTTTCTTCAGATGCTCTCTTCTTTTCATTGAAGAGTCCATCTTTTCAGGAATACAGTTGCCAGGGGCCCCAATGTTTCCGTAGCAAATTGAACATGACCATGCCTAGAGATGTTCACCATTAAAAGTACATAGGCAAGGCCGGGCATGGTGGCTCACGCCTGTAATCCCAACACTTTGGAAGCCTGAGGTGGAAGGATCACGAGGTCAGGAGATAGAGACCATCCTGGCTAACACGGTGAAATCCCGTCTTTACTAAAAATACAAAAAATTAGCCGGGCGTGGTAGCGAGCGCCTGTAGTCCCAGCTTCTGGGGAGGCTGAGCCAGGAGAATGGCGTGAACCAGGGAGGCAGAGCTTGCAGTGAGCCGAGATCGTGCCACTGCACTCCAGCCTGGGTGACAGAGAGAGATTCCGTCTCAAAAAAATAATAATAATAATAATACACAGGAAAATCTTGAGGTCTTCAATACATAAAGAAATGTCTCCACATGTGGAATTCGAGGCTGGCAGGAGATACAAAGAATGTGGCTTAAATCCCCTGAAATCAGATTGGCATAGACCTGGCTTTGTTCAGAACTAAGTGCTTCCTGGCATGGGACATGGCATATAGTCAGTTGCACAGTTCTATTCCTATTGTGGATAAAGATGATCCAACAGCACTATCATGACTTTCTAAAAAGCATTCTGAAAGCAGATAAAATTCCCTTTACTCTGATTTTAAAATAATCTTTAGCAAGTAACTTATACGTAATATCAGGTTTCCCAAGTAGTTTTATAACATGAAGGTACTGCTGTTCTGAAATAAGTATATCCGACTGGCTTAGTAGTAAGCAATCAATCACTTTCGGGGTGCTTACAGGATATGGGTCCTGTATTGCATTTTCAAATTTAATCTTCTTGCCAATACTGAGAGTCTGGAAACATTAATCCCATTTTTGTTAGAGAGACTGATGCTCAAGGAAGCTAAGGAATTTGGTAATTATACGCAGGCCTGTCTTCAAAGTTCTATCTCCTTGTGCTGCTATTTTATTTCTCCCATGTGTGTAAATGACTAGACTCATTCTGATTTATAAATCATCTTTGGTGAGTTCTGTTAAAAGTGGCTCAGTCTCACGCTTATAATCCCAGCACTTTGGGAGGCCGAGGTGGGTAGACTATAAGGTAAAGAGATCGAGACCATCCTGGCCAACATGGTGAAACTCCATCTCTACTGAAAATACAAAAATTAACTGGGCATGGTGGCGCATGCCTGTAGTCCCAGCTACTCAGGAGGCTGAGGCAAGAGAATTGTTTGAACACAGGAGGCAGAGGTTGCAGTGAGCGGAGATCACACCACTGCATTCCAGCCTGAGTGACAGAGAGAGACTCTGCCTGGGAAAAAAAAAAAAAAAAAAAAGTGGCTCAGTTTCTAATAGTCTGATCGTATCTGATGGAATGTAAGAGAAATGATTTTCTGAACGTAAAGTATTGAGAACCAGAACCGAAATAGATTCCCTATGTAATACAACTTTGTAACACTCTATTCCTGACTACAAAGGGTAGTAAATGATATATTTCTTTAAAGATTAAGCTACAATGCAGTTCAGTACTAATAATTATGATGATTACTAGAGAGTGTATAAGTACAGAACATGACAATAATGTCTTCTACTAACCTTGCAAAAGATATGAAACCATCTCTGGGTCAGGAATCAAACAGCTACTGAATTAGTTCACTGTGTAGAGAACTTCATGTAGATCCCTACATTTTAGATAAAATATTATATCAGGGGTGCGTCTATCTAAATAGCTTAGCACATTAAGAGCATTTACATCAAAGTAGTATATTTGGAATAAATATATATAAAAGGTTTATCACAGTCCCTGGAACCCAGTAGAAGCTCAGTAAATAATAGTTAAGGAAGCTAATAATAATATGGAGGCTAAAAAGCAAAGTGGTGCTTCAAAAATTGTGTTCAGTTCAGAGCCCTGAGGACAGACCAATTGTTAGCAGGTCTCATGCATCTCCCAAAGCTCCTTTCAGAAAACAAGTTGACTGATAAATAAACTCATTGTGATACCACCTACTCTGAATTATTACAGAGTAGAGTGTTAGAAGATTGTCTATATATCCATTCGTTGGCAACCAGAAATAGAAGAGCATGTCAACAAGCCACTCAACTTATACATTTCAGGAAGAATATTTTCTCATTCTGAAACATCCCTACGACACTACACCTTGTATGCTAATTTATATTTGAACTTTGAATTTCTTACCCAGATATTATATTTATATGTACCTGTAGAGGGCAGCCTTCTACAAATTTTTGTAAGATGTGGATTTTTAGCCTTCCTTCCTCCTCCCAAAATGCTCCAGAAGGGAGTGACCCAGCATGAAACAAACTTTGCCTTTGCTTGGAAGAAACTAGAACAATCTACAATAGCAGATTTTCCACCATGTGTTACTCAGACCCTTGTTGTGCATCTTGGGAACTCTTGACGGCAGAGCCTGAACATACTGCGTGTGCAAGTGCAGCCTAAGCTTGGCAATTGTCAGTAATAACAAAGTAACAAGTAACAAAGAAGAAGAATAAGCAAGAGGAAGAGAAGGAGGAGGGGAGGAAGGAAGAGGAGGGGGAAAGGAGAGGAGGAGGAGGGAGAGGAAACATGGAAAGAAAATAAGGAAGAGGAAGAGAAGGAAAAAAAAGACGGAAGGAAGGGGAGGAGGAAGATCTTTGACTAACCCTGTACTAGTCTCTAGGCCAAGGGAATTACATGAAATCCCACGTTTATTCTTACAGTACCTTTAAATAATAGATATTATTTTTAACCATTACTTTACCAAAAAAAAAGGGAACTGAAAATTAAATCAGTTACTACTAAGAAGCAGCTGTAGAATTTGATTCCAGATTTGTCTGACTTGAGTTCTAGCTCCTAACCACTACCAAGAATTTGCAAATAAAAATTAAATCAGGCTAGGTGTGGTGGCTTACATTTGTAATCCCTTCACTTTGGGAGGCCAAGGCCAGTGGATCGCTGGAGCTCAGGAGTTCAAGACCAGCCTGGGCAACATGGTGAAACACCACCTCTATAAAAAATACAAAAATTAGCTGCGTTTTTTGTGGTGTATGCCTATAGTCCCAGCTAGTTGGGAGGGTAAGGTGTGAGAATCACTTGAGCCCAGAAAGTCGAGGCTGCAGTGAGCAGTGTTCACACCACTGCACTTCAGCCTGGGTGACAAAGCTAGACCCTGTCTCAAAAAGAAAAAATAATAATAATAATAATTTAAATTAAAGGGTTTCCCATCTCTTTTGCTGATTTCTCTCACAGACCCTTAAAATACCTAGAGAGGGAAACTACATGAGGCTACTACATGAATGAGAACTTTACTTAACACCTGTCTATGAATGAATGGGTAGACTACTATTAATTAAATGCTAAGCAGATGAGACAACATAGTAACATTAATTTCAAAACGTTTTCAAAATAGTATTTGTAATTGTCTTAATCTATAAAAATAGTATAACATTTTATCAGCAGTTTCTGAAGATAATTTCCACATATTTATTTCCAGTAAGATTAAATTATATGTGTGTATTTAGGAAGTTATTGTCAGGATATCAGATTTTATTTTCTTACCACAATGCTTTTATAATTCATGTCCACAAAAGCTAGTTTTCCAGTACTAGCTAGGTACACATGACAGCAGGCTTTTGAATTAATTTTTACTAATATTGAGATAACAAACCCTTGGTTAGTTCTATTTAATGGAGCAAAACAAAACAATTTTACCAAAAACAGGAAGAAAAAAAGTCAACTGGTTCAAAACCAATTTCATTAAATCAACATCATAATCTATTAAAACAGAATTTCTGATTCTAATATTTTTTATATCTCAAATCAAAGTTTATCCAATCAACATGTCTAGAACGCATACTGTCCAAACATTAACTATTTATCAGATAATCTGCTACCATGGTGACACCTGGGTCCTATTTGCTTTGGCAGGAGTCCAAAGTTTCCAGGAAGTGTGGATGATTAAATAGCTTTTCATGCTGATAAGCACCTTTGCTGTATTTCTATAACTGGACCACCAAACAGAATTTCAAAATGGCGAGATTAAAAGAGCTCACTCTTCTGTTTATATATTTTCATTGATCCCTTTAAACTTACTTTCCATGCCAGAAAAATTCTCTTTATGTTGCCAGTCTTCTCCCAATGTCCCAAAGAAAATTCTTATTCTCCACACCACGTCAACAGACATGATTAATTATTGAGGGGTGACAACGTGTTAGCAGCCCTCATGCTACGCGCCTCCTCGGCCTCGGCATCCACTTTGGAGGGGCTTGAGGAGCCCTTCAGCTTGCCACTGAACTGTGGGAGCTCCTCTCCGGGCTGGCCGAGACCGCAGCCGGCTCCCTCTGCTTGCCCTGAGGTGTGGAGGGAGAGGCGCCGCGGGAACTGGGGCTGTGCGTGGCGCTCGAGGGCCAGCACGAGTTCCCGCGGGCGCAGGGGCTGGGGGCCCCACACTCGAAGCAGCCAACCGGCCGGCGCTACAGGCCCAGGGCAGTGACGGGCTAAGCACCCAGGCCAGCAGCTGCGGAGGTTGCCCTGGGTCCCCCAGCAGTGCTGGTCCGCTGGCACTGCACTCACATTCTCGCCAGTCCTCAGATGCCTCCCTGTGGGGCAGGGCTTAGGACCTGCAGCCCGCCATATCCGAGCCCCACCCCCTGGTGGTGGGCTGTCACATGGCCGTGGGCTCTCACGTGGCCAGGCCTTCCCGACAAGTGCTGCCCCCTGGCTGGGTCCCCATCAACCAACCAGGAGCTGAGCAGTGCAGCTTGCCTGCAGCCCTGGTGAGGAATCCACTGGGTGAAGCCAGCTGGGCTCCTGAGTCTGGTGAGGACTTGGGGAACTTTTATGTCTAACTAAGGGATGGTAAACGCACCAATCAGCACTCTGTGTCTAGCTCAATGATTGTAAATATACCAATCAGTACTCTGTGTCTAGCTCAAGGTTTGTAAACACACCAATTAGTACTCTGTATCTAACTAACCTAGTGGGGACTTGGAGAACTTTTACGTCTAGCTAGAGGATTGTAAATGTACCAATCAGCATGCTGTCAAAATAGACCAATCAGCTCTCTGTAAAATGGACCAATCAGCTCTCTGTAAAATAGACCAATCATCAGGATGTAGGTGGAGTCAGATGAGGGAATAAAAGCAGGCTACCAGCCCACGGCAACTCGTGTGGGTCATTTTTCCGAAGCGCTGTTGTTTTGCTCTTTGCAGTAAATCTTGCTGCCGTTTACTCTTTGGGTCCACGCTGACTTTGAGCTGTAACGCTCACCGCAGAGGTGTGCAGCTTCACTCTTGAAGCTACTGAGACCGCATAACCCACCAGAAAGAATGAACAACTCCAGACTTACTGCCTTTAAAAGCTCTAACACTCACCACAGAGGTCTGCAACTTCACTCCTGTTAGTGAGACCTGGAACCTACCAGAAGAAAGAAGCTCCAGAGACATCTGAACGTCTGAAGGAACAAACTCCGGACATACCATCTTTAAGAACTGTACCACTCACCACGAGGGTCTGCTGCTTCATTCTTGAAGTCAGCAAGACCAAGAACCCACCAATTCCGGGCACATTATGATGGCCTTCCACATATATGTTTAAATATTAATTGCGTATTTTCACCTTAACCCTCACACTGCATTGTATCGAATTCTGTGCTGTTAAAGCTACAAGATTGACTTTGAGGAATGTGGTATGTCTCTCTTAAAAGCTAAGGCTGCAATATAAATTTGGCTTTAATAATCGTTAAACAATAAATCAATATCCAGAACTTAAATAGGCTTGACAATGAGCTCTTCAAGAAGCACAGGGTAGCGTTCAGGTAGTTGCTAGTAAGAAAATACTAGCAACATAAAGTGGTAGGGAAAGCAGTAAGCATGAAGTTAAATTATTCTGGTTTGAGGATTTGATACATATAAGTTAGGAACTTTGAACGTGACACTCTGCTCTCTAATGCAGAATGGAGAAAAATGTGCCTACCTTGTGAAATATGTAAAATGTATGTTTAAAATGTCTTGTAAAAACTATAAAGCATTATAAACAAAGTATTAATAAGGCGAGAAGATAAAGATAAAATTGCCTTCAGATCCATGGAAAGGATAGGGAATGTATAGTCTTATGTTAGCGTTGTCCTTGAAGGAACAGGTGGTATTGGCTTACAATTACCTTTTATCCCAGCTCAACCACTTATTGGCTAACCTTGAGTATATGCATATTACAGATGCATATATTACAATTTATTGGGCTACGTTCCAATAAACCCATAATAAGTTGAAAATATCTTTAAGTCAAGAAAGTCTTTAATACACGTAACCTACCAAACATGATAGCTTAGCCTAGCCTACCATAAATATGCTCAGAATACTTAACATTACCCTGTAGTTGGGAAAGATAGTCTAATACAAAGCCTATAATAAAGTGTTGAATAGCTCGTGTAATGTATTGAATACACTGTGGAGTATGGTATCAATGTTTTACTGTTGTGATCACGTGGCTGACTGGGAGCTGCGGCTCAGCTCGCTGCCACTGTCCAGCATCATGAGAGAATATCATACCACATATCGCTAGCCCAAGAAAAGATCAAAATTCAAAATTTAAAGTACACTTTTTACTAGATGTATATGACTTTTGCATCATTGTAAGTTGAAAATTTGTAAGTCAAAATGTTATAAGTAGGGGACCATAACCCTTTGCCTCTGTAAGTCCGAATGTTGTGCTTTAGTTTTTTTTATTTTGTAAACAGTTTCAAATTTTTTTTTTAGTTTCAGGGGGTACATGTGCAGGGTTGTGACATGGGGTATATTGTGTTACACTGAGGTTTCCAGTACAAATGATCCCATCACCTGGGTGGTGAACATAGCACCCAATAGTTAGCTTTTCAACCCTTGCCCCTCCCTTCTCTCCCCTCCAGTAGTTCCTGGTGTCTGTGGTTCTCATCTTTATGTCCGTGAGTAACCGATATTTAGATCCTGTTTATAAGTGAGAACATGTGGTATTTGGTTTTCTCTTCTTACTCACTTGGGATAATGGCCTCCAGCTCCTTCCATGTTACTGCATAGGACATGATTTTGTTCTTTTTTATGGGTGCATAGTATTCTGTTGTGTATATGTATCAAGCATTATCCTTTTAAAATGAAATAAATAGTGCTTCCTTAACAAGATTGTTTTGTGTGAGAAAGTTCCTGGTTTTAGTAGGTACTTGAAAAGTGCATGTTATTGTTATACCTCAGCAACACTAAAACACACTACAAGTATATTTAAAACAAACACAATAACTCTTGTTAGGGCCACTACACAGGTGTGGTAGAAGGCACTGAGCAGGGTACTGAGGGGTTGGCCCAGCATAGGAAAAGAGCAGCCATCCTTTTGAGGGTGTGAAAGGTGGAGCTTGCTTTGCTTCCAGAATGTTAGGGCAAGGGGGTCATGGAATACTGTGGGGGCATTTTTGTACTTCACAATTGATCTTTTTCTTTCCTTTTTGCAATGTTGAATATTTTGCAAGACCAGGGGTTTAGAGCCAGTGAGAGCATCCTTCACTACACCAACGGACTCGGGCAACTGGAACCCTCTCCAAGGACTGAGTGCTCTAGGAACCTCAAAGTTCTGTGTTTTTTACTTTTTTAAATTTTTATACAGATGTATTTGTAGAGATAAAAGAAGCTTTTCCTCTCCCTTGTTTTCTCCATTCACTTGAAAGTGAATACTTTTAGCAAAAGAAGGATGAAAATACCACAGCATTTTTTGGGGAAGTTTGGCATTTTTTGAGATAAATAAACAAAAAAGAGTGAATTGAGATGGAGAAAACGTCCTGAGCTGATGCCCACGTTATCTCCTTTCCCTCGCCTCTGCTGGCTCCCTAAGTCTCTGTTGGAGAACGCTTTGAAGCTCTCCTGTCATCACAAAGATGCATTTAGTAAAGAATAAAGAAAAGGACCAAAAGCTGGATGAAGAGTCAGTCTAATGGTACCCCACTGAGCATTCTCTGGTCCCACCTTCTGGGACAAAACCATTCCTCACGAAGGTTCACACTAGGTTATCATGATCATAGACCACATTCCTGAACTCCCGTCAGCTGCTCGGCTGGCCCTTCTATCCTGGTCCTGGCACCTGGGCTCCACTCATCCCAATGTCCTGTCTCAGAACTGCAAGAAAGCCTTATTAGTCTAGTGTGTTCTTGTCTGCACACCACCAGACACGGTGTCCTGTTGATCCTGCAATTATTGAAGATTTGTGGGGTATGAGCCAGACCAGAGAAATCTTCCTCTCTCTAGCCTCTGTGCCCCAAAAATGAACGACTCCAGTAAGCCCAAATTCTCTAAGGTTAAATTGAAACCACAGTCCAGGATTAGGAAAGTTCCAAAGTCTTCACACCTGACTATGGAAATTTGACAAGTACAGTTGACTCTTGAATAATGTGGGTGTTAGGGGTGCCCATCTGTCACAGAGTTAAAAATCCAAATCTAATTTTTGACTCCCCACAGATTTAACTACGAATAGCCTACGGTTGACCAGAAGCATTACCAATAACATAAATGATTGATTAACACATATTGTATATGCACATATTGTATCATTTGCTGTATTCTTACAATAAAGTAAGTTAAAGGAAAAATGGTATTAAGAAAGCCATAAAAAATAGAAAATACAATTGTCTGTCTGAAATGGGGACACCTGCAGCTGTAGACCACAATCTATGGTCCGTATCAAGCAATTCAACTTTTTCTTGTAATGTTGTGACTTTTTTCTGCTTCTTGGAAGCATTTCCACCATCACTAGTGGCACTTCCTATGGGTCCCATGGTGTTACTCAAGGTTTGTGGTATTGCACTAAACACAATGAAAAATACACAAGAACTCCAGAATCACTTTTTGCTGCAATCCCCAATTTACTGAAGAGGAACTGCTCATGCAAAGACGATTATTGTCACAGGGCGTGAAGCAGAGTCTTGCAACACTTGAGCTCACCACAGTAGCAACAGGAAGGGGCAATAACATTTTCACAGTAGTACAATACATAATACTACAGTAAATTTTATGTGGTAATGACTTAATACTTCATCTTTACACATAAAATCTTTACAATGACTTAATACTGCATCTTACATTTCTCTTCATTGCAAATGGGATTATGTACGGTCTGTAAGTGCATGTGTATTCTGATAAATTTTGCCTTTATATAATAGATTTGTATATATTTTATGGCAATAAATGATAAAATGATAACATATATTGTATGCTTTCATGACTTATCTTTTTCTTAATTTTTTCAATATTTCTAGTCTATGGGGTTTGTCTGCAAGATTTTTCAAATTGTCACAGATCTCCAAAATATTTTTCAATATATTTATTGAAAAAATCTACATATAAGTGGATGTGTGCAGTTCAAACCTGCATCGCTCAAGGGTCAACTGTACTGAGCTATGAATAGAAAAAAACTATAACAGACAGATACTCCTGAGATGCTTGGAGGCTGGAGGAGAATGAGATTATCACCTGGACATCACTGTTGAGCAGAAGTCAACCCTCTACCACAAGCCAGATGCATTTCCCTATATGAGGGCATTTTTGAAGGCTGGCTTTTGAAGGGATATATAGTCTGTTTCCTGTCTGATAGCACCACACCCAAGCAAACCTTTCTGTCATAGCACTTTTCTTTCTTTCTTTTTTTTTTTTTTTTTTTTTTGAGATGGAGTCTCGCTCTGTCGCCCAGGCTGGAGTGTGACACTGCAAGCTCCGCCTCCCAGGTTCACACCAGTCTCCTGCCTCAGCCTCTTGAGTAGATGGGACTACAGGCGCCCGCCACCACGCCCAGCTAATTTTTTTGTATTTTTAGTAGAGACGGGTTTTCACCATGTTAGCCAGGATGGTCTCAATCTCCTGACCTCTTGATCTGCCCACCTCAGCCTCCCAAAGTGTTGGGATTACAGGTGTGAGCCACCGCTCCCAGCCTCTGTCATAGCACTTTTCTAGAAGTAGAAACACAGCTGACTCACATTTTAGTCTGCATCTGTGTCCAAATGTGGTTCCCCAAACATGCTTTGGCCTGTGTGTGTGGCCACCAGTACATGTATATCTGTGTGTGCACATGTTCCCCTGCCTTGCCAATTTAAGAAACTTCATATTTAGTATTTGAAAGTGCCAGATTTTTATTTTATTATGGAGAACTCTCATTAGTTCTCCCCTCCCCTTTTCTTTACTCCTTCCCTCTCATCATTGTTACACGTTAGACCTTGTTACTTTTCCATGACCCTCTCCTTGGATTCACTAAGAACTCTGGATAAATAGTAGATCTCTGCTGGGCATGGTGGTTCATGCCTGTAATCCCGACACTTTGGGAGGCCAAGGCAGGCAGATCACAGTCAGGAGATCGAGACCATCCTGGCTAACATGGTGAAACCCCGTCTCTACTAAAAATACAAAAAATTAGCTGGGTGTGGTGGCACGCGCTTGTAGGCCCAGCTACTCAGGAGGCTGAGGCAGCAGACTCGTTTGAACCCAAGAGGCGGAGGTTGCAGTGAGCCAAGACCATGCCATTGCACTCCAGCCTGGGAGACAGAGCAAGACTCCATCTCACAAAAAAAAAAAAAAAAAAAAGAAAGAAAGAAAGAAAGAAAACACAGTAGATCTCAATTTTTAAGGGTACAGCTTTTGTTTATGTTTAATCTACAAGTTGCCGTGATAAAAATTGTATACACAGTAACAGCATTATAATACAGCACTATTAATTTATATGTGTTTTCCTCGTATTTTAAGATTGGGTTATCATTATCGTCATATTTGAAGTGCTACAGATATTTAGATTTACTAGGTCCCATATTTACTTAGTATTTTTATCCACTAGGTTTCATTTAAATTACACAAACCCCAAATAGGTAAGAATATTATTAGAACATAGATTTGTTTTTGCATTTTCTGTAAACAATAATTCCATTGCACACTAGAGCATGCTGCCTAAGCATTATTATAAGTGTAGGATACTCTCCTCATCTAAGAATTTTACTATCTTTTCAAAAACAAAAATTATGGTGAAAGGTAGAGGTCCAGTTTCATTCTTCTGCATATGGCTAGCCAGTTATCCCAGCACCATTTACTGAATAGAGAGTCCTTTCCCTATTGCTTATTTTTGTCTACTTGGTCAAAAATTATGGTTGTAGGTGTGTGTATTAGACTGTTCTTGGCATTACTATAAAGAAATGCCAGAGACTGGGTAATTTATATGAAAAGAGGTTTTATTGGCTCATGGTTCTGCAGACTGCACAGGAAGCACAGTGCCAGCATCTGCTTCTGGGGAGGCCTTGGGAAGATTTTACTCATGACAGAAGACGAAGCAGGAGCAGGCGCTTCACATGGCAAAAGCAGGAGCAAGGGAGAGTAGGTGGACTGCCACACGCTTTTAAATGACCAGATCTTGTGAGAGCTCACTATCGCCAAGAAGTACCAAGCTGTGAAAGCTGCATCCCCATGACCCAAATGCCTCCCACCAGGCCCCCACCTCCAGCATTGGGTATTACAATTCAACGTGAGATTTGGGTGGGGACAAATATACAAACTATATCAGTGTGCAGCTTTATTTCTGAGTTCTCTATTCTGTTCCATTGGTCTGTGTGTCTGTTTTTGTATCAGTACCATGATGTTTTAGTTACTGTGGACTTAATGTAGTTTGAAGTTGGATAACGTGATGCTGCTGCCTTTGTTGGTTTTTGTGTCTTTGTTTTGTTTTTTGCTTACGATTTTGCTTTGGCTCTGGGGGTTCTTTTCTGGTTCACATGAATTATAAAATAGTTTTTCTAATTCTGTGAAAAATAACCTTGGTAGTTTGGTAGAAATAGCACTAATCTGTAGGTTATTTTGTTAAGATGGATTAAAGATTTAAACATAAGACCTGGAAACTACAAGAATCTAGATGAAAATGTAAGAAATGCCATTCTAGGCATCAGCTTTAGAAAAGAATTTATGGCTAAGACCTTAAAAGCAATTGCAACAAAAAAGAAAATTGACAAGTGGAACCTAATTAAACTAATGAGCTTCTGCACAGCAAAAGAAACTATCAACAGAGTAAACAGACAACCTACAGAATGGGAGACAATACCTGCAAACTGCATCTGACCAAAGATCTAATAAAGGTTAATATCCAGAATGTATAAGGAACTTGAATCAACAACAACAAAAAACTCCATTAAAAATGAGCAAAGGACATGAACAGATCCTTCTCAAAAGAAGACATGCAAGTTGTCAAGAAAGATATGAACAAATGCTCAACATTACTCATTATCAGAGAAATGCAAATCAAAACCACAATGAGATACCATCTCATACCAGTCAGAATAGCTATTATTTAAAAAGTCAAAAATAACAGCTGCTGTTGGGGCTGTGGAGAAAAGGGAGCTCTGTACTGTTGGTGGGAATGTAAATTAGTTCAGCCACTGTGGAAAGCAGTTTGGAGATTTCTCAAAGAATTCAAAACAGAACTACCATCTGATCCAGCAACTGCATTACTAACTATATACCCAAAGGAGAAGAAATTGTTAAAAGACATGTGCGCTCGTATGTTCAGGATAGCACTATTCACAATAGCAAAGACATGGAATCAACATAGTTGCCCATCAGTGATGGGTTAGATAAAGAAAATATGGTACATATACACCATAGAATACTACACAGCCATAAAAAAGAACAAAATCATGTATTTTGCAGCAACATGGATGCAGCTGGAGGTCATTATCCTAAGCGAGTTAAGGCAGGAACAGAAAACCAAATACTGCATATTCTCACTTTCAAAGGGAAGCTAAACATTTGGTATACATAAAGATGGCAACAACAGACACTGGGGGCTACTACAGCTGGGAAACAGGGAGAGGGAAAGGGCTGAAAACTACCTATTGGGTGTTATGCTTATCACCTGGGTGACATTTGTACCCCAAACCTCAGCATTACCTAATATACCCATGTAACAAACCTGCACATGTACCCCCTGAATCTAAAATAACCATTGAAATTATTTTTTTTAATAAAAAATAAAAATAAAAGTGACACATTTGGAACACGCCCAGTACAACCACAGGACAGCGAAGCAGAGGAAATTCGAGGTATCAGCTTTCAGTATAAAATCAAAGTGATGTGTTTCAGAACAGCTTTTGACGTTGACTTGATTTTCTAGTTGACTTTTTTAGTGTTCCTCTTGATATTCAGAACATTGTGATTAAGAGTCAGTTTCTTTCACTTTTGTTATATACATATGTATTTATATACTTTTGATATATATTGTATATAAAATAGATTATTAGGAAAAAGAATATTGGTTTCTTCAAAGAATCAATTAGGTAAAGAGGGTAATGTTTTTAAGACCCTTTTTCCTAGTGGTTGCACTTCATGAATTAATAATTCTGGAACTTTTGCTGTTTATTTTATGTTACTTTTTAATGTATGTTCCCCTACAAAGTAAGCTTCGGAAAAATGAATGCAAAAGTCCCATGGGCTGAGCATGGTGGGTCACGCCTGTAATCCCAGCACTTTGGGAGGCCTAGACAGGCAGATCACCTGAGATCAGATTTCGAGACCAGCCTGACCAACATGGAGAAAACCCATCTCTACTAAAAATACAAAATTAGCCAGGCATGGTGGAGCACGCCTGTAATCCCAGCCTGTAATCCCAGCTACTCAGGAGGCTCGGGCAGGAGAATCGCTTGAACCCAGGAGATGGAGGTTGCAGTGAGCTGAGATCGTGCCATTGCATTCCAGCCTGGGCAACAAGAGTGAAACTCTGTCTCAAAAAAAAAAAAAAAAAAAAAGTCCTTTGTATATATTAAAAGGAGATGGTTTTACCACAAACTGTAGTTAAGGCAAACAGTTAAATTTACTATTGACCAAAAGTAGAGATTATTACATTATTTAATTTAATTATACAACATATAGAAAGTTTTTTAGTGTAGTACTTTTCTAATAGATATGACTATTGGGAGTGTATTTTGAAATACATATCACATACAGCAAAAAGAAAAGGAAAACAATCCTATTTTTAAAATTACATTGCAATATATACATATGTAAATATAAATACATATATTCACTGTGATAGCATCCAGAATGGCCCCCATGAAGCCCCACCTCCTGATATTCTCAACTCTGTTTGTTCTGTCCACATTGTGCCATTGTTGGTCCATGTGACCAATATCGTGTGAAAGAAGAGATGTCACTTCTGTGATTAGGTTTTCAAAGACTGTGGCTTACATCCAAGTTCCCTCGTTCTTTCTCTCATGTGCTTTCTCTCTCAGTATCATTGCTCTAGGAGAAGCCAGATGACATTTTATGAAAGTTTTTCTAGCATCCTACAGAATGGAGGCCTGACAACAACCGTGAGTGAGCTTAGAAACAGATTTTTTCCAGCCCTACCCAAGCCTTGAGATGATGGCAGCCCTGGGGACAAGTTAACTACAACTTTACAAAGGCCCTAATTCAGAACAACTCCACTAAGCCAGTCCCGGATCCTGACCCTCAGAAACTCTATAAGGTAATAAATCTTTGTTGTTTTAAGATATTAGTTTGGGGGCAATTCATTACACCACAAGGGAGACCTACCATAGTTGTCAATGTTGAGCAGAAAAGAAACATTTAGAATTCTTTTGAAGTTTTTAATAATTCAAGCCTATCACCAACACATCAATATGTTTTCTGTTTTACATTGAAATTATATGAGAGTATGGAGACTTGCTCTGTGGATTCCTGTTTCTAAATACATTATGGGTTTTCTTATTTTCTATTAGGTCTTGAAAAAAAGCAAATGTCAGTTAATGTCACCCAAAAGCACAAGGGATTTTACTCAAATATTTCTTGGATGATATAGTACTTTTTAGAAAGAACATCTGCCACAAAAATGTTTGTCTCAAAATGATGTTTTGCTGGCATAGATCACTGCTGCAAGTGCCTTGCTCTCCTGTGCAGAAAGGCATGCTTTGCACAGTGCATGGCTGCTATTGGTGCTATGTAATTGTCCATCATCACAGTACTATGATATTAGTGCTCAGATTCTATTAGTCACTTTGCGAGATGTTTTGGCTTAAATGATGTTCTTTGTTTCACTGAATTGTGTAATGTCAAGAGATTCTGCTGTTACTAAAATAGAACACATAATGCTAGATTAAATACCTAATTTCTTAAAATGGGATTCTCTCTTTTTCTAATTCCAGAGGAATTCAATGTTCTAATGGTTTCACTATCAATCCATCAGCAATCCTTCTCTAAGAGTGTCTGTTGGAGTCTTGGGGACCCAGACCAGCTGAATATTCTTACCAGGTAAGCCTTTTGTTGAAGCTTCAGATTATGGTAGAAAACAGTAGTGGTGGAGAGAGGAACAGGAATTGTCTTTGATTCATTTGCCAGGGCTGCCTAACAAAGTACCATGAACTGGGTGACTTAAACAACAGAAATGTATTTCTCACAGTTTTGGAGGCTGGAAATCCAAGATCAAGGTGTTGGCAGGGTTGGTTTATTCTGAGGGCCTCTCTCCTTAGCTTGTAAAGAGTTGTTTTTCCTTTGTGTCTTCATATGGTCTCCCTTTGAGCCTGTTGTGCCCTACTCACCTCTTCTTTTATGAACACCAGTCATATTGAATTAGGGTCCATCCTAATGACCTTATATTACCTCTTTAAAGACCCTGTCTCCAAATACAATCACATTCTGAGGTACTTCAACATGTAAATTTTTGAGAGACATTATTCAAACCACAAGAGAATCAAAATGCATTGTTTAGGTGAAAAACTAAAATAGCAAACAAATAAAATCTTTGGAAATTTTCAACAGAGCTGAATAAGTGATACGTATTATAATAAAAGTGGTAACAAGAGCAGCCTTCTTGTAAGTAAATTTTATGATAGTTCTGATATGTTTTTTACCCGGTTTTTATTTCTTCTGCATAAAAGATTTGTAATACTTATTTGATATAATTAGCTCACTTCCAAGAAAGACCAATGTTCAAATACAGTTTTTTATAAAATCTACATTAACAGATAATTTATTAAGCTTATATTATCTGGTGTGTGTGTGTGTGTTTGTCTAAATAAAGAGAAATCAGTAATTCACTTATACTAGAGAACAATATTAACCCAGAACAATCTTTCTTTTCTTATCCATCATTTTTTAAATTATCCCAAGTAAAAAACAGAAAATGTCAATATTCTACCAAATTAATGAGTATACAATAGGTGCTATAACTATTAGCATTATTCTTCTTGCTTGTGCTTTGAGACCTGATGAAGCATTTGATGCCCAGTCTTTCTCATACAACCTCCCAAACAGAGTTACTGTTAAGACAGGTCCGGATGTTGGCTTCAGACTAAACAAGCGTCCATCAGTTGACACCTGATTAAAACAAAAAAGTAGGCAAAGGCTACATTCAAGTTATACAATCCCATAACTCACTTTAAAAATTTACTATAACAGAATGAAGAAACAAAAATGCTGGCCAAATTCTATTGCATCAGAAAAATTTGAAATGTTGCCGAGTACGAGAAAAATTGGAGCTATGAAACTGGCACTGATTCATTTATTATTGAGATGCCTGTAATCAATATCTTCTACTTTACTTACCTGTGGAGGCGCCGTAAGAGTTAATAAACACAAACCAGTGGATTTGGCAGTATACAGAAGAGAAACCTAGTCCTCTCAGACAAAATAAATGCTCCCCACACTTGCTCCTCACAATGGCCTGAAGCAATTGACTAAGAGGGGTTTGAACTGAGCATCTGTCATCTCCTGTCTCTTGCTCACTACAACCACCTCATCATTCCATTGTCCTCCCTCACCCCAGCAGTGGTTTCTACCAAGGACGGGAAGTGAGAGGAGAACTTGCAGGAAGTCAGCGGAAGAATGTGGCTGGGCAGAGCACATGTGCAACAAGGGATTCTTTCTGAACTTTAAAAAGTTTTTGCTTTTTTGCCAACATCAGCCACTGTCGAATTCTCTCTTTTTCAGCTTTTCTTTGTCTCTTTTCCTTCTACCGTCACACAGAGCCTTGACTCACTCGATGAGAGGGACTCCTTTCAACTTCCCTAGGCTGACATTTCCCAGTATCCTAATGGGCTCCAGTGGGACTGGTTCTGAAACTACTCTCGTTGAATCTTCTTTCTATGTGGAAGACCTTAAACTCCCTATAATCCCCAACATAACATATATATCTTTTTATTCTCAAGGACACACTAATTACTATGTTAAGAATTCCCAGTCAAGAAAGCAGCCTGCTCAATGTCCTTCATGATCCCCAAGGACAATCTGGCACTTTCCAAATGGAAATTTTTATGATATTTGTAAGCACTTGAGCAGGTTTTTATATCAAAAAGTGCTTCCTCTTATGTGAAACTAATTGGCAATATTCAAAGATTCTTACCTGAAATTCTCCAGGTGCAAGCTGATTTTCACTCAGCAACACCTCAGGAAAGACATACTGGGTTCCGAAAGTGCCACTGAGGGAGAACATTTCAAACCTGGTAGAAGCTGTTTCAACTGAGTCACCGCAAGTTTTTAAATTAGTCGTTTTACACTTCAACAAGGTACAAATCTAGGGAAGTCATGAAAACCAGTAAGTCATAA